>NC_000086.7:70890415-71501665 GCF_000001635.26 Mus musculus
CCATGAGGCTCTCAGCATAACTGTACCTTATACTACTCTGGAGAAGTGACTGCTCCCAATAATTCACAGCCTAAGCTATCTAATGCTTCAGCGCTTCCTCCCACCACTTGGCAGCACCACCTGAACTCAAGCACATGGAATGTCTCCATGCTCTGTCCCTGCATGTCCGCCACAGCTCTGTGAATTGTTTGCAAGTCTGTAAACTGAGCCCTAAGCACTTCCTTTAGTGGTGAAGATCGAACCTTCGCATTTGTCCCTTCTTCTTACCTCAGCTCTAATCAGGTGACTTGCTCTTTGTCCCAGCTTTCTTCTTTCTGTTGTGCTCCAGATTCAGCCCAAGCTCTCGGGGAGGTCAACTGTTCCCAGTACTGTTCATGTAGTACCAGATAAGAGAGAATAGGAGGTCCAGCCAGGTCTTCATGTCCCAACCATGGGGCTGGCTGTTCTTGTAACCTTCTGAAAACTTCTTCTTAGGAAGATAAGAATCTGCTAAAATAATGCAAACTATGCTGAGTGCTATTAATAATTTGGCCCAGTTGAACATTCCATATATTCTGATAGAGAAGATAAAAGCCAATATGGCAAGATGGCTTGGTGTGGGGCCCTGCTACCAGGACCTCACAAGAGATCACCAACAGATGTCAGATGGTTTGGGGAGTGATTATCTACATTACTTTTCAGAGCAAACATGTTTTATTGACACAAACACTAATCACTGCCGCCTGTCTCCTGTGTCCTCTGTAGCCCATTCTATAGGGCATTTGACTGCCTTGCTGACCCTTCTCTTATCTGTCCTCAGAGCTCATACATAAGAGTCTGTCCTAAACAGAACATCTGTTGCTGTGCAGGCCATCTCTGTACCAAAAAGGCAAGGAGCTGAAGTCAACTCCCAATTCTGTTGTTGATGAGGATAAGTCTTCAAGTGGGATCTTGGCAAGGAGGTGCAGTTTGCTGTTCTAATTGGACAGACAGATCAGTGGGATAAGGAACTTGGCTGCTGAGGAGGTAGTTGTCAGAAAGGCCCCACAGGCCTCAAGATGTTTTCCCCCTTTGTAGGTTTTCCCTTTTCCTCTGGCTGTTGCTATATAGAGTATGTTCAGCAAAAGGGAGATCTCAAGATACATACAGTGATTAAACCCATGATGGCCTTTCCTGCAAGAACATCAGCCCAGGGAGCACTATGCAGAACAGGGATTTTAGGGTCCTGTCTATATAACTCGTGGTGGTGGTGGTGGTGGGGTAATTTCCATTAAAGAGATTCCTATAACCAGGTCAAGGTCACCTTATCAGAGTTCCTATGGTTGTAAGTGGAAGAGATGTGAATGTGATGCATTCTGAGGATAAGGAGTAATCCTAAGAAGTACCTTTGAGGCTTGCCTAACACTGGCATACTCCAGTCCATTATCATTAATGTGTTCTCCAGTGAAACCTTTAGATAACTCCAATCATTAGGGTCCAGGCTCCTCTAATAATTTTCTTGGGACTCCAGAGAATTGATGGAGGCTAGAGGTTCACAGTAGCTTGCAGTCAAAGGGTCCACCTGGGTCAAAATGGGGATTCTTACATGGCCCCCAGTCTCTCTGAACTAGTCTAGAATCTCTATTCAGAGTTACTTACTTTGTGCTGACATTGCCTGCTTCTTGTCAAAACAAATAAGATATCAAAAAGTAGAAAATCATTTTAAGTAGTGAAATCAGCTAAAAGGTAGCATCCTAAAAGAAATGTAGATGCTTGGCAAGAAAGCAGAGTGCCAATCATAAAGTCAGCAGCCAACCTGGGATGGCAGTGTGTTGGCCTCTGACTTTACTAGCCCCCAAGTAGTGACTGACTACACAAAGCTGTGGGCAGCAATTGTCTTGTGGCCAACATAGGGCCAAGCTGGAATTTCTTCAGAGTCCTCAGGGATATTTCTTAAGATTTGGGGTGAGGGGGTGTGACAGTTCAGGACAGAGCTCTGGGATCCTGGCAATTCACTCATTTCTGCCATAGCAACAGTGTTTGTGAAGCCATAAGCTTGCTTCTTTTCTCACTGTGGCAGTGCAAGCACTAAGCTATCCCCTTGGGTTCAAAGTCCTCACTAGAAGCTCCACTAGTAGATGCTCACTAGAAGTTTCCTCCTGTCCAGATGCTCTCCTGAGGCCTTTCTGTTTTGATAAGCCAGTGTCTGTAAGCAGTTAGTCATCTCACCGCCAAGAGTGTATGTAGTCTACAAAATAAGCTAGGCTAAGTCATGACCTTTGCTTGAAACCAGTTTCCCTTTCCTGAAGGGCACAATTGCTAGTGTGGAGCTCCACATGGACAGTAAAACCATGGCAGGAATTTTGGTAAGGTAGTGCGGGTTGAGACTCAAAGACTGTGGACACACACCTGAGACTTAAGATCAGCTCCCTGCCAGATGCCTGACCTGGAATACATGCCATGCTCCTCACATAAAAGAAACATGTCCTGTGGTCATGTCTTCCTAGGCAGTCTTCCCCGCAAAAGGTATTTAATCTCAGGTCTTCCTTCCCTTTTGTCCCTTAAAAACTTCCCACACACCTGCCCTTGATCTCCTTCAAGTTCATGACCTCTTTTCTCCTAATTGTCATTGCATGTACACTTGTATATTACTGAATGAAAGTCATTCAGTCCACATGATGTGGACCGTATTATGTTCTCAGGGATGACTGTTTGGCACTGGATAAGGAATTGGTATGCTCTTCCTCTCCCTCTCCCAGCTTTACTTAGTTGCCTATAGTTTTTGGGTAGAGTTGAAGCCTCCTGAACTTTTCTTTGCCCATGTTGGCATGTCCATTGGTGTCTTGTTCAGCTAATGTTTTGGCAATCATGTTGGTGAGACTTTACAGATATACCTTTTGATATTACTAGGACACACAGTCTCACAGCAAACTCCTTGATCCTCTAGCTCTTACAATCTTTCTGTCTCCTCATGCACAATGTTCCCTGAGCCTTAGTTTCAAGAATGTTTTGTAGATACATCTTTACTACCAATGTACATGCTTTCCATAGGAATATATTGCAGCTTTCTTGTTCACCCTTCACAGTTTGGATACTCTGTGTACTCATTTCACTGGTATACAGGGAAATGGAAGTGCTAGGTCATTCAATATGAGTGTACGCAGATCTACTAGATAAACATGTGTTTCCTAACTGCCGTTCTATACTCTACTATGAAGTAGTCTGAAGACTTCCAGGACGCTTCATCCCTACCAGCACTTGCTGTCATCACTCCAGGTAGTTTAGGTCATCATGATGAGTAGTGACCCTCACAGTAGCTTTCATTTTAATTTCTCTGCCTAGTATGAAATCTATCACTGTATCACACAGTTATTGATCTTTTGCATCTCCTGGCTTGATATTTATCCACTTTTTGCTAGCCTTTTGATTGCATTATCCACCTATTTATTAATAATTTTTACAACTTTTAAAATCTTTCTGGATAAAAACCTTTATCAGCGTTGGGTTCTGCAAATCCCCTTTTCTGGTTTGTGCTTGCTTTTTTGACCTGTGCTGTCTTTTGAACAAAGAGGGCTTACTATTGTAACACAGTGAAGCTGCTTTAACTTCTCCTTGTGCTCCATGAATACATATCATGTTTAAGAGATCATTCCCAAACCTTAGGTCAGGAAGACATTTGCTTATATGACCTTCTAAAAGCCTTACCATTTTACCTCTACCATCTAAGTTGTACTTCATTTTTATTAATCCTTAAAGATATCCAGGTTATCCTTCTACAACATGTTGAGAAGAGAATCAATTCTCTACTCATGTGCAGTGTTTCTCTGTCATCATTCACAGCTTATTTATTCATGAGTTTGTCTATAGGTTCACTCTTCTATGCCTTCACTCTATTTCTTTTTCCTAATGCCAAAACAGGCAAATGTCACCAAACTGCTATTGACAATAGACTCCTCAACAAGGACTAAAAGGTTAAAAGATATGGGTAGCCAGATTATCAAGGGTCTTCTTGACAGTCAACTGGAAACGCTTGGACTTGACCCAATAAACTAAGGGGTACCCTGGCATGTCAGAGACAAAATGAAAAATGAGATTATAAAAAAATCCCTTTAGGATGATAAATCTGAGAACCACATCTCAATGTAGAGCCTGGAAAAAATGTGGATGTTAATCTAGCCTTTCAAGGCTGATATCCCAAGGACCTGGATGAAGAAGGTTGCAGTACGAACAGAAATGAAGAGATGCATCCAAGAGATGTTTAGAACAGAAAGATGAAATTATGGCATTTTGCTATGAGTCAGTGTAAGAGGGAGGAAGTTGGAGCCTGAGAAATAGTGCCAAACTTTCCAGCTTGGAAGCTTAGAAATGATTCTGGTTTGATGGAAGACATAAATAAAGTACTTAGGGGAATGTTTTCCACCACTCAGTCCTGAAAGCTCAGATGATGCTGGAGAGAATCAGGGGGAGTAGTGGCCTTAACTCTTTAGAGATGTCCTCTGTCCGGCTGCTGAGCAGTGTCACACAGCTGGATGTTTGAGAGTTGAAGAGGGATTTGGAGGTGCATTCAGCCCCTTTAGGCATGACAAACTAGATCTGCTTTGCATACTGAACACAGTTTGATCATAGGGCTGTCCAGAAGTATATTACTTGATAACTAAGCAACTGTGTTTTCAATGGCATTATCAGATACACTATAAGAGTAGCAATAATGAAAACAACTACCAAAACTAACAGAGAAGGTCAACTAGCAGGAAAACCCAACAGGTAGACTTGGCCTAATTCATGGAACACTGTGACCTTAAACATATCTAAAATGCACTCTGATTATCCATGACTCTGCACACTGCAGCCCTCATCTCAATTTCCCGACACAGCTGCTGTGCTCCAAAGCATTCAGGACTAGTCTCCCTGAAGAGACAAAAGCATATTTACAGAGACTGAGTGTGTGTAAAGAGCAGACAGATGAAGCAGGTTCCCTGATAAAAAAGAGTCCTGGTAGCAGATTCTGTTCAGAAAATACTAACGTACACAGTTCCGTGATACCACTAATTAATTTGCTTGAAAGAGGCTCTTCAGGTTTTAGATCATAAAATCATTTCCTTAATAGTTTAAATAGCAAATAAAACTAAACTTCAACTTAAGATCCATTTGGTAAAAAGGGATCTAGAAAGCTTTGGCAAATGATTATAGGGGGGTTGGTGATGGGATTAGTTCATTCCAGGACACATTAATAAAGAATGGGCCATAGGAAGACTGGAGAGGAGAATTTCTTTTTTAATGAGGGGAACGGTATTATTTATTCTCAGTACTCCCAATGTTTGCAAAAGAGACAGAAGGTGATATGAGAGTATGGGCGTGTGCCCTGAAGCACATGCGCTGAGTCAGCAAAATGAGTCCTCTGGAAACATCATTCCCTGAAAACAGGCCCAGAGTACATAGTAACATGAGGCTGAAAGCGTGGCACAGTCCATGAATCTGATGTCTCAAGCCACCTGTCATTTGTTCTGTGCTGTGAAAACTAATGAGAGGTTTTGTTTTGTTTGTTTGTTTTTTCTCCAGAAACTTTCTTTCAGAAAATTGAAAACTCACTGTAGGCTTCAAGTCCTAGTACCCTCCTGTCCTGTTCCCCCATTCACTGAGTCTTCTACTCACCCCATTTCTTCCTCATTCTCTGCCACACCCATTCCAGTAGTGACTGTGAGATCTTACTGTCTCATTTACTCAGTCACAAATATCCACTCATTCATACACACACCCCTACCTACTTGCAGTGTATTAATTTGTCTACTTACTTTCAGTGCCAGGATTCAGGCTCAGGACTCATGCATGGTAGTCCAGGACTACTGTCTCAGCCTTCTGTAGGTAGGAACTGCACACCTGTGGTCCACTACATCTGACCCCAAACAGTTCTTAAGTAGATTGCCAGTGCTGTCAGGGCTGGAGAGAAGCCCTGATGTTGGGTTCTCAAGGAGCTCAGTCCCTACAGAAGGCCAGGGGCATAAGCTAAGTAACCATATCACAAACCAATGTGACACAAAGACTGAAGCTTAGGATATCCAGGCAATGCAGGGGAAGCAAACTCCAAAAGCCTGCATGATTGGACCTGGAGAGATGCCTCAGCAGTTAAGAGCACTGGCTGCTTTTCTACAGGCCCCAGGTGTGATTTCCAGCACCCATATTGTGACTCACAGTCTGTACCCCAGTTCAAGGGGATCCAGTCCTCTCTTCTGGTCTTCACAAACATGAGGTACACATGTGGAGCACAGATATGTATGCAGGCAAATGCTCACAAACATCAGATAATAAATAACAATTTAAAAGCTTGAAATATTTGCCCCCCTCATTCGTACTCTCTCCCCCACTTTAGAATGGCTTCTCTATGATAGCAGAGATCATCTCAATTTCTACTGTCCTCTGGTGAGGCCTAGAGAAGTTCCTGTCATCCAGGGGACACTCGTGAAATAGCATTTGAGTAAGTGAGTGAATCTCGAGGTGGAGAGCTGGAGATGCTTGGTGACACTCTTTTGAAATGCTTTGCTGAGGAAAGAACCCAGAACACAGACCATGCCGAATGAGAAGGGTCTCAGCGAGGACTGGATTTGGATGGCATCTTGTTCTGAAAAACAGTTGGGACAGTGGTCAGAGGATGAGAATCTGCTTGGAATGTTCAGGGAACAGAACTATCCAAAATAAAGTATGAAGGACTCCATGTGTGCTTTCCCGAAGACCTTAGGATCTCTAGAGAAAGTTTAATGCTTGCTTGCTGAGAAGCCTGACTGCTGTCCCAAACAGAGAGAGTGCACAACAGCTCTGAATCCATTCACCAAGTACCATAGAATACTCTGGCTGCCAGAAAAGGCACATAGAGTAGAGGAAGGCCCTGGCAGGGAGGGAGGCAGGAGGAGGCAAGAGGGAGGCTCCCAGCTGGGCCTCAACTCATGCTTGTCAATGATGTGATGGAGACAGGCCAGCTGATCCTAAGGGCCTCAACAGCCCTGACATTCTAGGACTCTAATTATAGAAGTGAAAGCTTCATTCCAGATAGCTGGGGAAATCCTTGGGTTCAATTTCACCTCCTGGGGCTTTAGTTCAGCTGGCACTGAGGCAGTTAAAAAGAAATGGAATGGGAATCCAGAGAGCTTCCATCAACCTAATTGTCCCTCAGCAGCCTGTTTGCTTCTAGATGTCAGCAGCTCTCTGAGGAATGCGGAACAACAGCCTTTTCACAGGCAAGGGTCGCTTTGGTTCCTGATCTTTGCTTTTTTGCATTGTGAAGAGGGTGGGTCATATAGGCCAACAGGAAATCAAAAGCTAGATTCCTTCCAGACTTTTGTTTCCCAAAATCCTAAAAGAAAAGAGAATATAGTTGATTGCATAGACACTATTTTAATAAATGCCTGTCAGTTTGCACAGAAGACTGTCCAAATGCCAAAATCCGTCCCTTTTTTGGTCTGCCTAAGTAGGGCCTGTGGAGAGCCAGTGACTTGGGGGGTATCATTCACTCAACATACACAATGCACAAACAAAAATGTAGTTTAAAGAAAGGGGCTATGAACAGTTAAACTGATTACTAGAAAGCCAATAGGATTAGTCAGGATAAACAAACCTGTACTTTGCACAAGCTAGTAACCAGTTTTTCCTCCTGTGGAGTGATGTGATACCAGTGTCTCCTTGAAAAGTTTGAGTGCAGTAGAGCCCCATCCAAGGGAGATGCTGCAAAGCCAAGCCTGTGGTATGTCTGAGGAAGTATACATTGGGAGGAAGAGGGGAAGCTGAGATCCCCGAAGAGGCTGAGCCTTGTCAGCTGATGCTGACATAAGCAGCACAGAGGAAATCTATGGTAAACCATTCCAGGCTCAAGCTGTGGAACCTGGTAGAGGATGTGCTGATGGGTCGACGATCCTGGAGGATCTGGCAATAGAAAGACTTGGGAAAATAGACACATCTGAGGGAACAAGTGATGGACACTAGGGAGCACCTTTCCAGCGTCACCTTAGTGATCTCCCTGAGAGCCAGGGAGGTGAGGGTCAGAGAAGTTCTGACTTCATTAGTTACTCAGAGAGTCTTTAGGCATATCCAAACAGACCATGGCCAGAAGGCTGCTGGATATCAGTTTGAGGAAGAATCACCCATAAAAGTCTCAGGGAATGATAGTTCCCTCTCCAAACTGCACCCCAGTCCCACCCCCCAGAACCATGGCTATAAAGACCACACAGAAGGTTTTGCTTTCATAGAATTCCAGGAGACCTGTGATGGGAGCTTCTGAACTGTTTTAGGATCCCATAGCTGCCCCAGGAGCCTCTACCAGACCAATCTCCTTCATCCAGCACTGTCCTGGTCACTTAAGCATGCCCTCTGCCCTTACCTAAATGTCATCTGTCCCTTGACAGGAGCTGTAGATCCTGCTTGGACTTCCATAGACACTCAATCTAGGACAGTGGGGAAAATGGCTGGAGTGTGTGCTATATCTCTTCAGTGGGTCCTGCTATGCCAAGGATACAAGCATTTTAATGCTATGGCATAGCAAGGTTGTCACTAGAGTCATGCTGCATTCCATCAAAATCCCTGTGTTCATCCAAGTCAGGCCAGAGGCCTGCCTATGCCTAATGATTCATCTCTCATACAGTGGCCCAATGTTACAGGTTGCTGAGTGAGTCACAGGCCTATTTCTATCTAGAAGAAGTGCCCTCCTTGGGATGACTCAGAGCAAAGCCTTGTTCTGTGTCTTCTGCTAAGCTGCAGGGAACGAAGAGCCTGCCATGGCTCCTTATGAACCCAGTGGGAAAGTTCTGTCAGCTTCCATCCAAGCCAGCCTGAGACCAGGGCAGTTGCTTCTGAGCTGCATCCTGTACCCTTGGAAACCATGCACTAGAGAGACACCATTTCTCTAGGAGAACTTCGAGTGACCCATGGCAAGCCTACAGAATTACCAGGAGGAAATGTCTCACCTGGCTTGGCACTGAGCTTGCTACTTCTGAGGGTCTTGGATAAGCTGCTGGGTCCTCCCTGGCCCACTGGCATCTTGGAAGGCCCTGACCAGATGCCTGGCCCAGGGTTCAGGTCCCTGGTTTGCCCTGCCTTGCATGTATCTTTGGGCATATCTCTTCCTTCTGTGGTCAGAGCCGTCCTACCTTTTAGCAGCTTGGGCTTGCAGTCTGCCTTATCTGAGAAGTATTACCTATCCCTCCTATGTTCTTGGGAATGGACCAACCTGAGCCCAAAGCATTGTAAGACATTGTGTGTAAGACAGCACAAGTCATCTCTGACTGCATGGGAAAGGAAACACAGCCACCCAGAGACTGACAGGGGCAGGCTCCACCTTGGGACCCAGACCCTCCACTACACTTCAGTTTCAGAATATGCTACCTCATAAGGTAAATGATAAAGGAAACTCATGCTCCCCACACCAGGGGAATACTAATCTGGGCAAGCTTTGGCGTCTGAGGGAAACCAAAACCTCTCATAGACAGATCTATCTAAGCTCCTGGCACCATGGCTTTGTCTCTGGGCAGACAACATACTCTGCTTGGGTGGTAGCAGCTTGTTCTCTGCCTCTTGTTCATTTTATTTTTAGACCCACTTGGCCAGCCTCTCTCTCAGCCTTTGCAGAATGAGAGCGTGCCCAGGGAAAGTGGTGGGCACATTAGTGAGGCGGGAAGGCAGACGGGCACACTGAGGGGCTGTGAGGACAGCTGATAAATTGTTTGCTTAGCTTCATCTATTTATTAGTGTGGTTAGAAACTGCTATTTATGTTTTAACCCTCCAGGGAGAGTCGTGAATCTTTGGATAAAAAGAGTTGGTGTATTTCCAGCCAGGAAAGTAAGAACTAATCAGCATTTGGAGATCTCGCCAGGACTGCCATGGGCAGGAGCCTCCCCCACCCCTAAGGCTGAGATGCTCTGAGCTTGGCTGCCAGGAAAGTTTGGCGTCATCCTGTACACACTCTCTCAGTTCGCAAGGTCTCACTTGGTGTGCTCAGATGGCAATTGGGGTTGTTCTTGTGAGAATCCATAGAAGCAAAGAGTAGGGGGTGTCATGAGAAAGGAGGCTAGCAAATCATAAGAGGGTTTCACACCTGGGAAAATGGGCAATCTTTCTCCTTCCCGAGCAGCTGTGTAAAACAGGAAGTGGCCAGACTGTAGTGAGAGCCAGCACCAGGGTTCCTCCCCCTGCACAGGGAGGCTAGAGCCCTGTGAGTGAACCGGGCTGCAGCCCTCCTCATTTTAGGCTAGGATCTCACTTGCGCAGACCACCTTTGTCATGGCACTTGTATGTTTCCTCATGCTCCCTCCTTCTTCTTGCCTTCACCTGCCCTCCAGGAGTTAAGGACCTGGAGTGAACCAGAGGATCTAACAGAAAGGAAAATGTTCTAAAGGGACACACATGTCTCTCTATCTGACAGACTATTGAAACCATGAACCCCAAATATATTGGGAGTGACTTCTCAAGAAACTCATGGTGGGAATGGGGCCCAGTCATAAGGACTTGTCTCCCTGAAAGAGAGTTGACACTATTGTAACAACTTGCCAGAACAACTTATAGGAAGAGACTGAAGCCAAGATAAAGATGAGTAGTAGTCTCACCAATAGTAGGTGAGACTATGCCTTGACCAGGGCTGCTTAGAGGTGCATGTCCCTCTATTTAAACTAATCTCACTTCAGGATGAGCTTGGTTCCCTGGACTTCTTTGTCCTTTCTTCCTAATGTGGCCACATTGAACAAATCTCCTTTTCCTCTCACACTGTTGATGCTTTTAATTGACTTATTAGGGATGAGAATCAGAATATGGCTTGGGGCACAGATTGTGACTCCAAATTCAATTACACCTTTGAGGAAAAAACTATTTCAACAAGTAGCTATACTGAGCTTACCACTATCATCTCAAAAAAAGTCCACGGGAACAAAATAGCATCATTTCCAGAAGAAGAAAATTCCTAACGTTAAGACATTCTCATTGTTTGCACCTTACATGTCTTTGTATTTAGTCTGTGATGGAGATGTTTGGGAACACTTATCAATAAGCTAGTAATCTCTTCTAGCCTGCTTGTGATTTTAGGAGCATGGATTCCCATCTCTGCGGTTTTCTGCTAGAATACTAAAGTTTAAGGACACATGTAGACACAACTGAGTTCAGGAGCAGGACTAGCTTGCAGTCATCTCAGAGCTGGATCAAAACAACCCAACTCTGGCAACTATCCTAAGAGATGGTTTTGCATTGCAAATGGAACGAAGCAATATGCCTTTTGGTTCCTGTAAGGGGCGGGGGGGGGGGGGGGGCGGGTCTCTGGTGTCTAAGGACCCTAATGGTCCCTTTGCCCTGCATTTACAGCCTCAAGCCTGCTGTCTATTCCTTTAAAGTAGCTTAGATAGAAGGCATCAGCAGCAGCCATGGTCTGCTCTGTTAGGCATCGAATTAGTGTTCAGGGTTAGCTCAATTCACAGCCCAAGCTCATAGTTTGGGCTAAATTTATGTATGTCATAATGTAAAAACAAACATATGCCTTTGATAGGTCTGATTCATGCTTAGAGTAAGATTGTGGCTTGTGTCTTAATTATTTTTTAATAGCTTCATCGCAGAAAATCAAAGCCTGCTGAGTTTTATATTATGCTCTGCAACTTATTTTCTTGGTTCTGCTTTTTCTGTTTTTCCCCTTAGCCTAAAACTTCTAATTAATCCATGTAATATGGATTCTTTCTGTTTAAACCTTTCATGCTCATAAAATAAACTGAACTTAAACACAGCTAATTTATTTAGAACCTATTTGTTTACTCGTTTTACCAGCTGCATCAGCAAATATATGTTCAAAACAAGAAAGTGAATGAAATTCCAACAACTGGGATGTTAAAGGCATGTGATATCCTCCCACCCCTTGCCCTTGCCCTGAAATGACACTATTCCCAGAAAGAGCTTTAGGTAGACTGCCACCAGGGGCCAACCTTCCTCCTTTGTTTGCCCTTCAATTCTCATAGCCTTTATGGAATAGGGGCTTCTTGAGAAAGTTCCCCAACTAGACCAAGTATTAGGGATCACAGTGCCTGCTGAGCACCAACCTCACTCTCTCATTAACAATGCTTTCCACAGTGTCCATTTCATCATCTCCTGTACTAGTATTGTATTGCTGCCTTTCTTTATAGCACTCTAGTTTTGACTGCCTAGGAGACTTGTTCATAGCCTCTCTACAGCTCCATGAAGAAGTCAGAAGGTCCTAACTCTAGATCCTTTTGGAGCCCCCCAAAAAATCCCCCAGACCTAAGCACCTTCCAGGCCAGGGTGCTACAGTGGAGCCAAATCAAGCTTCTCTTGATCTAGGTACATCTCAGCGGGGTAACCTCACAAGCACCCCCCTCCCTCTTAAGCCCGGCTCTGACTGTTCTCATGCCCTGCCTGTTAGCTCCAGATAAAATCTCAAGAATTAAAGAAGCAGTTGAGGTGAGCAAAAAGGGAAGTCTTGGCAGGTTATTGAAGGTAAGTAGTTCAAGCCATTCCTCTTCAGCCCCTTTGGTCTCAAGTGCACCAGCAGCTCTCCAAAGCCTGTCTTTAATCCCTTTCTGGAACTGGCATCTGCAGTCAAGGAGTGAGCTATTTACAAAATACTAACTCAAGACAAAGATACCCTGCAGAGACTGTGAAAGAGGACCTCCCGGGAAGGGGTGTCTTTCCCTAGACTATTCCTTCTACTTAGGAAATTAGGAATTTGCCTTGTCACAAAGGGCATAAAAATGAGCAGAGTCATCTTGGGTGTTTCTAGCAGGCTAGACTTTTCTTTTTTTTTCCATTTTTTATTAGGTATTTAGCTCATTTACATTTCCAATGCTATACCAAAAGTCCCCCATACACACCCACCCCCACTCCCCTACCCACCCACCCCCCCTTTTTGGCCCTGGCGTTCCCCTGTACTAGGGCATATACAGTTTGCATATCCAGTGGGCCTCTCTTTCCAGAGATGGCCGACTAGGCCATCTTTTGATACATATGCAGCTAGAGTCAAGAACTCTGGGGTACTGGTTAGTTCATATTGTTGTTCCACCTACAGGGTTGCAGATCCCTTTAGCTCCTTGGGTGCTTTCTCTAGCTCCTCCATTGGGGGCCCTGTGATCCATCCATTGACTGTGAAAATCCACTTCTGTAGACTTTTCTTAAACCCATGCAGGTAAGTGTCTGTGAGATGGCCGTTAGTCACTGGCGGTGTGTAAATCACTTCACCTTGCTAAAAGGGCCTGCTCAGGATTAAAGGGGTCTGATGGATTAGAAGCTGCATAGGACAGGAAAGCCTTTTCTTGTGACTTTTCCATTTTGAGTTAGAGACAGGATATGACAGAAAGGACAAACCACAGAACCAGGCTTCACTTATTCATTGCCAACACAAATCATTTTGCAGATTTCTAAGTAACTGCTGGCAGCATTACTTTTATTTGTCACATATAATGAACACAAATAGATACTTGATTTGAGTTCAGCACCAAGCATATGAACCTTGAATTTTAAAAAATGTACTTGCACATGAGGATTCAGGCATAACCTCCAGCAATGTCTCCATTCATCCTTTCAATGAAGCAAGACCCCAAATCTTCCAGAATTTGTGATAGAAACTGCGGTTATAATGTTGAATAAAAATGACATGGTTGCTGACTTCAGAGAGTGCATGACTGACTGGGGAAGGTAGATTAGAAAGCTCCAGTGGCCTTGGAGAAAATCATTATCACTCTGTTGCAGTCAAGGTTGAGCATGCCATGTTCCCTTCTAAGGCTTGTGGAGAAAATATCTCCTTGTAGCCTCTATCTTTCTGGCAACCCCTGGCTTTATTACTTTGTAGCAATGTCACAGCAGTCCTTGCTTTTATCTTTATATGGCTTCTCCATAGTTCCTCTTCTTTATGTGTCTGGGATTTTTGTTTGTTTGTTTGTTTTTTTAAGATCGCTTATCATTGGATTAGGGCCCACTGAAACAAATCCAGGCTAATCCCTTCTTAAGATCCTTATCTTCTACTTTTTTCCTACTCCAGATGCTAGAGCAGAAGGATTGAAAGTTCAAGAACGCCTAGGGACCTTACAGGACTCAAGTGAACTTACTATTACAATTTTTCTAAATGGATATAATACCAAATTCTTTCTAAATATTTCTCTCTCTCTCTCTCTCTCTCTCTCTCTCTCTCTCTCTCTCTCTCTCCAACACATAGATATTATAGCACATAGTCCTTAACAGAGAAATTTCCTTGTGGAAGGTAGTTGACACAGAAATTCCTTGGGACCCAAGTACAGAGGACGCATGTCTGTGGAGGACTCAGGGGCAAATTAGTGAGAACCTAGCAACTGTGGCTACTAGCATGGGACCTGCACAGGATCCAAAAGATCAAGCCAGTCAATGTCTAACATGAACTTCCACCCCTACCTGATGAGTTATGGACAGATAATGGCTCCTTGGAATATGACACCTCACATTCAGGAAGGTATATAGTAGGTTTTTGTGCAACAAGATTAAAGATGATCTGTGAATTTTATTGCTTCTGCGTTTTCTAGTTGAAGAGTGAAGAGGGAACCACCAGTAATAAAATAAGTTGAAAGACAAGTTCAGAATCACCCAGAATGATAGATGCCATTCAAAGGTCTGACTTCTGCATTGGCTTCTCTAACTGCACCATTTTCTGCATCTGCTGTCTCTAGCTAAGGGTCACCCCCTTGCCTACAGCTGTGAATGCTTGCTGGTATCTTGGCACAGAAAGTCAGGTTTAGCATGATACCCCAGGTGAATCAGAGTAGACTTTGTAGATCCCCACAAAGTCTTCTTGATTCTTACTTATTTGCCAAGCATACTGTACTCTATTCTATTCCCTTGAATTTCTAGGAAAACAAGAATGATATTTTTCATCTATACCCTAAGGTAGAGTTTATATCTCAAGGTTCAATCTTTAGGGGCTCTAATAGTATCCCTAAAGTCTGTCTCTGGAGCCTCCCAAACTTAGGAAATACTAAATTATGGGTAGCCATCCCACCTTGCTCGTTTAGAAGCTTGAGATTTTTCCAATTTCTTCTTTATTCCTAGGGGTCTTCATAGCTGCCCCCACCAGGGCCACAATGGTGTGAGAAGAAGGCAGATCGTAAGCTGTGCTATCACCATGTGCCATCATCATCCCAGGTCTGCCTGTTATTATCTTGGGTCCTGCTTTGAGCCTCAGTTTCCAGTGAACTCATTTATCCACTTAATACAAGGAAAGAAAGTACTCATTATAGAGCACCTACTATGTGCAGCAGTGAACTAGAAAGGGAGTCATTGGTTTTTAAAAAAGCATTCCATGCTGTTGTTCTAGTCCATTTTCTAGTGGTATAACAATATCCTTGACAGGAAATATATAAGGAATATAAATTAAGAGGCTCTCTTCCTCTTATAAGGCCACTATAACCATTATAGGGACCCTAACCTTATGACCTTATCTAATCCTAAATATTTTCTAAATTTCCTCCTCCAAATATTGTCCACATATGAATTAGACAATTAACGTTCTAACACATGAACATTTAAACCCCAACAGAAGTCCTAGCTAAGTGAACAAGCTCAACAGACATGGATGCAATGTACAGTGTTGGTGTTGTGCCTTGTGCTCTCGTGTGACTGCCAACCTTCTAACTGAACCACCTGTATTACCAGGAATTCTAAGAGCATATCAGAGGGCTAGGGAGTAGTGAATTCTTGATTTGATACAATTTTTCCTGTAGAAATTTCCATATTTTAATAAAAAGAATAACAATAAAACAATAACAATTGTAAAAGTGTACGGTATATTTGGCTTTTTGTAATCTAAGATAACCAGCTGCTTCAAATGAAGAAACAGGACTTGAATACAGAGTCCAACCTACATATCACATAAAGTCGTCAAAGTCCAGCTTGTAGACAGCTCAATTACTGTGTGTCCTAAAGTTTAATGCAATGTGATTAATAAGATGCACAAGACTTAATGGTAGTTAAAAAAAAAAAAAACAGGATGAAAGGAAGCAGCCCATCACTGACAGTGATGTATGCAGCAGTTTATAAAGGCATTTGGTTCTAAAACTTCTTGTTCTGAAGCCCAGCCCATGGCCAACAAAGACCCTTACAGGAACTGTTCTTTGCCCTTGTTTGTTTATGTTTTATAGTGCTTTTATAGTAACACATATTGTCTTTTGTGGCTGCCATAAGAAATAGTCATAAATTAAGTGGTTAAAACACCATCTGTGGCGTGGCAGTGGTGGTTGTTGCACACTTTTAATCCCAGTATTCAGGAGGCAGAGGCAGGTAGATCTCTGAGTATGAGAAAAGCCTGGTCCACAGACTGAGTTTCAAGATAGCCAGGGCTACACAGAGAAACCCTGTCTAGAAAACCAAAAAACCAAAAAACCAAAAACAGCAACAACAAGAGGAAGAGGAAAGACAGTAAAACAACACAAACAAAGCCCACATATCTCTACAGTAAAATGTAGATGTTCTTTCTTCGCTTATCCACTTGCTCTCCCAAAGTTTTGAAGGACATGAGTCTGAAACAAAAGTATCAGAAGAGCTTTTGATTTGAAGGCTCCTGACAAGAGTCGATTTTTCCCTCTTCCAGTTTTTGGCAGCCCCCTGATTTCAATTTCGATTTCTATCTTTGTTTTACTTTCTTCCTATGGGTTTCAAATTGCCTTCTGCCTGCCTTTCATAAGGCTATTTGTCACTGGATTTAAGACTCACCTGAATAACCTAAGACAACCCCATTGTGAGATCTTTCACTTAATTACATCTGCCAAGATCTTTTGCCAAATAAGGTCACATTCATATCATCTAGGGTAGGCATATGTTTTAGGAGAAGGCTACCATTCAACATACTACAGTATAAACATTAGTATTTCCCACCAAGCTCAGGCACAAAGGCCAAGTTACCTACAAGACATTCACAGAGATAAGCGTTCCCAGCTAAAACAGGTACAAAATCTTAGCTTATGTCAATTCTGCCACGTTCATAGGGCAAATGGCCTTGGACAGCAGGGGACCCAACTCTTCACTGGCCCAGTAGAGGAAAGTAAGTACACAGAGTAAACAGTGGGTATTTCAAGGGTACCTCCTGTGGCTGGCCCAGGCCTGCTTCCACAATAATGCTAATCACTGTCACCACTGCTTCTCCTGGCTGCCCAAGGTGTATAGCTCTCCTAACCTCGGGATTATATGCATTTATCTAAGGAAACTGCCAACTAGCTCCCAACTGCATACCAGTCCTGGAGCCAACGTGGCCAGCAGCAGGGGCCATGAAAGCACAGAAGGTAGCAATGTTGTAGGCATGGATTGGAGTATGATTTCTAGACTCTTGTGTCTTGGAACAAAGAACTAGATCAGGGACACATGAATGGTGCTGTAAATAGAGCCAGTTTATTAAAGGAAAAAGTACTGTTGAGGCTGGAAGTGAGATGGAGACTTGGGAAAGGTTACTAGTTGAATGACTCTGGAACTGGCCAGGAGAGTCAAGACCCTGCCTCATTTAAATAGCACCTACCTTCTTCATCTGGAGATTTATGAGCTTTGCTCACACATCTTGCTCCCTTATAAGTAGCCAAGCAGCCTTAGTCTGTGGTTTCCAGTTCTTCTGTCATTGGTCTTTCACATGTTCATTTTGATACTTCTCTCTCCATCCTACTCTCTCATCTCATCGGGGTCCAGAAAGTAAAGTCCTGGGTTTAAGCTTATTCACAATGCCTGCTACCCAAGATGGCTTTCTCAAGCTATAAAGGCAGTGGTGGACCCTGGTCACATTTCAAAATGGAATGGAATCTGCCTCATCTTCAGGCTGGCTCTCTCCTCTTATTCTTGTGTCTGCTTCTGCTGAGAAATGCAAGGGAAATTCGAGAAAGCTGGACCTTGGAATATGGAGATGTGGTGCAAGAAGAAAATTGCACTATCCCCACACATCTAAGAACAGAACAAGAGAAAAACCTTAGTTCACCAAAGTGGGGAGGGAACAATCTGGTAACTGATTTCAGTGATTAGTTATGAAGAGAGGGCCCTTTACTCTAGGTGTGTGTATGCCTTTTAATTTTCTCTTGTGGCTCCTGAGGGGGCCTGTAACTGTGCAATTGGTATTCCTCTCCATCCTTGGGGCACATGGGCATTCTCTCAAAGAGGGCTCCAGGTGGTATGGTGTGCCCTTGCACTTTCAGCTTTCCAATTAACTGCTCTGTTGCAAACCTCCATGAGGTGGGGGAGGGAAAGGATTGGGGAAGTCAGAGCTGCCCTAGGTCCAGGTACATCATCGTTTCTAGGCCAAGGGATATCATCACAGAGGTGATGGTTGACTTCAAGACCATATTTTGTGATGAATCAATATAAAAGTACTGTTCTAGTGAGAAAGGGCTTGGGCCCCTTTAATCAGTTAACATAGATGTTTAATCAAGCCAATTATAGGATGGCGATTTGCATTACAAGAAGAAGCTTTGTTTCATAAAATGAGGTCTCTAGAGGCTTCAATAGATGGCAAGATCCCAGGGGTTTGAAAGGTTCAATTTTAAAATAATGATTTACCCCCCCCCCAACTCTAGGCCCACATGTTGTGCTATGTGAAAGCAGAGCTTTTGTACCGACTTTGACCAGCACCACAGTTTCAGGCCTGTTCTATATCTAAGGATACTAGTCATCCAACATACAGTCCCACACACAGTCCTCTTCTTAGCCTCATCCCGGGCAATATCTAAAATCCAGATGTGGTTCCTCTCAGGGCCACGATTTCAGGAGCTCATTCGTAGGAATACCCTTATCTGGGCCCTGGGGTGGGGACAATACCCTCGCTAATGCCCACAATAATGGCAAGAATTGGGGATGAAATTTGTAAAGGTACTTCATAATCTTGTGCTATTTACAAAACACCCTCTGGAGATAAACATTGGAGAATGACCTCTTTCCCTATAGAAAGGACTTAAAGACACAGTGCCTCATGAGCTGAAGCTTGCTCAATGCAAACATGCCCACCTCAATGCTGAGTTCCTCAGTGGTTAGCTCAGTAGGCTCAATGAAGCATTTATTCCTATCAGTGCTTAGCAGAATAAGATCTTTAAGCCTAAAGTGAAGTTTGGTGAAAAGTCAATTTCTACAATGCAAAACTTAACAAAACTTAACGATGGAAAGTTTGGAATGTAGTAAGGACATAAGGACACATATTCCAATCACCCACCCGAAGTAGAGTTTTCACACTAAGATTAAATGAACCAGGAAAAAGGATAAATAGAAGAAAAGTGAGGATACAGAGGGGAAAGGGGAGGAGTAGATTGAATGTGAATATTTCCTGGTGGTTTTTATTTTCACATCATAAAAACACTGCCCATCTGTCAACCACTGTATTTATCTAACTACCTACTGTGTCTTCATGGATGTATCTCAGGTAGAAAGGAAATCAGAATTCACCCCTTTCTTCCCCAGCCTAACTTGCCCACAACTGCTCTGGTACATAAAAGGGAAGGAAGAGCTCTGGGCAATTGCCAAAGGGCTCTTCTCTCATTGCAATGGCTGATGTTCATAACCAATGGAAGGATGGAAGTTGTCCCAAACTGCCCTTCTGGATGATACTAACTTGAGTCCAAAAAAAGCAAGTTCATGAGTGGGGACTGCTTTGGCTCAGCAGAGCAAGAGGTATCCTCTATTTGCCTTTAATTCTGGGGTTGGTGAGGACACAACCTCAGATATCTCAAATCAGTGCTCCAGTCTGACCTCTAGAAACCTTAGTCAGCAATTGAATGACCTTCCCTTTTGTGAGCTGAGGACAAGCCATGAGATCCATACTTCTCTCAGATTTGACATGGTCAGATAACTACGTGACATACTTCAAGAAAAGAACTTTCAGCAGGTGGCTTCTAGCATCTTCCTGTTCCTGAGCCATTATGACCACTTCTGAATTCCTATCTTTTATGTGCACATCCAGGTGCTGAAGAGGCTTTTCTAAGAAGAGGAGGCATGTGCCTCTATCTGGATGACAAGATGATGAGCTTCCTCCTAACTATACCACTTACCAACTGGGTCAGGTTCTGCTGCTGTGTCAAATTACCAAGTGTCTTCAAACTTTCCAAACTTCTCCTATACTTCTAGAACGACAAGATTTCAAAATCTGTTTCACTGTGCTAAGATCAAGGTGTTGACAGAGCTAGCTAGCCACTTTTGTAGGTTCTAAGGGGAATAGAGCTAGTAAAGCTCAATTGTCGACCTTGGCTCATGGTATGTTCCTTCATGGCTTAAGGTATGTGATTCCTTATCATTATATTCTCTTTTCTTTCTGTATCAAATTATCCCCTGCTTCCCTCTGACAAGAACTCTTGCAAAACCTTACTTTTAGAACCTTCATATATAATGTAGTGTATCCATCTCGATTCCTAATGGGGTCATATCTGTAAGTCCCCTTTGCCAGGTAAGGTCATCATTACTGGGTTTGGTGGTTTAAGGTGTAAACAGTCCTGTTAGGCAGTCTCCCACACTAGTTCTAAGTCATTGGGCAAAATGTCACCTGTCCTCTTTCAACATTAGATACCTCACTCATACAGAAAGATGAGGTTCCTTTCATGCTCACTTCCTGGGCTCGAGAGGTGGTTCTAGTAAGCTGATAGATGTTATGGTAGTTTGTAAAAGATTGAGTTAGACCAGCATAAACAGTGTGGCTTGTTTTGCTGTGCTTTCTATGAGTGTGAGTTCCTCTCACTTTAGTTATCCCCTGTCACCTTCTTTTCAAGTCCATTCCTCCATGACTGTGTTTTGATAAATACACTGTATCAATTTGTCCTTAAGTGAGTATATAGAAAGGAAAGCTCTTGGGTGGGTAACGGATATTCTGGCTTTTTATCCTAGCCACTACTAAGTAAATATTTCGCTTGACAATATATATATATATATATATATATATATATATATATATATATATATATGAGTGTGGGTACAGAATTGCCTGTGTTTTTCATCCCTTTCCTGCCTCTATAATCATCTGCAAGACAGTCCTTAAGAGCACAGCCATAGAGACAAGATAGACACACCCCTGGCCTTCTGTCAGTTGGTGTCCATAGTCATTCTGATTCCACTCATATATATTTGTGTAGATTTCTGGTTCTATTAGCACATACATTGAGTAGACAGCACTTCGCCTTCTTACTCCATCCTGTGTTTTCAGGTATTATTTGCCAAATAAATTATTTGTACTCCAGCTTTGACCTCATGGCTTCTGATGGAAACACAATCTAAGGCAACAAATAATTGAGTTTTATTCAAGGCATGATTTAACACTAGGAAGTAAACCACTGTGATTAATCATATTAACAGAAGAAGAAGGAAACATATAATCATTTAAAGAGATGCAGAAAAACATTTGACAACATTCAACAGCCATCTAGGATGAAATAAAAACAAACAAAAATTTCTTAGCAATCTGAACGGAAGGGAACTTTCTCATCTAGTGAAGAGAAGCTGCAAAATAAAACAAAGCAGCACGTCACATAATCAAAGGTAAAAGAGAAAGTCTTCCCTTGAAGACTGAAAATAGGAAACAGTTGCCCACTCTCACCACTTTTGGTCCACACCAGATCAGACATTTAATCAAGTTCAATAATATAAGAATCTGGAGGACAGGAATAAATATTAGAATCAAATAAAAACCAATTATTTGTAAACTGTATTATTGAGTACATCAGAAATGCAGTGGAGTCTATAAAACAAAATACAAAGTTAATGTATAGTTTAAAAGGCGTTGCAGTTTTATATACAACAAATAAGTACAAATTAAAATTATAAATGATGTCATTTACAATAACATTAGAAAATGTCAAATGTTTGAAATAAGTGCAATAAAATACATAAAATCTCTACACTTGAAACAGAAGTCATAAAGATATCAATAAAAGGCTAGATGTGCTACAAATCACAGATTGGAAAACAGAATATTATAAAGATATTAATTATTTCCAAATTAGTTTGTACATTCAGTAGAATCCTAATAAAAACTCAAACAGGCTTTTAAGAGTTGCATACTGGAAGACACTACAAATGCAGTCATAAAGAAGATGTCATATTTGTTCAACACACTCCAGTGTCAACTAGGAAAGTAGCTAGTGAAGACACTGGAAAAAAGTACACACTGTCTTTTCAACAAGCTATTATCAGTCAATCAAATATCATTTGAAAAAAAAACATATTGTGAGATTCCTACCTCATGTTATATATGCAAACCAATTTTATGTAATGTTTAAATAGCAAAAAATGTATATTTTACAGGGAACCTAGCATGTCTTCATATTTATTGTTATTTTTAAGACCAGATCTTACTATGCAGTGCTGGCTGGCTTGGAGCTTACTATATTGACCAGGCTGGTCTGAAATCCACAGTAATCCACCAGCCTCTGCCTCCTGAGTGATGTAATTAAAGGTATGTGCCACCAAGCCCAGACAGCCAGACAGCTTCATGAACATAAAGAAGCTTTCAGATGGAAATATATACATACACACACACACACACACACACACACACACACACACACACACACACACATATATATATACATACACACACACACACATATATATACACACACACATACATATATGTGTGTATGTATCTGTGTGTATGTATATATGTATGTATACACACACATATACCCTCATTGCAAACCAATACTTAAATGAGACATAAAATACTCAAACCACTTAAAATCATAAATTAGACTGTATTAAAAGAGTGGGGAAAGGCTATGCTCAGAATAGATGGTATTATACAAATCTTTTGACAAATTTTATGTTGGGAAACCAATCTTTTCATATTAATTTATACAAAATATTGTGTTGTATTATATATTCTGGATAGGTCTTAGAAATAGATGACCAGTGATTAACAGAGATACCAGAAAGAACTATCTGAACATTAAAGAAATTTCCTGTTGCCCTACAAAGTCAAGTCAAGAAGGGAAATACATCAGCTGGCTGCTAGCTGCAGCCCTTCCCGTGACTGCAGCGCTACACCATTTCTGATATCTTGATTTGACTGAGGGTCCATGATATCCCTTTTCTCCATAATTATATGCTTTGTGGAACATGTTGGGGGAAATATAAGGAACTGGAGCCCTGTGTGTGTATCGTGTGGAGAGGGACAGCTCAAAGAACCATCCAGAAGAATCAAGACATTGTCCTGGTTTTAGCTGAGGTAATGAAGAAGATGGCAGTTTTGCCTAAAACTTTTCAGAGTTGTACCTGGATGCCCATACCAAGCCCACTCTTGAACTGAGGACAATCACAACTCCCTATGCTTGAAATGCAAATCCATGAATTTGAGGAATCCAGTTTCATTAAGAGTGTCATGTTAGTGGCTTCTTTCATTCTTACCAGATATACAAATGTATATATAGTGATAAACCAATATTTTAGTCAATGGCAGACTGCTTATATGACAGTGATTCGATAAGAGTACATGAAAGTTAGAACATTCTCCTTCCCTAGTAATGTCATAGCCATCTGATGACCTTGAGTTTGGGGCCCTACACTGAAATCAAAGAGATTACAGTGTGGTCTCCTTGAGTACTAAATATGGGAAAAATTTGGACCACTAATTTCTGGCTCCTGCAAGGTGCTAAGCTTAGTATCTAATTCCTGACATCCTCTCCTGTCCTAGACCTTCAACTTTGCAACTGACAACTTTCTCAACAGTTTGTCACATTTGTCATCTCTCTTGGGCTTTTAGCCTGTACCTGGGCTATGGGCTTATCTCTTCCCTGATGACTGTCCCTAGATCAAAGAAAACTTTCTACAAAGAAGGATGTAGAAAAGGAAGGAAAGAAGGGAGAGAGAGGGAGGGAGGGAGGGAGGGAGGGAGGGAGGGAGGGAGGGAGGGAGGGAGGGAGAATGGACAGGGAGAGGGAAAGGGGAGAAAGGAGAAAGGGAAGATTTCTACAAATCATTGAAAAAGATTGATAACCCAATGGAAATTTTTGCAAAATATTCAATAAACGTTTCACTTAAAGTTACATAAGGGACTAAATATGTTTAACTCTAGAACTCATCAGAGAAAAAGCAAAACTGCAATGGATGGCTACCAGACTGTAGCACAGCAGCCTCTACAATACATATCCCAGTGTCTACAGTACACTTTCTGGAGCAAAGTTCTCACGTCCCCAGGTACCACCAACATTGACAAATGACAATCCATAGCCTGGATGCTCTTCCTAGTGATTTGTTAACTGCAAAAAGCTTCTGCCTAGCAAGAAGCTACTTCTCCCTGCAGGGAGCTAAATCAAATGGTTCCTCATATGGGACATTTGACAGATCTCAGCACCCAGTCTAATTTAGAGACGATTCTAAAGGTTTATCCCAGTTGCTCTCTGTGAAGCTGACTGGGGTACACTCTCCTTCTACCTCAAAGATATTAATCCCCTATAAACTTCTTGTATAGTATTTTTTTTTGTTGTAGAGTATACTCACCAAGAAATGAAACCTGAGACAGCTACACTCTTGTATGAATTGCAAATATAAAATGACCATGTTTTCCTGATGATATCAACCAACTAGAACTCTTACATACCAGTGTGGACCAATTATAATGCTTGTGTATTCCAGTGGAAGCATAAATTCTTTGACTACCATGGAAATCAGAACGTGGTTATGATAGTGCCTGCTATGGCTGAACATACATATATGACTTAATGATTGCACTACTAAGTACTATAGCTACAGATAAGGTATACAAGCCATGTGCCACATAATGTTTCAGCCAGTAAAGGAGAGCATGTTTAACAGTGTTCCTACAAGTAAAACTTAGAATTCTTATTGCTGAGTGACATCATACATGCCATAACTGCAAAATGCAATGTATTGCTTACCAATGTGTGGTGATATTGCTATAAATAAGTCTGTAAATAGCATGTGTGGCTATATGAATTAATGAAAGCTGGAGGCAGACAGGAAGGAACAGTGATATACATTAATGTTAGCACTTGAAAGACAACTTCAGATACTATCTTTGCTAGGTTCACTCCACCCCCTTCTCCACATGCGCACGTGTGTGTGTGTGTGTGTGTGTGTGTGTGTGTGTGTGTTTGTGTGAGTGCACATGCATGCCCTTCACCACTCACTTTTCAAAATGCATTGTCATCATGCTATGATGCATGACTGAGGGTTAATACCAGTAGACAGGTATGGAAATGTGTACAACAATGCTCATACTGCCCACACTGGGAATTCCCATCAGGATTAGCATATGTAGAGTTATGACATTCATATTTAGATTTTGTATGCATAACATTGAGTCAAACAACCACACACACACAGTTGAAAACTGAGCAAAACCTGTCAGCTTTCTATTAGACTGGATTAGTGGCCATGAAGGCCCTGTGAAGGTTGCTGGAGAGTGTCATGATTTTTGATCTAGATTCTTGTTATATGAACATGCTCATGCTGTGAAATTATTTGGATTATATTGTGTGATCTGGTGCTCTCTGTATATAGTGCCTGAATTTAAAATTGTCAAAAGCACAAAGAATGCACATACATGCTCTTATATGCATGTAAATGTAGAGAGAGCAACACACACACACACACACATAAGCTGTGGCCAGTCCAAGCTACCTCAACATTTAAGGATGTCCAAGCTCCTTGCTATATAAATATGAACGTTGGCTCCTAGTTTGTGTTGTAATGAACACTTCCACCAAATCAAAAGATTCCTACTCACCTGCCTTAGCCTATTGAGGGGAACATGGAGGCAAGTGTGTTTTTGTCACTACTGCATAGGTGTGCACTTGATGAGTCAATGGAGATAGAAACAGGGCACTTGGTGTTGATCAAAATTTTTAAAGAAAGCCTTCTTTCCCTGCATGTTGGGAAGGTTCAGTGGGTATGTTCTTTGATAAATGGTCACAGTAATGAAATTCACACTCTTTAATCACAAGGACTATAATTTAATTAAAAACACACTGAGGATTGATTTGGGTGAGAGAGCTCTCCTGATTCTTAAGCTTTATTAAATTCACTGTTTCTTTGCTCAGCTTAAATTCGGAAGTCGGTGGCTGAGAAGCTGTCACTGTCCTGATGAAATGAACCTAGGTTTAGAGCCCAGAGAAGATGAGGCAGAACAGAAGTGGGAGCCACAATAAACAGAAAATAGCCCTGTCGCCCCTTCAGGCTTTTGCCTGCAGCAGTAGCGGGTAAGAAGCAGGAGTCTTGCTGTTAGGAGAGCAACTGAGTCAGGGAAGCACAGCCAGGGGGCAATCCTTAAGGCATCGAAAGCAGTGTACACAGTCCTGAGCCCATAGTAGGAGTACAGGAACTGCTGGGTTATCAACAACATGGTAATAGTCTCTCACAGCCCACTTGTGAATTAAGACTGTTACTGTCCCCATTTAAATATGCAGGAACTAAGGAAAGGGCCAAGGGGTTATACGATTTGCCTAGCAGAGTGTGAGCTGGAAATGCCTATGTCAGACACTGTTCATTTACCACTCTTCATATAGACCTGCCCCTCCTCAAATCCATGGGAAGAAGCTGTCCTAATATAGTGTTTCTTAAAGCATTGGCACTGTACCAGCAGTGCCATTACCATCTGGGAACTCGTTAGGAAAGCACACTTTCAGAACCACAAACTGTAGGAGGAGGACCTGGCAATTTGAATTGCCCAGTCCTTTAAGCGATTGTGATGTATGTTCAGATTTGAACACCACTAATAAAGCATCTGTGCATCAGGAAAACCAAGATGACTCAAATATCTACCAAAGTATACAAGATTAATACATCAGACCTGCCTCGTGAAGATCTTATTCCAGAACAGAAGAAGCCGTACTCTCATAAAGCACCATAAAGGGAAGTGGGGTCTTTATAAAACAGCTTCTTATACCTGCCTATGGGACCCTTTTCCACTCTTCAGGTTCTGGACAAACATTAACTATTATTCTCCTGACCTGTACTCCCCTCTGGGAAGTGGAAGAATACATCATCCCCCTCTCTTTCTGCCTTGCAGGGAAGAGGTTCTGTCTTATATGTCTGTGAGAGATGAACTTTAAAGGACTTTCAGTATGAGAGTCAAGGGATACCATCTGGCATAGCCTACCTCCTACCCAAACATGAGTTCTCACCATGACTTTCAGCATCTACTCCCTGTATCTCTTCTTCTGCCTTTCCAGAATGCTCTCTTGGAGACAGAACAAGTCCTTGGCATACAAATGGCAGATTCTGGGTACTACCATTCCCCTAATTCCTACTTACATAGGATGTCACTAATCAGTTATACTTTTTCATGAGTTTTGACAGGGCCTTAGTCCCCCTTCTAAGTACAGTGTTACCCTACTGTATCTAGGAGTAGGTAAAGATACCCTCAACCATTCACTCAATTCCTATTTGACCTGTATTTCCTGACTTGTAATAGGCATTTGTCACAATCAGTGCTAAATTGTTCCTTTCCAAGAATGTAAGTGGTAAAGCACCCCTGGAGTCTCCATGGCTCTTCCATACCATATCTCACAAATATGTTAGAGTTGAGATGGTAGAAACTCTTCCTGACCCAAACTCTTCCTGACTTCTGGTTTCCCATAATAGAGATACCTAGATATTTAGCATCCATGGAATCATTTACCTAGATTTTCCAGGACTACAACTAAGACCTGGCCTATAACTCTTGGAGTGATAATGATTTTTAAGAAATTATTAAATGGATAAATTGCAAAGCTGTAACTTTAGGTTTCCCATCTGTTGTTTTGGTGGAAACTGGCCTGAGTCTTGTGAGACTATCTGTGAGGTAAATTCTCTAGACCAAGGTAGCATATTCTCTCAGGTTCAGAATGTCTGTTGATACTATTGCCTAATTAGAGAGATGCCATATCATGTTACAAGGTCCACATGAAGGCCTCACATCACCAATATCTATAGAAGATAACTTGTGCTCTAATATTATTTTTATAGATTCTATTGCAGTATGTTTATAGAAGTGCCCCCCTCCTAAAGACGGTGAGTTACATGATGAAAACCATAAACTCCAGATATATCCAGGCTCAGTATGCATTGGAAACATAGAAAGAAAGGTAGAAATACCAGGAGAGGCATACCCGTGGGCTAAGATCTTGGCAAGTATCACTTAGGTATGCATGACACAGTCATTTCACTAAGGCATTGGTTAAGCTTATATACATTGATTTTATTCTCTACCTATTGGGAAAGGAAGGGCCATAACGCACTCCACGTGCCAGGGAAGAGTCTGCCTTCACTGGAAATTTCCCATGAAGATTAAGACAGAGTTGACTAAAGAAACAATGAAAATTAAAACAGGAAACAAACAGGTAAAAGGACCCGTTTTTATTTATTTTTTTTCCATTTTTTATTAGGTATTTAACTCATTTACATTTCCAATGCTATACCAAAAGTCCCCCATATCCACCCACCCCCACTCCCCTGCCCACCCACTCCCACTTTTTGGCCCTGGTGTTCCCCTGTACTGGGGCATATAAAGTTTGCAAGTCCAATGGGCCTCTCTTTCCAGTGATGGCCGACTAGGCCATCTTTTGATATATATGCAGCTAGAGTCAAGAGCTCCGGGGTACTGGTTAGTTCATAATGTTGTTCCACCTATAGGGTTGCAGATCCATTTAGCTCCTTGGCTACTTTCTCTAGCTCCTCCATTGGGAGCCCTATGATCCATCCATTAGCTGACTGTGAGCAACCACTTCTGTGTTTGCTAGGCCCCGGCATAGTCTCACAAGAGACAGCTACATCTGGGAAGGACCCGTTTTTAAAGGAAACTAAATATCAGAATTATCAGACAGTATTTCTGTGATGTTAGCATTCATTTCTCTAATAGACTGAGTAAAGAAAATTGCCTTCTCCAATATGGATGGGACTCACCCTGGCCGATGAATAGAGCCAAAAGCCTGGGTAAGAAGGAACCCCAGGCATCATATCTCACTGTACTGGCTAGTTTTGTGTCAACTGGACACAGCTGGAGTTATCACAGAGAAAGGAGCTTTACTTGAGGAAATGCCTCCATGAGATCCAGCTGTTAGGCATTTTCTCAATTAGTAATCCAGAAGGAGGACCCATTGTGGGTGGTGCCAATCCTGGGCTAGTAGTCTTAGGTTCTATAAGAGAGCAGGCTGAGCAAGCCAGAGGAAGCAAGCCAGTAAGCAGCACCCTTCCATGGCTTCTGCACCAACTTCTGCCTCCAAGTTCCTGCCCTGTGTGAGTTCCTGTCCTGACTTCCTTTGGTGATGAACAGCAACATGGAAGTGTAAGCTGAATAGACCCTTTCCTCCCCAACTTGCTTTTTGGTCATGATGTTTTGGGCAGGAATATAAACCTTGACTAAGATACTACCACTGCTAGAAGTGTCAGCTAGAGTAATCCCCATAGACTCCCAGGACCTCCCCCCCCCACACACACACCCTGCCTCTTTCCAGTTCTCTGGCATGTTCTAGAAATGACCCTCACAGCCTGCTGCAACAAATTTTCATCCTTCCTCCCTACACGTTATCCCCTACCTCCTTCCCTTCCCCACTCCCTTCCCAGCCAGATCCCTCCCTCCATCCACCTCCAATGTCTATTTTATTTCTTCTTCTGAGTGAAATTCAAGTATCCTCCCTTGGGCCCTCCTTATTATTTGGCTTCTTTGGGTCTGTGGATTGTAGCATGGTTATCCTGTACTATGGAAATGGAAACTTCCTTTAGCTAGGCAGGACTCCTAGTGGAGGAATAAGGACACCAACCCACCCACAAAACCTTTGACCTAAAATGTGTCCTACCTACAAGATGAGCAGGGACAAAGATGGAACAGAGACTTGAGAGAATGTAAAACTAATGACTGGCCCAACTTGAGACCCATCCCAGGAGCAAGCACCAATCCCTAACACTATTAATGATACTCTCTTATGCTTACAGACAGGAGCCCAGCATGGCTGTTCTCTCATAGGCTCCACCCAGCAGCCAAGGGAAACATGCAGAGATCACTGACAAACCCTGGAAGGAGCTAGGGACTCTTATGGAAGAGTTGGAGGAAGGATTGAGGGACTTGAAGAGGACAGGGATGCCATAGGAAGACCAACAGAGTCAACAAACCTGACCCTTGGGGGCTCCAGAGATTGAACTACCAACAAAAGAGCAAGCATGGGCTGGAACTAGGCTCCTTACACGTATGTAGCAGATGTTCAGTTTAGCCTTCATGCAGGTCCCCAACAACTGGAGCAGGGATTGCCTCTAAAGCTGATGCCTATCTGTGAATCCTAGTCCCCTAACTGGGCTGCCTTGTCTGACCTCAGTAGGAAAAGATTTGTCTAGTCCTTCAGAGATTTGAGATGCCAGGGTAGGTTGGTACCCAAGGGGGACATCCCCTTCTTCAGAGGAGAAGAGAGAGTGAGGGGGTGTGAAGGGGAAACTTGGAGGAGGGAGGTGTGTGAATGTGATTGCGATGTAAAGTAGACAGACAGACAGGCAGATGGATGGATAGACAGAAGGACTGACAGGTAGATGGACAGGCAGACAGACAGATATGTGGGGAAAAGGACCTCCAGTGCTTGAAGGATTTAAAACTGGACTTGATCTGAAGCAGAAGCTCCTCCTCTGCCCACAACTACATCATTTGTCTTCCTGTTTCTTAGACCTCTGAACTCTGGGTTGAATGGTATCAGAGAAAAAGATATTTGAGAGTGAAATTAGTGAGACCAGAAATTAGTTTTATTCTTGTTCAGAACCCTGACTAATGTACTGTTATATGTCAACACAAATACCATTTGTTTTATAGAAGATAACTTTATTTTTCTAAATAAAAACATTGTGTAAATGCTGGTGTTGTTTTAGAGCTTTTAGTGTCTGACTTTATAGAAGATGGTGTGATTCTCATGTCCATCCCTATATTCAGTCTGCTGAGACATCACACAGCCTCTGGCACACTAAATCTTATGCCTGTGAAAGAAGGAGAATGTAAAAGGCAAGAATTTTCATCTTTCAGGCCCATTGAAAGGTTCTTGAAGATGCCAAGGGTCCTCAGACTCCATCTGAGAATTGCTACCCTAGAGATTATAATATTCAGCTTTGATCTATCAAAGTATGTTAATTTGTGCTTTCATCTTCTTCTCCAGCAATGAAAGGATCTTAAATGCTTCAGTTGTACCTTTTTTCTTCCAGCTTACATACTGCTATTCCTGTGTGTTTTTATTTATACCTCACAGCCATATAGCATACGAGTCTTATTTTATATACAATTTAGATTCATGCTTATTTGCCCATGAATTTGCTCCTTTGTTCTGCTTTCTAATTCACATTGAGAATGAGGATACAAATGATGCAGACAAATATTATCAGGAATAGAAATCAATAAATCTGTTGGTGTACTATTCCTTTAACCTAGAATGCTTTTCTCTGTTACATCTAAATTATACCTTCTTTTTATATATTTTACACTCAAGAGTTTTCTTTTTCCTTTTGGCTTTGCTTTGCTTTTTTGAAATAGTATTTTGCTGTATAGGCTGGGTTTGCCTAGGAGTTTGGAGAAGAGTCTGGTAAATGGACATGGAAGTGACTCCAGAGGCCACAGGGCTTCATATGCTCACTGGTGTTGCCATTTCATCCATACTTTGCAAAGTGGTCATTATTAACTCACCACACACATGGGACAACTAAGGTTTACAATCCAAACTTAGAGCTAGTAAGTGACCAGAGAGCAGATTTGTCATCAGCTCATATTAGCCTGAAACTCATGATAGTTCTGCCTATATATTCTGAGTTCTGGGATTACAAACCACTATCCCAGAAGGAGCAATTTCTTGAGCATCTACTATGCTCCATGAATTTTTCTAGAATCCTGCTGACCCAGAGAACTTTATTCCATCATGATCATATTCTCTAATTGCACTCTTAAATTACAATAATCACTGTGTGACACTTGAACGCCCAAAGTATGGCTAGCTCCACTAAATAAGTGAAGTTTAGACTTAACTTTAACTAATATATTCTAATTAGCCACATGTGACTAGCAGCTACTATATTACATAACACAGTTTTAGACACTGTGTGAGCATGAGTAATACTGTTCCCATGGGAAAGATGACAACAAATAACAACTGATCTAATATAGCTCTGGAGACTCTGGATTGAACAACGATGGTATTCAGGAAGCATTAAATAGGTATAGACTCGCAAAGGATGTCTTAGGGCAACTTATGAGTTATCAACCCAGAAACAATGAACTGACCAGAGGGAAGAATATAGGATTTTGAAGTAAAATAATTTGGGTAGAAATCTTCTCTCAGGAGTCACTTCCATGTCCATTTACCAGACTCTTCCCCAATGTCACATATGTCCTTAACTCGGGCATTATCCTTACTCCCCAAGCTTGTAGGCCATTAAAACAAGCAGGGAAACTCACTTTAGCTGCTTCAAAGGCATGGGTCCATGTCATAAATGAGATGGAGCCACAGTATAATGAAGCAATGATGAGGGATGCCTCCTCTCGACCCACACCTGTGTGGAGGTAACAGGTGCCTTTGAAAGACAATCCTTCCCTTCTCTTTGAGGTATTGAATTTAGATAAAGAAGAGTTTCAGTCTTGGAAGGGCCTTTTCAGAGACCATCAGGCCATGCTCAGAGCGGGAAGGTAGTGAGGTGGGCTCCATCTTGGAAATGGTTGAAGTTTGTATTCCTAAATATTGTGACAGCAAACATTCTTAAACCACAAATCAATCTGTGGTAGGAATACCATTATAGAAGACAAGGAAACTGTCAGTCCACAGGGCACAACTAGCTTATTTTTCAGCATGGATTATAGCAGCAATCACACATGCATACAGCTGACTCCCACCATGCACAACTCAGAACATACTCTGCGCCATTGACACCCTGCCTCCTTACACTCTCCCTACAAATACCTGGCTGCTACTCCACTGGCACTAGGGCTGACAGGGCTTCTGTCAGAATTCTGTCTGATCTTCTGCACTCTCTGCTAGTTTGCCACCAGGGTGAATACAAAGCCCAAAGACTTTGGCTCTCAGAGCCCAGATACCAAGATTAGGCATTTGATAGGTGAATACAATCTCATCTTCCCCCTTATTTGGAGTATTTTCTGGGTATGACGTGTGGAGCTCCAGAGAAGGGAAGGAATGGGTGGGAAGGAATTTGGAACTGACAGGCAAGCTCCCACTTTGTAGTAGTCACAGTCCAAGAATACCTAATAACCAAGTGCCATGAAGGAATAACCTGAATGGTTTTTGCTTTATGTTGGGCTGGGTAGCCTGTATTCCAAAAGCAGGCAGGAGCTAGGTCATTCAATCTGAAGCCTTTGTTGAAATATACCTCAAAGTTCAAGAAGGCCAATGATGTTCATTTGGTGCACTCCTGATTTTCAGCCCATTCCCTGTCTAGTGATTTCCTATCATCCTGCTTCTACATAAAGCTGAATGTATTGCTCTGAGATCCATGTGCTCAAACCCTTCTATGGGTTCAGTCATGGACTCTCCCGGAATCCTTCCAATTCCCCAAAGGTGCCATTGTCCTGGGAAGATCTGGAAAATGACAAGATAGGCCAACAATTTACCAATGCCTAATGGATGGTAGGGGCAAGAAGATGGTAGACATGTCCAAGAGAGCCTCTTAGGTCAACATTCTCATCCACCACAAGCAACCTACAATGATTTTTTTAAAAGAAGCCTGTGCCTCTCTTGTCTAGATGAATAATGAAGACATCTCGCTCTCAGGGGCAGGACCAGAGCTGGTATTCTGAGTGGTTGCATTCCTAAGACCTCTCCCTTAGAATATTTCCCTAGTGTTATATAGAAATTTCCTCTAGGATAAAACTTTCCATTTAGGGGAGAGGGTTGGTTAAGACATAAGATGTTGTAAGGGGTAGTGAAACCTTCCTTCCTACAGGTAAACTCATTAAACTCATGAAGTAAGCAACTCAATGGCTTTAGGAAATCCCTGAAATGGACCAGATTCACTAGGTCTCCTCCTTGTCCAAGCGTATATACCAAGAAACACTCTTGGATAAGCTGACATGCCTAGAACAGGCAGAGACCAGTCCAGCTGACTGGAAGAGATACATGGCGAGCTGCCTGCAGGAGATACTCTTTAATGTGTTGAGCTGCCTGCAGGTTTCCATTTTTATGAGCTTTCACACGTGCTGGGAGGGCTTTTCAATGATGCAGCTGTCTCTGATTTATTTCTGCTTCTGTAAATAACCCCAGTAAACTGATTGGCTCACCAAGTTGGGGTTTGGTGATATCCTTACTATGATCTATTGTTGGTTCCCTATCTGGAGTAAGTAGGTCTTTGTTAATGTCTTCCCAGGAATGGTATCACATAGCACCCAAGTGAGCATATGTTCCTGTGGGAGAATCCTTTACTCCTATCCAGGGATTCCTAGCATCCAAATCCTAAGAGTGAAAGGGAAGCATCAGTGGCTTTTGGGGGAGGCCCACCGTTCCACCTCTTAGCCCATTTTCCTCTTTGCTTAATAGAAACCTGGACTAAAATCAGATTTCCCCCTTCCAGCATTTTTAGTCAAGTGACAGGACAACCTAGTTTTACAGCCACTCATTTTACTTATATCACAGCTGTCTGTTTTAATAAGACCTAGTACGGTTACTAGGAACCATGGGCTTAATGTTCTGGGCTAGCAGTTGGGAAGAACACGAATCTTAGTATTCCCCTTGCAGTTCAGAAGCATTAAGCAAATAGTCTTTTCATGATAAGTATCTGACGGTACTTCTACAAGGCTTCTTAATTCTGACTGTGGAGTGACAAGGCAGTTTGTCTGAGCATGTAGCAAATCCCAGGCTTTCTCCACTGCCTCGTGGCTCTTCTTAGAAGACCTATGCACACACAAATGGGGATTTCTCCAAATAGGATAAAACATGTCTTTAATTAAGCAAAGAGAAATGAAAAGGTGATGAACATCAGTTTGGGGACATGATGCTGACTTATCTGTGGTTGCTCTGTAGGTAAGATGACTCATACTTTGTGGGGCTTGTAGATAAATCACTGTGTTTTGCTCATATTTCATATGAATTTATCACTTCTGATATCTCTGCATCATGGTCAAAAAAATGCCCATGCCAAGGCCCCATGAACTGATAAAACTGCGCATACATTTCACTCCCTGATAGTGACTAGCATCATTTATACCAAATACAAGTAGTGCCTCTTTTGTGACCTTCATGTACAAAATCAGTTATGTTTGCTTGTCTTAGGCAAATGTTGACCTCAGGTATCAGAGGAGCTGTCTCTCATCTTGGGGTCAGAGAAGAGGTGAAGTAGGACTATGACCCCAAGGTGTGACCCATAAAAGGCAACACAGACTATGGCTCTTTGTACCAAAAGGCCGTGTGGACATTGAGATTTTCTTTGCTGTTTTCTTCTATCTTCTAGTGCCAATGGGATTATAAAATGTATACCAAATTCACAAACATACAGGAATTGGAACACTGTATTCTACCTAAGGAGTCCATGTTCTCATTTGAAAATTTGTTTCCACCCCCTCTCAGGTTTCTCATGCTACAGTGACAGAGACTGTGAAACAAATTTAAACAGGGATGTCGTGGCTGGGAGCCAGAATGTTAGCACTTCTAGAGCCACCCACATTTCTGAGTATCCAAATGATATATTCTGCTGGGAATGCATATTTGGATTATTAGGGGGCTGGTTACATGGCTGTAGATGGTTCTCAGATTTTCAAAACAGCATAAAAATACCTCTCAAATTATTAGTATGCTTAACTCTGCAATCCATTTTCTCCATATTCAATATCAGCTTTGACAAGAAAGATGTATTTATGCTCTTGAATGACTCACCCTTCGTAAATTAGACCTGTCAAAGTGACTTTCTTAGCACAATAGTTTGCTGTATTTTTGACATCCACTCAGTGAAGGAGAGGAGACTGTTGTATGTAAACAACTAGAAAAGACAGTTATAAAACAATGTGATCAGTGCTTTCTTCTAAGTGGCACTTGACTTTGTGCATGGCTGCGTCTGGTAAGGGCTGGAGCCTGGATTAGTCCTATTGTACCTGCAGCCAGCCTCACCACCATTGTCATAAAGCTCTTGATGTATTTTTCTCTTCTGAGCTCTATCTAGCCTTCTGGCTGGATTCTCTCTGAGCTTTGTCTGACTGAGCGACTTTCTTGTCTAGAACCTTCCATTGCTTTCTTCTGCTTATGACTCCAATCTGTTTCTGACCTTGTTCTCGTGGATTTGTTAGTCAAGCCACAGCTCCTACTTCCTGTGTTAATCAGAGCAGGTACTTCTCTTGACCACAATCACTTAGCCCAACTGAGCAAGTCCTGTCGCATGCACCTCAACAGGGCACTTGGATTATGATGGTTTTCAATCTTCCCCTCTAGGAAGGGGCCACAGTCTATTACAACAGACCCAAAGCAGAGCTGGACTTTTCTCTCAGTTTTTTCAAAATCATTCCTCTACTTCTCACTGAAATTTTGATGGAATTGTGTGAAAATACCTAAAGCAGCAGGAATAGAGAAATGGTCCTGAGACAGGTAGGAAGCGGCTCAGCCTTCTAGTTCTCATTCCCCAACCTCCTCCTAGAGGCTGCGGTGTGGAGGGACAATGCTCCAGGTTTCGCCCTTCGCCATCTCCTACCTGAAAAACCACAATATGGTAATTGTATTTAATAGATAAACAGATGCCTTCTCTCCTTCCTGGTCCACTCAGGCGAATAATCAGTGGGCTGGGATTTTTAATTTTTTTCCTTTATATTACATTTTTATAAATGCTGCCTTCACCAGTGCACACAGATCTTGAGCTGGTGCAAATGCCTGTAATTTATCACATGCTGAAGTGGACATTTCATTATTTTACTACAGTCCCTTGACAGGAAAACTGGCTTCCTTCCATGGCCTAGCACCACTGGGCCCCTTATGGAAGGTCCTGTTTTCAAGATATGTGTAATGACCTGCTCTATGTATGATGTGATAGAGCCTTGCAAACTTGGAGAGGTCTTCTGGGACATCATCAATCACAGTTTTCTCCCCTTCTTCTCCAGGCACCTCAATGCCTGTAAGCAGAAGACTGAGCTGAGGAGACACTCATAGCAAAGCCAGGCTTAAGTTCAAGTGCTGTTGGGTTCATGGGTTTCAGATCCTTCTTACTCCTATGTAGGCATAGGTTTTATGCAACCTGCTTTTAATAAGGGTTCAACCTTTCTTCTAGCCCACCACCCAACAGCAGTAGGAAGAGCAAAGTCATTAAGATATGGGGAAGTGGACCTTTTCAGCAATAGTTCTTTGGGGCTAGCTCAATCTTCTTCTTTTTTAAAAACTATTTGGTATCATTTAGTTTTTAATAATTTTTATTACATATTTTCCTCAATTACATTTCCAATGCTATCCCAAAAGTCCCCCATACCCTCCCCCCCACTTCCCTACCCACCCATTCCCATTTTTTTGGCCCTGGCGTTCCCCTATACTGGGGCATATAAAGTTTGCATATCCAATGGGCCTCTCTTTCCAGTGATGGCCGACTAGGCCATCTTTTGATACATATGCAGCTAGAGACAAGAGCTCTGGGGTACTGGTTAGTTCATATTGTTGTTCCACCTATAGGGTTGCAGATCCCTTTAGCTCCTTGGGTACTTTCTCTAGTTCCTCCATTGGGAGCCCTGTGATCCATCCAATAGCTGACTGTGAGCATCCACTTATGTGTTTGCTAGGCCCCGACATAGTCTCACAAGAGACAGCTATATCTGGGTTCTTTCAGCAAATTTTTGCTAGTGTATGCAATGGTGTCAGTGTTTGGAAGCTGATTATGGGGTGGATCCCCTGGATATGGCAGTCTCTAGATGGTCCATCCTTTCGTCTCAGCTCCAAACTTTGTCTCTGTAACTCCTTCCATGGGTGTTTTGTTCCCAATTCTAAGGAGGGGCATAGTGTCCACACTTCAGTCTTCATTTTTCTTGAGTTTCATGTGTTTAGCAAATTGTATCTTATATCTTGGGTATCCTAGGTTTTGGGCTAATATCCACTTATCACTGAGTACATATTGTGTGAGTTCCTTTGTGAATGTGTTACCTCACTCGGGATGATGCCCTCCAGGTCCATCCATTTGGCTAGGAATTTCATAAATTCATTCTTTTTAATAGCTGAGTAGTACTCCATTGTGTAAATGTACCACATTTTCTGTATCCATTCCTCTGTTGAGGGGCATCTGGGTTCTTTCCAGCTTCTGGCTATTATAAATAAGGCTGCTATGAACATAGTGGAGCATGTGTCCTTCTTACCAGTTGGGACATCTTCTGGATATATGCCCAGGAGAGGTATTGCTGGATCCTCCGGTAGTACTATGTCCAATTTTCTGAGGAACCGCCAGACTGATTTCCAGAGTGGTTGTACAAGCCTGCACTCCCACCAACAATGGAGGAGTGTTCCTCTTTCTCCACATCCTTGCCAGCATCTGCTGTCACCTGAATTTTTGATCTTAGCCATTCTGACTGGTGTGAGGTGGAATCTCAGGGTTGTTTTGATTTGCATTTCCTTGATGATTAAGGATGTTGAACATTTTTTCAGGTGCTTCTCTGCCATTCGGTATTCCTCAGGTGAGAATTCTTTGTTCAATTCTGAGCTCCATTTTTTAATGGGGTTATTTGATTTTCTGAAGTCCACCTTCTTGAGTTCTTTATATATGTTGGATATTAGTCCCCTATCTGATTTAGGATAGGTAAAGATCCTTTCCCAATCTGTTGGTGGTCTTTTTGTCTTATTGACGGTATCTTTTGCCTTGCAGAAGCTTTGGAGTTTCATGAGGTCCCATTTGTCAATTCTCGATCTTACAGCACAAGCCATTGCTGTTCTATTCAGGAATTTTTCCCCTGTGCCCATATCTTCAAGGCTTTTCCCCACTTTCTCCTCTGTAAGTTTCAGTGTCTCTGGTTTTATGTGAAGTTCCTTGATCCACTTAGATTTGACCTTAGTACAAGGAGATAGGTATGGATCGATTTGCATTCTTCTACATGATAACAACCAGTTGTGCCAGCACCATTTGTTGAAAATGCTGTCTTTCTTCCACTGGATGGTTTTAGCTCCCTTGTCGAACATCAAGTGACCATAGGTGTGTGGGTTCATTTCTGGGTCTTCAATTCTATTCCTTTGGTCTACTTGTCTGTCATTATACCAGTACCACGCAGTTTTTATCACAATTGCTCTGTAATAAAGCTTTAGATCAGGCATGGTGATTCCACCAGAGGTTCTTTTATCCTTGAGAAGAGTTTTTGCTATCCTAGGTTTTTTGTTATTCCAGATGAATTTGCAGATTGCTCTTTCTAATTCATTGAAGAATTGATTTGGAATTTTGATGGGGATTGCATTGAATCTGTAGATTGCTTTTGGCAAGATAGCCATTTTTACTATATTGATCCTGCCAATCCATGTAGCTCAATCTTCTTTGGCAGCAGTTTAGTCCCATAGCAAACACCAAATATGATTCAGCAGCTGCAGACCAGTTCTCTAGGCAGGCAGACACCAGGCATGAACCAGCAGCTACAGTCCAGTCCTTTCAGCAAGCAGATACCAGGCAGCTGTAGTTCAATCATGAGGAAACCATCAGGCTCACCATCCAGCCTGAGGCAAGTCCATTGAAACTGCAACTGCCACAGGAACCTCACGAGCAGTTCTTGGGTGAATTTCTCTCAATGCAGGAGTTATCACAAGTTGAGCTCAACAACGCTATGTAAGGTGAATCAATATATGTATGACTTTAGTGAAGAATAGCGAGGCAGAGCAAACAAAACCAAGGCTAAGTGCTCATCTCCATGGTCTGTGGAGTCATATTTATACTCCTTCATTCTGGGTCCTTTCACATGTTTGCTTTAACAAAACATTCTTTCACCTGTGTCTGCTTCAGGAAGACAGTCTTTCATGTGTTTGCTTTAGCAAGACATCCTTTTACCTGTGTGTCTCAGCAAAACAACATTTGGTATAACTAACTTTCCAAAGAACTAGAAGTTTCCACTTCATTCCTATCTTGAATTTTTTCCTCTCCTGTCCACACAGCAGCCTATTCTCTGCCTTCCTCTGGGATGCTCACCTCCATTTGTAATTCCCTTGTTCCAGTGGTACAGAGCCAGCTCAGATAGAAAGTACTTTCATGGGGGATTATAGGCCTCATTGGAAAGGGAGAAGCAAGAGAACCACAGATAAGCTTTCACTGATAGAATATGCACATATAATAAATAGTACAGACACACAAATGTACACAGGCATGTGTACCCATCCATTCATACCCATGCACAAGCACACTCGCTCCCACATATTCATGTATATAATATAGCCATAGACATGTACCTTCATGTACATATGTACACAGTTCCAAACAGATCCATAAATTGGCACACATGTCTACGCACACAATCACTCCTGTATTTAAAACTCTGGTCCCTGTAGACTGGCAACCACTGCTTTTCCAATATTTCAATCCACAGTCCTCTTCCAAAATGCTTCATTCTTCAGGAGAGATGGATATGGGGATATGGTAGCTTTTCCCAACACCTTCAAAGGCCAACTGGCTGTAGGTTTGATTTTTGTTTGTTGTCTTAATTTATAATTCTGTTTCTGTCATCAAGTGAGTCTTCACTGAGAAGAATCGGGGGATGGACTAATTGGTCTAATATTATCTCATAGGATCACTGGTCACATAGCTGTTTCAATACTTGGTGCCGTCTTGGAGCTTGGACCCTAGGCTTCTATAATGACTGATAACTAACTACTGAGAAGGATCAGGGCTATGTGTTTCAGCATGATTGATTGTTGCCCAGGACATGAACTAGAAATGGCAGGGTGCTTCTTCCTCCGAAGAGATCCTAGAAGACAAGCAGTTCAGCAATTCTTAAGCCCTTGTGTCACGCTTGAAAATGTTGTCAAGAAACCCATTTGAATCCCCAACTCTCTGTCTTTTTCCTTTTGTATCTTGAAAAAAAACAAAAAACATTTACTCTAGCTGCATATGTATCAAAAGATGGCCTAGTCGGCCATCACTGCAAAGAGAGGCCCATTGGACTTGCAAACTTTATATGCCCCAGTACAGGGGAACCCCAGGGCCAAAAAGGGGGAGTGGGCGGGTAGGGGATTGGGGGGGTGGGTATGGGAGACTTTTGGGATAGCATTGAAAATGTAAACTAGGAAAATACCTAATTAAAAAAAAACATTTTGTTTTCCAATTCAAGCATTTTTTCCCTACAGCTGTCTTTAAAACATACACAGGGTTGAATGTGTGTATGCAGTATGATGTCTGTGTGTTTATGTATGTGTGGTGTGCATGTGTGAGTGTGTGTTTGTGTGTATATGTGATGTGTGTGTTTATGTGGTGTGTGTGTATATGGTATTCGTGTGTGTATGTGATATGTGTGATGTGTGTGCTTGTGTGTAGTGTATGCGTAGTTTGTGTGTGTGTGGTAAGCGATGTATATGGTGTGTGGTGTGTATATGTGTGGTGTGTGTGTATGTGTGTGTGTGTGTGTGATGTATATGTGCATGTGGTATGTTTGTGTGTGGTGTGTATGTGTAGTGTGCATATGTATGTATGGTATGTGTATGTGTTTGGTTTGTGTGTGTCTGTGGTGTGGTGTGTTTGTGATTAGTTTGATTGAGCTTTTTGCCTTTCTTGTTGCTTACATGCAGTGCCTCATTCTCTTTCCCCCACCTAGGGCTTTAGAGAAATGTCACCAGTAGCCTTAGCCATCATGAAAATAACTAAGTCTGAGTTCTGATTCTGCTGCATGACATATGTTCACATGACAGTATACCCTCAAGCCTTCTGGAGGACTTCGTGACAGAAGTTGGGTGTGAACAGGTTGTAAACCAAAGGTCATTGCTTAGTTTTTTGTTGATAATGCTCACCTAAGCTAAAGTGACTGTGCTTTCAACTAGGCCTTTGAAGCCCATGAGGATAAATCTTCTGCTATCTTTGTAGAGCCAGATCCCAGTTCTGGGAGGGAGATGACTTATCCTAGCCTATTGTCTCGTTTGAGTAGGCTGCCCAAAGTCCTGACCTGCTTTATTTACATATCCTGACCTCCCAGACTTGAAAGCTCTACAGGATGTGGTGAGAAAGCAAGTTGCTTTCCAATGGGTTCCTGGCTGTCCCCATGCCAATGTAGATGCTTCCATTGTCAGAGCTTTCTAGGGACATCTGAGAGGCCACAATTGCTATCAGAGAAAGGTAACTTTACCAGGTATCTCACCAGCATTAAATGCCAAGTCCATCCCAGCTGTTCCTAATCCCCAGTTCATGTGCTTAGACCCAGTGAGGACCTCACAAGGAGCACTATTGCAAGCCCCACACTGGCAGAGGTGTCTAATCTCCTTCCTTGCCTTGCTTGGTTTTCAGTGTAGCTAACTGCATATCGTAATGGAGGTAGTTCTCATTTCTGTTTAGTTTTCTTCTGGAAAATAAAAAGCAATGAATGATCTCAGATGTAAGAAGAGACTAAGATCATTCTGCACTTAAGAGACATGTTGATACTTCTTCCATAAAATTCCTTTGGGCATCTAGTAGCTTTCATATGGATGCCATAGGCAAACCAGCTATATTAATTTACTAAAGTTTTGATAATAAAGTCCTGTGGACTAGGTACCTTACACATGAAAAATGTTCTGTTCTGTTCTGTTCTGTTCTGTTCTGTCCTGTCCTGTCCTGTCCTGTCCTGTTCTGTTCTGTTCTATATGACAGGCCTCTAGAGGCTGGGCATCTCAGCATGCAGACAGCCATCTTTGCCTTGTTTTGTCACAACATCTTCCTTCTGCATATGTCTGTGTCCAATTTTCTCCCTTTATCAAGATAGCAGTCCCAGTAGAGTAAGCCCACTATAATGGCCTCATTTTAATTTGATTACTTCCAATAAAGACCCTAGCCCCATAATCAGTAACATTCTGAAGGCACTGGGGGTTAGGATTATGACATATTCTTTCTGAGTAAATGACAGAGAAGATAATTCTGCCCCAAAATGTTAGCTTTCTGAGCCTCAGCTTATATGGAATGATTTCTAGATCAGATGTATGAAGCTCATCTTGTTCTCAATTACCCTGAGCTCATTTTGAGTGGCTACTTCAGAAAAAGGGACAATGTCTTTGCTCTTGAGAACCAAGAACAGGTTTGGAAGGTTGGCTGGGGGAAAGCACAGAAGTTCAGAAAGGAGACAAAGAAGTGTCTCCAAGAAAATACAAAAGGCAAGAATTCAGTCAGAGGGAGGGCAGCACAACAAAGAGCCTGAGACCAGGAAGATGATGGGCAACATTGTGAGGATTTGGAGAAATCGAAATATCTGCTCTAATCCATAACTCCAAGCTTTCTAAAGCATGAATACAGAATGAATTCAAATGTGATCCCTTCAGGTTGCAAATGCTTTGCCAACATTTAAAGGAAATCTCTGAACAACTTCTGGGCTTTCCTGGACTCTTTAGACAGGTGGATGGGTTTGGTCTGATTGGGACACTGAATGCAGTAAGAAACGACTGAGGAAGGTTCTCTGAAGAGGATGCTGCTTCCTCTCTGAGACTCACCTGATTCTGGACTCTTACCACAGAGCAGAGGTAGCTGTCCATCTCCTCCTAATGGTACAGGAAACCTGGAAACCAGCTGCCCTAGCCACGTAGCCCTGCTTCCTTGGAGAAAACCATTTTCTTCTGTGATGTAAATTTACAGTGTTGCTAGATCATTATGCCCATGTAATAGGACTCAAACCACAGAAGCAGCAACATGGAAATGTGCTTCTTGTTTACTGCAAACAAATTTGAAAATCAATTGAAAATGTTTCTGCCAAACGTGCTGCACAGTCATCTAGGTGATGGCTTTTCCCTACTAACCCATAAAACGCTGCTGAGCCCTTCTCCTTGGCAGGAGTGTGGTCGAAATTGAGAAACTAAGCAGCCCTCAGGAACAGCTGAGCCCTCACTCTAATGGTTCCCTGGGATTTTTTGTTTAGTCCTCTGGGAAAAGCTAATTCAAACACTCTCCTTGTTCTCTTGGGGATGAGACTGAATTTGCTCTTGTTGACCTCACTTCTCTCTTGTGTGTGGCCATTTAGTGTGGCATGAGGTGAGAATGGCCCCCACATCCTCTATGGCACTGCAAAGCCAAAACACTGGGTATAGATTTTCAGTGCCAAAGAGATGGCTCTGGATAGGGAGCAGAGGTTATCTCTGGAAAGAAGCCTTTTTTAATGTGTCTTAGCATGTGGCAGGGACCAGAGTGTTCTTTGGTGCATATATGAGTAGAAGGCCCAGGCCACAGCAAGTTTGTAGTAACATAAGGTCCAAGCTTCTACCTGATGTGGGCCCTGGCTGCCCAATCTCACTCACCAGGGAGCTAAGGCAAAAGGCAGAGTCAAAGCAATAGAGGCTGAAGTAGATAAATATTCCCAGACACTATGATTCTTTACAGGTTGTGGTGACACAAGTCAGGGGGAAATGTGCTCATTCTCTTAATTTCTAGTTAACCTTCGTAGTGACCAAAGGCCTGTGTCATAGAAATTACTTTTCTATTGCTATGATAAAACACCATGACCAAGGCAACTTATAGAAAACAGGAGTTTAATTGGGCTTATGGGCCCAGAGGGCTAGAGTTTCTGATGGCAGAGCGAGGTACAGATCCTAAGTGGCTGGAGCAGTGGTTGAGTGTTCAGGTCTTGTTTCACAAGCAGGAGCATGAACTCAAAATGGGACAAGTCTTGAAACCTCAGTTTGCCATACATCACATATTTCCTCCAGCAAGGCCATACTTCCTAATTCTTCCCCAAAAGCCACCAACTAGAGACCAAGAATTCAAACATGTGCTTCTATGAAGGTGATTTTCATTCAAACCTGGACAACCAGGCTGTCTTCAAGAAAAGCCCACTACTATCTTTTCATTTTTTATTAGCATATATTGTACAAAATAGTGTATTTTACTGTGATAGTTTCAGGCATATAGCATTAACTGTGGTCATATTCATACACATGCACTCCTTATTCTCTCTTTATCTCCCTCCCATTGGTCCCCTTCTTCATTCCAGCTCCTTCTATTTTCATGGCTTGTATATACATATATTCTGAAAACAAGAGAGCATGCGGTATTTGTCATTCTGAGTCTGGCTTAGTTTTCTTAACATGATAGTCTCCATTTGCAACTGTTTTAATATAAGTGACATAATTTTGTTCTTCTTTTTGGTCAAGAATATAAAGCCCCTCCATTGCATATGAGTACTGCATTTCCCTTGCCCATGAGATATGTAAGATGGTGGCCTCTTAACTCAGGATCCTCTTGTGCAACTTGTTCTCAGCACATGGAAACAGACTCCATCACAGTCTGGATACTCTTCGAGCAGGCAGACTAGATGCCCTACGAGCAAGTCTGTGAACCTGTGAGTGAATTCACCTATGCTGGGCCTGTGGACAGTGGATACTAGGTAAAGGCTGCCCAACTGGGATCAACACTATTTAAACAGACTAAGCTAATTTGTTGGGGCTTTGCTATGATTGAAAGTCTATGTTTTGAATGAGTCCTCATTTAAACTGAAATCTAATTTGTAAGGTCTTGGGGGGTCAGGCTTTAGAAAGAAGCAGATGAATTAGGTGGTCTCTGCTCTGTGTGAGGAATGCAATCATGGTCCCTGGCACTTCAGACTTGGGTTGTTGTTTATTGCAGGTGGCTGCTTTGTTTATTTTATTCATCACAGCAGATTGAGGAGAATATGTTTTGACAAAAAAATGTTTGAAAGAGCCAATTGCTTTTGCTACCAATTTATGTCCTCTTGCCACCTGTTTGCTACGTCCTCAGCTGGTGTTCTTGCAGGGACATTCAGGTACGGGGCAATGAAGAAGCAGAAAGAATACTCGTTTTAAAAAAAAAAGAGTCAAATATTTAACCTCAGACACATCAATTTCTTTTAGAAAATCCAGGTGAATTCATTTAAGAAGCCATGGCACTTGAATAGAGGTCTTTCTAACTCCAGCTCGGAAACAAGGATTCTCTGAGTAAAACGTTACTCTACAACCCACCTCAATAAAAGGCACGAGGCTACTGGCCCTGCCAGGGAAGCAGGGCCTACTGGAGCCTCCAGGACTTCTTTCTATGACCTAAGAACAGCACTGGACAAAGCCTTTGGCCAATAGTCCTAAGAGATTATTTGCCTGTGCCAAGGAAGAGCTGCACTGGGTATTGGCACAATACAGACTTCAGAAGCAGCAGACCAGGAATAGTAGGTCAGGTACAGAAGGACTTCTCCAAGGCAGGTTTGCGTGCTGGAGATGAGTCTTAGGTGACACAGAGCTGTAGTGTTAATAGTCAACCAGGCACCAAGTGTGGGTATTTGTCTTGGGTCAGGTGTTTTTTAGTATCCTGATGACAGAAAGGGCTTTTATCTTGGGCCAGTGCTATGAATCTATAAGCCTCTAAGTTTTTTTTATCAGATCCATTTTATCAAAGAGAATGGCTGAGGTCCTGGCCAGCCAGACACTAGGATCACACTTAGTCTAAATAACATGAGTTAGGTTTCATTGTATCATTTGTGTTACGAGAGATATGAGTATTCCGTTTGAATACTGAGAAAAAGTTTCCTTTTCAAGTAAATTTAAGCAAAACCAGTGAGTGAAACTGAGGACAATTTAAAGAAATCATAGCACAATTGCAAGCATAAGAAGTCTGGACTGTGGGAAGCTCTGGGATACAAGATTCTCCTGAGTCTGATGCTGTGAAAAAAAGACAAATTAATTGGAGGAAACACAATGAATTTATGAATTAGATACTTGAGAGAAAACTTATATCTAGGATATGTAACGTTCTTACAACTTCATAACAAACAGATAAACAACCCAATTACTAACAAGAAAAAGACAATATACATTTCTCTACAGGAGATATGCACATGTCCAATGAACATATAGACACTTGACACCATTAACTGTGAAGTCCATGTCCTGAAGCAACAGAGAATCTCAAGAGGCTGGAAAGTTGAATAGGATAAGAGTCCTAGGTGGATAAGGTACACATTGCTCACCAGCAGCTAGGCCATTAGGAAGGCGACACAGGCAGAAACCCAGACACATTCCAGTGTGCTCAGGCCACACACAGGCAGACACAGGTATACATGCAGGCACAAAGGCTGCAGGTTGTTACACACAGGCACTGGAAAAAACACAAAAGGTGAAGACCCCTGACCTAAAGGCTGTATTTACACAGAATCACACAAAAGTGGCATTTTGGTAGGAATAGTTGTATAACATATCATAGTTTTGTTTGCTGTTCTCCAGACATTTGAAATTAGCCATATTTTTGCTACCCATAATCATGTTCTTCCCCCATTAGGCCCATGCCTGATATCAGTATCAGTGCCATGTCATCTGAACCTCTACTGGATCTATGGTATTCTGATCTCTTCATTAACCATTACGGAAAAACAAACTCCAATCAAAACTATGATAACATATTTTGTTGTATGACTCTTTCTGGAGAGATGTGAACAAAAATTGACTCATGCCAAATAGGGAACAAACCAGTGACAAAGAAATGGATTCCATCCATGCACATCTCTGTGAATTACTACATTTATTATACTTCTAAGTGATCAACCAAGGACTGCATCTCCTACCAATGGGTGTAATATGCAGAAATGGAGTTTACCTTCAGTAAAGCTTCCAGCACCTGTAGGGTCTCACTCCAGAGATCAAATATACCTAGAACAGGATGACTTACATCTAAAGGTAGGGTGCAGACAGAACCAAGTTGCTAGAGTCTCGATGAGGATCTCCTGACCTTCCACAAGAATGCTGATAGGCCACATCTTGTAAGGGCCTGATGAACATATTCATATCTGCTCTGATTTCAAGACGGCAACTGCCATGTCATGTCTGGATAATGGTGTTCTATTGCATACTTCATGCTTAATAAAATGGTTATAATGTTTTAAAAGAAGAAGTATCAGTGTGGGACTCTGAAAGATTTGAAAAGTTCATACACTTCAGGTAGGAAAGACAAATGGACCAATAACATTGGCAAACATGTGACCCTTCTCAAAAACATAAACAGGCAAAAAACTTCACTTCCATGTATGTAACAAAAAAACCTAAAAGCACCCAGACAAAAATATAGACAAAAATGCCTATCTTTGTCAGTGTTTTACTGCTGTGAATAGACACCATGATCAAGGAGACTCTCATAAGGACAACATTTTTTTAAAGGATATTTTTAATAATTAGATATTTTCTTTATTTACATTTCAAATGTTATCCCTTTTCCTGATTTCCCCTCTGAGAACCCCCTATTCCTTCCCCCTTCTCCCTGCTCACACACCCACCCACTCCTGATTCCTGGCCCTAGCATTCCTCTACACTGGGGCATAGAGCCTTCACAGGAACAAGGGCCTCTCATCCCATTGATGACCGACAAGGCCATCCTCTGCTACATATGTAGCTGGAGCCATGAGTCCCACCATGTGGTTAGGACTCATGGCTCCAACTGTTTGGTTGGTAGTTTAGTCCCTGGGAGCTCTGGTGGTACTGGTTAATTCATAACATTTAATTGGGGCTGGCTTACAGGTTCAGAGGTTCAGTCCATTATCATCAAGTCAGGAACATGGCAGCATTTAGGCAGGCATGGTGTAGGGGGAGCTGAGAGTTCTACATCTTCATCTGAAAGTTACTAGTGGAAGACTGACTTCCAGGCAGCTAAGATGAGGATCTTATAGCCAGCACCCTTAGTGGCACATCTACTCCAACAGGACCATACCTTCTAATAGTGCCACTTCCTGGGCTGAGCATATACAAACCATAACATTCTACTCCTTGGCCTCCATAGACTTGTTCAAATATATGAGTCTATGGGGGCCATACCTAAACATAGCATAATGTAAAATACATTTATTCCTACTTTTAAAATCCCCATAGTTAGCAGTCTCAATAATGTTAAAAGTCCAAAGTTCAAAGTCTCTTGTGAGACTCATCCAATCACTTGACTGTAAAGCAAAACAGGAAATCAGCTGGGCAAACCCCAAACTCAGTATCTCCATGGCTGATGTCAAAGCAGTCTTCCTATCTCCAACTCCATTTTCATCTTTGTTGACTGCAACAAATTTATTTCTCCTGGGCTAGTTCCACTGTTAGCAGCTTTCCTCAGCACATAACCCCACTGCTCTGGCATCTCGAATGTCTTAGGGTCTTCAAGGCGACTTACAGCTTCTTGTTTCAATGTCACCGATCCACACATGATCTTCTGGGCTCTTCCAAGGGCTGGCATCATTTTTCCAGCTCTGCCATATGTAGCACTCTAAGGTCAGGTTGATCCACTCCACTGCCGGTGCTGTTCTAGGTGATCATCCCATGGTTCTGGAATATCCAATACACTGGGCTCTTCTGCTGCAGCTAAGCTTCAGCAATAGCCTCTCATAGGCTCTCTTCATGGTACCAAACCTCAAATCCTTTTCATGATCCCTTCAGTCCTGGGCCATCAACTGCAACTGAGGCTGTACCTTCACCAATGGCCTTCCATGGCCTCTTACAGTCCCAAACCTCAGCTGTTCTCCATGACCCCTTCATGCATTCAAAACCAGTACCACCTGGGTGACTCTTTCCCATTACCAAGTACAGCTGCTACAGGAGGTACAACTTTGGCTACCTCTGGAACACAGCTTCTGTGTGCTCTCAATGATGCTGGTTTCTTCTTAATCACTGCTAATTTCTTAGCACCAGCTAACCAACATCAATTGTCCCAGTACTCTCTTCTATTCTGGATTCTAAAGCCAGAGCCGTGTGGCCAAAGCTACTGAGTTCTGCTGCTTGCTGGGGCTGGAACATGGTCAGCTCCCCCCACCCCACCCCTGTTCTATTACATTATCACCAGCTTTATGTTTTCTAACTCCTTCACTGATTAAACCTGGCTGTCCTGGAACTTGCTCTGTAGACTGACTCCGAACTCAGAGATCTGCATGCCTGTCTCCTAAGCACTGAAATTAAAGGTGTGGTTCACCAAGCCTGGATTTTAAGTTTTTCTTCACCTAGAATCTGCTCTTTTCTAGGCTGGCCTTGAACTTAGAGATCTGCTTGTCTTTGCCTCTTGGGATTAAATGCTTCTACTGCCATGCCTGGACCTAAATTTAGCTGGGTGGAATCTTGCCCCAAAGTCCCACTTCCTTATTCTGGTATCTTCTAGAACATAGGATTCATTTCTAATCTACTCTCTGGTGCCCCCTTTAATTGAACCCTTGAACCATATATTTTGTATTTTTCCTTTTTCAACTTGCTCCTTTTCATTAAAATGCTCTTCATAAGAGTTAACTTTAGTAACCACACCACAGAATTTATACCAGATTGTTTTGAGACTTTCCTTTTTAAAACAATTAATCTAAATCTCTTCACCTTAGCCTCAGACAGACTCTTTAGACAATGGCAAAAAGCAGCCACATTCTTCACCAACGTATATACAACCAAAAAAAAAAGTCTCTAGGCCACATACTGAAATTCTTCTCCTCTGAAGCATCTTAGGTCAGGTCGGAACAGTTCAAATCATTCACAGCAGGTGAGAACATAGCATCCAGGCAGGCATGGTGCACGAGGAGCTGAGATTTCTCCATCTTCATCTGAAGGCTGCTAGCAGAATACTGGCTTCCAGGCAACTCGGATGAGGGTCTTAAAGCCCACACCCACAGTGGCACACCTACTCCAACAGGCCATGCCTTCTAATAGTGCCACTCCCTGGGCTAAGCATATACAAACCAGCACAATGCACATGGCAGCATTACTCATAATAGAAGAAGAAAGCAAACAAAACATCCATCAGCCATTGAATAAAGAAATATATATCCCTTTATCAATTGTAAAAATGAATAAAGTGTTGGTATACAGTTAACAAGAAATTTATATCATCATGCTAAGTAAAAGAAGTTAAACTGAAAGACAGCATACATAATGCCATTTAGATAACTATTCATAAGAGACAAGTGTAGAAAAAGTATGGATTAATATCTAGTGAGGAATCAGGAAAGTCAGCTTAATGGACATAAACTTTCTTGGACAATAGAAAATGTTCTAGAATATAGTAGTTAACACAACCTAACAGACTAAAATTATACTTTAAAAAGATAAGGGTCCTTATTATCTACTAAAGACCTGTGTGTTTGATATTCGTCTTTTGCATCCTGGCCTCTGAACTTTTCTGTTCCTAAGTCTTGCTTTCTAAGGCTAGACTGACCTCGAGCTTCATAAGTTTGGAACAGGAATTTCAACCATTTACTCACTGGGCCTTAATTTTTCCTTCTTCAGAAATGGAGAAAACAAATTAGTAGAAAAATTTGTTTTTTCATGGTTAAACATATGGGGTTCAGTGCTAACTAGTCTGGGGACAGAATTGTAGTTTGCAGTTCATATCTGTGTGAGCTGGACAAGCCCTTAAACTTCTCTATCAATTCAGTGAAGTATCAGCATCATCTTCCTAGTACAATTGTGGGAATAAGTGGAAAATTCTTCATATAGTGTCTGACACACAATTGCTGCTTAGTAAATGGGTACCTGGGACATCTGCTTGATGTAGGCATCCTTTGTCTATTACTCGGTATAACCATAGGTGATGACTTCTTCTTCCTGACCCTGCTTCTTCCTGTCTAAAATCGATGCTTGTTTTCTTTTTTCACCCATATATGCTGTATCTCTCTGGAGCTTGTAATACAAGGGGAGAAAGTCAAGCTGTTGTGGTAGAGATTTTGTTTAAGGGGACTTGATCCCACATGGCTAAAAATGTTGTTGTTTCCTACATCTGAGTCCCTCTTTTCCAGCTACTGTTTGCAGTAGAGTCTAGACTGGCCCAAATGCCTGACAATTTAAACAAAGCTGTAAAGGACCCCACCCCCCGAATCTGCCATGGCCATAGTCTTGATTTTCTTAGGCTAAATGGTGCTTGAAGGTCTTCTGGCTCTGAAAGTAGTACTTATTCTTTGGCAAGGCTCCATTTTGTCACCTCTGCTTCTCTCTGCAGAGATTGCACAGCCAAACTTCTTTGTGGACTGGCCGTGTTGCATGCTTGTACTTCCATGACAACAATTCTACTTGTGTGGCTCTCATTTCAGCACTTACTAAATCATCCATCAGCCCCCCTAGAGCACTGAACCTCTACACTACAACAAAGTGTTTGTGGACACTACTTAAATTCCTTTTGGAAAAGATTACCCCCTTGCTAAAGTGAATATGTTTGTATGTTGACCTAAATATAATTTGACTTATAAGTGCCTCCTTGTCTATAAGCAGGTGAAAGTGTGGTTCTTTTCTTTTCAAATATAGTGTGGTACAATGTATGTAACACTGACCACATTAGTCATTGAATTTCTTTTTTAGATTTATGTGTGAGTATTTTGGCTGGATGCATTTGTGTGCACCATGTGAGTGCAGTGTCTGTGGAGGCCAAGAGAGGGCATCAGACCCTTTGGAAGTGGTGTTATAGATTGTTCTGAGGCATCACATGGATCCTGGAAATCACATCTGGATCCTCTGCAAGAGCTGCAAGAGCTCTTAACTGTGGAGCCATCTTTCCAACCCTGTGTTAGTCACTTTTAGCTGAGTGGCATAATCATCATTGTCCCATGAGGCACTAGCTCCTTCCTCAGACTGGCAAGTGCCCCTCTGTCTCTGTGGATTTGATGACTTGGGAGTGGGTGGGTAGGGGAGTGGGGGGGAGGGTATGGGGGGACTCTTTGGATAGCATTGGAAATGTAAATGAAGAAAATACCTAATTAAAAAAAAAAGATGTAAGAGCTGGTGGGGCTTGCAACATAAGACTGAAATAATAAAAATCTAAAAAAAAAAAAAAGAAGTAGAATTTTATGTAGTTTTTTTTTTCTTTGTGGCTGATTTCACAAACTGTAAATGCCCTCACAGGTCATATATTTTGCACTACATGTCAGAATTCCACTTATTTTTTAAATGCCATATCGTATTCAGTCAGATGGCTATGGCATGGCATCTTTGTCCCTTTATTTGTGGAGGGCTTGAGTTGTTTTTGTCTTTTGGCAATTGTGAATAATACAGCTGTGGACAGTCATCTCCAGGTGTTTATCTACACACCTGTTTTTCAGTTCCGTGGTATATACCTCAGAGTGGAAATGCGGGCCATTTGATGAGTCTAAGGTTGGTTAAAGCTGTTAAGCTGTTTTTCACAGCACTTCCTAGTATTCTTGTGTTTTATTAGACCCTATCTTTTTTATTAGGCCATTTATTGATGGATGTTTGAGCTATTTCTCAAGTGAGATTCCTTTATGTAAGGAGTCCACTGGTTTGAGAGAGAGGAGTAGGCACAGGCAATGAAATGTCAGGAAGTAGGACCTCATCCCATTCACATTTGCTCTCATTGGAGAAACAGTCTCTGTCCCCAGCTGCCCCCAGCTGAGGAAAAAAGGAAACCAGAAAGATACTTAGGGAAGCTAGGGTGTTGACCTCAGCTTAATGTGCTCGTTGTATGTCTTTCACAGCAGACAACACTAATTCCCTCAGGGGATACAGTTCCCTCCTGGAAGATGGCCACTGGGATCTCCTTCACTCCAGAAGCAATTCCACCAAAACTCACTCCTCAACACTTGACCCAGAAAGCTTCTCAGAGAGTAAGTAACACGGTGAGGACAGGGATGCTGTAGCATGTACCTTCCTTTGTAGAAGTCTTCCGTGCTTAGCAGACGGCTGGGCTGATGCTGAGGCTAAAGAATGACAACAATGTCTCCCCAGTGGTAGTGCGTATGAAGTATGACTGTGTGGGGAGCCGCCCTCACATTTGCCATTACAAGATGGCGCTGACAGCTGTGTTCTAAGTAGTAAACATAATCTGCACATGTGCAGGGGCAGTTTTCCCGCCATGTGTTCTGCCTTTCTCGTGATGACAACTGGGCCGATGGGCTGCAGCCAATCAGGGAGTAATACGTCCTAGGCGGAGGATAATTCTCCTTAAAAGGGACGGGGTTTTGCCATTCTTTTTCTCTCTCTTGCTTTCTTGTTCTTTCTCTTGCTTTCTTGTTCTTGTTCTTTTTCTTGCTCTCTTGCTCTCTAGCGCTCTTGCTCTCTGGCTCCTGAAGATGTAAGCAATAAAGCTTTTGCCGCAGAAGATTCCGGTTTGTTGCGTTCTTCCTGGCCGGTCGCGAGAACGCATGTAAGATGACTGCAGCCAGTGTCAAAATTGTAATGAACTTTTAATGTGGCCTGTCAGTCAAAGCTAAAATAGCTGATTATATTCATTCTTATTAAAGGGAACCTTCCTCCAAAACTATTTGCCAAGGGTCTGTGCATGTGTTTGCACTTGTGGTGGTGGTGGGAAGCATTACATTTTGGAATTGCAAAGTGCTCTTCTCTATTACACTGTGAGTGCCCATATCCACAGTAGCAATTGACTAGTCTTCTAAAGCATTTTCTGACATGCTCTGAACTGATAACATGTTTCTCCACCAAGGATGTCCTGTGTACTATGGTCTCTTTTGCTACAGTTAAGACAGATAGGAAAGCAGTGGCTCAAGGGTCCTAGGATTACAACACAGGCTATCATCAATCACTATGATTCTACTTCAGGATATTTTAGTTCATTTGGGAAGATATTGTCATTGTGTACTCATTCTGCCTGATAGCCAAAATCTAGGCAGGAACTACTAATTTTCTGTTGAAACCCTTAGCATTAAGATTTTGCTTAGTTTTCGGTGGCCTCACAGGAAGTTCCTTTAGTTAATGCTTGAAAATGAGGGTCCAAGAACAAGTTAGACAAATCTAAACTGAGCTGTGCCTATGGTTAAAACATGCTTGATTTTTAGAGAAAGTGATTGGTGTGCTGATCAGCTAAATCCATGGCCAGTGGAAGGACTAGAATCCAGGCAATCTAACCACAGCTGGAGAGCATGAAGCCAGATAGCAGGATATGTTCTGTGAGTAGGCAGACTAATCCAGTACCTTTGCCAGAGACCCTCCTCTTAGGGACTATAGGAGGCAAGGCCCTGATGGTGAACTAGGTGAAGACGAGACAGCAAACTAGAAGGCAAATGAATAAGGCAGTCAAAATGTCACAACAGATCAGGGACCCTACAAAGAGCCCAAGAGGACTAAATGGGTCCGGGGAAAATGCCTGGAAGAGCTGATTTGGGGTCATGCTTTATGGTAAAACACTGCCATTCTACTTGTCCTAATGGCAGCCTAGGGTGGGTGTGATTTGCATGGCAGGACTGTGGTGTGTGGATTGTAGTCTCTCTGGAGGTGAGACTCCCCTCCTACTTCACATCTTACTTCTTTCCTTCCTGCCCCCCACACAGGCTCTTTCCTGTGAATACCCTCAGAGCAGGAAGTGAGATGGCATGAAACAGCAGTTCTGCAAAGTGATCTCTTTTTCTTTGCCTGCTCTCTGGAGAGTCTGGCAGGGTGAGGTGAGAGGAAATGCATTGTTGATTGCTCCTCGGAGTCTTTTAAGAATTTTGAATCTGTTAGAAAATGCTGGGGAGGAGAGTCCTGGTTGAATGGTCAAGGTAGGTGAGGGGTCCCTAAAGGGAGAAAAACCCACCCTATTAGGCCAAAATGTAAATATGAACTTTTGCATTAATAAACAAATTGACATGAATAATTTAGTCCAGTGGCGCCTTTTGTTTTGATCCTGAATGGGAAAATTGCAGCAGCACTTAACGAATAGCCCCCAGTGACTTCCTCTGTGGCCAGGACATGCCCCAGAGTGGTGGGCTCTGCCCCCACTCAAACCTATGCATTCCCAATTAACACTTTTCAAAATGATATTTAGGGTGCTTTTTATCTTTATTTCTAATGAGGTTCCTTCCTTCCCTGCTGTCTTGCTACAAAGCTTGATGCTGTCTGAGTGTGTTCATATGGTGCTCGAGTGCGTTATCTGACCTTGATTGGTGTTTGGGGAGCCAGTTAAATAGATTACATGGGGGTTACCTTGGCAACTGTCTTCACTGATTTAGCAATGCGGTTCATTCTTGGACACAGGACTCTCGGCAACTCTGAGATCCCACCGCTGTGCGTTAATCATTAACACCGAGTTGGACATCAGCTCTGCCAGGCAGCAGCCCGGAGAGGAACTGGGGAAAGGCTGGAAAGAGTCTGCACCTGAGGCTTTTGAGCTAATACCAAGGAGACCACAAGGAACCCCAAAAGTGGAGCCACTAGAGAAAAGGATGGCAAGAAGCCATCTTGAGGTCTGGCTATCCTTTTGCCCATTGTCTTCAAGGCTATGAAAAAGCTCTCAAAGCAGGTTCCTTTGCTCTACATGCAAATTTGTGGTGATACTACCTACTTCTTCCCTAAGCTAGCAGGGTATCTATGTGTGCGGAGACTTGGGACCAGTCTGTCCCTTCTCTGGACCATCAGGATGTACAGATACAGAATCAGGATGCAGGATGAAGGATTGGGTCCAAAGGAAACGTGGCTTTCTTTTCAACTGACCTCATGGGATATCAGTAGTGCCTCTTTGTAGCACTGACGTGGTCTTCACCTGGCCTAGAATGACCTAGCTCTGTGGTTTATAGAATAGGCACCTATTCACTATGCTAAAATAATTCTAACTTTTTCGTCGAAAGCCAAAATTTGTCCTATGCCAAAAGAATTATTAAGTCTCTTTTTGGGTGAAAGTGAGTCACTAGGAGGCTAAATTGTTCAAACTGCACAGTTTCTGGAAACAGAGCTAGGATTCAAATTTAGACCAGCCTGCTTCTACCTAATACCCCAGTGTTGCACCTATACAGAAGCAATCTATCTGCCAGAGATAGACACTGCCAGGAAAAGAAGTGTCCCGAGGTGGGAGATTGAGGGCAAGGGCAGAAAGTAACTAGAGAACCATACTGTGCCTCCTAGTTGGCCAAACTTAAGAAACATCAAGTGAGAAGGCATAACACACAGCCTCAGTGAGGGGCTGAACTGCTCTATTATCTTCAGCCCAGATGGATCAAAGAACAATAGGGCTCTACCTGGCACACCTGTGTGCTCAAGTATGACACATTGCAAGTTTGCAAAGCAAGCTCAGGGCCATTTTTTTTTTTCTTGACTGTCTCAGCTACACAAAAAGGGAAGATAGCAAGGAATTAGCTTATCTTCCCAGTTGATCACTGGAGCCAAGAGAAGCTTTCTCATTGGCAATGTACTTTCTATATGTGTCATTGTGTTGCATTGTGAAGGCTTGATACGGCAACATTAACAAAAGCTACAAACAGCCCTCAAGGAGAATACGTTTGAAGACACATGGCCTTTGAAGTCCTGGATTTTATGGCTGACCATTCTGCACCAGCTGCTTATGGTAGTTTCTCTGAAGGATGGAGTATAGAGAATGCTGTTAGGAAGTATCTTGAACTGCTTTTATAAACCTCACATGCCCACCACTCCCTGTCCATGTGCCATGAGGTGAAAGCATGGGCTGGAGAGGCAGTAGAGCTGAATTCACACCTGACTTGGCTATTGTTTCCTCCCTCAGAATTGGTTTCCTGGAATAATAGCTACTTTGCTGGGTTGTTATAAAGAATAGAGATAATGTATGCAAATTTCTTTATCACATAGGTAATGGAATACTCTTGAATATTTTTAAAGCAAAAGTAGCATTAGATCTATGTTTTAAGAGCACAAAGAGAATAAGAGGGAGACATGGGTAAGTCTAGCAATAATCCAGGCAAAATGATGCAGGTTTGGACAGGGTAGTGGCAGAGGAGCTGGGGAAAGCAGATGAATTCTAGGCATGAATAAGGCACACACTAGAAAGCAGTGAGTGAAAGAGGGAAAAAGAAAAAGAGGGTGAGAGAGAGCGTGAGAGCAAGGTGGGGGCAGCAAGCCTAAAGAATCTGGAGTGATATCATCAGCTTTGGACAATGTGGAGTGTGGAATCCATAAAACATGCAGGTTTAATTGACTATGTGCACCATAACGCTGAGAGCTGAGGATATGTGGGACAATAAAGGGTGAAAAATGTTAAATCCCTGGAACTGGGTGAAATTACTAAGGGACAACAGGAGATTAAGAAAGCACCACCAATGCTTTTCACCAAGGAATAACAGGGTTGTTAATTGATTTCCAAAAGCTAAGCTCATGAAACACAGAGGATGAATTTCAGAGAGAAAGACCATGGGGAATCTGCTAAGTATGAGGGAGTCTTCACATTTCTTAATTAGCTGTGAAATAGCCCACATATAGTGCTCAGGCAAAGACATAGATAGCAGAATTGAGGAGCAGTCCACTAAGGGCAACATCAGTCCTCATGTGGTCCCCAAAACATATGCTTGCTCTATGGTGGGCACATCCAGCTTTTGACCCAGAAATTTTTGCCATCTTAAAACTCTAGTCTCCCTACTGAGAAGATGAAGATTTGTTAAGTTTCTGGACAAGGGTTAAGTGAACTGCTGGGCCAGTCAGCAAGAGTGAGGGCATGGGTTATAGAGCTCTGCTAATGGATGACTTCTAAGTCCATTAGGATCAAAACCACCATTACTTAACTTCCACTAGACCCTCAAACTTCCATCGCAAGGTACCTGAACACTAACATCTTAAATATTGAAATACCCAGAAAATGTCACATAGAGTTGGCCTGTCAAGAGAGTGACATACTTCACTGCCAGCAAATGTGGGTAAGCTTAGAAAAGGACAGAAGGAGATGCTAGGTATATCCAACAAGTTGTCAAGAAGAAAGGAAGGAACTGCTGTTTTGTTTTCAAAGCCCATTCCCTGTCCATTGGCTCATGATACTCCATGGCCTTTGAAGAAACAGAACAGAAATCTTGGTGATTTGACACTTGGGGAAATAGAGGCTCAGAAGAGGTAATAAGAAGTGTGCTTCAATAGAACTGTTATTGGACAAGAACTTCTGCCTCTTAGCTCACAGTAGACTGCTTCATTTTTGGCTTAGGCAGCTATGTGTTTAGGCTAGTCTCCCCTACTTCTCAAAGATGAGTATTTCATTTCAGACAGGTTAATGAAAATGAACAGTTGTCAGCATGTTACTGTTTAAAATCATGCTTTGTGATGCGAGTATTTACACTAGGGTAATTAGGAAATGCTACCAGAACACTGTTAGCCCCAGGACACTGGAGACCAACCTTGTAGAACCACAGGCTATATTCATAATCTAGGCGCCTATGAGGTATGGTTCAGTAATGTGTGTAAAAACCAGCCACCTTGGAATCAGATGATAAAGGGGTCCAAGGGTCAGCACTCTGTCTTCAAAATGTTTCCAGCACCTGCCCCAGGCACACCCAACTGACTGTGCTGATTTACTACTAAGATCAATAAATAAGAGAATTCCCACTTCCCCCACTTGTCACACCAAGTCTGAAATTATGAGTTCGAGGAAAGTGGGATTCTGACACTGGGTCTCATTTCACTTTTATTATATTATCTTGGATATTGAACACATGTGTCGTAGCCTTTTAGCTTGACTTAGATCATTATAAAAAGAGGGAAAACATATTACACCAATTCCCAAGGATTCAAAGACACAGGAATCCTAAGCTATAAAAGACACCATTTAAGAAGAAATAAGAGCTCTACAAAAATAGGTATATTGTTTGTTGGACATTGTCTCATTTCTAATAGAAAAACAAAATGAGTTTGGGAATTTCAGCCTAGTGGAGTGCAAAGAGTTACAAAGAAGACCATCTCTGCTGTTCATCCTTAAATAAATAGCTGCTGTTCTTGCTTGTTAAAATGTAAAATTTCCAGATCTAAATGTCAGAGAATTCTAGGAAAAATTGCAAAACCATTACTTCATAAACATGTAATTGTGCTATTACTGCTAAATGTGATGACATTCTATAAATATCACAGTTCAGGCCTCCTGGTCTATAAATAGATCCAGTTAATCACCGGAAATACATTTTATTTCTTGAATACTAATGGAGTAATTACAGAGTCCCCATTTTCTGGTGCCAGAGTCCATTCTCAGTTTTGTCGGTATCTTTTCCTCCTCAGGAACCCACCATGGAACATAAATCCTCTTCAATAAGTATGAAGACAAGGGCAATGGAGAGGACATTGGTTCCATTTTCATAGCCCAGCCTAGAACCATGAGAACTATTCTGAATGTACTGCTGAGGCCTGCACTCAACAGTAGAATAGACAGAAGTCTATACTGCACTGAGTGGTGTGGCCTTAGCAGAGATGTGGAGGCAGCTCATTAGATCAGGACAGGATGTAGCAGAGTCCAAAGCAATAGCAAGACAACTAGATTGCCTCCTCCTCAGCACCAAACCAAACTAGAAGGCTGAGTCACAGGGTGAATCCCAAGTGACTCAAATTGAAGCCCTTAAATCTGTTATACTTTCCCAGTGTTGTGCTGGTGGCTATACATATCCACTAGACCACAGGCTTGGCTGCTATGTAGCCTAATCATGTGTCTCTATTTACACAGTGAAAGTTATTGCATGGCTTGTTACAAAGTAGAATGCATTCTTTTCATCCCTATATAGAATGGGTGGCATCAAAAATTCTGTTCAAGAACAGATTGTGAGCTACTTGGCAAGTCTGTTTCCTTCTCTTGAGCTAGTAAAAGAGAAAGTACCCAAGGAGTTAAAGAGGTCTGTAACCCTATAGTAACAACAACAATATGAACTAACCAGTACCCCCAGAGCTCGTGTCTCTAGCTGCATATGTATCAGAAGATGGCCTAGTCAGCCATCATTGGAAAGAGAGGCCCATTGATTTGCAAACTTTATATGCCCCAGTACAGGGGAACGCCAGGGCCAAGAAGTGGGAGTGGGTGGGGAGGGGAGTGGGGGGGTGGTATGGGGGACTTTTGGGATAGCATTGAAAATGTAAATGAAGAAAATACCTAATAAAAAATTACTAAGTCCAAAAAAAAAAAAAAAGAAAAATGTAAAATTTCTGCCCCTTGACCAGTGTCATAGGTCTGCACAAAGCCTCACTCAAGCCATCACATTTTCTATGGAGCTCCCTACAATCCCTGTCTGAGTACTTATGCTACTAGACTGGAGATTTCACCAAGGGAGAACTGTGCAATCCAGTCACATAGCTGGACTGTGAACACAGGTCTAGCTACTAAAATTCCAGAATGTATGAAGGATTGGTGGGAGAGTGGACATTGCCCTCAGCTAATAAAATAGGCACACAAGAAAAATTAAAAAAATAAGGGGCAAGGGAAGGAAAAACCTTGATAATTAAAAGGACAAACAGAATTTGGGTACTGAACAAAATTGTTAAGGAGTTTTCTGGTAGTCAGAGCAAAACCACAACCAAAAGATATAAGACTCTATGTGACTATTTCTAAGCTTAGCAAGTTGATGTCCATGGGTGTAGTTCTGCCAGGATTTGTGCTAGTGAGCTCACAGGGCTTTTTTAAAAGCCTAATTTTCCATGTATTGGGAGTGGAGGAGAGAAAGGGCTATAAAGAGGAGAGAGGGGCATCCCACAGCACACATGTGGAAGTCAGAGGACAGCTTTGTTGAGTCAGTTCTCTTCTTCCACCTTCACATGGGTTCTACAGACCAGATTCAGGCCACCAGTCTTGTGTGGCAAGTACCTATATCCACTGAGCCATCTTGCTGGCCCTTTGCTGGCCCTTCACTAGCTTTAAATGTTAGCATGTGGATGCTTTTGTATGATGTCCTAACTGAGTAATTATTATCCCCTCAATAAATCCTCCTTTAACTAAGAGCAATTTGTTTCAGTGTTTGGCACTGATGTCCATCCAGTGATATGTTGGCTCAAGGGACAAGCTGAGTGAGATAGAGGATAGTGAGTCAGGTCTCGGGGATCTTGTATTCAAGAAGAAAGAAAAGACTCCTCCTCGGGAGTTGTCAAATGGCATCTCATAGACTATAGCCTTCCTCAGAAAAAGATTTGCTTCTCAGTGCCTTCTGGTGACCAAATCCTTGGGCAAGGAAAGTCTGGCTAAAGCATTCTATCCAAACATAAGTGACCTAAGACTTTTCCATCTCCAAATGGCTAGTAACTGGATGTTCATGTGGCTTCAGTTTGAGTGCCTCTGGAATTGGATCTATTTCATAAGTCAGGATAGTAGGCCTCATACAGGGGACATACCTAGATACCAACAACCCCCAAATCCAGTGGTGTGAATTCCATGTGTTCTCATGTCTTACTAAGTACATTGGTCGGGAAAACCAATGTGATCACCAAAGCCTTTGATCACATAAGCCTTTAATGGGCTGTTTTCCTTTGTCACTCGTTACCCATACAGAAACATAGTTGGAGGTTTACTCCATACAGCAGTTCTGCGTGTCTACTCCATCTCTGACAACTGGTTCAGGCACAAATGAAGACATTGTAGTTCACAGTCTAAGGAAGACAATAACCATGGGAAAATATAGTCCCCAGAGTATACTGGCAAACATGAGAAGAATATCTTTTATTTAGTCAGCCTTCCTGTGTAGCCCTGGCTGGCCTGGAACTTTCTTTGTAGATGAGAATGCCCTTGAATTCACAGAGATCTCCCTGTCTCTGCTTCCACAGTTCTAAAACTAAAGATGTGTAATACAAACTCTGGCCATAACTTTTCTAATCTTAGCCCAAAGACTAAAGGAGCATAGTAGGCAGTGGCAGGCCATTAAAGCTGAGAAACTTTGGGGTCTTTGTAAACACACGATGCCACTCATAATTTATCTTGAGAACAATGGAAAGTCTGAAGGGAGCTGGGATAAGAGAAATGGCCCTGTACTTGCCACACAGTGGATTACAATGTATAACGGAAACATTCCAGAGAGAGGTGTGGGTCTGGAAAAAAATGCTGCAGGCAATGTGGTTCCCTATTGGCTGAGTGACTACATAACTAGTGGGCAGCATTGTTCATACATGAGATGAACATACTTTGCTGGATGCCAAAAGAACAACCACAAATAGTCACGCTGCCCCTTATCAAAGCCTGAGAGATCATCCGGACAAAGTTCAAAACTTGTCAAGGACCCTGCTAAGTCATACAGATTATCAGGAGAATGGAGGGGAGATAAGGGAAGCCATAGTTCACTTCTAGTATTCAGATGCTACGACCAGACCTTTGTTCCTTATAAGCCTTGCTTGGAGGATCAGACCCATCTCTTTCAGAAAAGCCTGTGTGTGTAACTAGCAGCTAGACAATAAGTAACACTTAAAAGCAAGTAATGAGATGTTCATAATACTGGCCTACCTCCTTTGTCTTGAGTTTCCATTCCACTCTCTCCTACCAACCTGTGGGTCTTGGGCCTAGATTCCAGGAGACAGTGCTGCAGGTATGGGCCTGTTTACTTTCTTTCACTTAGAAATGGGAGTGTCCCCAAAGGCCCAGCTGGCTCTTTGTTTAGAAATTAGTTTAGAGATATTAGCTAGCAGATTAAAAATTTCATATCAGATTTGCTAAAAAATCTCTTTCCTTCCAGATTTCATTTCAGATTCTAGACTAATGGATTTTTCTGTTTGATTCTGGGGGAAGATGACACTTGTTAAAGGAGAGGCTGATGAAGCTTAACCTGAGGATGGTAAAAGGCTACAAGAATATTTATTCACCATGCCTTTTAGGTGTGCAGCTCCAGTAGACATCAGCTGTAAATCCTCCCAGCCCTGGCCTCCGTTCTCAATTTGTTCTGCTTCTTAGCCAAGTGATCCCTAAAGTAGTTCCTTCTCTGGTATTGTATACAGCACTCTGTGCATGGCACAGAATTTCAATGGTTTTGCCCTGGGAATCTGACAAACAACCTGGACATAGATTGAGTATACTCTCCCTGGTATCAAAAGCTGGGTATGACTATGTCTAATGCATGGTGTTGGTTAACCCACAGATCAAAGCCACTCCATGGGCTCAAAGCACATAATACAGTGTTCTATCAGTTGGACCCACTAATTCTAGTTTCTAGAAGTGAAAATGGGTGGAAGAAATGGGCTCACAGTTGCTTTTCTATAAACTGCTCTCTCTACTTAGTAACCCAGAAAAGCAAGGGATGATGAGTGGGAAGGACTACAATGCCATGATGATTTAAAGTTTGTGATTCTCTAAGAAACCTCAGTACAAGGGTTCAAAGATTAACTGAGGCCCCTGAACAAGTGTGATGCCAAGCTGGGATTCTGACTTAGGTCTCTAGTTTCTAAGCCTTGACTTGTTCTGCTACACCACACTGCTCAGTACTAGGGAGCACAGGCAGCTTTTAGAGTCTGCTTGCTGACTGGAATAGCCTCTAAAGTTCAGAATTAAGGTAAGATCCTGTTATTGAAATGCAGGTGAGGTTCCATTGTAGACTAAATGTAGCAATTCCTTCATGAGACCAACAAGGAAGGTATCAAACTGCCCCGGGGGGCAGTGAGCAGGTTGAGCAGGGAGTTATCTCAAAATTGTAATCTGGAGAAGTATAGTGCCAATACAAGTACGTTTTATGTTCTGATTAGTCCAAAGGGATTCTTTCTAGGAGGTTTGAAGAGCCTAAGAACAAGAGTATGCAGTAGTGTCTGGGTTTGGTGGCTGTTTATGGGATGGATTCCTGGATGGAGTAGTCTCGGGATGGTCCTTCCTTCAGTCTCAGCTCTGAACTTTGTCTCTGTAACTCCTTCCATGGGTATTTTGTTCCCCATTCTAAGAAGGAACAAAGTTTCCACACTTTGGTCTTCCTTCTTTTTGAGTTTCATGTGTTTTGCAATTTGTATCTTGGGTATTCTAAGTTTCTGGGCTAGTATCCACTTATCAGTGAGGACATATCATGTGTGTTCTTTTGTGAATGGGTTACCTCACTCAGGATGATATCTTCCAGATATATGCATTTGCCTAAGAATTTCATAAATTCATTGTTTTTAATTGCTGAGTAGTACTACATATGCCAGAAAGATTTTGCTGACAGCACCCTGATATAGCTGTCTCTTGTGAGGCTATGCCAGTGCCTGGCAAATACAGAAATAGATGCTCATAGTCATCTATTGAGTGGAACACAGGGCCCCCAATGAAGGAGCTAGAGAAAGTACCCAAGGAGCTAAAGGGGTCTGCAACCCTATAGGTGAAACAACAATATGAACTAACCAGTACCACCAGAGCTCATGTCTTTAGCTGCATATGTAGCAGAATATGGCCTAGTAGGTCATCAATGGGAGGAAAGGCCCTTGGTCTTGCAAAGATTATATGCCCCAGTACAGGGGAATGCCAGGGCCAAGAAGTGGGAGTGAATGGGTTGGGGAGCAGGGGGAGGGGAGGGTATAGGGGACTTTTGGAGAGGAAACTAGGAAAGGGGATAGCATTTCAAATGTAAATGAAGAAAATATCTAATAAAAATTAACATTAAAAAAAAAGAACTAGAGTATGGTGACACTGAGGGCAGGTAAGCTGAGATGGAGAATAGCCATTAAAAATGTACCTGGAACTCCCAATGGAAGTTTAGAAGTTTAGACCCAGGAAGGTGGCCCAAACTGACATAGGACCTGGGCTGTTCCAAGTCTTGGTCAGACAAGCTTCCTTTTACAATGGGTAGCAATGCAGAATTATACACTTAATCAACAGTCTGAGAAAGGAAAAACAAACCTGAGTCCTCAGCCTTAAATGTAACGTTTATCAGTGACTTTCCCCAACTCCCAGTACACCCTCACAAAGGGTTCAAGTAATGTGGAAGAAGGGGTAGAAAGATTACAAGAGCAGGAGCAGGTGGTCAAAAACGCTGTCTTTTAGCTGTAACATGACTACCACTTTCATGAACTTACAGCAGCTATCTGTACCTGCACAAACTTCAGCATGGATGGGAGATGCTCTCCAGGTCCCCTGCCTTACTAGGGAACTATTGATAGTTGATAGCTTTTAGCCCAGTGGTTCTCAACCTTCCTAATGCTGCAACCTGTTAACACGGTTCCTCATGTTGTGGTGACCCACAACCACAAAATTATATTCATTGCTACTTCATAACTGCAATTTTCCTACTGTTCTCAATAGTAATGTAAATATCTGTGGTTTTTGATGATCTTAGGCGAGTCCTGTGGAAGTCATTCTACTTCCAAAGGGTTTGTGACCCACAGGTGGAGAACCACTGCTCTAAAGGACGAAAATCATTGTTTTTTGAAAGTGTGGCCATTGGGAGGTTTTCTGTATTCCAATAGATGGCCCCAAGCCCAAGCACATATGGGAAACACTAGATTTAGTATGGCATCAAAAAAAAAAAAGGCATAAAGTTTGGAAGGGGCATATTGGAGAAGAAAAACGGGGAGTTGGAGGAAACAAATAGAGTTGGATACAAACATGGTTCATTGCAAACATTTATGAAAGTCTCAATAAGAAAAAAGTCATCTAAAGATTTTTAATTTTAAAAATTAAAAAAAATGCATCCTAAGTTCTAATGAGTGAGTAAATAACTCAGAGTCAGAGGCTCAGCTAAGTGTGCTCTCAGCCCTTCACACTGAGTAGAATTGGAAAGTGGCACAAAACCCATAAAAACCCTTCCCATAAAGATGGCAGAGAAGAAGAGTTTAAACTGATTAGAAATATATTTGGTATGTGAGTACTTGCTGCCAGGTTGATAGGCAATGATCAACCAGCTACTCAAAGAATCTGCTTTGAGCCCCTGTTAATGTACACTGACTTGAGTTGGAAGTGAAAATATATTTCTAACCAGATGGAGAGAGAGCAAATGTTGGGCAGAGATGAGGGCAATTCACTCCAACTGCACTGATAAAAAGTTTTGGATTGAACAAAGACTGGACTCTGGAGTCTCTTTCTTGTCATAACTTGATGGACCCGCATGAAATATATTGAACTGAGCTTAGTTTGGATACTTCTCGTTTATGTAACATAGATGATCATTCTCCTCCCCAAACTGGATTTTTAGTCTTCTCTCTAACTCCTCTTTCCAAATTACAGCTTCCGTAAGGCTTAAGTCTTCCCTTTTATAACATATAAAAGGGGAAGTTTTATAATCATAACAACAGACTGGGGGCAAAATGGGCTACATGGTCTGAAACTGTCTCAAAAAATTTTTTTTAAAAAAGCTGATATAGTGACTGAGTTGGTGGCTCAGTTGGTGAGGTTATTTTCCTCATAAGCACAAGTGCCTGTGTTTGAACCCCAGCACTCAGGTAACAAGCTGGGTGTGGCCTCCTACACTTGTTACCTCAGTGGCATGAGAGGTGGAGACCACTGGGCCTTTCTGGTGTCAGGCTTGCAGGAGAGAGAGGAGAGCATAAGTTCCAGGTACAGGAAGGGATCCTGCCTCAAGTTAATAAGATGGGAAGTGATAGCAAATGACACTCAAAGCCCTCCTCTGTCATCCCACACACAACTTTATGCATAGACCACTTGTACATAGACCACATTCACAGATATACATAAATATACAATAAATAAATAATTTGAGGCTTTAATATGATATGTTCAGGGACTAAATTCTTGAGGTTAAAGCTGTTCTTGCAGAAGCCACAGGAAAGAAGAGATGCATACAGCTGTCCTAAATCCATCCAGACCTTACATCTAATCAGTATGCATTGTTCATGTGCACTGAGCCCCAGCTTCTGTGTCTGTCAATCAAGAGCATCTGTGATTTGATCTTAACTTCTCCACCTACACCTGTCTCCAACTTTCAGTTTTCCTTGAGTTCTCTGTGTTCTTTCCAGGTTCTCTAATTTGATTTACACTGTTCCATCCAGGTAAAGGTATTTTTTTTTGCCTTTTTCTCTTCTTGTGGTAATCCACTAACTTTCAAGGCTTAGTGCAATGTCAACTTCTCCCTGAGGAGGCCTTCCTTGAGAGCAGGGTATAGATACTGATGAACTCTGTTCAAGCTAGAGGAGTTGCTTAGGAAATGTTTGTGCCCATTCTGTTTACTAACTGTTCCTCATCATCAAGGAATTATTCGCCTTCCTCTGCTCCCATTGCAGTTTGCTTGTTCTTGGGTCAAGGGAGACTTTCATCATTAGCCAGGACGCAAGAGACAGCTATTTCTAGGTTGACCTTAATTCCAACCCTTAAATTATCTATCATGGTCTATATTACTTTTCTCACTGCAGTATCAAAATTCATGGCAGATGCTACTTAAGGAAGGAAGAGTTTAGTTTTACCCATGGTTTAAGAAATAAACCTTTTTTTCATAATGGAAAGGCATGGAGATGCAAGTATGAAGCAGTAGTCACATTCTACCTAAAGTCAGGAAGCATAGAGAAATGAAGGTCAGTACTCAGTTTGCCTTCTTCACCTGCCTTTTTATTCATTCTTGGACCCATCACATAGGATGGTACAACCTACATTAATAGTGGGCACTCCCTCTTCAGTTAATCTTCTCTATAAATATCCATACATACATACCCAGTCAAGTTGCCACCACAAATAGATATACTAGTATTTGTTTCACACTATTGTTGTACAATAGATACAGATACTTCCAATTCTAAATTCTCACTAGATACAGTTAGAAAACAGGTGAGTACCTGTCTATGGAGCTCTGTGGTAGAGCACTTGGCTAGTATAGGTAAGACCCTAGATTCGACCCTAAGCACAACAAAATTTAATTGATTAAATCAGTTTTAAAAATAAAAATAAGAAAGAACCACAAGCAGACAAACAAACAAGAGAAGGAATGTGGAGGTATGAAAAAAAAAGTAGAAGCCATGGAGGGGTGCTGCTTACTGACTTCCTCCTCATGGCTTGTTCAGCTTCCTTTGCTGAACCTAGAATCCCCTGCTTACATGTAGCACTATCCAAATTGGCAGTCAATTAATCAAGAAAATGACCCACAGGTCCATCTGATGGAGGTATTTTTTCAATTGAGACTCTGTCTTCCAAGATATGTCGAGGCTTGTGTCAAGTTTACAAAAATGAAGCAGCAAAAGTGGATTTATCTTAGGAAGGGAAGGGAGGGTGTTATTGATGAAGACAAGAGGACAAGGGATAAAGAACACTAGGGGTTTTCTTTTGCTTACTTAAAATACATTTATAATGTATGGATACATTTATATAACCTATATAAACAATTTGAATGAAGTTACAACATTTATGGTGATAATGCTCCACTCAAAAAGCCATAGAAGTCTAATAAAACCCTCAGTGCCATGCATGAGAAGCCTCCCTTTGAGTTGTTAATTGGAGGAGTCCAAGAAACTTCAAAAATACTACAGGCTATTATTCTTGCCCTTGATTTCTTCATAATACTTAAAGATATTTCTGAAGATGCCACACACCCTGGATAGGATTTGGAGGAATCGAGCAGGAATTATCTAGGAGCCCCCTTTCTTAGGAATATCTCTCATATAATTGGAAATTGCTGTGAAAGCTGTCAAGGAAGAGACTCAATCAATAGTCCTACCTGGCTGTAAAGCCTATGAACCACAATAATGACCAACATGATAGATTATCCCTGTGGTTGCAATAATGATATTTATATTTGGGGGTAAACAACAGATATCTAGTTGGAATTAAATTTGCTCAACAGGAGTGATATTGTAAACCTAGCTAAGTACCACTAGGTAGTGAGATCATTGATCTTAGAGGAAAACCTACTAATGCCACTTTCATCAACCAGTATAATTTGCAACTGCAATCCAAATACTAATTGTATCCACAGACATGTGCATTTCTCACACCTTATCAAAGAAACATCATTTGTAGTACACATAGACCATCACAGAAACACACAACTGTCAGAATGCAGAGAACAACTGTTTGTTGGGTGGCCATCCCAAATGTTACATCTATAACACAACTCTTATGCTAATGCTGAGAAAAAAATCAAAGAAAAGCATACAGAAAGAGATCCAGGAATTCTGCAAGGGGTCTAAAATCTTCTAGATATGATAAGAATACTGTATCTATGAAATCTTAACATAGTTCTATATGACAAGTAGCTCAAACAAGTCCTATATGACAATACCCCAGTGTTTATGGGTGAAATCTCACAAGGTCCCACTCCTAGATGTAGGCTTAGATTTTTTTAAACCTACTTTAAATAACGTTCTCAAATGCTTTGTCTCCCCTTGCTAGCCCACATCCAAAGGTAGGGGAGAAAAGATGGTAAATAGGACAAGGGGATGTGGACCTATTTAGAAGTAGTTCTTGGAGGTGATTCCAATCTCCTTTTGTCAGGATATGAGCACTCCAGTTCAGTAGTGTCAGGATACCAAACATGAATCAGCAGCAGCAGCTTGATCCAGCAGAAACCATCAGGCCTCCATGGAATAGGCTCAAGTCAGCAGGAGCAACCAGAACCATCAGGAGAAGTTCTCTGCTGTGCCTCTCTCAATGAAGCAAAGATCAGCAAAACAAAGATGTGAACCAACAAAACATTGCATTGCTATACAAGCGCACCATCCCTGTCGTTGAGTCCTACTTATACTCTCTTCAAACATCACGTGTCCTCCCACACACAGGTCTTGCCTGAACAAAAGACCACATGAGTCTGTCTTAGCAAAATGACATGTGAATCTGTATCACCTGACATATGCACAGACTTCCACTTCTCCTAGATGAATAGCTGCAAGCAAGCAATGGCTGCTGAGAGAAAGAGATTCAGTTTTCTCCAGAGATAAGATGCATGCTCTCAAACTTTCGGTCCTAAATTCATATACATATGAGCAACACTAAATGGACTCACCAGGCTTTATTTGTACATATGCATACATATGTATATGGGTGTGTGTATAGCGATAATAATTAAAGAAATGGTCATAAAGTTGAAATGAAGTGGAGGGTACATAGAAACGATTGGAGGGTAGAAAATGTGGGGTGAAATAATGTAAACAGAGAGCCGGGCGTGGTGGCACATGCCTTTAATCCCAGCACTTGGGAGGCAGAGACAGGCAGATTTCTGAGTTCGAGGCCAGCCTGGTCTACAAAGTGAGTTCCAGGACAGCCTGGGCTATACAGAGAAACCCTGTCTCAAACAAACAAACAAACAAACAAACAAAACAACAACAAAAAACAAATAATGTAAACAGAGTATTTATGCATAAAATTCTAAATAAAAAATATGTTTTAAAAAAGAGGATCTCCTTAATTTTTGTTTGCCTGCATTGGCATTTGAAAGTGCCTTGTTCATCCCTGTTGGTATTAGGTGTTCTGTGTGTTTCTCTTTGGAGAAGGGGGGCTTACATTGTTGAAAAACTTGGTATATGTTTTTCTATCTTTGATCATTGAAGAGTTCAGCATTCTTGCTATATAATTATATTCTAATTGTATGTCTTCCTTTGCAAATTATTTCTTCCAGTTCTTTTCCCATTTCTCTTTTGTGACTAATGTTTACTCATCTCTAAACGGTGAAATAAATTAATAATTTTTCATTTTTATAAAAGGGAGAAAAGACTATAAAATTGACCTAACAGAACAAAGGCATTTTTTAAAATGTTACTCTCTATATAGGCAAGGCTTTTCTCTCTTGTTTGGTACAGGCAAACAAGAGAGAAAAGCCTTGCTATCTTCTTAACACCCTATAGTGTTAGAAAGATCAGGTAGAACATTAACAGTGAGATGACATGCCAGTTGGCAGTCTATTATCTCTCATAAGGGCCAGTGTGGGATGCGGAATTTCCATCTCTATCTGCAGCAGCCAGCAACTTAATACAAGGAGATATAAACTAGTAATTCTTTCTCTCTCTCTCTCTCCTCTCTCTCTCTCTCTCTCTCTCTCTCTCTCTCACACACACACACACACACACACAGAGGGAGAGGGAGAGGGAGAGGGAGAGGGAGAGGGAGAGGGAGAGAGAGAGAGAGAGAGAGAGAGAGAGAGAGAGAGCATCTCCTTTATAGCCTTTGCTGGACTTAAACTCAGTATATAGATCAGGCTAGGCTAGAACCCACAGCAATCTATCTTTCCCTTCCTATTGAGTGCTAGGATTAAAGGTGTATGCTGCCATACTTGGCATGGCAATGTGAATTTGCAGGAGTGGTATTAGTAGGACACAGGAGAAAGAGTGAGCCCCACCACCTTAATCTGCATACTCCACACTAGGAAGGCAACTGTCCGCTAAAATGAAAAATTAAATCTCAACATATTATTCCAGCTACCCAGGTTACATTTTAAAAGTCACTTGTCAGAACTAGGTCAATCACAACTTGAATGAGGAAAGACAATATGCAGCTGTTAACGTGCAGATAACAGAGTTGTTAGAAGTATCTGACAAGGATTTTAAAACAAGCATTGTAAAATACACTTAAATGAGCAGTTACGAATAGTCTTGAAACAACTGAAATAGAAAAAATCTTGGTAATGAGATAGAAGATGAAATAATAACCACATTAAATTCTTAAGATTACAAAATCCAAAGAGCAAAGTTTTAAAAGACTCAGTGGGTATATTTAATGGGTGAATAGAGGGAATAATGGAAACAATCAGTACATTCGAGGGCAACGCAAGAGTAACCACCAAATCTGAACAATGGAACGAAAGCCACTGAGGAAGGAACAGAGAGAGCCTCAAGGACATGTTGAGCAATCAGAAGCAATAAAAAAGTCTAACATTCTCAAGGAAGAAGAAATCAATGCTGACACACAAGCATGCTTCAATGACATAAAACTAAAAGTAAGGAAGAAATCTTATTACTTACAGTGCTGGGTTTGGGTCAGTTCTATCTACTGTAATATTATAAATGAGACAAATAATAATTTTTCATTATTCCAGAGTCTAGGATACCTGAGATAGATGGGTCATGAAGAGGTTCTAGGGAGGCTTCTTTGACTTTTAACATGGTTATCTTTCTTCTGTATCCTCTCACGGTAGCAAGAGAAGGCAAGGTTTCTGCTGCCCCTTATATTCATGAAAACTCCACTGTTAGCACTCTAATTACCTTGGTGAGACTCTATCCCTTGATACTGGGGATTAAGTATCAACATATTAATGAGGGCATGGATATTCAGTCTGTAGTAAAGTCAAGCTATTTGAACACTGCCATTCAACTCTTCAGAAAGCATAGAAACCTAGATGATTGACACACAGTTTTTTTTTTAAGCATTAAAACAAACAGAATGGTTAACACAGGCTTTTATATATTCAAAAACTGAGAACACACTCTAATAAAATGAAATCAAGAGATCATGTTATGAGCACACCTAATCTAAACATGGCTAAAAGAAATTCTCTGTACTGAAAATAAATGAGAAATCAGGAATGGAGGGCAACTGAGAGTAACATGTAAAGTGATATGCGAGTCTCTGAACTTTTCTATTCTATATTGATGATGAAAGCTAAGGTTATGATCTAGTGGGGGTAGAATTTGTAATACCTAGACATGTTTAAGATAGCTGCAGTATGAAAGGACAGGGAGTAGAGAAAGATAATTAGGGTCAAGCTATCTCCATCGTACTGAAACTGGGAAACCATAACCCCAGCAAGCTGCACTACAACAGCATATCTGCGTGGCATAAGGCCTTGGAAACCACTACAACCCCATAGAGACAAATATCGTGAAGAAATTATGCTACAAAATGGAATTCTAAGAACACAGATATTGACAAAATGGATTGAGAAACATGACCCAACTAATTGTTGTCTAAAAGAAATATAGTTCAGCATAACAATATAAGCAAGATTGTTCAGCAGGTAAAGGTACTTGCTGCCAAACCTGAAGTGTTGAGTTTGATCTCTGAGTCCTACATGGCATTCCTTCAGCTGTCCTTTGATTTCCACATGTATGTGCATGCACACACATGCTCTCTGTCTCTGTCTCTGTCTCTCTGTCTCTCTATCTCTCTCTCTCTCTCACACACACACATACACACACACAGAGTCAAGTTAAAATGAAAAAAAAATGGAAAAGCAATATCAGGCAAACATTTGTCAAAGTAAAATGGGAGTGACTGTTAATATCAGATAAAGTAGACTTCAGAGCAAAGAAAATTACTGGAGACAAAAAAAACTTAATAAAAGGATCAATATATCAAAAATACATGTAGCTTAAATGTGAATAACTAAATAATATATTGCAAAGTATGTGAAGCAAAATGATATTTAGTTTCACAAAGAGAAGTAGACAAATCCACAATTATGGTTGGAAACCTTAACATTACGATGCTATCATCTAACAAGTTTTAATTGGCATTTATATAACACTTCACTTAGCAACAGCAGAAGAGGCACCCTCTTCAAGTTCTTACAGAACATTCACCATAATAGATCCTATCCTGAGACAAAAGACAAACCTCATCACATTCAAAATAAAATAATTGAAATTATATAGAACATATTCTGTGAACTGTGACCACAAAGGAAGAATCCAAATACATGAAAACGAAGCCATGGCTAAAGCAGTCAGGAGAAGGTGATTTGAGCCACTCAGTGAATATACTGCAAAGAAGAGATGGTTTCACTTCAATTCTGGGGTCAGAGATTCAAGTTCCTGCTGGATAAACATAACAAAGCAAGATGGGAGAAATAATAAAGCAGAGAAATCAATAAAATTAAATTTGAAAACAAGACAAAAATCAACAAAACAAGAAGCTTGTTTTCTGGAAAGATCAATAAAAGGTGACAAATGTCTAACTACTGACAGAGAAAAATCAGTGAGAATATATCATTAACAAACATCAAGAATGATACAAAGAACAATAAAGAGAAACTCTGAACATTTCTATATGCAAAACTTTAACAATTTAGAGAAAATAGGCAAGTTCTTGAAAAATGAAAACTTTAAAAAAACTGTTCAATAAAAATTAAATACTTTTTATGTCCAAGTGACTGAATTCATGGTTTAAAATGCTCTGAGAAAAACATATCTAGACCCAGATAGTTTAAGTGAGGCATGCTATCAAAAACAGAAGACTAATTAAGAGCAATTTAACATAGTCTTTTCCAGAAAACAGAAGGGGAAAAAAATCTTTGCAAACCCATTTAATGAGCCAATTCTATTGGCTGCCAAAGCTGCAAAGACAGTACAAACAAAAAGAGATCTATGCTTCAGTAGTTCTCAGAAATACAGACATCCTTTAAAAACATGTTAGCAATAGAATTAAACAATATGTAACATTGTTGGTACATCATGACTAACTGAAGTTTACTTCAATTGTGTGAATCTGGTTCACTTTTGCCAGTCAGTGTAGTAATTGGTTTAGCAATATTCCAAGGTAGAAAGATAATACTGATCAATGCAAAAATTCATGTGTCAAAGTCCAAAAGTTCTTTCTGATTTTCAAGAGTCTTTAAGAAAGTATGTTGGGGGCGGGGCTTAGGGGAGTGGTGGTAGAAAAATATTGGAAAGAATTGACTCTCACAGGTTATCCTTTGACATCCACACTTGTGCCCTAGTATAATATGACTACATACACATACACAAAATAAATAATGTAAAAAGGAAAATAAACTCTTCCCAAGAATTCAGCTCAATCAATAAACTGTTTATAGCATAGTGGTTCACAGCCCACACATAGAAAGTCAGGTTTGGTGGCATGCACTTATAATCCCAGTCCCTGCAGCTCACTGACAAGTGAGTCTAGTGTAATTGGCAACTTACAGGTCTCAGTGAAAGGACCTGTCTACCAAAACAGACAAAGCTCCTTTGGTTGTCCAAGGTTGTCCTCTGGTATCCACACATGAGTATATACATGTACACCTAATCACAGTTAAATATGTATGAATACACATATACATACACAAAAATAGATAAGGTGATTCATAGAAAACTAAACACTTTTTGCTCATAACATATAATGTTAAGAAGATGGAAAACATGATATAAACTTAAAGAAAAAAATTATGGAGTACATACCTAGTAAATGAGTTATATAGATTATACAAAAATAAAATTTAAAAACATAAAATGAGGAAAGAGTCTAAGAAGTTTGTACTAAATTATTCTTAGAAAATAAATCCCTTCATTATTGGTGGGATTGCAAGCTTGTACAACCACTCTGGAAATCAGTCTGGCGGTTCCTCAGAAAATTGAACATAGTACTACTGGAGGATCCAGCAATACCTCTCCTGGGCATATATCCAGAAGATGTCCCAACCGGTAAGAAGGACACATGCTCCACTATGTTCATAGCAGCCTTATTTATAATAGCCAGAAGCTGGAAAGAACCCAGATGCCCCTCAACAGAGGAATGGATACAGAAAATGTGGTACATTTACACAATGGAGTACTACTCAGCTATTAAAAAGAATGAATTTATGAAATTCCTAGCCAAATGGATGGACCTGGAGGGCATCATCCTGAGTGAGGTAACCCAATCACAAAGGAACTAGCATAATATGTACTCACTGATAAGTGGATATTAGTCCAGAAACTTAGTATATCCAAGATATAAGAGACAATTTGTAAAACACATGAAACTGCAGAAGAACGAAAACAAAGTGTGGACACTTTGCCCCTTCTTAGAATTGGAAACAATCACCCATGGAAGGAGTTACAGAGACAAAGTTTGGAGCTGAGACAAAAGGATGGACCATCTAGAGACTGCCATATCCAGGGATACATCCCATAATTAGCCTCCAAATGTTGACACCATTTGCATACAGTAGCAAGCGTTTGCTGAAAGGACCCTGATATAGCTGTCTCTTGTGAGACTAGGCCAGGGCCTAGCAAACACATAAGTGGATGCTCACAGTCAGCTATTGGATGGAACACAGGGCCCCCAATGGAGGAGCTAGAGAAATTACCCAAGGAGCTAAAGAGATCTGCAACCCTGTAGGTGCAACAACATTATGAACTAACCAGTACCCCGGAGCTCTTGACTCTAGCTGCATATGTATCAAAAGATGGCCTAGTCAGCCATCACTGGAAAGAGAGGTCCGTTGGACACGCAAACTTTATATGCCCCAGTACAGGGGAATGCCAGAGCCAAAAAGTGGGAATGGGTGGGTAGGGGAGTGGGGGAAGGGTATGGGGGACTTTTGGGATAGCATTGGAAATGTAATTGAGGAAAATGCATAATAAAAAATTTTTAAAAATTAAGAAAAAAAGAAAATAAATCTAGATGCAAGAATCCACAAAATTATTTCAGAAAAAAAAAAACCCAATAACCTCAAACTGTAAACAAGCAGGTATTCTTTAGTGGGTAAATAGTTAAAACACTATTGTACATGTATGCCATAGCTTACCACTCAGCAGTAACCACAACAGAACTAATGACACATGCAACCACCCAGATAAAGTTCAAGTGCATTGTACCTCATGCAAAATAATAACCAACTTGCATTGCAACTTCAGAGTGAAAGCTGTACGTAAAAATGACAGTGAAAAATAACAGATTACTGAGTGTCAAGGGTAAGTGTGTGTGTGTGTGTTGAAACAGCTTTGAATCTTGATTATGGAGATAGTTGTAGGACTCTACACATGTGCTCAAATGACACACAATATACAGGTTGTATCAGTGCCGATTTCCTAGTTTTGAAACTGTCCTTTACTTACACACAATGTAAAAGTTTGGAGAAAACTGTATAAAGAATAAGGAGACCTTTATGTAGTTTAATTAGCCTTTGCCTATGAATTTATAGTTATTCCAGTATTAATTATAAAAAAAATAAACAGAAAGCTCTGAGGTTTCCTGTAGTGGAAACAATGGAACTTTGGCTAGCCAGTCCTCAATGTGAAGCCTGTCTTGACTGCTTACTTGATTTGTGTGAGTTAGAGCAAGTTGCCTTGTTTCTGTAATCCTTCATTCCCTGTAGTAATAATAGGGTCAATTCTACATGGTTTGTGGTAAAAATCTATTGAAGCAATAGATTTTTAAATGCTTGGTTCACAATTAATGTTCAATGATATGTGCATCTACATAGTGGCCTGTATTATTATGGGTTGGTATTTATTTCATTTATCTTATTATGCAAATAAATGGATGCCTGGGCCACCTCTTACCATCAGGTAAACAATATCTCACGTGGAGTTAATGTCCATCATTTGGCAATGTGTCATGTTCTAGGGGAAATGGCTTAGCTCTGCACCATGGCAAATTCAACAGGGACCTGGTGTCCAGGTATTGTTCAGCATGGTTACTTTATTGCATAAACTGTTTTGTGTGTCTTCATTTATTTTGTGTCAAGGCTAAGTATATCACAAAAAAAGAAGTTTGCATAGCTCACAGTTTGGGAGGTAGAGACGGATAACTGGATATAGCAAAATGCAAAGGCCTCCTGCTCTTTCATAACACAAGGGACAGACAGCATCATGTGTGAGAGTGACAATCAGTCACATGTAGAAGCGGAAAAATACCAGGGATAAACATGTAACAATTTGTTCTCACAGCAACCCACTTATATGAAATGGGACATTAATCTCTTCCAAGGATGTTGTGTCACTGTGACCTAATTACCTCCAATTAGACCACACCTTTTAAAGGTTCCACCTGTTCAAAAACACTTGCACCCTGGGAAGCACACCTCAATATGTGTTTTACTAGGGGCAAATCATATTCAAACCATAGCTCTATGAAATAGCTTCTACGTTGAACAGTGAGGAGTTCTGTAGCAGAGGCCTGAGATATGGATGCAGTTTGACATTAAACATCTACTTGAGCATGTCCCCTCAGAATCTGTGCCTGTGACTTGATTGAATCATTAATCATGGCAGGGCGTTAAATTGCTAGTGTGGGAAATGTGCAGTGATAACAGATACCATCAGAGTGTTTTCATGAAAGATGGTTGGAAGTCAAAAACCACCCCACTGTTTGATTGCTCATCATATGTTTCTTCCATTCCACTTTGCCCCAAAATACAACTTGACTCAAAAGCCTTTAGTTAGCTTTGCAGATTCTCTCCACTGAAATTCCAACTTGTCTTCATTCCTCTGCTATTTCCCTTCTTGTACACTGTCTATCTTCCACAAGTCTGCATCCAGCTGGCTCCATCACCCAACTGGTTTTCCCATTCCCATGATGTGCTGCCCATGCCTGACCCTATCCCTTCTTGTAGGTTCTTCCTTACTAGGTCTCCTGTCCTTAGCATTTGATTGGAATTTGAAACAAGCTGTGTTTATGGATGTTGTTTTCTTCTACCTTGCCCACTAGGCTGCTGAGTTACTCTGCACTTATTGGTTTCTCAGTAAATGTTTTGAGTCAGTGTTCAATGCCCATAGCCTGAGCCCTGTCAGTCAGTAACTATGCATGCAGTATCCTGAGACACATGTTGTAGAAGATACTTTCCAATCAATATGAAGGCAGGGAAAAGTTTGGAGAGTGTGAACCTTGTCTTTGGTTGGCAACTACCCAGCATGCCCCTGGCCAGGGGGTAGCTGAGCAACCCTTGGCTTACAGACAACCATTGAACAAGCCTCATAAAAGGGTCTGTGTCTATAGGCCTGACACATCTGGGCCGGGTGCTTGCAAAGCCCGTTGATATGCTGGATGGCACAGGCAGTTTCCTGTGCACTGTTATGGCCAAAGACCTATCCCACCCCCACTTCTTTCAAGCTTCAGTCCAAGTCACAAATATTCTGTCTGGCTGCTGTGCCCAAGAAGCAGTAGATTCTCTAAATCTAGATTCTCTCTTTTGAGCACATTGATCAAGGCCAGGTTCTCATGCCATTTCTCTGATTTATTCTATAAGCCCTTTTCACTTCTGTTTTAATATTTTGCTGTTGAAATATAGACTAACATGATATAGAGTAGTAAAACTTAACTTTTCTAAAACTGCATTACCATCTGCATACCTACAATAAGCTATCACTACTTAGTTGTGAAAGATTTACTACTGTCCCCTACAATTGATCAGGAACAGTTCAAGCTATCCACTCTCTGCACTTTCACTCAACATAGTACTGCAAGGTCCTAACCACTTTGATGCACCAAGAAAGGGAAATAAAATACATAGTGATTGGAAAGAGAGAGAGAGAGAGAGAAAGAAAAAAGAAAGAAAGAAAGAAGAAAGAAAGAAAGAAAGAAAGAAAGAAAGAAAGAAAGGAAGGAAGGAAGGAAGGAAGGAAGGAAGGAAGGAAGGAAGGAAGGAAGGAAGTCCTTAGATGAGTATGACATGATTCTCTATATACAAGATCCCCACAAATCATCTAACAATCCAAGCATTAGTAAGTGAATTCAACACAAGAAATGATTGATCACATTTCTGTACACCAGCAATACATATAGGAAAGCTACAGTTTGTGCCTCAATCCCATTTATAACTGTGCCAGCAAATATGAAACACTTTTTACCTTTAAAAAGAAAACATGTATTATTGCCAAAGTTACAAAAGGTTACTGTAAGAAATTCAAGTATTTTCTTAAATGGAGAGAAATGCTATCCTGGTTAGTTTTGACTCTCAATTCGACATAACCTAGTGTTACCTGGGAAGGGGGATCCCAACTGAAGAACTGTTTTGATGACTTGTGGCCATGCCTGTTGTGATTGTCTTGATTAATGACTGATACGGGAGAATTCAGCCTATTGTTATTATCGCCATCTCTACATAACTGGATAAACTCTGTGAAAGAAACATAGGTAAGAGGCCATAGAAATGGCTCAGCAATTAAGAGCACTGATTATTCTTTTAGAGGATACAAGTTTGGTTCCCAGCACCCATGGTGCTCAAAACCATTTGTAACTCCAGTATTAGACATATCTGATAACCTATCCTGGCCTCTACACTGCATGCATGTGGTGCGCACATACATGCAAGAAAAACACATATAAAACAAAATGAGTGAATGTTTTTAAAGGAAAGAAAGAGAAAGGAAGAAGGAAGGAAGGGAGGAAGGAAGGAAGGAAGGAAGGAAGGAAAGAAGGAAAGAAGGAAAGAAGGAAAGAAGGAAAGAAGGAAAGAAGGAAAGAAGGAAGGAACAAGCAACATCCTTTAATTGTTTCTAATTCAGTTCCTACTTGAGCTCCTGTCCAGCTTCCCTCAAAGACAGAGTGTGACTGCATGCATATGATGAAATAAACCTTTACCTCTCTAACCCAATCACAAAAGAAGTCACTTGATATGCACTCACTGATAACTGGATATTATCCCAGAAACCTAGAATACCCAAGATACAACTTCCAAAACACGTGAAAATCAAGAAGGGAGGCCAACACGTGGACACTTCATTCCTCCCTAGAATAGGAAATAAAATATCCATGGAAGGAGTTATAGAGACAAAGTTTGGAGCTGAGACGAAAGAAATGGCCATCTAGAGACTGCCATATCCGGGGATCCATCCCATAATCAGCCTCCAAACGCTGACACCATTGCATACACTAGCAAGATTTTGCTGAAAGGACCTAGATATGGCTGTCTCATGTGAGGCTATGCCAGTGCCTGACAAATACAGAAGTGGATGCTCACAGTCAGCTATTGGATGGATCACAGGGCCCCCAATGAAGGAGCTAGAGAAAGTACCCAAGGAGCTGAGGGGATCTGCAACCCTATAGGTGGAACAACAATATGAACTAACCAGTACCCCCCAGAGCTCTGGTCTTTAGCTGCATATGTAGCAGAAGATGGCCTAGTTGGCCATCAGTGGAAAGAGAGGCCCCTTGGTATTGCAAACTTTATCTGCCCCAGTGCAGGGGAACACCAGGGCCAAGAAGTGGGAGTGAGTGGGTAGGGGAACAGGGCGGGGGGAGGGTATAGGGGACTTTTGGGATAGCATTTGAAATGTAAATGAAAATATCTAATAAATTTTTTTTTAAAAAAAGCCTTTACCTCTCCAAGTTGCTTTTGGTTGTGGCATTTATCATAGTGACAGAATGAAACCAGAAGACATGCCATGCCCCACTCAATGAAAAGTTAAGAAAAAGCCTTGAATTCTCAATGAATGGATATGAACTTTTAACAGGATTTTTATCAAAACACCAGCAAGAGATTTGAGACATCATGAAGAGCACAGAAACAACAGAACCAAGAGTTTGACAAAAGTACAAAGTAACCGAACATATGAAAGAAAGCCCTTTCAACAAAGGGTGTTGCAGGAAATTAATATTGATAGAAATCTAAAGGGTTTTATATTTTGCATTTTGAACAAACATTTATTACAGAGAACATGTACCATTTTGTACAGATATCTAGCATCATATTATTCTATTAGCATATACCATTTCTACGTGCTTTTTTTTTTGGTCATTTTGTGAGTTTTACACATGTGCTGCATTGGGTTATATTCAACCCTACATTCTATAATCATTTTCCTGATAACCCTCTTCTTTCGAACTTGTTTCCCAATTGTTAAACGAAGACACCCTCTCTTGTCACAACCAGGCATGGATAAGAACCAGGGCTACATTCTCAATCCCAGACTGAATGACGAAGGGTCAGTCTTGTACATGTAGGAGTCTGTACCTGCTCTGTGCCTATGTTTCAGTCACCATGTTATATGTATTTGGAAGCATTTTACATCACTCCTCCCCAACTTCAGATTCTCAATGATCTGTGTTTTATGAACGAGTTAAAATAATTGTTAAATATGGTGACCCATGTCTAGAATTCTGACACTTGAAAAACTGAAAGTTCAATTCTAGGTGAGGGTATGTGATAAGATTTTCTCACTCTCTCTATATATTATTTTATTTACTTACATTTAAGTCATTGCCGCCCTTCCTGGTCTCCCCATCCATAGTTCCTCCTCCCACTCCTCCTTCTCCTTGCCTCTGAGAGGGTGATCCCAGTTAACCGCACCCACCAGGCATTCCCCTTTCCTGGAGCCTCAAGTCTCTCCAGGATTAGGCATGTCTTCTCCCACTGAGGCCAGACCAGGCAGTCCTCTGCTGTATATGAGCTGGAGGCATCAGACCAGCCTTTGTATGCTGCCAAGTTGGTGGCTCAGTCTCTGGAAGCTCCCACAGGTTTGGGTTGTTTGAGACTTCTGGTCTTCCTATGGGCTTACCCTCCCTTTCAGCTTCTTCAATTCTCCCCCTAATTTAACCATAGAGGTCCCTGACTTCAGTCCAATGGTTGGTCAGCTGCTGGTAGGTAAGCTCAGAAGACAGCCATGCTAGGCTCCTGTCATGCATGTCCTTTTATGTCTGGGTCACCTCAATCAGGATATTTTCTAGCTCCATCCATTTGCCATTTGTTGGGTGTAAGCATCTGCTTCTGTCTCAGTTAGCTGCTTGTAGGGTCTCTTGGAGGACTGCCATGCTAGGCTCCTGTCTGTAAGCACAATACGGCGTCAGTAATAGTGTCAGGCCTTGAAGCCTCTCTTGAGATGGGTCCCAATTTGGACCAGTGACTGGACCTCCTTTCCCTCAGACTCTCCTCCATTTTTGTCCCTGCAGTTCTTTTAGACAGCAACAATTTTGGGTCAGAGTTTTTGAATGTGGGATGGCAGCCCCATCCCTCTACTTGATGCACTGTCTTTCTACTGGAGGTGGTCTCTACAAGTTCCCTCTCCCCACTGTTAGACATTTCATCTAAGGTCCCTCCCTCTGAGTCCTGAGAGTCTCTCACCTCCCAGGTCTCTGATACTCTGGTACATTCTGGAGGGTCCCCCCATCTCCTATCTCCTGAGGTAGTATATTTCTATTCATTCTGCTGGCCCTTGGGGCTTCACTCCTGGTCCTCCCAATACTTGGTCATGTTCCCCCTTCCCTTCACTGTCCCCTCCCCCACCAAGATCCCTCCCTCCCTTCCTCTGCCCTCTTTTTTCTTCTCCTTCCCAAGTGGGATTGAGGCGTCCTCACTTGGGCCCTTTGGCTTGTTAACCTTCTTGAGTTCTGTGGATTGTGTCCTGGGTATTCCATGCTTTTTGGCTAATATACACTTATTGGTGAGTACATATCATGCATACAGCAATCTCACTAAAATCTAAAGTTTTTATAGGAATTAACTTTAAGTAAATCATGAAATCAAATGTAAAAATACAAAACTCTTAGCCATCAAGATATTAGCCATCAAGAAATGCAAAGTTTAGCCTTAATGGTATATTATTACTTGAGTATCATAATGATTGATTTTTTTAAAAGAAAAGAAACAACACTTAAACTTGGCAAGGATATGGAAAAACTGGACAGTGAAAGCAACAATTGCTTGTGAATTGATGTAGTTGGATAGAAACTGATATAAATGCTTCCCCCCCACAAAAAAACAAGGTAGATAAGTTGGCCTCTCTGTTGTTGTGATAAACATCGTGACCAAAAGCAACCTGCATTTAAAGGGACTTACCTGACTTATACTTCCATGTCTTACTCCACCATTCAGGGAAACACGACAGGAGCTCAAGATAGGAACCTGAAGGCAGGAAGTAATAGATAGATAGATAGATAGATAGATAGATAGATAGATAGATCAGCCCATATACATATACACATACACACACATATACACATACATATACATGCAACCCAGGTTTAGCAACCTAGAGTTGGTATCTTCTATAGTATGTTGGGCCTTCCTATATCAATTAACAATCAAGAAAATGCCCCACAGACATGCCCATAGTGCAATCTGATGGAGGCAATTCCTGATTTGAAGCCTCTTCCCGGCTGTGCTAAGTTGACAATTGACACTATGATACCACTACATCCAGCTCAACCACCCACTGCTGGGCATATAACCCTAATTCAATATGCCACAGAGATACTTGCACAGCCATTCCTATTGTAGCACTATGCACAGTAGATAAGTTATGGAATCACCCACCTTATCAACCTATCCACAGAGGAATAAAGAACACAAGATGCATAATGAAAACAGGATGGACACGGACACACACACACACAAAGTTTGATTAGAAGAAATGGCCCAAAGGAAAAGACGTTTTCTTTCCTGTGAAATACATTTGCACATAAACATATAATATATATGACAAGAAAGCAGGTCTATTTGTAGGAAGGGAAGTGAGGGGTAGAAGGATAGGGGAGGAAATGAGGCCTGCATATAAACAAAGTACAACGATAAAATATGTATGATAATGTCATGTTGGTTACTTTAACTCTAACTTAAAAATTAATAATATAGAAAAACATATGCAGTTTATATATACAAAAAACATCCAACTGAACAATTACAATCCTGGATATTTATCTTAAAGAGGTGAAAACATCTGTTTACAGAAAGATCTACTCATGAATGTTCACAGGAACTTTATTTGTAATGGCCCAAATTCTGAAATCAGCCAAGGTAATCTTCAGTGAGAATGAACAATGGGTTAAGCAATCAGTGTTATAAAAATATCGTGAATGACTATGAAGCAACAAAATGAAGCAAATTACCGGGACATGTAATTTGCATTCATCCACAGAGAATAATACTGATTGAAAAGGCCAATTTTGAGGCTTGAGAGATGGATCAGTCAGTAAACTGTTTTCCATGCATGCATGCATGCATGAGGACCTGAGTTTAAAACTCCAGCCCCCACATAAAAAGCCAGGTGTGGTAGCCACGTTCAAAACCACAGAACCAAGGAGGCAGAAACAGGCAGATCTCTGGAGCACACCAGAGAGTCAGTATACTTAAATCAGTGAGCCCCAGATTCAATAAAAGACTGTCTTAAAAATGTAAGGTGGACAGTGATTGAGGAAGACATCCGATATCAACCCCTGGCCTCTGCACATATATCCACAACACAGATAGGCACACACAGAAACACACAAAACACCATAGACACATGCAAGAAAAAAACAAGCTTTAACAATTTCATTACCTTTATTTTAGGTGTGTTTGTGCACATGGCACATGGTGGCATGTATGTGGAAGTAAGAGGACAGTTTGTGGGAGTCATCTCTCTCCTTCCACCATTTCAGTCATAGAGATTGAACTTGGGCCATCAGGCTTGGTGTTCAGTGCCTTTACCTGCTGAGCTTTCACACTGGCCCCACAAGATGCCAATCATGGTTGTCCAAATATCTATCTGCTCTGGTTAATTTCTCCCTCTCGCTCTCTCCCCCTCCTCCCTCTCCCTCTACCTCTCCCTCTCCCTCTCTCTCCCTCCCTTCCTCCGTTTCTGTGTCTCTGTGTCTCTCCCTGTCTCTCTCTCCCTCTCCCCCCTCTCTCTTTTCCCCTCTCCTTCTTCCTCTCCCTTACCCTGTGTCTGTAGGACAGAGTGTCTGGGAGCAATTAGTATGGGCTTGGTAGACTGAATAAATATCAGAAGGCATCCCATGGTCACATAGGGCCCCAACAGAATAAAAAGATGAGGATATGTTTACTTCACTTTCCCTGATTGCTTGAGTTCGTGTAATAATCCTTTGCCCCAGCTTTCCTGGTTTTCAGGTGTTCAGATCACAACTTGAAATCTAAGCACATCACCCTCTGGCTCTTAAGACTTTAAAGTTCACTATTGGCTTTTATTGCTTCTCCTCCTTACAGATTGAATATTGTGAGACTCTGCTTATGTGATTGTGGACTATTAATTAGATTTTTATTTCTATGACGAAATATCCAACAAAACTAAGAGAGGGAAAGAGATATTTTGGCTCATACTTCCAGAGGATTCAGTCCATAATTACCTAGATCAACGTTTCTGGGCCAACGTCAGCAGGAGAGTGAACAGAAACTATTCACATCATAGTCAACAGAGAGCAGAAAGGCTAGTATAACCTTTAGTGAAATATCCCCACTTGCCCTACTTTCTTAGATAAGCCCTACTTCTTAAAGTTTCCACAGCCCCACAAAACAGTGAACCTATCAGGGGGCAAAGCTTTCAGTATATGAGGGATATACCTGATTCACACCACAGCAATAAGTCAATGCCTTCAAGTGTTATGCATTCCTCTCTGTCTGTTTGTCTGTGTGCCTGTCTGCCTGTTTGTCTTTCTCTCTCTCCCTGTTTCTCGGTCTCTGTCTGTGTGTGTTTCTCTCACTAGACAATAATTTAGACATAAAATCTTATATGTACACAATATCTGGACCATATTGGCTCTGTCTTTCTGAAGAATGCACAGAAACAAATATAGCTAAAGTGAGGTAAGAGGAAGGTTAGTGAGCTATAGAATGATTTATTATTTCATTGAAATTATACAATGGTGATATTCTACTTCTCTGATTTTTTCTTCAGTTATTTGCAAGAAGCACTTCCATACTAAGAAACCTGCCACCACCAACTATTTGGTGGCCCCAAGGTACAGTTTGTATATGAATATAACTTAAAATATTTCATTCTCTCCTTTTATTTGCAGCATTAGAGATCAAACTTGGGGTTTTGGACACACTAAGCAATTAATATACCCCTCACCCCCTGGTTTTAATGAGGCAAAATCCCAGTATAGTGCCCAGGGCAGCCTGGAAATTAGTATCCCAAATGCTGGAATTACAAGTGAATGATCATAATCAGCCCCCTTCTTTCCTTTTGTTTACAAGTTTTAAAAGAAATTGGTTCTTTACCATTTTCCAAATAGGAGGACCAATGATGTATGTGTGTGTGTGCTTGCATGAGTTCGTGCACGCATGTGTGCATGCCCCCCCCCCCCTCTCTCTCTCTCTCTGTGTGTGTGTGTGTGTGTGTGTGTGTGTAAGGAATAGGGATACTATTCCCAAATAGTATTATGAGGGAGTCACGGTTGTAAATATATCTGGTGTCTCCAATATTTTAATTTTTCTTTTTGATACTCTATGTTTCACATCTTTGGCCTATTGAAGCTTACAAAGGTAACTTCCTGAGACTTTTGCAATAGCCCTGGTAGCTCTGAACAGTTTCCTTGCTTTCCGGTATGAGAAAAAGTTCCTGAGTTATCTGGAATATTTCCTGCTTGGATTCAGGAATTGACCTCTTCAGGGGCTCCTTTGACAATTTTGTTTAGAAATCAATATCTTGTCACCACATGTATCATTGCCAATGGTTTTGCTACTTTTCCTAGGACTTTCTGAGATGGAATAGGAGATATTTTTAAAAATAACTTATCAAATCATAATACTTTCTACTCAAATTTAGGCTTACAGGCTTTTGAATTTAGTCTCCTTCATTAACTAAAATTGGCACATGAGCTGATTTATCCCACAACACACGCATGACAGTCTCAGACTAACACATTCAACATTCTATAAACAATATGATTTACTGAAAACATTTCAACAATTTTTTGTAGTTCTTTTCTCCTTACGATAAAACCAACTAAGGGTACTTAGACAAATTACTATTTTAAAGTCACTTGAAATAGTCCTTTACACAGTTTCATGTTACGTTTGCTTCTTGTTTTCATTTTAGTTTCTGCAATTAGAAGCTTCTTTTATGTATAAAAATATGTGTCATAATTATATGAAAGATTGGCTTAGCTTCTGCCAGTCCCTAAATGCTAATGTCCTCTTAAAATAGATCTGTTGGGGCTTTGGGGCTTTGCAGACGCTGTCTGTCGTTGCCTGCTGCCACTTGCTGCAACCATGGTCAACCCCGGTTTTCTTCAACATCATGGTCAATGGGGAGCCCTTGGGCCACATCTCCTTTGAGTTGTTTGCAGGCAAAGTCAAAGACAGCAGAAAACTTCCATGCTCTGAGCACTGGAGTAATAGGGTTTGGCTATAAGGGTTCTTCCTTTTACAGAATTATTCCAGGATTGGTGTGCCACGGTGGTGACTTCACACACCATAAAGTCACTGGCTGCAGATGCACCTAAGGAGAGAAATTTGAGGATGAAAACTTCTCATCCTGAAGCATACAGGTCCTGACATCTTGTCCATGGCAAATGCTGAACCAAACACAAATGGTTTCCAGTTATTTATCTGCACTGCCAAGACTGAATGGCTGGATGGCAAGCATATGGCCTTTGGGAAGGTGAAAGAAGGCATCAACATTGTGGAAGCAATAGAGTGTTTTGGGTCCAGGAATGGCAAGACCAGGAAGAAGATCACCATTTCCCACTGTGGACAACTCTAATTTCCTTTGACTTGTGGGAATTTTACCCATCAAACCATTCCTTCTGTAGCTCAGGAGAGCATCCCTACCCCATCTGCTTGCAATGTCCTGTAATCTCTGCTCTCACTGAAGTTCTTTGGGTTCCATATTTTCTTCATTCCCCTCTAAGTCTAGATGGATTGCAAAGTTATGTATATAATTATGAATAAAAACTAAATAAGAAAATTCAATCTGTTGAAATCTTAGCCCCCAAGCTAAGAGTTTCACCATCCTGACTTAATAACTTGCTTTGTGGTACCCACTCCTGGTGCTTGAGCATTTTGATGGAGATTGCAATGAATGAGGATTGCCTTTGGTAGGATGGCCATTTTTACTATGTTAATTCTGCTAACCCATCTGCATGGGAGATCTCTCCTCAACATAAAACCAGATACACTGAATCTAATAAAAGAGAAAGTGGGAAAGAGCCATGAATTCATTGGCACAGGGGGAAATTTCCTAAACAGAATTCCAATGGCTCATGCTCTAAGATCAACAATTGATAAATAGGACCTCATGAAAGTGGAAAGCTTCTGTAAGGCAAAGGACATAGTCAATAAGACAAATCGGCAATCTACAGATTGGAAAAAAATCTTCACTAACCCCACACACGTTAGAGAACTAATATCCAAAATATATAAAGAACTCAAGAAGTTAATCACCAAAAAGCCAAACAACCCAATCAAAAAATGGGGTATAGAACTAAACTAAGAATTCTCAACTGAGGAATCTTGAATGGCTGAGAAGCACCAAACAAAATGTTCAAAGTCACTAGTGATCAGAGAAATGAAAGCTATACTTTCAAGGCTGGGCATTCATGATCATATGTTTGTTGTTTTTTTTTTTAAGTCATAGTTTTTCCTATGATTATCCACAATTATATGAAGAGAAAAAATTAACTATTTATATCCCAGAAGTATGGGTTTTGGGTTTGTTTTGTTCCATACACTCAAACAGGAAGCCATGGAGCAGTCTCATGGAGCATGGATCCAATGCTCTGGTTCTAGCTCTATCCCCAAGAAAAGAACAGCACAGTTCAGGAGAATAAAAAGATATAAGGGATCTAGGATCTAGAAGGAAGGAAAAGGTTTCCAGGGTCTTCCTACCCTTCCACGGTTGCTCAGCAGAGGCTTCTGGGATAACCTCCTCTTCTAGGGCCTTGCGTTTTTTTCAACATAAAAAATACCAGAGAGGGAAAATTTTCAGGCTAGCTGGGGGTCTGTCACAGATTCTTTGTTCTTTGTCTGGGAGGGGTGTGGGCAGGCTGGCATAGGGACAAGCCATCTGTAAGTTCTCCAGGACACATATTTTCTCTAGCCCCTTCAATGGTTAAATTCAGCTGGTCAACCCTAAAACCATAAAAGACATTATTTATCCTGAAAAATATTCTTTCCACTCCTAGGGGGATTGTCCATGTAGGTGTGTGTGGAGCTGTAGTCAGGCAAATTAAAATATGCAAATGAAAAATGCAAATGAAAAAGCTAGGCATTGCTCACCACAGTGTTCTCAGGGTTTTCTTGAATAGCAACAAATTAAAGAAATGCTATGCAATCAAAGTTTATATCAAGCCTTAAGAAAGAAAATCTCCATTATCTCTAAATATACAGCAATGTGTTTCAATGTGTGCCTCTGTGTCTTGAAATTGTGCATGGCTCAGTGAACCATGCACACACTGCACATTGGCTTTCCTCAGGATGGGATGGCAGAAGAGTTTCTGCTTTTCTACCCCTTTTCTAATGTAATTAACAGATGACAATTAACAGAGAAATGCAATTTGCACCACAAACCCTTCTGGCCCAGATTTGGTCCCAATTTTCCCCCCTGTGCAACTCAGCTTTCAAATTCCCAGGTTTTCAACTATCCAATTGGAGGGAGAGGCCAGATCCCTCTCTACATGGCCAGTGCTGGGTAGAAGTAGGTGTAAATATAACTCTGTAAACCTAGGAGCTGTTCATTCTACTTCCTAAAACCACTGGACTTCTTTGAGCAGAAATTGTCCCACTGGATACAGAATACATGTCTCATAACATACATGTCACTCTTCTTTTATAATTATATTTTTAGAATTTCATATATCAGTACTGTCATTTACATAATTTACAACCCAAATCTCCAACTTTCCATTTCTCAACTGTCACTGCAATTCCCTCTCAAGTTCATGACCTCTTCTATAATAATAATAATAATTAGTGTATACACCCATATACCTCATATACACACTTATCTTACTTATATGTATATGTGTTTAAGACTGACCACTTTGGTTTGGTATCAGTGCCCTTGTCCTTGGAAAAGACTGATTGTTTTTCACTCAGAAGCCATTGACTGAACTTAGCTCTTCATCTAGGAATTTGACCTTGTGAGATTTTCCTTATCCTCATTTGCATGTCGACTCATGGTGGTGTCATTATGCAGGCCTCATTTAGGCAACCATGTTGTTGAGATTTCATGGGTGAGATATCCTTAGCTCGGTAAAGAGTCCGATCTGCTTGTTTCCCTTGAGCTACACATTTTCTTTGACCACCTGGTCTTTCCTGTTAGAAGTACAGCAGCTGTTTTGACTAGGACTTGGAGGATGAGCAGTGGAGCTTTCAGTGCGGTGGTAGGAGGAATGGCTTTGGATCCAAGAGCATGGGGAAGGACCAAATACTCAGGAGGCTGGAAAAGAGCTGACAACTGAACTCCTGCTTGAAATCAAAGGGAGGCTGAACAACAGGAATCAATTACAAGTGTCTTTCCACTTATGCCCCATAGACTACACACACAGTTCATCTGAATGGGTTTCTACTACTTAGGGGCTCTCAGACCAAATTCAGGCATCTTTGTGTTGATCAAGACAGCAAATACCTTGCTTCTTTACATTCAGAGTGATTTCCTAAACCCATGTACTTGTATTATATTTAAGTGACACTCACACAGCATGTATTCTGCTCCCACTTCTGTTGTTGAAACTCTCAAAATAGGAATTCATGGGAACCCAATTGTCCCAGGAAGCAAGCACTGTTATTATCCACATCTGGCAGGGGTAAACTGAAACACTGGGGGTTAAGTGACTCACCCAGGAGAAACACAACTGCACCAGCTTTGGTACAACCATTCTATAGATTGCTACTCAGGAATCAAAAAGGGAAAGAACTACTAGAGCTGGAAATGCAGCTCAGTTGGCAGAGTGCTAATCCAGCATGCATGTGATCCTGGTTCAAACCCTAGCACCACATAACCCTACAGTTTTTAATATGTTGCCATTGTGGAGGAAGTGGGTGTAAGGTATGGTTTCTCTCTTATAGCTACATGGAAATCTGTAAGTAGCACAAAAGTTTGTTTTAATGATGAAAATTCACCTCAGGTCTTACGATTTCAGGAATCTTTATGCATAAATTCTTGCTCTACCTTCAACACAGACCCAATCCTACCCTGTTATGTTTGTGATGGAACCATGGACCAGCCCCTTCTCTCTGAATGGACACTGCCTTGTTTGTGAGCAGATTACAAGAGAATTGCTTCACTCAACAACATGGACAAGAAGTCAAATGGACCAACTGCCTGTAACTTCAGCTCCAGGTGATGTATCATCCTCGTCTGACTTCTATAGGCATACACACACACACACACACACATACACACACATGCACACACATGACATACATTTACACAGACAAATCCACATGCATTTAAAAAATTAAACTACATTAAAATTAATCAAAGAATTTACTTATTAAGCAAGGTATATAGTGTGCCAGGAATAATGAATGCACTCTGAGAAAGGGGTTAGAGATTTCTGAAATCAGTTTTTGTTTCCAGAATATAGTCAAGCAAATCAGAAGAACTCAAATTCCAGTGAAAGCAATTTGAAGAGTACAGCTGCTAATTTCACATTTTATTATTTTGTGATAGTTCAACTTGCCATTTCGTAAGAATATAATATCACTGAAGAAATGGCTTCTTTATTGCCATTAAAAGGCAAATGTAACAGATGTGCAGCTTGGTCTTCATGTGGGACCCCTAACAGCAGGAGCAGGGGCTGTCTCTGAGTCTACTGTCTGCCTTTGGGACCCTTTTCCACTACTGGGGTGCCTCACCCAACCTTAAAGGTGGAAGATATGCCTAGATTTATTATAGCTTTATATGCCAAAGTGGTTGATATCCGTGGGAGTTTTGGATTCTCCTATTCTTTGAGGAGAAAGGAAAGGGGAGTGAGGGGAGGGGCTAAGAGAGAGGGACTAGAAGGAGAGGAGGGAGAAGAAGATGCAATCAGGATGTAAAGTAAATTAATTAATTATTTAAAAATATAAAAGCAAAGGCTCAGTAAGCAAAATTAAATACTACTATTAATCTTCTAATAAAATCTGCCTCATACCAGTGTTTTTTTAAAGACTTAAAAATAAAAAAGATCGAAAGATTTATATGAAGCAGCAAAAAATAAGTGGTTTTCTTTGTCCATTACCAACATATTTGATACTGTTACTGATGATGCAGCAGTGATGGTAAGTATAAGAGAGGGACTAATATCTACATGAAGAACTTCAAAAACACAAAACCTAAACACCAAGAGCTCCCACACATGCCAATCAATAAACAGGCTGGTGAAATGAACACACACATACATGAACACAAAAACACACTGAGGAGGGGGGAAGTTTGAAAGAAAAAAAAACAATAAGGACTTTTAAAAATGTTCAACATTGTTAGCCACCGGAAATGAAAATGAAAATTAAACCCATTTTGAGATCCTAACTCACCTCTAGCAGATTATCTATCACAAAGAAAGGAGATAACAACAAATTCTTGTTAGGATATGGGGAAAGATGAGTCCTTTTTTTATTCCAGGTAGGAGTATAAACCAGTAAAGCCATTACGGAAATAAGTATGGAGATTTATCAAAAAATGTAAGTAGAACTACCTTATGAGCCAGGCATAGAACTCTTAGTAGCCAAAGAACTATGCATCCTACTATAGAAGTAGATGCATATCCATATTTATTTGTATTATTAATAACAGCAAGAAATAGAAACACATCTAAAAGTTCATCAGCTGATTGATGGATAGTGGAAATGTAATAAATATACACACTATAGAATTTTATTCATCTGTAAAGGAAAAGGAAATGATGAAACTTGTGAAGAAATCGATGAATCTTGAAATTATTATAAGGGGAAAAATTCCTGAACAGAACAGCAATGGCTTGTGCTGTAAGATCGAGAATTGACAAATGGGACCTCATGAAACTCCAAAGTTTCTGCAAGGCAAAAGACACTGTCAATAAGACAAAAAGACCACCAACAGATTGGGAAAGGATCTTTACCTATCCTAAATCAGATAGGGGACTAATATCTAACATATATAAAGAACTCAAGAAGGTGGACTTCAGAAAATCAAATAACCCCATTAAAAATGGGGCTCAGAACTGAACAAAGAATTCTCACCTGAGGAATACCGAATGGCAGAGAAGCACCTGAAAAAATGTTCAACATCCTTAATCATCAGGGAAATGCAAATCAAAACAACCCTGAGATTCCACCTCACACCAGTCAGAATGGCTAAGATCAAAAATTCAGGTGACAGCAGATGCTGGCGAGGATGTGGAGAAAGAGGAACACTCCTCCATTGTTGGTGGGAGTGCAGGCTTGTACAACCACTCTGGAAATCAGTCTGGCGGTTCCTCAGAAAACTGGACATAGTACTACCGGAGGATCCAGCAATACCTCTCCTGGGCATATATCCAGAAGATGCCCCAACAGGTAAGAAGGACACATGCTCCACTATGTTCATAGCAGCCTTATTTATAATAGCCAGAAGCTGGAAAGAACCTAGATGCCCCTCAACAGAGGAATGGATACAGAAAATGTGGTACATCTACACAATGGAGTACTACTCAGCTATTAAAAAGAATGAATTTATGAAATTCCTAGGCAAATGTATGGACCTGGAGGGCATCATCCTGAGTGAGGTAACACATTCACAAAGAAACTCACACAATATGTATTCACTGATAAGTGGATATTAGCCCCAAACCTAGGATACCCAAGATATAAGATATAATTTGCTAAACACATGAAACTCAAGGAGAATGAAGACTGAAGTGTGGACACTATGCCCCTCCTTAGATTTGGGAACAAAACACCCATGGAAGGAGTTACAGAGACGGAGTTTGGAGCTGAGATGAAAGGATGGACCATGTAGAGACTGCCATAGCCAGGGATCCACCCCATAATCAGCATCCAAACGCTGACACCATTGCATACACTAGCAAGATTTTATTGAAAGGACGCAGATGTAGCTGTCTCTTGTGAGACTATGCCGGGGCCCAGCAAACACAGAAGTGGATGCTCACAGTCAGCTAATGGATGGATCATAGGGCTCCCAATGGAGGAGCTAGAGAAAGTAGCCAAGGAGCTAAAGGGATCTGCAACCCTATAGGTGGAACAACATTATGAGCTAACCAGTACCCCGGAGCTCTTGACTCTAGCTGCATATATATCAAAAGATGGCCTAGTCGGCCATCACTGGAAAGAGAGGCCCATTGGACTTGCAAACTTTATATGCCCCAGTACAGGGGAATACCAGGGCCAAAAAGGGGGAGTGGGTGGGCAGGGGAGTGGGGGTGGGTGGATATGGGGGACTTTTGGTATAGCATTGGAAATGTAAATGAGTTAAATACCTAATAAAAAATGGAAAAAAAAATTCAGGTGACAGCAGATGCTGGCGTGGATGTGGAGAAAGAGGAACACTCCTCCATTGGTGGGAGTGCAGGCTTGTACAACCACTCTGGAAATCAGTCTGGCGGTTCCTCAGAAAATTGGACATAGTACTACCAGAGGATCCAGCAATACCTCTCCTGGGCATATATCCAGAAGATGCCCCAACTGGTAAGAAGGACACATGCTCCACTATGTTCATAGCAGCCTTATTTATAATAGCCAGAAGCTGGAAAGAACCTAGATGCCCCTCAACAGAGGAATGGATACAGAAAATGTGGTACATCTACACAATGGAGTACTACTCAGCTATTAAAAAGAATGAATTTATGAAATTCCTAGCCAAATCGATGGACCTGGAGGGCATCATCCTGAGTGAGGTAACACATTCACAAAGAAACTCACACAATATGTACTCACTGATAAGTGGATATTAGCCCCAAACCTAGGATACCCAAGATATAAGATATAATTTGCTAAACACATGAAACTCAAGAAGAATGAAGACTGAAGTGTGGACACTATGCCCCTCCTTAGATTTGGGAACAAAACACCCATGGAAGGAGTTACAGAGACAAAGTTTGGAGCTGAGATGAAAGGATGGACCATGTAGAGACTGCCATATCCAGGGATCCACCCCATAATCAGCATCCAAACGCTGACACCATTGCATACACTAGCAAGATTTTATCGAAAGGACCCAGATGAAGCTGTCTCTTGTGAGACTATGCCGGGGCCTAGCAAACACAGAAGTGGATGCTCACAGTCAGCTAATGGATGGATCATAGGGCTCCCAATGGAGGAGCTAGAGAAAGTAGCCAAGGAGCTAAAGGGATCTGCAACCCTATAGGTGGAACAACATTATGAACTAACCAGTACCCCGGAGCTCTTGACTCTAGCTGCATATATATCAAAAGATGGCCTAGTCGGCCATCACTGGAAAGAGAGGCCCATTGGACTTGCAAACTTTATATGCCCCAGTACAGGGGAACACCAGGGCCAAAAAGGGGGAGTGGGTGGGCAGGGGAGTGGGGGTGGGTGGATATGGGGGACTTTTGGTATAGCATTGGAAATGTAAATGAGCTAAATACCTAATAAAAATGGAAAAAAAATTAAAAAAAATTTTAACTATAAAAAAAAGAAATTATTATAAACAAGACTCGAGAAGACAAAAACCGTACATTCTCTCTCATATGTGAACCCTAGCTTATAATGTCCAGCTCTGTGCAAATAAGTGGGAGTGAGCATATGTGTAAGCTTTGAAACTAGAAAGGAGACCGCCAGAGAGGGAAATATGTGTTAGAGTACAATAAAATACAAGTGACAGGAAAGCAGAAGGGAGCTGGAGCAGGAAGGTCACAAGAGGGGATCACAGGGGCTAGAGAGAAGAGGGAGAAGTCTTCAACAAAAACAAATTATATTTAAGAAAGCTAAAGTGAAACTCAATACTGTTCATGCAAATTAAACAGTTCTAAGTTTAGAAAGAGAACAGAGATTGTAAAATTAATAGGATATAATGCATTTGGTGCCCAAAATAAACATTTAATGAAGTATCATTCAAAAGTTTCTCAAAAAATGTGTGTGCAAATATATTACAAATGATTAATGTCAACCTACCAGGAACCACACTCTTAAAAATAACTGATGCTTCCTCCTCAAGAAGCTAACTGTATATATAGCTTCTCAGTTAGGGCTCAGGGTGGGACTCATGAACTACTTAGATATCCTGTGACAAGCACAGTTGCTGTTCAGGAGTGCTGAGGGTCTGCTATGTCCAGAAAACACTGTTTTGCTCAGATCTTCTCTGATCCTTGGAAGAAAGATCTGACTCTCAAAAGTTGTGTTCTGACCTCTACCTCTGTGGTATGCCCCAGACATGTGGTTGTGTGTGTGTGTGTGTCTGTGTCTGTGCGCGCGCGCGCGCACAGACACAGACACACACACACACACACACACTTTAAAAACCTTAAGTGTTGATACTGACCCCAGTAACACAATGACATCATTTGCTTTTGTGGAAGTGGGTTGCTTAAGGCCAAATGTGCAAAGTATTTTGTGATTTATAACAATCAAATTATCTAATGTGCACCATGAGAACTCACAAAATTACAACTACTTTCATTGAACTAGACATTGATGGGCAACACAATGCCAAATATACCACTACTTTTACTGATGTCCTATTTTACTTTTGTGAGAAGATATTTTAAAGATCAATGAAGTTGTATTACTTGGATATACTTTTTTTATTAATGATTACAAACTTGGTACCTCCTTGATGATTAAAAAAGAAACTCTAAATGGGGTTCCATAGAAATAGAATTATTATGCAAGGTAGTATTGGGCATCAGGAAAATTATATGCAGACATTTTTGACTCATCACCTCTTGTTAGTGTTTGTGTATTTATTGTGTGACCCAAGTCGATTCTTTTACATCTAATATGGTTCAGAGAAGCCAAAATGTGGGACACACATGAATTATAGATAATTTCTCTCAAGTATATCCTGCAGTTGAAACTATATTCACTTTTCTAATCCCTCCCTTTAATCCTCTTTCCTTTTTTTCCTTTTCCGAGTAATCTCCTCCCACCCCTAGTCTCCTTTTGCTTTCATGTCATATATATATATATATATATATATATATATATATATATATATATATATATATACACACACAAATGGCATACATATGTTATTTAATTTGTAGCTTTTAGCAAAATATGAGCAATAAATATTTTAATTAAATTTTATATTTACTATGTGTATGACCACATGTATATGTGTGCACATGAATGTGAATGTCAGAGGAGGCCTTTCAGGGATTGGTTCTCGTTCCTTGGGTTCTTGAGTATGAGCTCAGTTTGTCAGATTTTCATGGCAAGTGCTTTTACCCAACTAAACAGTATCACTGGCCTAGTAAATCATTTAAAAGTCAACTAGAACACCATACTTGAATGAAAGCAGCATCTCTTGCCCTAGTGCCTCCTATTCCCAACCTCTACATCACAAAGAAAAGACTGCCATTCTTCCTAGACTTCAGCTTCTGTCAGTGCTGCCATATTTCTATACAGCCTGTGGCTATTGATGGTGTTCCTACTTTGGAAGACTGTGAGCTACACTGGAGAAGATAAAGATTTAACCCTCTCAGGCCACTCCAGATACTGTTATTCTCTACTCCAAAATCTTTTTATTAAACACAAGATTTGGTTTTTTTTGGTCATTATCACTATTTGAATAGAGTTCAGAACGAAGCCAGTTAGTGCACGATAATTGTGTTTAAGTTCTCTTTCCTCAGACAAAAATTTCCCCTTAAGGTTAATAATTTCCTCAGTTTTGCTTCCTTTTTCATAATGTACCAATCACTTATCCATTGCCTAAACTTTCTAAAGACTCTGTGTCCTCTCAGAATAGTTCAACACAACACATAATTACAGCAATCATCCTGGGAACCCTTTTTCCTTTTTTCCTATTTCCTACACATGGCTTTCTCTTTCTGAGTTTTTTTGTCCTCGTTTTGATGGAAATAATGTTTAATTATCTTCCTGAGATGCATCACATATGACACATACTTTTGTAGCCCTTTCGTGTGTGTAAAGATTTCTTTATTTTATCCACAAAATTGACTGATAAATTGGCTGAGGATAGTCTTCTAAGTGTAAATTATTTTCTCTAAGGACGCTGAAGGTACTACTCCTGTGGGACCATTAGGAAGCCAAATACTTCCATATCCAAGACCTTTGGAATTTGGTCATATTTTGTATGCTTTTATGATCTCATTATTTCTAATGTTCTGAAATCTCATAATGATGTTAATTTATTTCCAATTTAGTTATTGGGCATTTGGTGGATCCCAAGAAGATGGAAGCTTCTATATTAAGGTCCATGAGTTGTTTGTGTATAATCCTTGCAATAATCTTACGCCCACTTTCCCCATTACCTCTTTTTGAACTTATCACAAATCAGATATCAGACTGTCTGAACTCATGCATCTTCTGTCTAATGGCCCATCTATTTGTCAACTATAATTACTGAGATATTTCCTCGACTCTATCTTTAAACATTTTACTTTTTAAAATTTCTGCTATCATATATATATATATATATATATATATATATATATATATATTAGAACTGTGGTTTGTTTCTTTTCTGTAGCATCTTATTTTTTGTTATCTTGATAATTTTATTTTAGAGTGATTTAGGTTCATAAAGAACTTGAAAATTAGAGAGGTTTTACCATAGGCACAACCTCTCAGATTAACAATATTCTTCACTTATAACAATCAGTTAACTCACAGTGGCATATCATTATTGCCCCAAGTCCACAGTTCATGTGAGAGTCTGTTCCTGCTGTGGTACGGTCTATAGATATAGACAAACATGATATTCTTAGCATCCTAGGACCACATAGAGTAGTTTCAGTGCTCTAAAAATTCCCGTGCTCTCTTTCACCATCCTCCTTCCCTTACAATCCCTGCCAATCACTGATTATATTGTGTGCATAGTTTCTCCCTTGTCCACAGTATCACATAGTTGTAATCAGACAGCATAGAGTTAGCTTTTTTGACATAATATACTCCTCTAGGGACATTAATACATATTAATATTATATAATATATGTGTGTGTTTTAAACTACAGAAAAATATTATATTACATTTCTGGAGACAGAAATTGAAAATTGGTCTCAAAGGGTACCAATAGGGCCCTGCTCCTCCTGTAGGCCCCAAGGAAGAATCCGTTTCCTTTTGTGCAACTGAGAATACTAATTTTAATTTTCCAATTTTTTTCTTCGGCTCTCTGTCTTATCTTTGAATTTCTTTTTGCTTGTTGTTTGTTATTGGTGACAGTGATGGCAACACAGATGGTGGTGTTGGTTTCTGCCTTCCAGTTAAAAAGCTTTCCGTAAATACCAGGGCCCCTTGCCTATCTATTCATAATGAGAATGTGCATTAAGATGTTGTTAGAAGCTTAATGTGAATGGGAAAGTCTCAGAGCTTAATAGGCTTCAGTGTAAGGTGATCTGGTGGGAACTAAAGTTTTTAGGAGCTAGCAAGTACCAGTTTCTGCTGGCCTTCCTGGACTGGCCAGTGCCCCAACAGAATTGTCCTCTCATCTTCACTTAGGAGTGTATAACCTTGTCTAATGGCATTCTGTAAGTAAAGGAAGGGAGATAGGTGAGCAATATTCTCCCTGTCCATTATGAGGCTTTCTATTGCTCTGTTTTCATTAAGCTGCTTCAGCAGTATGTTCAACTGGGCATTTCTCCAGTAAGCAAAGCTGCTTTCTTCCATCATAGTGTTTGTGCTGTTTCTGAGAAGACACCAGGGAGACAAATACTGCTCTTGCTGCATGTTCTCAACCAGTGCTCTTGTCCTTGGCCCTACCTCATGCCCTGCTTTTCAGGAGGTTCTACCTTAAAGCTTACTTTCTTTTTCCCATGGATGTGGATTTAATTTTCTGTGCTTTTCAGTCTGAAAACTTCTCTTGTTGTTAATTCATTCCCTTTGCAGCTGCATCTCCTGAGCATGCCCCTTTCCCCCTTTTATTGCTCCTATGGTGGTATCCTTTATTTTGGTACTGAGTGGGATTTGACGAAGGAACAATAACAAACCTAAGTTACCTTTATATTGTCTCAATGCCTTTTCCTGCTACAATAGGTCCCAGATCAGGCATCTTTCTATGGTCAAACACAACTGCTCAGTTAAAGGTCTATAGAGACTTTAGGATCTTCTGGAGCATGAATGTGGCTGCTACAGAGCACCAAGCTGGGGCCCAGTAGTGACCACATTCAAAATCTTCCAATCAGGAATGCCAATGATTTCCTTCAAAGGATATTGTACTCTTCCAAGAATAGTCTCAACCTACTTGGTGTAAAACATGAAAGCCAACTGGTATTTTTTGGAAGAACAGGATAGTCAGTAAAAACCTATTACTGTTACCCACTTGCCACCACTATAGAATGAAGACAGCTTGAGCAACTGGGGATGAAATTGACTTAGCCTGTCAAAACCACTCAGATTTTTAAGCAACACCCCATTCCTAGGATGTTTCTGTAAATCATTCTAACTACTGATTCTGACTGCACGACTCTTAAATACTTGCTTTCACCCTTTCTTCCTTTTGGCCTGTCAAATTCAATGGCCTGTCAATCATAATACTTGTCCCACTAAAGCTAGCCTCAGCCATTTTGAATATGTCAATGTTGGAAAACAAATAAGAAACATGTTTCTATTCTTCCCATGGAGGCTAAAGTTCTCAATCATTGAGAGGGTATTCTGTAGCAAAATTGCCACTAAAGTGTGCAGGGGCTATAGCCATCTGGTCTGTCTTTACCACCCCTTCAGGGACAAGTGTTACTGAAGTCACATCACTGACATTGTTGAAGGTAGTAGAATAAGGCAAGTTTTTCTCCTCAGTCCTCCATCATCTCAACTTTCCAGGCATTATAGGGTTCCAAACATGAAAGTTGGGTAAAGTGGTATATACAGCTATTTCTTATAATTAAAACATTCTTTCCTGGAGGGAGTAGAGACTCACAAGAGTCTGCAAACTAGGGGACAGGAAAAACGATCAGCAGGTAGAAATACCCATCATCCTATCACCAAGCCAGATGGCCTGAGGTTGAGTCCCCAGATACACATGATGAAAGTAGAATGCCAACTCTGTATAGTTGTCCTCTGACCTCCCATATGTACACTGTGGCATGTGTCTTTGTAAGGCCTAGGAAGATCAGGAAGGTAACAAAAGTCCCAAGGATTCTATTATCCTTGAGAAAAGTTTTTGCTATCCTAGGTTTTTTGTTATTCCAGATGAATTTGCAGATTGCTCTTTCTAATTTGTTGAAGAATTGAGTTGGAATTTTGATGGGGATTGCATCGAATCTGTAGATTGCTTTTGGCAAGATAGCCATTTTTACTATATTGGTCCTGCCAATCCATGAGCATGGGAGATCTTTCCATCTTCTGAGATCTTCTTTAATTTCTTTCTTCAGAGACTTGAAGTTCTTATCATACAGATCTTTCACTTCCTTAGTTAGAGTCACACCAAGGTATTTTATATTATTTGTGACTATTGTGAAGGGTGTTGTTTCCCTAATTTCTTTCTCAGCCTGTTTATTCTTTGTATAGAGAAAGGCCATTGACTTGTTTGAGTTAATTTTATATCCAGCTACTTCACCAAAGCTGTTTATCGGTTTAGGAGTTCTCTGGTGGAATTTTTAGGGCCACTTATATATACTATCATATCATCTGCAAAAAGTGATATTTTGACTTCTTCCTTTCTAATTTGTATCCCCTTGACATATCCTTTTGTTGTCAAATTGCTCTGGCTAGTACTTCAAGTACAATGTTGAATAGGTAGGGAGAAAGTGGGTCATGGATTGGCCTTGTCTAGTCCCTGATTTTAGTAGGATTGCTTCCAGCTTCTCACCATTTACTTTGATGTTGGCTACTGGTTTGCTGTAGATTGCTTTTATCGTGTTTAGGTATGGGCCTTGAATTCCTGATCTTTCCAAAACTTTTTTTTTATTAGGTATTTTCCTCGTTTACATTTTCAATGCTATCCCAAAGGTCCCCCATACCCACCCCCCCCCAATCCCCTACCCACCCACTGCCCCTTTTTGGCCCTGGTGTTCCCCTGTACTGGGGCATATAAAGTTTGCAAGTCCAATGGGCCTCTCTTTGCAGTGATGACCGACTAGGCCATCTTTTGATACATATGCAGCTAAAGACAAGAGCTCCCGGGTACTGGTTAGTTCATATTGTTGTTCCACCTATAGGGTTGCAGTTCCCTTTAGGTCCTTGGGTAATTTCTCTAGCTCCTCCATAAGGGGCCATGTGACCCATCCAATAGTCATGGATCACAGTCATGACTGTGATCATCCACTTCTGTGTTTCCTAGGCCCCGGCATAGTCTCACAAGAGAGAGCTATATCTGGGTCCTTTCAGCAAAATCTTGCTAGTGTATGCAATTCTTTCCAAAACTTTTATCATGAATGGGTGTTGGATTTTGTCAAATGCTTTCTCTGCCTCTAATGAGATGATCATGTGGTTTTTATCTTTGAGTTTGTTTATATAATGGATTACATTGATGGATTTCAGTATATTAAACCATCCCTGCATCCCTGGAATAAAACCTACTTGATCAGGATAGATGATTGTTTTGATGTGTTCTTGGATTCAACCACTCTGGAAATCAGTCTGGCGGTTCCTCAGAAAATTGGACATAGTACTACCAGAGGATCCCGCAATACCTCTCCTGGGCATATATCCAGAAGATGTCCCAACCGGTAAGAAGGACACATGCTCCACTATGTTCATAGCAGCCTTATTTATAATAGCCAGAAGCTGGAAAGAACCCAGATGCCCCTCAACAGAGGAATGGATACAGAAAATGTGGTATATCTACACAATAGAGTACTACTCAGCTATTAAAAAGAATGAATTTATGAAATTCCTAGGCAAATGGATGGACCTGGAGGGCATCATCCTGAGTGAGGTGACCCAATCACAAAAGAACCCACATGATATGTACTCACTGATAAGTGGATATTAGGCCAGAAACTTAGAATACCAAAGATACAAGATACAATTTGCAAAACACATGAAACTCAAGAAGAACAAAGACCAAAGTATGGACACTTTGCTCCTTCTTAGAATTGGGAGCAAAACACCCTTGGAAAGAGTTACAGAGACAAAGTTTAGAGCTGAGACGAAAGGATGGACCATCTAGAGACTGCCATATCCAGGGATCCATCCCATAATCAGCCTCCAAATGCTGGTACCATTGCATACATTAGCAAGGTTTTGCTGAAAGGACCCAGATATAGCTGTCTCTTGTGAGGCTATACCGGGGTCTAGCAAACACAGAAGTGGATGCTCACAGTCAGCTATTGGATGGATCACAGGGCCCCCAATGGAGGAGCTATAGAAAGTACCCAAGGAGCTAAAGGGGATCTGCAACCCTATAGGAAGAACAACAATATAAACTAACCAGTACCCCCCAGAGCTCTTGTCTCTAGCTGCATATGTATCAGAAGATGGCCTAGTCGGCCATCATTGGAAAGAGAGGCTCATTGATCTTGCCAACTTTAGATGCTTCAGTACAGGGGAACTCCAGGGCCAAGAAGTGGGAGTGGATGGGTAGGGGAGTGGGGGGGGAGGCTATGGGGGACTTTTGGGATAGCATTGGAAATGTAAATGAGGAAAATACCTAATAAAAATAAATAAAAAAAGAGTCCCAAGGAATCCAGATAATGTTTAAAATGTAGTAAATAATTAATGGAGAGAAGGTACTCTTCTCAGAGAGGTCTGCAATTTGTGTGTAGGGAGCTCCAGAGATGCAGCTTCCTGGAGTCGCAATCCATGCTGTATGGGCTCTTTGGTGATGTGGCTGTTCTTAAAGTCTTTCATGAATACCCATGCTCCTAAAAGTAACCCAAATCAACTCCTTCATTTACCAAGTTTAGCTTAAGTGGAATCTCTTTTCTCGTCTGTCTTGATGCCCTACCTGTGTTCAATAGATGTTTACTCATGTCTCTTCAGGGAAAGCCACACAGTAAGTAGAATAGCAGACCTCTCTGTGAAATCCTAGTTAGGAATCTGATGTACTCTGTGTGCTTAAGGAGCCAAAAGATAAGTTGTCAAAACTTTTGTATCTACACACCTTGGCTTCCTAGATGAAAATTCTAATTCTCGGGTGGCTTCCAAGAGCCTGGTTATTCCTAACAGTAATGGATCAATTTGTTCTGTCATCAGGTTTATCAATCCCTGGATATGAGTCATTGCTAAGAGCATGGCCAGGGATCTCTGCCATTTTGTTGCCTGGGAAGTTACTCTGGAACTTCCCTGGATTTCTGTAGTCAATTCTCTGAAATAAAACCTTGATTCCTGGGCTCCTGGTGGCATTTCCACTTTGTCAGGTACTGTAGTTCCCCTTCTGAAAGATGATCACTCATCTACTTAACAGACAAGACAGAGAATTCCTAGATAGAGAGTAAGGGTTAGGAAGAAAAGGAGAAGAGATGCACCCGGCATCTCATGATGACTATTTTGATATCTGCCCTCGTAATGGTCTCAGATCTCCACTTCCTGAAGGTGTGTTGAAAAGCACTGATGCTATTCAACTGGGTTGATCCAGTAATTGGATCCTCACAGTACTGTGTATTACATGCCTTCCCTGATACAGTGAGCTTCCAGCAAGCAGAGACTTCCAGGGTCTGGGAAGGCTGGCCAGTGTCACAGCTGCTAAGAGCAGGCCAGAAAAACAAAACTACAGTCCCATAAACAGACTATATAATACAGATCATCAGTTGTATGAGCCTCTTCATGCTGCAGGAGGCAGGGATGCTTCATAAAATAGTACAGAGCTATAAAATAAGGAAGCAAAGACAAGGCAGAACTCAAGGTCTTGCCCAGACCATGGTGGCTTTGGTGGCAACATGACTTTACAACAGCACTTTGGATCGAATCTGCTCCACAGCTTCTCATAATCATCTACTGCTAACCTAAGTGAGCAGCTGTGAAAAGAACACTAATGGGCCGCCACAGCCCCTCTCCCTTCAGCAGAGTCTGTTGCAAGTATAGGATATACAAGGAGAAGGACAACTCACATTCCTCGAAGCTCCCTTTCCAGAAAAGCCCTTGCTGGGAATCCATGGCCCTGTGCCCTTAGGTACCTTGTCAGATCAGCCTCCTAACAAATTAGAGTTAGACTCAAAGCGGAAAGAGATTGCTACCTGGCTTGGCAGATATGCAGGCATTTGGGAAGGCAAAGTGGGGCAGAGGGCTTCAATTTATTTTCCATTTCCTGTATATGCTGCTCAATTCTCAGGGTTTTAATTGATTACATCAACTGTGTTCATTTCCCTGGACAAATTGGTCTTCACATAGAAGAGGCAATTACCTAGGCTTGTTCATCCCAGTCAGCAGGAGCCTCTTTAGGAACACACAAGATCATGTTATCTGAAAAGACTCTGGGATTCAAAATGAAGGCACTTATTTCAGCCTTATAAATAAACTCTTTCTCTCTCTCTCTCTCTCTCTCTCTCTCTCTCTCTCTCTCTCTCTCTGTGTGTGTGTGTGTGTGTGTGTGTGTGTGTATGGGTGTGTGTGTATGGGTGTGTGTGTATGGGTGTGTGTGTATGGGTGTGTGTGTTGTTGTGATAAAGGAACTTCTTAATATTCTTAGCACTATGTGGCACTGGTATGAATGTGACAGAGAAGAAGAAAGGGCACCTAAGTCTTCCTGTGGGTTCTGAGCTCAAGAGAAGAGGCAAGCAGGAACTCTAGAGGAGAGAGTGTAGATGATTAAATGGGGCAAGGGAAAAGGCTAGGACCACAGCTCAACTACCTGTGATCCATGGGACCTTGAACCAAACACTCTCTATGACCTTTAGTTGCCTAATCTAGGATGAGGAGATAAAATAACCTATCTTGACTCCATTGAAAGGAACTCCTAGGACCCAGTATGATCATGTGCATCATTGTGTTTCATTGATGCTCAGCTGTTTCCCCTTGTAAGCTAACCAGGGATCCTGGAAAATCTGGGAACAGGAAGACTCGGTCTGATGCAGGTACCCTCATGAAAAGTACCAAGAGTTTGAGTCTTGGTTGGCCATAGATAAGAAGGTCTTGACTAAGGTCATACAAGAAGAGAATCAGCATCCTGTATGCAGACACTGCCTGGGGCTCTAATTTTTGGCCAGGTTAGTGCAGTCAGGCAGAGTTTAAGATAAAAGTGTTATGGACAGTTTGTTCTGGATTCTGCATGTTCTAAAACAGGCACTACAAGGACTGCTCAGTTCCTTGTCATAGGTGAGAAAACAGAGGCTCAACGGGTAAAGTCACACGCTGAAGTCATATGGCAAGTACAACCTTTCACCTTGCACTTTCACTGTGAGCTTTATACCACCTACCATGGATTCCAAGTAGACTCACAGGTATGAGATGTGGCAGAACCTTGAACACTTACAGACACCTCCTTAGAGACAGGGACCTTGGAGACAACCCCTCACTGACAGTAGATAGAAATCATGGATGTAGTCTTTCTCCTTTCTCCTCTCATACACCCAGTAGCAAGGCTTAGTTTATGAAGAATCAACTAGACAGTCTTGAACAGAAACAAACAACTGCACGGTGCTCCTCACCTGATTTCTCTCTGGTCTCAATATCATTTTAATTTTCTTTAACTACTTCTTTCTGAGCTCACTGCCCGAGGCAGCTATGGTTGCTGGGAGATGTTCCTTTTGGTAAAACTCAGACTAAGGTTTCCCAGCATGTTGGCATGTTGCGCAAAAGATGGTACATGTAAGACACTCACTATCAGGAAGGCATGCTGTCACCAGTATGGCCTTCCATAAGAGTTGAAGAAATAGCCCAGTCAGTAATGTGTTGCTGTGTCAATAGGAAGACCTGAGTTCAGATCACCAGTATGTCCATAGGTGTGATGCAGCACTGTACATCTGTAACCACAGTTCTAGGGAGTAGAGATTAGTGGGTCTGTGGGGCACCCAGGCCAGCCAGGCTAACCAAATCACTGAGTTCCAGGGTTAGTGAGAGTTCTCAAAAAAGGTGGAAAGATGACACCCACCATCAACACCTGCCCTTCACATGCACACCATACACACACACACACACACACACACACACACACACACACACACTGGTATCTAATAAATTGAACCCTGTAGTTGCCACTCATATACTACTCAGAGTCAGGCAAATACCTACCAGTATTTTTCCATTAGGTCTGAGGTTTCTCTCTGCCTCACTCTTCTCTATGGCATTCCCCTCATTTAGTAGTGGTTGAAATTGCCCTGAACATAGATTGTTGTTGTTGTTGTTGTTGTTGATGATGATGATGATGATGATGATCAAGCTATAAAGACTTGTACATTTCCACTGGAGCTTTAGGCACCACTAGAAGTACCCCAGGCTAGCGACTATGCAAACAAGAAGGTCACCCAAATAAACAGGCTACCATGGAAAGTAAATCCCACAGGGCCTCAACCCTAGACAAAGAACTAAAGTACATTAAGTAACACTGAGGGCAGGAGAAAGGCTTCCCCTGGGAAGAGGACATCAATTGCTTATCCAATACCAAACGGTCAGTCCTAAAATCAGATAGATGCATACACATACACATATACATGTATACATATACATATGTATCCAGGTAGCATTATGGGGACTGAGAAGGTTGTATTTGTATATTATAAATATATGAAGAGCAATTAAAATAATAGAGACCATGCATTTGAAAGAGGGCAAGAGATAAGGAACATGGGAAGAGCTGGAGAGAAGGAAGGGAAGGAGAGATATGATACACGTATATTTTAATTTAAGAAAAGCAGCTCACTCCGGTCTGTTCTCTACCCATCAAGCCCCCAAGTGGTCACCTACTATCAGGTTGTGTCTGCTTCAGAAAGCTCTCTAGTACCTTCACATGGGAGGCATTTCTTTATTTTGTCCCCCTCCCCAGGGTGTGTAGTTGGTATCTGTAGGAAGATTGGTTCCAAAGGAGCATCCTGAGCATGGACAGAAGTGGAACCTAACCTAAATGAACTAGTCCCTATGCTCTGTGGACCCAGATGCCCAAAGCTGCTGATCGGAGTGCGGGAGAACTAACCTGAACAGACTCTGTACAGGGACTCCAATTGACTGCCTCATACCTGACAGTGCTTCCCACATGTGGACTTCCCCACCCTGGGTCCCTTCCTGGTCAAGGTTATAGCCATATACGTCGACATGTGAGAAGCACAAAATGGCTAACCACTAGATGCCCACCTTCTTGGTGGATAGAAAGCCTGATAAATAGTGGTGATTTGTCACCTCTTCCCTAATGAGACCATTGTCAGGGTTCCACAGCTGCACCCCTTTGACCACTCAAAATCCTCTGTGAGTCTTTCTGCTCCTCTCAGGAATTCTATTTCTAGTTCTGTGGCCTTGATTGCTAGTGAGCACTGGGGATGGGACATGCCTCCTGGCTTTGGGCATTGGAAGTATAGACAAAGTTCAAGGTCCTGGTGTCTGACATGAACCCAAGCCTCATTCTGACACATTCTCACTGTGTCTGAAAGAGAAGGAGAGAAAAGAAGAGGGGAGAGAGAAGACTGGAGAGAGACTGACTCTCTGATATGTAAGGACTCTAATCTGAACATGAAGTTCCCACCACCAGTGCCTCATGTAAATCTAATTACCTTCCATAGCACCCACTTCTAAGTATTATCATTTTGTGGGCAATTATTCAACATATGAGCAATTGTGTGTGCATTTATGTCTCTCTCTCTCTCTCTGTGTGTGTGCGTGCATGCAAGCACACATGCACATGTATTGTGCAACTGTGGGTACGCGTGCCTGTGTTGCTAAGGATGGAAATCAATACCCTATGCATGCCAGGCAAGTGTTCTATACCTGAAATAGAGACTCGACCCAAATCTTATTTTTTATTTTGATACTGGGTCCCACTACCTTGCCTAGTTTGGTGCTAAATTTACTCTCTAGCCCAGGGAGGACTTGAACTCCAAATCCTCTGCCTCAACCTTCTGAATAGCTGGGATTACAAGGCTGATCCACAAGGACCAGCAATCATCAAGTGTTGAGGAAACACAATTCAGTCATAGCAACCTCCAAACAAAGCAACCGCAAACCCTGAAAGGGGTACACTAGAGTAGGAACAATAGCTGAGCACACTGGAATAGACACAGGAGCTGGGCACACTCCATGTGGTATGTAAACAGAGGCAACAAGCTGGCTAGAAGAGAACAACACACGTGGCTCTGAAGATCAGTCATCAGTGGGAAGAGTCTGGGGTCCTGCTTGAGATGGGCTAAGGTAAATAGAGCTCTAAGGATGGATCTAGCCAGACTGAAGCTCCCAAGTTCCCAGGGTAGAGCATGTAGGTCAAGAACTCTTTGCTGTGGCAGTGGGGAGTGAGGGAAAGCAGGGGATGGGAGCTAAGTGGAGCATGAGCCCAAGCCTCATCCTTATGTGTATCTCATGTAGTAATAAGAGTCGCTGTAGCATCCAATCAAGACCACTTTGCCACGGTGTATCTACTGTGTTCTAGAACCCACACTGCCTGAAAGAGATTACAGTGCAGAAGAAGCAATTATTGGTCTCTACTTTTCAGGTTATAGGAACTAACACAAACAGAAACATATTCAATGGCTAAATGTCCACAGAGTGAATTTACCAGAGGGTCACAGTCAATAAGACCCAATTCTACACATGCAATATAAAGGGGAATAGGAAGAGTGTGTAGGAAGCTTTACGTGAGGAGAGGACTCAGAGGTGACAGTACAAGAGGGCGTTGAGGGAAGAATAGACAGCACTAAAAGTGTCTGAAAAAGATATATGGAAACCTATTTTATAAGTTTGTGTATGTGTGTGTGTGTGTGTGTGTGTGTGTGTGTGTGTGTGTGTGTGTGTGTCTGTGTGTCTGTGTCTGTGTGTCTGTGTGTGTGTATGTGTGTGTGTGTGTTTACTTATAATCACACACAGATGGCAATGTTCCTCCTTCAGTTGTTGATAAGAAGTGTTCCAAGGAAAACAATATGACTATAGTAATTTCTGTTAGTTTTCCACCAGAGCTTCATGACAATACCATACTACTGACAATATCACACACATTGGTCATAGGACATGGAGAAATCAAGCTTCTTCCTGCTGCCTAGTTCTCATCATGTTAGAAAGTGCTTAGCAGATTTCTAGCCATGGGAGTTATCAACAGTCTTATCCAGTTGTGAAACCCTGTGAACTACAGTAATGGCCAGTGTGGCAAGGGGGATCGACAATATCCCCAGAAATTCTTATCTTTCTGCTTATAGATTAGCATAGCTCTCAGACCTCATCAAAGAAGGTGTTTTTAAAAATGCATAGTTAATCCAGAAACGCACAATTGGTAAAAATGCAAATCTGTGGAATGTTTATCTACAAATGGGAAATCTATATCATGCTCCCTGCAAGGCTCAGCTACCACTTAAAAAAGAGGGAATAGAAAGATAGGAAGAAGCAGAGAGTGAGGAGGACCAGCGCAAAGCATTAACTTCGGGACATGACAGGACTGTTACATTCATAAACTCACAGCAATTATGATTGCCCGCACAAAATCAAACCACTAAATATTCTTGCATGGAAGAGGATCATGAGTCCCCTACCCCTAAGAGTGTGGATTTCTTGTAGGTTAACCACTCTCCAGTGGATGGATCACTAATTAGTGTTGATGACTTGTTAAATAAAATAGTAAAAAATAAAAATGACACAACCTTGAGGGTATAGGGATATGGGATAGATCTTGGAGGAGTTGGGATAAATAGGATAACAACATGTTGTCTGAAATTTTTAAGAATTAGTAATAATTTGTTGTAAAGTTCTAAATCAATCTGAACAGGCTTTCTGAACTAGGTAGCTCCTAAACTTGACTGGAAAACATTTGTCTCAGAAGAGTACAGTGTGCACAAAATAGATGTAAAATGAGTGTAGCATCATCCAGAAGGCTTTTGCAAACAGATGAACAAGTGTGGGAGACTATAGGGAGAGGATACATTAAGGAAAAATGTTTAGGAGAAGTAAACAAGGCTAGTACATAAAGGGCCCTCAGTTTCCTTGCAAGGATTTCAGACTTCAGCCGTCACCCAGACCCTCTGCACTGGAAGCTCTGGGTGGTTGTGGGCAGAGTTGACAGTCAGCTGTCTCAACCCAGGACACTGAGAGCCAATGACTAAGCTGCTGCTCCAAGTCACAGTAAGCTCAAAAGTTAGAGACACTAGCACTTTCTAGGTGATTCACAGCATACAAGAGATCAGAAAGGACTACTTTCACGTTCAAGAACTATAGAAGCTTTTTAGAGCAGAGGAATAAGGTTGCTCTTAACCTTGTGGAGTCCTCCACTAGAGGTAGTGGAAAGATATCACAAACCTGATGGGGCTAGAAAGATGATCCAGTCTGCAAAGTTCTTGCCACACAGCATGAGACCTGTTACGACTCCCAGAATGGGCATGATAGAAGGAGAGATCTACTCCCCAAAGGTTGTTCTCTGACTCCACATGTACATCATGACATGTGCAATGCCCCTCCCCCCACAGCATATAAATAAATTTAATTTCAAAAACTAAAAAAAAAAAATACCAGAAAGGTTTTCTATTGATGTAAGATGAATAACATAAAGGAGTCCAAAGTGGCTGAATTGGAAAGACAGAGAAAGACAAAACCACATGAGCCTTGCTTTCTGATCCACGAAATGCAATGAAGAGCCCTCTAAGAGACAGGCCCATATATCCATGCAGATAAAGTTAAATGTGATCTACATATACAAAGAGTTGTATGGCTTCCAGTGCCCTGTAGACTATGGCTGCTTCATATCCTGAGCTCCAGTGTTTTGGAGTAACACTGAACTGTATTATTCTCTGTTGTTGCATCAAGCACACTGTTGTCTCAAGCTGCATGTTCTCTTGCTTTCAAGACCTAAAGGTCAAATCACGAATCCTTATTCTTTCCTAGGCTAGATCTGCTGTCATTTAAAGGTAGATAGTTTGTTCTCCCTTCCTGTCTTTGATTGTACTTTATCTATAACATATTTCTTCCTGGTTTATTCCACTGGCAGCCTAACAGCTAACAAGCAGCCATGACTATTATGCTAGAGCCTCAGTTTCCAAAGCCCTTGGGGAAGTCATGTCCTGTCTCCTACAATAGTAAGCATGAAATTGGGTCCAGGGTTTTCCTCAGCATGCTAGCCAGTGACCAGACCTACTGACAGATCTTAGAAGTATATAATAGATTGAATGGTAACACCTCAAAAATCAAGCCTATGTATTAAATCCTACAACCCATGAATATTACCTTAAAAGGTAATGGATAATTAAGTTAGGATTGGAGATGCAATCCTGGATTATCAACTGAGTTCTAAATATAATCATGTGGATCCCTGTAAGAGATGCAGGCCATGTGAGGACAAGAAACTGAAGTGATGTAGCCAGAAGTCAAGGAATGCCTGAATCTATCAGAAACTTAAGAAAAGCAAAAGCATTCTCCCTTTTTAGCAGCTACTTTTTTGTCACTGCAATTAAATAATACTGGAGGTGGCTGAGTTCATAATAAAGGGGATTTATTTAGCTCATGGATTTGGAGGCTGACTGACCTAATAGTTTAACATGGGTTCTGGGTACAGCCAGATATAGGGATGTAGGGAATGGATTACATGGTTATGCCCAAAGCAGAGAGAAAAGGAAAAGGATGCATTTGCTATTTTTATTGGCACCAACCGAGTCCCCATTGAACAACATTAATCCCTTCTAAGGGTGAGATCCTGGTGATCTTACTTTACACCTACCTACCAGGTCCTACCACTCCTTACAAATTCCATAGCACTTTGCAGTAGTGTTAAATTAATCATATGCACCTTTTGAGGTGCACTGAAAGCATATTTAAACCACAGTAACCCCAGAGCTGCCTGAAGGAGCACAACCATAACAACATTTCCTTAAGGTTTTCATTGTGTATATTCGTTGTGCACAGTACTGTTACATAAGGACATTTTTATATTGCCCTTTCAGTTCTCTGTTAGTGGGTGTGTGTTTTGAGTTCAGGGCACCTATAACTGTCTAGGAAATGTGATCTTGTTCTAGATGAGAAGAAATGAGATAGGAGTGTCAAATATGAGTGATGGAGAGCAGCCTCATGCTCACCCAGGAGTCTTAGCCAAATAGAACAAATTCAGAGGGAGCTATATGAGAACCCCACTGGACACTATAAGCCAAGTCTCCTAGAACTAGTGCCCTTGGCTGCAAGGAATCAGCAATACTAGAAACAGAATTCCAAGCATTAAGGAAGAGATAATCTTGCTATATTCTGCCCCTATTATAGTTCAGCTCTCTCACTATTCCATGCTATAAGAGACCTGTAGACGCTTTTGTCTACAGCATTTGGTGCCCCAGATTGGGAAGGATCCTGAAAACACATCAGCAAATATGGCCATGAGAATGTTGAGCAACAGCCTGGAAAAAAGGTCCCAGTTATGCCTTGAGGCTTCAGTGGCTAACAAGAGCCAGGTATACAAGCACCCAGAAGCAGAGCAGCATCCCCAACAGGGAAGCAATCAATGGCAGTAGTGCTACCAAAAGGCTAAATGCTCTGCCATCTTGTGGGCCACTTTCAAAGCCAAGTTGAGAACGATTTTAATTATAACTCAGGGCTTCAAAAATATGAAAGAGCCATTAAATAGATGTCCCATTTAGGGCTGGTCACCCCTCAGTCTCTTATTCACTGCATATTGACTAGTCATATATCTCTGTGCTAGTCATCATCTATTGGAAGAAGTTTCTAGAAGGAGGGGTGATAAATGAAGCTCCTGCTAAGCAGCCAGAGTTCGTTGATAATGATTACAAAATAGTGTTCTTTGAACCCAACAGAGAAGTTCTAAATATTAACTCACAGTGGCTGTGACAACATATGGACAACATTAACATATTGAATAACAGTGAGTTTTAATGAAACTGGTGAACTGGAAAAGTGGAGGGAGGAGAGAGGATGAATTAGAAGAGTAGATTTGACCAGAAGATATATGCCAATCTTAAATGCTCAAACAAATGGTAATTAATTCTAATTAAGCACCTTCCACTCTACAACAGTAAGGAAGAACCATAAATCTACCCATGAACTTTTTTCTAGGCATTTCCTCATTGAGACTCTAAAAGATAGGATGCTGGACTGGGACAATAGTTTGTTTGGCAAAGTGCTTGTCACAGAAGCATGAGAACCTGAGTTTGATTATCTCAGCCTACCTACATGAAAGAATGGGCATTGGGTATACACACTTGTAACCCCAGCCCTGGAGAGAGAGAGAGAGAGAGAGAGAGAGAGAGAGAGAGAGAGAGAGAGAGAGAGAGAGAGAGTTACTGTTGGGCATACCTCTAGGACTCACAGGTCAGCCAGTGTAGTGTACTTGACAAATCCCACAGTGATGAGAGCCTGTCTTAAAAAAAATACAAATGACAACAACGGAGGATGATCTCAAGTCTTTACATGCACACACACACACACACACACACAAAACATACATACACACACACAAACATACATACATACATACATACACACACACACCAAACAAACAAACAAAAAACAGATACCAGTCTGTTGATCTTCCATAGGGCAGAAGGCTGTGGTTATTGAAACCATGCATACCATTCACTATCACAGCAAAGGAACCTCAACCAGCAGGCTGGCAAGTACTTTGAATGTGGGTCTAGCTCGGAGCTCTGTTGGGCCCTTCTTTAGAGAAGTACCTCACATCTCTAGGGTTCAGAACCCCACCCCACCCCTTAAAATGAAGGCAATTAGAGGGTATTCCTGATGGATGCTCTGGTGTCTGTGTAGGAGACTGGGTGTTAGGTGACAGCATGTCTTTTTAACATTTAGGAATTTTAGCTGAAAATTTCAAAGTGGGTCACAAAAAGTCGGTTTGAGTGTAATGACAAGATGAAGGTCAGCTTTGTTATTCAGAGCCCAGACTTTTTCTTTTGCTAGTGCTTTTTTCACTGAGCTCCTGAATGGGAGGATACTGATCTTTCATAGGACAGTTGGTGTCTCAGGAAATCTTTAAATGAGCAGGAGAATCCTTTATTGGCATTGTGCTGGTGTGGTACTGGCATTAGGAACACTGACAAGGATAGGGTTAGCCTTGGATTCCCCAAACCCCAGATTTCTGCTGACAATGCCCTGCTACATAGTCTTCTGCATGATCTCTAGGTAAGTTGTGACACAGCCTAAGACCAGAGAGTGTAAACCAAGATAGCTGCTTACATAATGGTGCTCTGATCTTGATTCTGATATGGAATGTATATCCCTGGAAGAAGCAGAAAGAAACTGGCTCTTACGTTAGTGTTGATGATACTGAAGTATGTTCTTGTGGCAAGTGAGGAATTGTTGAGAAGAAGGCAACAGATAGCAAGAAGGTAAGTGGCTGGATAGAAGGGCAGAGAGTTCTCAGCAGGAGAGCCATGATATGGGAAGTCAAGCAGAAGTATGAGGACAGAGAGCAAAGGACCCTGATGATCCTGCCTACAGAAGCTCAAGGCCAGAATCGAAGGTCAGTAGAGCCTCCAGGCCCTATGACTGCAAAGGACATGGATTAGAACAGCATTCATTTTACCCTGGTAAGGAGTCATAGTTCCCTATAGACAGAGGGGCATTGCTGGAGAGGAGAGGCAGGAGAAGAAGGTAGGAGGACTGAACATATGGTTCCACAGGAGGGTGATTGCTAGAAGTCCTGAGCTCAACTCTAAGCAATTGGGTTAGGCTTGTATGGAGGATTATGCAGAGTTCTGTTCTCTGCCTCTTCCAGCCCCTGGTGGTTGCCAGCATTCTTTGGATTATGGCCTTTACACTCATGCATCTGTCTCCACCCCCACAAATGACTCTCATTCAGCCTTTTTGATTTTCTCATAAAGACCCAAACATTTGAGGATGCCCTGGATAACCCAGGGTTTTTTCTTCATCCAATTACTCCTCGTTATCATCTTTTTTACAAAATCCTTTTTTGAGTTATATAAGGTGACATTCATGTTTCTATGGATTGCTATGTTGATGTCTTGAGAGGTTTTTTTTTTTCCTGACTTCCAGACTGTCATTTTGTGCTATTTCCATGGCCATCTTAGGTTGAGTCAAATGTTTTCATGGAATTTAATTGGTTTTGGATACCAAAGTGAATGGAAAAACATCCAGCATTCTCTGTGGCCTACTTGAGGTATCACCCAATGGAATGTACCCTCCAGCTGGAACCCAGCTCCCTGAACCTGCCATGGATTACACTAGACATCCTAAAAACCTGAAACATTCTTCACAGCATTTGGTAAGCTTCTTATATATGGTGTGTGTGTGTGTGTGTGTGTGTGTGTGTGTGTCTGTGTGTGTGTGTCTGTGTGTGTGTGTCTGTGTGTGTGACACACATGTGCCTTGTTGGGGAAGGATAAGAGAAAGTGATCCACAGAAGCAGTATTGAAAGTCCTGGGTAGCTAAATGTCAGTGTAGCTCCTGAGATGCAAGGAGTCCCTCACATTCTAGATCTGGGAATGTCGGGCAGCCAGACACATTTTGAAGCCAAGGAATACCATCTCACATGGCTAGAACACTGAGGATGCGTATCAATAAGCTGCTTCAAAGGAAGTAAATGAACCCAGCACGTGTTTCAATGGCAGGAAGCCAAAAGCCATGTTAGAACATACTTACCAGGTTAAGTGACAAAGATATTTGAGACTAAAAATCCAATTTCCTTGGCCCTCCTACTACTTAGGGAGAGCACACTGAAAGCAATGGAGTTTCTGAGTTTTAAGAGAGCTGACAAGCTTTGGACTCAACTGCTGGCCCATTCTGTATAGAAAGGAGGTGACACGATTGACACTGTCCCCTGTAGTCTCTCCTCCCTACCATTCCTCAGAGCAGCCTACCTGCTTTGGCCCTTCTCTGCTTCTCCAGTGCAGGCCTCTACAGCTGGCTCTAAAGCTCTCCCTGGGAGGTCTACCCTTGGGCACTCACTCTTCTAAGGCTGATTACCAAGAACTGAAGTTCAAAAGGTGGGTACAGGAAGGTCCTGAGCTCGCAGCAGACAGTCATTGCCTTAGTTCCCACATTAACTCTATGAAGTAGGGACTGTCACACCCCCAGTTTAGGTGAAGAATGTAGGGTTCATGGAGTGTTTGTGCTTTGCTTAAATTCACAAATCTAGTATGGGGTTAGCTTAGAGCTAAGCAACCATCTCTCCCTGTGGCTCTAAACCTGGGGCTCGTTATTACATGTTTCCTAGGGAGTCTATTAAGGCTAAATCATAGTAAGCCTAGTGTGGCCCATACCTGAAATTCTAGTACTGGGGATCCTGGGGATTGCCACAAGTTCAAGGTCACCCTGAGACTGAGTTCCAGACTAGCATGGGTCTACAAAGAAGAAGGAGAGAGAGTGAGAGAGAGAGAGAGAGAGAGAGAGAGAGACAGAGACAGAGACAGAGAGAGACAGACAGACAGACAGACAGACAGACAGACAGACAGAGATGAAGGAGACAGAGACAGAGACAGAGACAGAGACAGAGACAGAGACAGAGACGGAGACAGGGAGGGAGGGAGGGAGGGAGGGAGGAAGGAAGGAAGGAAGGAAGGAAGGAAGGAAGGAAGGAAGGAAGGAAGGAAGAGAAGATGTATACACAGACTCATTAAAGGTTGAGGTATGCTTTGTAAACATCTTGTGCCTCCTACTGAGAGGTTCAGGCTTAGACCCAGGAGGTGGTCAGCAATAGTTATTTAGCTCTGTGTAACTGAAGCACGCTGCTGCTGGGAGTATGCAGCTCTCAATACACTGAAAGTCCTTCAAAAGCCAAGTCCACCAGTAGCAGCAACAGACCACCAGGTGCATTGGACTGAGTCTGAATAGAACTGAGAATCTGGAATGACAGTGACTTTCTTACACTGACAGTGTTGCTATTGAGCTTGGATGTCAACAGCAGTGGCAAGGGAACTGTGGAGACTAGGCCATAATCTTAGGGGGAGGAAAGCCTGAAGTCAGCTTCAGTTAAAGCAGCAATCCCTGGGAATGTAAAGCAAGCACCTGGGGGCAGGGCAGTCTCTCCCTTGAGATGCCAGCGTTCTCAATGGACGGTGCATAGAAGCTCTTCCCAATAAAGGAAGAAGGAAGCCTCGGAAGCTGGCCTTGGGGACAAGGCAGTGCAGCTGGCATCTGATTCCACCTTACCATGCTGGGCTGATCAGTGGAGCTTTGGACACTAATGATTGCCTTCAAAAGTGTTGCAGCTCTGAAGCAGCAGTGTAAATGAGAACACTCTATGGAGGGCAAGAGAAACCAAGCAGGAATTCGGCCCTCTTGATTCTGAGAAAATGTATGTAAATGTGTGGCAGAGTTCAAGGTATGTTTCTGGGTGCCAACAGCTTTCTGTTGCCTATCTGCCCACCTATCCTTTCCTCCACTCACCACACCATACCTCCTTCCTCCCTAGCTTGCCTGAGCTTTGTTTCTGGATTGGTATTTTCTCTTTGAGGAAATGACCATAGAGTCCTATCATAGAGAAACACACCAAAGATTTTCTCTCCTCTCTCTGTCTCTGTCTCTGTCTCTCTCTGTATCTCTGTCTCTGTCTCTCTCTCTGTCTCTCTCTCTCCCTCTCTCTCTCTCTGTGTGTGTGTGTGTGTGTGTGTGTGTGCATTCAACAAATTGCAGAGGTTATTAGGTGCTACACAGAGCCTTGTTGTGCAAGAGCCAGACAAATCATCTTTCTTGAGTTTCCTGGACCGCTCCCTGCTCAGACTATTGAATAGTTTATTAAGAATCCCATCCGACAGCAATATTTCTATTTAGCAGCACATACATAAGCTCAGATGACTTTAAAAAGATATGACAGGAGATATTCTGCTCTGCTACTGTCTGAGGCCCTGTAATTGAAGCCTTGTAATTAGCATGAAGTCACCAGCTTAATCCTACTCAAAAGGCATCACACAAGGCAGAAAGGATCAATTGCTAAGGGTCTATTTACAGGAAAAATGTCCAGAGCATCAGAGAGAAGATGACCTGAGATCCCATGTGTAGATCATAGGTGCCACTGTTATAGCAGATAATATTACCTGTGGCTAGTGGTACTCCTGTATCCATCTATCCTTTAGTCTATATGGAAGCAAGGGTCTAGGTGTCAATAAGCTCCAAGTAAGGTTAGCTGGCTTCTCCTTTCCTCATCATTTGCTTTCTTTATCCTATGCATTCTGCCCACAAACAAGAGTTGAGACTCCTTAGTGGTTCCAGATTTTTCCTAGATCCTGAGCACATTGAGTCGAGGCTCTGAGGAAAACAGATAGTTCTGCCTTAAGTTCTGCCTTAACTCTGTGTGGTGAATGGAGGAACTCAGGTGCTAGGTGCTGATGACTCAGAATTGAAGCCCTGAGGGGCTTCTCAAACATGGAAGAGCTCAGAGCTAGATATCTAAGAACTGTAGAGCTTTTAGCAAGCCATTTTACTTCTGTGCAACCCAGTGGTCTTACCTATACACTAGAGATAATAATAGTTCCAGAAATCAAGTTTTAAGGAGATGAGAAATGAACAAAGGCCTCTAAGAACACAAAGAGACAGTGAACATGAGAAATCAATCCTGGATCCTTATCACCACACTCACCAAATCTACCTACAATTGTACAAAAAAGAAAAGAGAAGGCCAGCTATACTAACACTCATGATTCTTACTAGTATATGCCTACAACATCTGTCCATCTAATTGACCACAACCATCTATTAAGAGATATTTTTGGAGCCATTTTGGCCACAAACACGAACATGAGAGAACTCCCATTCCCTGCCCCAAGATGGGCATGGGTAAATAAATCTGTAACCGTTAGGGACAAATGTTCCCTGGTTTGATACCTTACATCCCTGGGCATAGTTAATGACACCAAATCCACTCTTTTCCTACCCCTCCCCTCCCCCTCCCCTCTGCCCCTCCCCTTCTCCTCCTCCTCCTCCTCCTCCTCCTTCTTCCTCTTCACTCCCTCTCTTTGGCAGCCTGATGACAACCTGTCCTACTCACATTTTAGCCTGCATCAAGAAAATATGGGATGTAGGGGACTAAGTTTTGTGTCACAGACTAAACCCTGTACCAGGAGTTAGTGGCTCTGATTTCTAGCACAGGATTTAGCATTTAGTATACATGTAACTTCCTCAAACCTCAATTAATTAATCTGAAAATATGGGCATAATATTAGAACCTTCCCCACAATGGTATTCTAAGGATTAAAGAGATAAAATACAGCTGGGACAAGATATAGGAGTCAGAGTTTCTATATTTTATTAAGTTCAGCCAAAATAATCTCATATATGAGGCAAACATAGGAAGTCTCTGAAAGGTTAACAGGAGAAAGTAGACTAACTAGAGACCATGGCAACCATAGCACAGTGCAATGATGGGGTTTCTGGGTTTTCACATTGCTTCTTGTGTCCCAGAATGTGTACAAAGAAGCAGCCCCTTAGCCCAAAAAACTGTGTAAGAGAAGACTTAGTATAACACACTTAAATAAAATAAGAAGTTTCACTACATAATACAACACTAAAAGTATCCAAGATATAATCAAATCACTTGTCTTGACAATCTACAAACACTGAAGCAAATCAGATGGTGAAAATATCTAACAAGATTTCAAAACAATGATTACAAAAATAATTTAGCAATCAATTACAAGCGTGCTTGAAGCAAATAACAATATAGACAATCTTATTGAAGAAATGAGAGCTATAAAAGGAAGTACATTTTTTAAAATCTGAATAACACAATCGTAGAACCAGGCATTTCTCTTGACATGCTCCAGTGTGTGTTTGAAACAACAGGAGAATCAGTGAACTTGAATGGACCACAATCAAATTTGCTCTGTCAAAAAAGGAAGGAGGAGGAGGAGGAGGAGGAGGAGGAGGAGGAGGAGAGAAGAAGAAGAAGAGGAAGAGGAAGAGGAGGAGGAAGAGGAAGAGGAAGAAGAGGAAGAGGAAGAAAATTTTTACTGAAAAAAAAAGAACAGAGCCTCAATAACAGTGAGAAGGATCAATATTCATAGCATTAAATCCTGAGAAGTGACTAGAAACCATGTGGCCCTGAGGAAGTGATGACTAAGAGGTTTTGATCTGCTAACAGGAAGAAATCTATATTTTCACAAAACTGAGTGGACCTCAAACAAGAGAATATTTTTCTAATATGTACCAAAACAATTGCAAACTTCTAAAAACTAAAGACCAAGGGAAAAATTGAAGCAAGGAACAATGGCATGCTCCCCATAAGGAGAAAGAGAACAACAGCACATTTCTCATCAGAAACCACGGAAGTCAGAAGGAATTGCGTGTTTTAAAAGGACTGTCATCCTGGAGTCTATATCTAGCAAAGTACCCTTCTGAAGGAAAATCAAGAAAAATTGTCAGCAATAGACCTTACTTTCAGGACACTCAAAGAAATGGAGGATAGAAAAACAAAAACAAGATAAGTACACTTATATTCAGCAGCTGATTCATGTACAGAACTATGACAATTGTTAACAACAGGCATTTCAGGAAGGGAGAATTATAGATGGGTTTTCTCTTTGTTTTTCTGATTTTATACGAATTACCCCCTCTAAGCATGCTTGTGTAATTAGAAAAAAATGAATGTACACAGAATGAAAGGCTGCATATAATAAAGGTACATTTCTCCTGGAAATAAAAGAGAATGTGATTCGTTACCATCAGGGAAATGTAACAGGGCTTCATGAAGGAGGTAGTATTTGATTTACTGACTGGAAAGGTATGTGGATTTAGAGCACCAGGGAGGAAATGGCATGACAAAAAAATCTCAAGGAATGGTAGTGCACGTCTGAGTTTCCAGCATTTGGCAGATAGAAGCCAGAAGATCAGAAGGTCGGGGTTACTCTTGTCTATTTAGCTAGTTCAAGGCCAAGCTGGGATACATGAGGCACTGTCTCCAAGATTCAAGAGACAATGAGTGCACAGGGATGGAACTGAGCAGCAGAGCCAACCTACAGAGTTGAGGAGGGGGCCAGTTGATTCTCCATATTTATCAGGAGACTCCCAAAAAAAGTCTCCTCCTCCTCCTCCTCCTCCTCCTCCTCCTCCTCCTCCTCCTCTTCCTTCTCCTCCTCCTCCTCCTCCTCCTTCTCCTCCTCCTCCTCTTCCTTCTCCTCCTCCTCCTCCTCCTTCTCCTCCTCCTCTTCCTTCTCCTCCTTCTCCTCCTCCTCTTCCTCCTCCTCCTCTTTCTCCTCCTCTTCCACCTTCTTCTTCTTCTCCACAAATCACTAACCTCTTTTTGTTATTGGATAATTTTTTATTTACATTTCAAATGTTACTCCCTTTCTCTGTTTACCCCCTCCCAGAAACCCCCTATCCCATCCTCCCTCCCCCTGTTTCTATGAGGGTGTTCCTCTATTCACCCACACACTCCCACCTCCCTGCCCTTGATTCCCCTACACTGGGGCATCTATCAAGCCTTCATAGGACCTAGGACCTCTCCTCCCATTGATGCCTGGCAGAGGTGCTACTTATATAGCTGGAGCCATGTGTACTCCTTGGTTGATAGTTTAGGCCCTGGGAGTTCTGGGGGGTCTGTTTGGTTAATATTATTGTTCTTCCTATGGGGTTACAAACCCCTTCAATTCCTTCAGTCCTTTATCTAACTCCTCTATTGGGGACCCCGAACTCAGTCCAATGGTTGGCTGAGGGCATCCACCTCTGTATTTGTCAGGCTCTGGCAGGGCCTCTCAGGAGACAACCGTATCAGGCTCCTGTCAGCATGCACTTCTTGGCATCCACAATAGTGTCTGGGTTTGGTGACTGTATATGGGCTGAATCCCCAGGTGGGGCAGTCTCTGGATGGTCCTTCTTTCAGTCTCTGCTCTACACTTTATCTCCATATTTGTTCCTGTGAGTATTTTGTTTTCCTTCTAAGAAAGACTGAAACACCCACCCTTTGGTCTTCCATCTTCTTGAGCTTCTTGTGCTCTGTGAGTTGTATCTTAAGTATTCAGAGCTTTTCCCCTAATGTCCACTTCTCAGTGAGTGCATACCACGTGTGTTCTTTTGTGATTGGGTTACTGCACTCAGGATGATATTTTCTTGTTCCATTCATTTTCCTGAGAACTTCATGAATTCATTCTTTTTAATAGCTGAGTAGTACTCCATTGTGTCAATGTACCACATTTTCTGTATCCATTCTTCTGTTGAGGGACATCTTGGTTCTTTCCAGCTTCTGGCTATTATAAATAAGGCTGCTATGAACATAGTGGAGCATGTGTCCTTATTACAATTTGGAACATCTTCTGGGTATGTGCACAAGAGTGGTATATGCTTGGTCCTCAGGTATTACTATGTCCAATTTTCTGTGGAACCGTCAGACCGATTTCCAGAGTGGTTGTACCAGCTTGCAATCCCACCAGCAATGGAGGAGTGTTCCTCTTTCTCCACATCCACGCCAGCATCTGCTGTCACCTGAATTTTTGATCTTAGCCATTCTGGCTGGTGTGAGGTAGAATCTCATTAACTGAGGAATACTGAATGGCCTAGAAGCACCTAAATAAATGTGCAACACCCTTAGTCATCAGGGAAACGCAAATCAAAACAACCAAAACAATCTTCTTAGACCTGGCTGTAAGAGGCACAGTGTGAGCTGTTCTGCTGAGGCCCAAGCTTGAAGTCAGAGCTGCAAATGCAGTGGCCTAACCAGCACTTTAGTGTTCTCTAAGGAGCAGGGCGGCTTAGGCCTGAGCCAGGGCCCTCCTTTGTCTGTTTGCAGTTCCTTTTTCCTTCCTTCCTTCCTTCCTTCCTTCCTTCCTTCCTTCCTTCCTTCCTCCCTTCCTTCCTTCCTTCCTCTTCTGAGAGTGTAACTTCCCTCAGAGGAGTGTGGCAAACAACTCCATTGTTCTCCTCACCTGCTCACCCTCACACCAAGCAAGACCATTTTCCCTTGCCATTGCCTAGTTCAGACACCACATTCTCTTTTCTACCAAGCAAAGCTCACATTCCTTCAGTCAGACCTACCTCCTGGAAAGGAATGTTCTTTCTTGTAAGTGTTCACCTCACACACACCCCATGACAGTCTTTCTCCCCATCAGTGTGTCTATGTGTCCTCTGGAAAGGGTTCAAGACGGTGAAGCATCTAAATGAACCCCAAAACATGCAAAGAGTAAAATTAGAGAAAAAACATCCAAGCTGAGCTGGCCACGTAGCTAGTAGCAAAGAAAAGAAAGTGGAAATTTTAGAACTGAAATCTAAGTGACGGTAACAGGCCTCCACCATTGTAAGGAAGGTTGAGGTCACATTCCTAGAAGTTTCCTCTGTGATAGGATCCCTCACACATTTCAGAGAGAGCTTGCTGTGTCCGTGGGTTAGTTCCTTGTTGGGAAAAGGGCTACTCTGTTATGCCCTGGATTGGAAAGCAAACCCCATAGCAAGTCCCTTGACCAGAGTGCAGTTTGTATGGAGTGAAGTGGCAGCCTCTACCCAGGAGGCACAGATACTAGGCCTGAAGCCAGGGGAGGAGCTCCAATTTTGCAAGTCAGGGTAGGAAGTGAGGGAACTGTTGTAACCAGATTGTTGGTGGTGGTGGCAGTGGCGGTGGTGGTGGCAGTGGCACTGGTGATAGTTTGCTAGTCCAAATCCATCTGAAAGCTGGTTGAGAGAGAATTATGAAGGAAACATGTGGTGCTCAGGAGAATGTATTTCACAGACCTCCAAGACAGCTGTGAATTGGGCCCTCCTGTTTGTTTTCGTAAGTTGTTACTTTGGCTCATTACTGAGCAATAGGACCTCTCTCTCCTAACAATATCTTCTCTAAAGAACCCCCAAAGATGCTGACAAACTATCTTTGGTGTTCAAAGTGATCTAAACATGCCATTGAAGCATTCTTCCTCTCTCTTTCTCTTTTGCCATATCCTGGTAAAAATGAATTTGCAAGAGAAATAGGCCTTTGGCAGAGGAAAGCCATAATAGAAGCAGAACCTTCAAGCTAGCAAGCTTCCCAGCCTAAAAGGACAACTACTGCCAAATCCTATATGCTACCCGCATTGTACACAGCAGAGTTCTCTGAGTGGACTCAGTCTTCCTCTCTACTTCCTTTAACTCCGAGATTACTCTATTCCTTTGACAAAGGTTGGGAAGATACAGAAATGACTCTAAAACAGAGAAAAAGCTGCCTTTACCACTATCACTACCTTGACCAGCATCACTGCCAAAGTGGACACCATCTCTGCTTCCACCTCCACAGCACCCCTAGAATTTCTTCTATCAGTATCTACAGGACTTTAATGTTCCAAGCAGTTCAATGTGTCTCTATCAGCAATACGAGGGTATGGTGGACCCTTAGCTTCCACAGTAAGGTTAATACAGGTTCAGTTACTGGATTTACCCATATAAAATGTTACCTCGATGGCTTATGTACTAGGTATCTCTTTCCCAATTGGTTAATTAAGGGTTATAACAGGATATTACATAAGTGTTGTTGCAAAGATGACACGGAATCATCCAATATAAACTATTCCAAATGGACTATTTATATCCCACTTAGGAGCATCAACATTGCCATTCTTACTTAACAGATGTAGACACTGAGAAAGTATAGACTTGTGGAGAGTAGTAGAGTCATTCATTCAGCATTCATTGAGCAGCAACTCAGCACCAGGACTTAGACTTTGATGCAAGGCATTCAAAAGTGAAGAAGGAAGGGCCCTTAAAAAATGAGATTTTAACGTCTAGGAGGAAAGCAGTGAAGCTTAATAGACACCACACAAAAGTAAGTGTTCTCCAGAAGCACAGAGACCGAAAGAAAGAAAGAAAGAAAGAAAGAAAGAAAGAAAGAGAGAGAGAGAGAGAGAGAGAGAGAGAGAGAGAGAGAGAGAGAGAGAGAAGCCGGCTTAGCCTGGCATTGCAGCTAGTTTTTAAATTGCTATTTCAAAACTATCTGACAAAAGCCACCTAAGAAAGGGAGAGTTTCTTCTGTAATACAAGTGGAAAGCTGCAGTCTATCAAGGAGGGACGGCGTGGTGGCAGGAGCATGGCTCAGCTAGTTACATCGCATTCCTAACCAGGAAATAGAGAGCAAGTGAGGACTACAAGTGCCCAGTTCATTCTCTCCTTTTCATTCAATCTAGGACCTTCACCCCATGACTGCCACCCTCGTAAAATGGGTATTCTCACCTCAGTTAACACAACCTCCACATTTCACCACAGACATGTTCAGAGATTTGTGTTCAAGGTGATTCTATATTCTGTCAAGCTGACAATCAATATAAACTGTCAGAATCAGAACCAGAGAAGGCTTACCCTAGGATCTGAAGGAGGAGACATTCCTAGCAACAAATATAATAAAATCTGCAAGTGGGGAGGCATAAAGTGATGTAGTCTTGCTCTCTGGTTTTGTTTTGTTTCATTTTCATATTCCTCCATGCAGCACTCACCTCCCCTCTGCAGCTTTTCCGGAGCACTTCCACCACCATTAGCTAATTTGAATGATGCAGTGTTCCTCTGGAATGAAAATTGTCTCTTCATGTTTGGGTTGAGGCCACTGAGACTCAGAGAGAGCTACTGACTTGCCTGTGTTCATACAGCTACAAGAGTGGTGCAGGGTCTGGCCCAAGAGGCTGAGGCTCTGATGCTAGCTTGACATGCTCTTCTGGACAGTGAGTTGCCTGCTGGCTATTAATAGAGTTTTGGCCACACACGGTTTTGTATTTCTCGAGTGAATCTCCATTTTCTCTTTTCCCTCTTCCACTTTTCTCTCTTTCCTTTCTCCCTCTCCTAACTCTCAGTTTTAAATCAACAAATGAATTTTCTTCAGAGCCATAAAGTCTAATTAATGCCATTTTTTTTTTTTTTGGTTCTGTGGTTTGCAGTGTTTTAACTCCTGAGCATCTCTTTACCACAAGTAAGACTCTGGCTCAGAAGCTAGATTATGTCTATGGATGGCTGTGGAATTAGCTAAAACTCCAGGGGTGTAGCCACATCCCATCTTACAGGGCAAGAAGAGCATATCTGTGGATTTGCTTCTAGGCAAATGTACCTTTTAGAGAATCGCTCAAGCTGACTCTTCCAGCAGCAGTCAGGAAGATCTGCCTTTCTCAGTTTTAACTAAAGGATTGATTTTGGGGATCTAGGTGGGCCTTCCTATTGACAGCCACTGCCAAGAGCACTTAAGCCAGGATAGAAGGAGGAGCTGGGTCATCATGTCTCTCAAACCCCAATTCTTCAACTTCTGAGCAGTGGCAGATGCTGCCAGCCCCTGGCTTCTCTGGGAGCTGGGAGACAGTGCTCTCACTCAGCCAATCTTCCTCCTCCCTCCTCTGCTCTGTTATCAGCCTGGCAAGTCATATACTTATTACTATGACTAAGTGACAATTACATAAGCCCACCATTTGATATTGGGTTGGAAATGCTGCGGCTGAAGTGTTTTTATTTCTCACTTACAAGCTCGCCTGGCCATCCACATGTAAGCACTCTCACTCTATTTTGAGCCAGGTACTTCATGAATAAAACAGGATATTCTGCCAATTTCAGAACACACCTTTTATCATGCACTTTAAGGCCAGCTAGACATGCACATCCTCACCCATCACCCACCCTCCAAGCAGCAGCATAATCCAGTTCCAAAACAGTGCCAAACAAGAAATCAGTGAGCTAGCTGACCAGCTGCATAACACCTACATTTTCCTGAAACAAAAGCAGAGAACTCATTTCCTCCCATTGCAAGTGGCCTGAACTTGGAAGGGGGCTTTCCTACTGCCTGCTTAGCCTCTAACCTTGTCCTTGCACACTCTATGAAGAGCAAAGATCTGGACACTGGTTGGTGCCCACAACTCTTGACTGACTCAGTTCCTCTCTCTTTCCCAGTCAAGAGCCTCTTCTTCCTCAAATCCAAGAAATGTTTCTGAGATCCTGGTGGATATGTTTCACAGCACCCATTGAAATCTACTACAACAACATACTTGGGCTACTCTGATGGCTGAGATATGAGCAGCTGTACCAGGGAAGATCTTACATGGAATGCCACCATACTTAAGTATGCAAAACACCAGCCCATCCTTGGGATTCCTTCCTTTAATTTTTTTCTGCCTTGGGAGGCTAGGAGTCATCCCCCACATTCATCTGGGTTTGCAAATCTTATGCTACAACTAAGGGTTTTGGCCAAACACACTTTCCTTCAGCTGGAGAAACAAGTTATGTCAGAAGAGACATGTCATCTCCATATGGTTGCCTTCTTGACACTGAACTCCTCCATGCCAGGCCACATAGAAAGCCCTTTCAGGAACTTCTGAAGAAGTATCCTCCCTCCTTGAATGTGAGTCCTCTGAGAAAAGGCTTCACAACCAGAGATTGCACACAAGCTGCGGGTATGGGGTAAAACAAGGCTCTGCTCCTCCCAAGTCCTCCACTGAGGCAATGCCAACACTCTTCTCCTGCTGGTGGAAAGTGTCGGGCTCTGCTGGAAACCCTAAGCTTGGTTGTGAGTAGAGAGATTGGCTTAAGGAGTGGCCCATATTTTTCTTGGCTGCTGGCTAAATAGTGCAAGTGCTGTTAATCACTAGGGTAGGTGTGGGTGAGAACAGAAAAGAGGGCCAGCTGTTTCTGTGGAGTGGTAAATATGGCAAGACTCAGCACAGAAGAAACGAGAGGCTTTTTAAGGGTTGTTGTCAAGAGAAGGCTTGCTTGAATATTCCTGAGGCTTCAGAAAACAGGCTTGGACTTGAAGACGATGACCCTCCCTCTACTCCCCCTCCAGTATCACTAACTTGACCACGCTGTGCTCAAGCCTGGCACTGCTTTGCTTGCTGACCTACCTGCACAGGACTCCAGGATTCCACAGCTTTCAGAGGTCCATCCCAAAGGACCTTAAAAATAGCAAAGCAGGGTTTCAAATTAAGGTCCTCTGAGATCAAGTTAGATGCAGTAGCCTTGCAGTCTGTTTTGATTTGGAGACCACCACCACCACTACCATGCATGGTACAGAATGGGTCCTGGGAGCTCCTACAGTATAATTTTGCCAAATTTAACATTTCTGAAGTCAGTTTGAATGGGGGCATGTTGGTGAGGTGGCCCTCTCAACACAGAGTTTATGAAATGCACAGTGGGACACATGGCTGAGCACTACATGCAATAACAATCACAAAGAAGGCTGGCAAGAGACCTTAGGCTCATTCTGGAGCTAAGACTTGCCTGGAACTCACTCTGTAACCTATGCTAGACTAGACCTCAACCCTTCCCAGTGCTTGGATTACAGATGAGTATGATCCTACCTGGCTAAAACTGCTCAACATTTTGACACATGCAGTCTATCTCTGAGAGACTCTGTGCTGAAAAATTCACCTACATACAGAAAACCTTTATGCCAGGACTAATATACCTCCACAAAACAGAAAAACCAGGATTCAAGTGCCATGTGGGAGTGGCCAAACAGTAGTGCTCTATCTACTTAGCTTTCATCCCCACATAATTTGTGAGCCTGTTGCAAAATTAAATGTTGTCTTTTGTATTTTTTTTAAAAAGCATTATTGATATCAAGATAAACCAAGTGTGGGAAACCCAAAAAGAGTCCAAGACAGGTTTCTTTTAAGGTAGTCTCAGAAGCAAGAAAGGAGAAATTAAGGGGAAATACTGAAAAGGAATATATAAGGAAAACCAATTCAGTGTATGTTCCTGAGTTTGTTACTACTGTGGAAAATTGGGGATCAGATTGCCTTGGCGACCTCCTAAGAACACAGTTGAATGTGCCTTGATTTCTTTCTACCCAGGACATGGAAAAAAAGAAAGATTACCAGTTCAAGGGATGCTTCAGTGAGCAGTCATGTTTCCAGGTAAGCAGCTCTAGGGCAGGAAGCTGGGGCAACTGACATGGCAAAGGTGAACAGCTTGCCATTACAGTACAGTAGAAAGTGGGAGCAGAGGATATGGGGACCAAGGGCACGTGGTATAGCTGTATAGATACTATGAATGCTAACTGTGGGAGCTGGAGGGAAGCTCAGTGGCATGCAAGAAGCCCTGGGTTTGATCTCCAATACCATGAAATAATATTAATAAAATTAGGGAAGCTTATGCAGGGTATTCTAAGGGAGAGTGCAGGGTAGTGAGATTGCTTGTTGCTTTTTATAAATTAATTTTCTCCTTTGCTATTTTCTTTAGCAAACAGACCTCACGTTAAGATTGAAAAAGCATTAGTGCAGCAGTTTTCACACTTCAGCAGGCATCAGAATCACTTGAAGTGCTTGTGGCAACACAGTTGACAAGCAGAAGCCTGACATCATGGGTCGGTCACCTGGGTGATCGCACAGGGCCTTGTGCTTTTGCCAGCCCCACACTTGCTTTATTGCTCTGCTGTTGCCATCTTGACATTCTTAATGCTTTTTTTTTATTCTTTTCAAAAATGGAAGCCAACATTTAATTTTGCATCGGGCCCACAAATTATGTTTCCAGTCTTGGCTGGTCTTACTCCCAGAATCTCTGCTTCAGTCTTTGTAGGGAACAAATTAGAAATGTGAATTTCTGAGATGCTCCAAAATGATTCTGCTTATGGAGCATACTCAAAAAATTATAATATCCCAATGTCTTGTTTAAAGATTGTTCTCTGTACTCACTGATAAGTGTATATTAGCCCAAAAACTTAGAATACCCAAGATATAGGATACCATTTGCAAAGCACATGAGACTCAGGAGGAACAAAGACCAGGGTGTGGACGCTTTGCCCCTTCTTAGAATTGGGAGGGGAATGCCCATGGAGGGAGTTGCAGAGACAAAGTTTAGAGCTGAGACGAAGGGGTGGACCTTCTAGAGACTGCCATATCCAGGGATCCATCCTATAATCAACCTCCAAACGCTGACACCATTGCATACACTAGTGGGATTTTGCTGAAAGGACCCTGATATAGCTGTCTCTTGTGAGACTATGCTGGGGCCTGGCAAACACAGAAGTGGATGCTCACAGTCAGCTATTGGATGGATCACAGGTCCCCCAATGGAGGAGCTAGAGAGAGTACCCAAGGAGCTAAAGGGGTCTGCAACCCTATAGGTGGAACAACAATATGAACTAACCAGTGCTCCCCGGAGCTTGTGTCTCTAGCTGCATATGTATCAGAGGATGGCCTGGTTGGCCATCAGGGGAAAGAGAGGCCCATTGGTCATGCAAACTTTATATGTCTCAGTGCATGCAGGGGAACGCCAGGGCCGGGAAGTGGGAGTGGGTGTGGGAGAGGGGAGGTTGTGGGGGACTTTTGGGATAGCACTGGAGATGTGAATGAAGAAAGTACCTAATAAATAGAAAAAAATTAAAATTAAAATAAAATAAAATAAAACATAAAGATTGTTCTCATGAAGTAGCCTCCGACTTCATTTAAGAAGGGGTTTACACCTGCTGAAGAGATGGATCAGTAGTTGAGAGCACTTGTTGCTCCTACAGAGGACCCAGGGTCGATTCCCAGCACCTACATGGTGGCTCATAACCATCTGTAAGTCCAGTTCCACTGGACCTGAACCTTTCTTCTGCCCTCTGTGTATACCAGGCATGAGAATAATGAACAGACATACACACAGGCAAAATATTCAAACATATAAGAGTAACACCCCCAAAAACCAAGAGAGAGAGAGAGAGAGAGAGAGAGAAGGGAGGGAGGGAGGGAGGGAGGGAGGGAGGGAGGGAGGGAGGGAGGGAGAGAGGGAGGGAGGAAGGAAGGAAGGAAGGAAGGAAGGAAGGAAGGAAGGAAGGAAGGAAGGAAGGAAGGAAGGAAGGAAATAAGTTCAGCTGCTGATAGATGGAAGCAGAAGGTCAGCCTGGGCTACATAATGGGGAAAAGGTATTTACAGACAACTACTTGAGAGAAGAAAAATATCTTTCAGGTCGATCAGAAACCAAGATATGCTATCTCCCAAAGGAGAATCAGGATCAGATATCTCAAGCAGTTGGAACAAGAGGGTAATGGCAGCACTGGACTTTGTATCACCCTTTGGGACTCTCAGCACGGGTCAGTTCCTTTCTATTTGAACAGCATTGGGCAACTCACCCTCAGTTTAGCTTTCATTACTTGTGAAATGGGTTGACACGACCTGCCTCACAGAGTTCTGCCCAGCAGCTGAAGGCTTTGCAGCCATAATTCACAATTCTTGTTTTCTCGAAGGCCTCATCTCTCCCTTATCCACTTCACCAGACTGTGAGTTCTTTAAGGAACAGGACCCATCCCCATTCTGCTTAGCAATGGGATCTGCTGGAGTTCAGAGGCTCTTGACTATAGAGCTAAGGCTGTGGAAGGGAGACAGAGCTGGTAGAACTGGCTCCCACAGCACCAAGCCTCGCCAGTCTGAGTCCAGGAAGGTCCCAGCCACTGTGGGAATGTCAATAAGATTTCCAAAAAGGTATAGCTGGAGACAAGAGCCACTGTAACCTTCACAGGGTCGTTGCTCTAAATGGTGTTATAAAAAATCACTGTCATTGTCCAAAAGAAAGATTCTGGTAGCAAGAGAAAAAAACAGGACACAGATGTGCATGGACTTGTTCTCTGCTGCTAACCTGCACTTCTCTAGGTATATCTCAGAGATAGCCTATAAAGGTAAAGATGATATATGTAGCCACCACCCTTGTTACAAGCTGGAAACTCATCAGTGTTAATCCAAGCAGCTAGGGAGTTAGGCCTCTTGGATCAATGCTGGCATGGGACTCTCAAGGGTCAGGGAAGAAATTCACTTCTCTGCTGCTAACCTGCACTTCTCTAGGTATATCTCAGAGATAGCCTATAAAGGTAAAGATGATATATGTAGCCACCACCCTTGTTACAAGCTGGAAACTCATCAGTGTTAATCCAAGCAGCTAGGGAGTTAGGCCTCTTGGATCAATGCTGGCATGGGACTCTCAAGGGTCAGGGAAGAAATTCACTTCGTAGTGCTGGCAACCGTGCCATTAGGCTAATTAGGTGTTGCTTGCACCTGCTGTTGAGTCAGGTCTCTTTGGATTTCTGCCTCTTAAATCAGGGCCAGTGATCTTAGCCAACAGAGAGAGCCAGCTGCTGGAAACTTGGAGTCCTAGGATCTACCAATATGACAGTGACCCAGTCAGACGACCTTCAGCAAAAGCTTTGGCCTGAGTTATCAGGTCTTCTAGGTCCTTGGAGCACAGATGCTCAAGAATTCCATGATTTCAAGAAAGGAGATGAGTCAGAAACACCCCTGAGCCTCAATAGGTCTGTGGATGCTATACCTAGAGGCACCCAGGCCAAGCTTGGGATAGTGTCAAGAAAGGGGTGTTATAAATTGAATAACTGCTGAAGCCAACAACCATTAGAGAACCATGAGCCTTGGGCTTCTGAGAGGATCAGTGATAGGAAAAAAACTACTTTGGTTGAAATTTGGTTTTCAATTTCTTTCTTCCCTTGTACTAGAAGCACCCCTTGTAAATTTGCCTTCCAATACCAGCAAGTTATTCTTCTCAATGGTTGTGAGGTAGCAGAGGGCACAGAGTCCAGAAGGCCCATTACATATGGTCTTTGTGCTAACATATCTATGCTTGGTAAGCAGAGGCTATACCTCCGTGAGCCTCATCTGTAAAATGACCATTACAAGAAGAGTTCCTGAAAGCCACAAGAATAGTTCTGTGAACCAAATGAGACTATTTGTAGACACCTGTAAGAGCTTAACTGCCAGTTCCTTTGTATCAGTGTCCTAAAGCTGCCACAGAAAATTACCACTAACTTGGTAGCTTAAAGCAGCACACATTCATGCTCCACTGTTCTGCATATCAGAAGCCTGAAGTGGGTCACCCTGAACTAAAATCAGGTCACTAGCAGGCTGCATTCCTTCTGGAGGCTAGAAGGCAGAATCTGTTTCCTCTCCTTTTCCAGTGTTTAGAGGCCACCTGTGTTCCTTGGCTCATGGCCCTTCCTTGAATCACTCCAGCCTCTTGTTTCCATTCTGACACCTCCTGCTACTGACACTCACACTCTTCTGTCCCTGTTATAAGAAGGTCAGTGCCTTTAGTACCAGATGTGGGGACAGAGGGCTTTGCAGCAAACATGACTTTGTAAATGGGATAAATCATCATCCTGGACATTGTAGGGGGTGACATCCTGGATTTTCTGGGTGTGCCTAAGGTACCCCACAGTGGCCACCTCAGAAGTCTCAGGAACAGAGGACCCTAAGAGATGACATAGTTATTAAGTTAGCTCTATCTAACCTAGCTCCTTGGCTAAAATGTCAGCATCCAAAGACAGGGGCACACTCTGATCATGCCCACTACCCAAGTGACCATACCCCTATCCATAGCATGGGGCCAGATTTGGCATTGGTATATCTGTGCCACTTGTATGAAATGGAATGGATATAATGACACTTCATATACCTCAAAATCCACTCTTCTCTCTTTAACAGTGGTAGTATTGTGATGTGTTTCATTTTCACAAGTTCTGGGGGTAGAGAGACTATGGCAGAGGAAAGAATGGACTTCCCCCAAGGCACAGGGATGGAGCTGACATGCCTGGCAGGATTCCAGTCTGCTAGCACTTCCCATTGATCCCATTTAGAAGAGAAGCTTGGGAGACCCAGAAAGTGGTACAGGCGGCAAGCAGCAAGACCTGAGTATGTGCCAGGTAATACTGCCTCTCAGATCAAAACCCAGGTGCTACCTCTTCATGATGTGGCTGCCACCTTGGGCCTTTTCTTTGTGGGTCTATACCTGTCTTCATTCTTGGGTTTGTATTAGTTTCAGTTATGTTCTCACACACTTGCATATGCACACTCAAAATCTCAGTCACAACCTCACATGGATGCGCACACCCATGTATATGCAGAACCTTTCTCACATGCAAGATTCAAGGTAGCCTTCCTCCTTTGCTCTAGGATTGCCATTGCTGCCTTCCCTGCCTTCATCATGTGTCCCTTTCCTGTCACTTCAGGGCAGGGCCCATGGGGATGGGGAAGTACAAGTGGAGAGGAAAGAATACATTTTGACCTGTCTAGAGAATGGATGTCCAATCAACAAATCCCAGAACATGATTTTCCATGCCCTTTGTGAACCTCTCAAGTTATGCAGTAACTAGGACACTGAGAGTCTAATCTAGACTTTACTTCTATTCATTGAATGGAGCATTTCGTTTTTCAGGAGCATAAAGATTTGTGGTATCAGGAAAGAGGGCTAACCATGTACTGCAGAACACTGTTTCCAAGCATAGCAGCTTTTACCATCTTAATAGAGCAGTTCTGACTTACACAAAAGAGGCAGTCAAGTTTGAGCTTGTTGGTGTTGCCTAATAGAAGGAGGGGTTGGACAGGGTCATTAGACCCTCACCTGAGTTTCTAGTGACACCTTTCTACACCTTCTTCTAAGATCCATGTGGTTTTATTCAAGCTACACGTGGTCCTGGGAGATGCTAGAGTAATAGAGTCTGGTAAACTAACCGGAGGGTGTTCTCCATCTATGCAGCTCTGAGATAGTTATCTAGTACAGTGAGACTTTTGGTGACACAGCTACATTGGAGTCACCCAAACTTGCTCAAGTACCTCTTTGTCCATATTTTGTAATCTCAATAAACTCATTAATTTGCCAAGTTGGACTTAGATGGAATCTTGGTCTGCTCTTTTCTTTATCTTCTATCTGCTTATGTCTCCCCAAGATGAGTTCACACAGTGCTGTGCACATGCTGTGTGTACACATCTGTGTGCATAGGCATTTGTGGGGGAATGCACCTGATTGTGTTTCTGGGCACAAGCACCCAACTATGGGTGTGCCAATCTGTTCATATCTTCACATATGTACATATATATGTGTATATGTATGTGTATGTGTATGTGTATATGTATGCCCCTGCATAAGTGCACAAGTTGGCCATCAGTTGTCAGACTTCTAGATTTGAATGCTCCTGACTCTTTCCTTTTCCAGATAGGCATTTGGGGCTTTAGATTGTCAGACCCTGATCACAGCTTCCATGTGGGTGTCAAATTGGTCAACAAGGACAAAGCCATAGGTCTCTGCCTTGTTCTCAGCCTACTGTAAATACTTAGATCAATTATGCTCTGTGATTCTCCTCCTGGGAAAGCCTATTACTCCCTTAAAGCTCCGTTCCAACACCTCCTCCCTGTGATGTTGTTACTTGTCTAGCAGCTTGCACCCTAGAAAACTTAATCACCCTCTTGTCTTAGCTCCTCGGTGCTTTGCACTTAGTGCTCTCATAGCACCTAGCAAATGATACTTCAAGGACTTCTGTCTCCATAGCTACCAAGTCAGACTGCCCTATCAGTTCCACTTATAGTATCCATTGCCCTTTTGTTGAGTGACTGAAAGAATATCTACTGCTGTCCCTTGAAGACTCAGACACTATTTTCTTGACACACATTTCACTGACTAGTTTCTTTTACCAGTGAAAAAAATCCCGGTAAGATTGAGCAGTAAGATCAGAAAACTGCAATGGTTTAGTTCCTCGCTCCATCTAATTCAGCCTTCACCACTCCCTCTGCAAAGTTCATAGAGGTGCCCAAGCTGAAAATGAGAGTGAATGCCCTTCTCAGAGTAGGAATAAGGCTCTATGCCACTACTCCCACAGAAGCCCCAGCACATCTTTTCTTGTCTTCTCTTGCAGATTATACTTCTGGGAATCCTGTATAAGTGTTGGTATGATGATAATAGTTCCAAGGGCTGGATGCCTACCCTCTGCAATGATAGGTACACATGAGGATCAAATGGACAGAAGCTGGCCAGGGTCTCTAAACAGAAGAGACTCTAAGAAACCCCATATCTATTTCAAGAACTGTAGCCTGCCAAGGAGGTGGGGCTCATGAGCTGACTTCCACAAGCCCTGATTTCTCTGAATGGAACCACAAAGGATGAGACCATTGTTGTGCCTCCCAGCTCTTCACAAGCCATGTGTAATGCTGCCAGCATTGGGAAGTAACATCTCCACACATCATCAGCCATGTTCCTTCAATGTGCCCACTACAACAAACGCAAGAACTTCTAGATCTTTGCTTCTGCAAAGGAAAATAGCCTCAAATTGTCCCAGTGAACTCAGGGCACAGACAGTTGGCCAAGATAGGGGCAGGGACAGTCTGTGGCGGTTTCATTCCTTTACACTTTGTGGTGACTGGCAATGTGCCACACATTTCTTGAATGTGTAATGAAGAGTTGGATGTGAGTGCAGAATTAAAGGTTATTAACACACAATCACCGCAGTCCTAGACAGGCCTTCTTTCACCAGATCAGGCCAATTAGTAGAACGCAGGGCCAGTTTTCATTTTAAAGGATTTAATTAAAGTTTGGGTGCAATGAACATGCAAGCCACCAATCTGTCTTTCAAGGTATGTCTTATCTAGAAATTGATTGTAATTTATGCTTAATCCTAGAATTCTAATTCTTTGGAAGATTTTGAAGACATTTTCCTCTATGTGTCTCACCATACTTGCCCTCCCATCTCCTCCACTGGCCCTTCCCTGCTCCATCCTACACTTTCTGCCTCTCTTGCCATCACTTAGTCAGCCATGTCCAGTTTCCTCAGTGCTTCACTGAGCTACCAGGGTTGATCTGAAAAAGGACCCCAACCCCAGGGCCCAATTTATGTGTAGGCTGGTGCTGACGACCCATTTGAGCCTACTTCTTCATTCACAAGATTAGAAGCCTTGGAGCAGTCAGCAGTCTTTGCCCTCAAATTAGTTACCAAGTACCTTCCCTGAACAACCACTGTGGCCCATACAACACACTTAGGGGTATGCTGGGATGACAAGGGACAGCCTCCTTCAAGACACCGGTATCCCATATGCCAGGTCCTGTGATTAGCCTTCCGATATGCCAGTGGGCCAGGGAAGACCCAGCAGCTTATCCAAGACCCTCTGAAGTAGCAAGCTCAGTGCCAAGCCAGGTGAGACATTTCCTCTTGGTGACTCTGCAGGCTTGCCATGGGTCACTCAAAATTCTTCTCCAAGGTTCTCCTAGAGAGATGATGTCTCTCTACTACATGGTTGCCAAGGGTACAGGATGCAGCTCAGAAGCAACTGCCCTGGTCTCAGGCTGGCTTGGCTGCCAGAGCTTTAGCCACTGGCTTCATAAGGAGCCATAGCAGGCCCATTATTCCCTGCTGCTTAGCAGAAGCCTCAGAATGGGGCTTTGCTCTGAGTCATCCCAAGGAGGGCACTTCTTCTAGATAGAAATAGGCCTGTGACTCACTCAGCAACCTGTAACATTGGGCCACTGTATGAGAGATGAATCATTAGGCATAGGCAGGCCTCTGTCCTGGCTTTGATGAACACAGGGATTTTGGCGGAATGCACCATAACTCTAATGGGGATTTCAGTCTTTCCATAGCATTGAAACATACTGCAGGGAAACCACATGTAATCTATCCACTCTTCCTAGCTTGCTATTGAATGTCCACCCAGGACCTGGAAGAGCCTCAGCACAGCAAGGGAGACTAGATGAAGTGGAACAGGGTCAGAGGGCAGGCTTTAGAAAGTAGATGACCAGAATGGAGATGGACAAACCAGATTATCCTTGCAACTTTCCCTATGTACGATAAAAGGTGAGAGCTAAAGACCATAAAGGCCCCATAGCAGCAGAGGGCCCCATAAGCCCCCAACACATGCTCCTGGTATTCTGTGATAGCAGAAACATCTTGTGGTCCTGGTGGCCATGGTGCTGAAGGAGAAGACTGGAGATAGGATGGGGAAAAGGATGCCCCTCCTTCAGCCCCAGTATAGAGGCTGGGGATAATATTTCACAGATTCCACCCCTTCTTCCCTGGACCCTAAAATAACAAGGTGTAATATGAGAGCCTAAAGGATTCCTAGGATTCCTCACTTGACAAATTTAGCCCTGGAATGGTCCGGACAACTTATGATGGACTGCTAAGAATTTCTGGGTAGTGACAATGGGCCATCAATTCTTACAAGGGCTGACCTCCTTGTTCAAAATTACAGGGAAGTTAGTTAGAGTACCAGGAATCTGAAGTCTGCCTATTCCACATGTGAGGAATGGAAAGTGTGAGATGGGCCCAGTCACAGAGTGGATCTTAGTGTCCTGCTACTGGTGTAGAATAGACAGCAAGATGAGCTGCTGGAAGAATAAACTCTCTGCTTCAGAAGAGTGAATAGGTTGCAGCATGAGAGAGTTGGGGAAAGTTGTGGGCTCTGCTCCAAATTCTGGGAATGCAGCATAGCCTGGGCCATACTTTATAGAAAAGCATAAAGCACTGGATACCAGGCAGAAAAGACACAAGAACCTAGCCCAGTGGTAAGTGTCTTCAGGCACAGGTTTCTCTCATACAAGGAGGTCAAAGAGATGGCCTGAGATAATCCCACAGTGTTTACTACAGAGATAGATAGGGCGTAAGGCTAACCTTTAAAGGTTTTTGGCTGTCATATCAAAAAAAAATATGTAAAGTTAATTTTCAGGAAGGGTCACAGCAGAAGAGAGCTCAGGGGAGGCATGTCAACTTGGAATTCTGTAGTTTTGAGCAGCATTGCTGTCTATACCTGGAATACCTTCCAGGAATCATCTCAATACAGACTACCTAACTCAGTGCATGGAGACCAGTGAATCAGCTCCCTCCCTGCTTCTTTCTAACTTATGCTCCTTCGTGCTCTCCAGACGACTTTATACTGTGGACACTAAATGCAGGGTCCTATTTCCTTCCAAAGCCCTTTAAAACCAAATGATTTTTGAGGAGTCACATTCTTTTTTTTTTTTTTTCCTAAACTTCACTTGCCTAACTTGTAAAACACAGGCTGCTTGAACATAGGGAAGACCCAAATTTGGTTGATTCAATCTCCTCTTCTTTCAAACCTAAATACAACAACATCTACAGCATCTCCCCCCTTTTGATTTCCCCTGATCTAACCCCAATCACGTGTGTTGGGGATCCCCAGGAGCAGTATCTATCTGGCAGGGAGATAAGAAAACCAAGCAGAGTTGGTTAGCTTCTCTAGTTGTTCATGGTATGGCCTTCTCTCAAAATTGTGAAGGGCCTCAATTTTGTTGCCTAATTTCACTGAAGGAAACCAGTGTAGGATCTGGTCATTGGTTAAGTTCTCTGGGTAAATTATTTTAAAAATTCAGCAACCCAGTTGGTAGTAGATAAGAATAGAGAGAGAAATAATGGGGCGATATCAGAGAGGTAGAGAGCCCATAGTTGAGAAATAGGACATCCATGCTCAAAAATCCCTCCTGCATCTCGTTCTAACCACAGTTCTTTATGTGGTGGCCTTCCCTTCAGAGCTGCAGTAGAATCCCCTAGGCTTGGAAACATTCCTCCTTCCATATTCTACTCTTGGAGGTATTTGTTTCTGGTCTCTGCTCCTTGCAAGCATCAGAGAAACAGCAATGAATTTGATCTTGGTCACTTCTTCACTTCCAAGGTCTAGCATACAACCAACAATTATTATAAGAATTGCCACATGACTACATTTATAGAAGTTATAGAAAAATGAATAAATAAATAATTTATGGAAAAATGTCTGTTGCTCTGCAGAGACCTGTGTATACTCTAAGGAGCCAAATGGGCCAAGTACAAGAACAAGAACCCAGGCTTCTCATCTTATCTTTCTGAGACTTCCAGTGAAAATCTACCCAAATTGACTTGCCCAGTCCAGCTTTTCTTTCTAAATTTGATGTTAGTCATGTCTTCTAGGATGTCACCATACTACAGTGTCTCTTGAGAGTCTCATGTCAGGCCCAAACGGTCAGCAACATCATCACTTCTCAGCCTGACTTCATCTAAGTTTAGACCCCCTTATAGCTACTTATAGGCTAACCTGGCTGTCAGTATGGAAGATGCTTTAGAAATCAGTACCCACAGTCCTGGGTTAGGGTCTACCTGGGCATGTATTCGGGAAGGAGTCTGGTGTTAAAGATGCTCAGATGGTGCATGGCCAGTCTTGGAGCATAGGGTCTGGAGATTTCATTTCTCAAACTTGCAGTGAGACTACTTCCATCCAACAAGATTGAGCACACATGCCTGGGCAACATGTAAAAAGCTTATTTGGGCAGGAAGGGTTCCTACTCAGATAGATGTCAAATCTGTGCTGACTTTAGGAAATATCTTCTGTTAGTCCAAGACCTTGGCATGGGAAAGTGTACTAGTCCCTAAGTCCAGAACCAGGTTTCAGGTGTGACCACCCTTGGATGTTAGGTTATCAGTGGCCATATCACCTGTAGATATAGCCTAGCCAAGTAGCAAGAGCCATTTGAAGCTCTGCCATCTATATGCTGGTTCTACCTTTGTTTCTGGCTACCCTCTGTCCTTGGGTAGGTTTCTTACCCGTTGAGCACCTCAGTTTCATCAACAGTAAAAATGGAGCTAGGTGTAGAGTTACTGTAATGTTGACATGAGTGTCAGGTCTATGTCTCAACTTAGTCATGCCATGGTACCCAATGAATGCATCAGACACTAGTGTGACATGGTTATAGTTTTGTAAGTATCTGCAACTGGTTGACATTACAAAAGGGATATTCCCCTTAGCAGTTTGGCTATTCTTAACTGATCCACTTAAGACTTTAAAAATAAGCCCTGAGTTCTCCGAGGAAGAAGAAAGTCTGTCTCAGAACTGAAGGATCAATTCATGTCTGAGTTCCCAGCTAGCTTCCTGCTCGACAAATTTCAAACATGCTAGCTACACAACTGTACAAACCAATTCCTTTAAATGTATCTTATATTTCTCTGGAGAACCCTGCCTGATTCAGGGAGCAAGCATAGGTGTTTCCGATTGTATGTAGCACATCTCTGGGATACAGGTGTCTGTTCAGAGAATGCATGCCTGGCAGCTTAGGTAGGGTCAAGTTAGGAGAGAGCCTTGCCTCACTCTTTGCTCATCCCTAAAAAGGCTTCTAAATCCAGATGAGTTCTCTGTTAGATGAGGACTAAATGAATATCCCAAATCTCATGAAGTTGCTTCCAATGTATACCTAGACAACAGAACACTGCAAATAAATAACTGATGCCACCTTTGTCTTGCTTGAATGTGTCATCCAATGTCCCAGTAAGCTGATTCAAATGCAGAGTCTGGAATGTCAGGATGAGGAATGAGCCTAACACCAAGTTTCTAACAAGATCCCAGGGAATATCCAGGGGAAGATCCTGGAACTACATCTTATAACCTTGCACTGGACCTCACCCTTGCTGAGGGACTCTGGAACCACCCCTTTTCACCTTTAGTAACTTGAGTATTTGAGATGATCTTGGATAAGACTTGTCACTTCTTGAATTTCTACTGTCACCTTTGTAAATTGAGTAAGTTGAATTAGACCTGCGGACAATTCTTTGAAACTCAACTTCTACCTGACACTCTACAAAGGAAATTTTTGTAACTTTAACTGGGGAAAATTGTTTACCATATCTCCAGAAAATTCAAAGCATATATTGAAATAAAGGTCCTAAGAAGTCTTGCTGAAAATGGGGGACAAACCTACTTAAACCTCCTAGCTGTAGTTTTGGTAAATTGGTAGATTGGACTTAGGACCAGACGTGCTGGGCAAGTACTCCCCAACTAATCCACACCTCCAAGTTATTTTTGCTGTCAGGATCTTTGTTTCTCTGAATAGCTAACCACATCTGGGAAAAGTCATGTACTATAGAACACATTTCTGGAAATATTATCTTTGACAGATTTTTTAAGGCCTTACAAGTTCAACAGGTTCAAATTTATTAATTTTTATAAGAGTCATAGACCTGGAAGCTTCCTCCTATTAATTTCATCCTTTGGATGGGATACTATGGATAATAGATTGGGTTCTGGTTCAGTGTACATATCTACCAAACTTCTTGAGAGTGGCCTAAAGACATGGGAGCAGCAAGCATTTGAAGATCTAGACTTGATTTTTGACTGAAGATGAGCTGTATCAGGAAAGGTTGGAAAATGATACAAGTCTTTTGAAGTTCTCCCTTTTCAAAAGTCATGGAACTTCTATCTAGAAAAAAAAATGTGCAGAAATGCACTTGTACACATATGCACAAAGTTCTGCATGGGTCTCCTGTGTAAACTGAAGCCTTCCCTTGACTTTCTAAAGATGACTAATCTTAAGAAGCCCTGGAATGGCCTGGGGCTCTCTGACACCACTGATCTTCAAGGAAACTGTGATGTTTTGCTTGCCTACTGTGAAGTAAAAAGGGTCAGAAGGAGAAAGTGGGGTCAGCTCTGCCTTTTAGAAATGCCATTCTAACAGGGCCCTAGCACAGGCACTTACTGTCTTCTGGCCCTGGCTAAATTTGGAAAGCAGCAAAAGTTACAGGAGTGCATTGGATAAGAGGGACAGTCTCAGGCTGCTACTGAGATGTTGGAGAATGGTCGGTATTAATCACAAAGATAGCTTCTTAGAGGTGGGGCTTTGGGCTGCGATTTGAAGAATGTGGGTTGTGGCTTGGGGGATCTAAGACCAGTTGTTGCTTGCATGAGGAGCAATTTAGGCAGAAGTTTGAAGGTGGAAATGGGGTGCATTTGAGGGGGTACACTAGGAAGGGAAGCTAAATGTGGGTCAAATGGAGGGTATATGTACATTTGCTGCAATTCCTTGTGCAATTGGAGCACCAACTCTGCAGTCAAAAATCCCCAGACTCTGTGCAAAGGCTACAGATGCCTATCCCTATAGGCAGGTAGGGCAGGTGCTACTCCCAACTCGATCCTTCTGGAATTCCCCACAGCAGCTGTCCTGAGCCTTCCCCCTGAGCCTTCTCTAGTCCCAGCCTCCAATTCCCTCCAACTATACCAGCAGCAGCCACAGCTCTGTGTTTGAGAAAGAGACAAAAACTTCATCTGAAGGTTTCCATCCTCCCAGCTTCCTCCATATCCCCATAGATTTTTTTTTTGCCTTCTTTCCCTTCTTTTTCTCCAGTTTCAGGGGAGGTAGAGTTGCTCTCTCCCCAGCAGATAGCCAATATATTCCCTACATCTTATAGTCCATTCTGTCCTGTCTTCTCCAAAGCTTTGCCTTATTTTAATAAGAGTGTTCTGGTCCAGTCATCTCTACTTTCCCCACACCTCAAGCCATTCCAGCCCCAGATTCTGAGGCTAAAACATTCAGTGACCTTTCAAGTACACTTTTCTCCATTGCTACAAGAAGCATTGTCCCACATCCTAATCTGCTTTCTACTCACAGGCCTTATATCACACAAACCTTGTTTGCCCAGTAAAGCTCATCCAGACTCCTGAAGGCTACTCTTATCTCCAACATTTCTGTTGCCCTGGGAGCAAGCGTGCACAGAACAATGTAGGGCAGTCAACACAAGAATGTAACATATGGGACTGGGGAGATGGCTCAGCTGGTAAAGTGCTTACTGCACAAGCATTAGGCCTTGAATTTGATCCCCAGTACTCAAGTGAAAAAGAAAAAAAAATAAAACAGACATGGTGGTGGTGGTGGTGGGGGTGGTGGTGGGGTGGTGGTGGTGGTAGTGGTGGTGGTGGGGGTGGTGGTGGGGGGGGTGGTGGTGGTAGTGGTGGTGGTGGTGGTAGTGGTGGTGGTGGTGGTGGTGGTGGTAGTGGTGGTGGTGGTGGTGGGAGGGTGGTGGTGGTGGTAGTGGTGGTGGTGGTGGGGGTGGTGTGTGTAACTCCAGAACTGGGGAAGCAAAGACAGGCAGAAAACAAAAACAAATTAAAACTACATTGAGATCCCATCTCACCCTCATCAGAATGACAATCATTAAGAAAACTAATGAAAAATTATAGTGAGGATGTAGATTAAAGAGAATTCCATGTTCACTTCTAGTGGGGATGTAAACACAGGCACCACTACATAAATCAGTATGAAGTCTCTTCAAAAATCAGCTATATCACTCCTGTATATTTACCCAAAGGATGCTAAATCAATATACCACAGAGACAGCTGCATAACAATGTTTATGGCAGAAGTAGTCACTATGGCTAAGTTATGAAACTAGCCTAAGTGTCCATCACCAGCATTTAATTGGGGGCTTGCTTACTGTTTCAGATGTTTAGTTCCTTATCATCATGGCAGAGAACATGGTAGCATGCAGGCAGGTGCTGAAGTAGTAGCTGAGAGCTACATCTTTATCTGCAAGGGAGGGAGGGAGGGAGGGAGGGAGGGAGGGAGGGAGAGAGAGAGAGAGAGAGAGAGAGAGAGAGAGAGAGAGAGAGAAGAGAGAAAGAGGGGGAGGAGGAGGAGGAGGAGGATACCTTCTAACCTTTCTCATCATTTTAAATAGTACCATTCCTTGGTGATGAAGCACTCAAATATATGAGCCTACAGGGGCCATTCTTATTCAGTCTGATACAATGAGCTATTGTATCTGTGTGGTTGCTGAGTCCCATGAGACATCAATACAAACTCATGGTGTAATGCCATTCATAATGATATCTTAGATAAGCCTTTAATAAAACTACTCTATTAGGCATGCTAATACTGAGTGATTTGTTACTTTGTAATAACAGTGATTCTTGGGTCTATTATTATATCTCCTTTGCCATGAAGTATGCCACTTGATCTGAGGGAACACTGTGGAGAACGGCACAATGTTATGGGTAGATTTGGCATTCTATAGGTGCTAGCAATAGTGACAATGAAGCCACCATGCACATGAAAGATAAATCCATATCTGTAGTAGGAATCATTTACATTAATACAGTCACCAAGTGCCTAGTTTGACCTCTTGAGGATTCTTCATTCTGTTCCACTGCTAATGGACAGACATTCAACAGTGGTAGTACTGGATCAGTCTTGGTGAGAAAGAAGAAACATGATGCTATTGGCTTTAGTTAAGGATCTATCCCTGCCACACGAATACTTCATTCATGGCTGTTGTTTAGCCATTTCCTTGTAGTTGGAAGTATCCCTTCTGGATGAAGGAATGTAGAGCAGACAACATATAAGACTCCAGAAACTCCTACAACCCACAAGGCTCAGGAAGCTAAGAAAGTTCAAAGATTCCCAAGACAAATCTGTGAGATGGTGTCCCAGATAATAGTTCTTAGTGCCACGCCTGGAAAACTGAGTTTGATCCCTTGAACCCATATGGCAGAAGGAGTGAATTGACTTCCAGAGCTTGTCCTCCAATTCCTGCATACATGCTGTAACACGTGCATACACATTAATTAATTAACACTATTTAAAATATCCACATGCCCCCCCACCATGGTTATACCAGCAAAAACAATGTAACAATGTAACAAAGCTTGGAATAGACACTGACTGAGTTGTCTTCAAGTTGTGCAAAGAGGCACAGGGCTGCAGCTTCTATTATCTGGGCTGGCTTCTCAATAACATGGCTGCCTTTGAATGACTTGTAGTCCTGTAAGTAACCCCTCCCCCACGTTCCCATAAGTTACTCTGTAAGCTCATTGCGGTCAATCATCTTGAATTAGGCAGAATCATTTCTTCAGTCTGTCGGTGCTCTATCTGGGGTGACTATATTTGTTCACAACTCCCCAGAAAAAGTCACGCCACAATGGAGCTAGTGCACCAGCCCTAGGGAACCACTTACTCTGACTGTCTTCATAAAAAAGGAAGGTTATCCTGCCAACCTTAGCAAATGTGCCTGTGTGCTGAGGCATGAAGAACCTCAAGTTTTGTGCCCAGTTTCATAGCCTCATTCAGGCATTCTTCTCCAGGTATGCAAATCTCACTTTATAAACATGTTTCTTGAAGGCCCCCAGTTAACTAGTATTTTTTGTTTGTTTGTTTTGACTTCTGTAACAAAATTCTATAGAATGGAAAGCTTAGACATTTATTGGCTTATAGTTCTTGGGGGTCAGAGGCCCATTACTAAGGCAACAGGCAGGGGTGGGGGCTGTTGGTTCATCCAGAAGGCTATGTGGGAAATGTCTGCTCTCATTCTTTCTCCTTGGCTCATAGGTAACCATCTTATGCCTGTGTGTCTCTTTACATTGTCTTTCTTCTAAATTTGCATCTGTGCCCGATATTCCTTTTTATAATGACATTTTTCACGTTGAGTCAGGGCCCATATTACTCCTGAATGAGCTTGTCCTAACTAATTACATGACCAGTGACCACATTTCCAAATAAGGCCATGTTCTCAGGTATTAAAGCTTAAGGCTTGGGCCTGTGGATTTGAAGAAATAGGTATAATCTGTTCTATGACAGCATGCTAGCCAATCACTGCTGTCCAGTGGAGCATCCTTTTAGAGACCATTTCTCCTTCTATAACTAGTTGGTCTCCAACACTTCTGTTTTCAATGCTACCCCAGAAGGGTAATTCACTTTACCACTCTCCTTTAGGCCATTTCAGAAAAGAGACTGGAATGTGATAATAACGATGGATCTTGGTTCATCCATTTGCTATACTAATTTATCTGAGAACCAAGCCCAAATTATTCTTTCCTCTATAAGTTGGCCATAGGAAAACCTCAAAAAGTCATAAGTGTGAGATATATTAACAAATGCAGGTGGCATATGTCTACCTGCTTCTATAATGTACTTGACCCTATCAATCTTTCTTGTATCCAAAGTGAAAATTCTGTTTTTCTAATACAATAGATTGTTAATATTAAGTGACTGACCTTATAACTTAATGTGTTTGATTATCTGACTTGCAATGAGCAATTACAATCTTGTACTTGGGGTGCTATAGTCAAGCACTAATTCTCTACCAGCGCCTAGTAGACACTCAGGAAGTGTCTTATAATAAGAGAACAATGTTCTGCCACAAGAACTGTGATGCTGCAAAATCCTGGGAGGCTTCATCTTGACTTTCTTGCAGTTTGTCAAATACTCCACACAAAACTTTCTGCACTGTTTTATGTAGGGTGTCCCTAGGTCAAGTGATAGAGTAGCTTGCATTGTAGTGCACACCCTTTCTAAGGCCCCATTTCATTCATCTCCAGGTGCGGTTGGTCATAGATGAGCTACTTTCGGCTGAGCTCTCTGGCCTCAAGCAAATTGATAGAACTCCGATAGCAGGACACCTTTGATTTGCTCCATCCCACAACCCTGGGAAAGCACAATTGAAAATCAATAATCACTAATAAATCGCTAAGTAATGCTACACTGGCAGGATTACCATTTCATTAATAGAAACAAGCCCTGAGTAGAGAGCAAGTGACGTTGGCATGAAGTTTGGCAGGAGACAGAAAGTTCCAGGCTCTGTCGAGGGTAGGAAATGCTGTCTGCTGTTTACCCTGCTGAAGAGACTTGTGGCTTCTGCTCTGACCCTCCAGCCTGGGCTTCGGCTCGCAGAAGCTTCGTAAGGTTTATTTCTTGACTCTCTTAGTCATCAGAAGTTCTCGGGGTAGCCCAGCTCAGGGTTTCTTGTGAGATGGCATGTTGCCATGCTTACTCTTTAAGAACAGGAAGCCAGTGTGTGGCTGTCACTTCACAGACAGGCCAGGAAGTGAAATGAACATCTATGGGTCAAGGATAGGGACAGGAGCAAGACAAACAGTAAACAGAAGCCTTTCTAGATGGTCAGTGCAATTGTCAGTGTGACACCCTCTCAAAGCGGGATTTTCACAGCTCTCAGATCAGGAACCAAGGTCCTCTTAGCTAGGTAGGCATTTGCCACCTACCCAGTCCAGAAGATTTGATTACTACAACCCATTTGCTTTGCTTCCGGTGCAATGTGATGCCAACCTGTTTAATCTAGCACTGGGCATAAAGTTGCAGGCACACAGCATTGAGATGGAAATTTGGCTGCAGCAAAGGCACTGATTTTACCTTCTTCTCTGAATCTCCTTTCTCTGAACCATAGGGACATTTCAGTCCCATGTAAGGTGCGTACACACTTCCTCTTGGCTACTGCCCAATATTGGAATTTCCCGTATACTGCCACTTTGCAAGTGCTTTGACAAAAAAATCTCAGAAGCACAAAGGCTTTCCTGAATCCCAATCTCAAGTCACCAACGTAGTGATGAGGTACTAATTATAGAGTATGCGCACAGGAATCCAAGTATCTTCTGACTTCACCTGCTTCTTTCTCAGGAGAAAAAGCCAGAAAGACAGAGGTCTTGGTCCATAAGGAAAAACAGAGTCAAGAACCCAGGGTACTCGCCTCCAGACCATAAATCTTGCCATTACTTCACACCTGGCACCACTTGCCATTTAGAGATTCACCTACTTCCCATGCATTGAAGTGTTTACTGAAGTCATGCCATGGACAAGACAAGAATGAAACATGCTTTTCTGAAATCTTGTTCTAGGCCAGACAAGCAGGATTCAGCAGCAGTAGGCACTGGAATGCCTAGTCAAGTTATGCCTATCTCTGAATAATGGCCATTATTTGGCAGCTATGAACACATTGAGTTTTCCACACTAACTTTGTGATGTAGCCCCATGTTACATCTAAGGAAACAGAAGCCCAGGAAGGGTAAGTATACCTGAGGTCACATATTTTCTAAGTGCTAAAGCCTAGAGTTTGTAGATATGCTTTTTCACTGTACTGTTCTCTTACATAAGGTCAGCATCATTGTGCAATAAGCTAAAAACTGTGAGGTGTTAATACCTATGACTAGGAGGTCCCCTCCAGATCTCAAGCATTTGGCATAAGCTGTCTCTAATGAGTGATATAATTTTACATTCTCCCTCATCTATACACGAATGGAAAATCTAAGTCTAATACTCTATACATTGTAGGTATTCAGGAAACGTTCCTTTGTGCATTTGTCAAACCACTGAGATAATGAAGCATTAAAAGTTACCCAGTCCTTTGTAACCAAGACATGATCAAGACCTGCTTGTACCTAAATTCAAGGAGCACCCATTCTAAAGAGGGAGCAGGAGTTTTAAGCAGGATAGTGGGTACCCTGACAACTGCACAGGTACTAGAAGTACCTTTCACAAACCAGGGAGCTCTTTCTTCTGGGGCAGATGAAGGAAGGGGTCAAAGAAAACCTCTAGGATGTGGAACTAAGGCTCTACCCAGGACTCAATAATTACAGTTATGTGACACAGTTATCTGAGAAAGAAGGGCCCCTTGATGCCTGGAGAGAACAACTTGTGCACAGCATGGATGTATAAAAGAACAGCCTGCTTCAGAACAATTTGAGATTTGCTGTGTCCATCGCGTGGGTTGTCTTGGTGAAGGCTGAGGACAAGCCTGGAGGGCAGAGCATAAAGTCAAAGAAGTTATTTCTCAAACTATGAAATGGGATGAGACCTGACCTACTGGATTTTAGACTTTCTCACAAGCAAGCACCTCTTTTGTCCTTCCCACTTCTTTTTTTTTAATTAGGTATTTTCTTCATTTACATTTCAAATGCTATCCCAAAAGTCCCCCAGACCCTCCACCCCCACTCCTCTACCCACCTCACTCCCACTTCTTGGCCCTGTCGTTCCCCTGTACTGAGGCATATAAAGTTTGCAAGACCAAGGGGCCTCTCTTCCCAATGATGGCTGACCAGGCCGCCTTATGCTTGTCCTACCTTTACATTCTAGAAGCAGGTAACTTACTACTTAGCTTCACAGATTAACAAATGTCCAGGATGGGTAAACTGTACCCCAAATCTCACCCTTGCCTAATTGAGATGACATTTGGACAAAAGTTAGGACTAAGAGAGATAGGTGAGGCTCTGGAAGATGTTGGAATGAAGTGCTTTATAAGAAAGACATTAACTCTTGAGAACCAAGGGGTAGGACAGTATAGACTGAATTTTGCCTCCCCTCTTCATAAGTTGTCACTGCTAACCTCATTTCAGAACTTAAGCATATAACCTTCATGGAAATAGCGTCATTAGATATGTAGTCAGTTAGGATGAACCTATTTGTAGTAGGGATAGTCCTTACCAAATTCTAGTATTTCTTGTGTCTTTTATAAAGATGGGAAATGTGAACACACAGATGAATTTTGAAGAAAAAGGATAGAGAGACAGAGGGAGAATCTAGCCATCTTCAAGCCAGGAGAGGGATGTGAAGCAGATTCTTCCTTGCAGACCTGGAATGAATTGACCTGAACACTACCTTCTTCTCATGGACCAAGCCTCTAAAACCGTGGAAACCCCCACCCCACCCCAGACTTGATTACTTTTGTTGCAGAAGTCTTAGAAAATTAAGAGATTTTGGTATTTTGCAAAAGGACCCCATTAGATGGAGTATACATGTTAAATAAAGAGGTGGAACTTTAGCCTGAAAGGTAATGAGTTGCTATTGATATATTTTAAGCAGATAAAGATCAGTATTATAAAAATTAATTAATCAAAGTATCTATGAAAGGCTACTTTGGAAGAGACAAAACTGAAGCTAGGGAGACTAGTTGGGATGTTGTTACTTTGACCAGTGATTCTCAACCTTCTTAATGCTGTGACCCTTTAATAATACAGTTTATAGAATAATACAGTTTTAATTCAGTTCCTCATGTTGTGCTAACCCCTAGCCATAAAATTATTTTTGTTGCTACTTCATAATTATAATTTTGCTACTGTTATGAATTATAATGCAAATACCTGTATTTTCTGATGGTCTTAAGTGACCCCCATGAAAGGGTCATTCGACCGCAAAGGGGTCACAACTCACAGGTTGAGAACCACCAATCTAAAAGAAATGCATGACCACCTAAGTATAATTACCATAGTATTTAATAACAGTGGTGGCATACTTGTTTTTTACAAGTAGCACAAACTGATCACTTACATAATCATGTGATATTTAATAACTGAGATACATTTTAAGAAATGCCTTGTTAGGCAATATGATCAATCTGCTAATATTATGAAATGTACTTACACAGACCTATATCGCCTAATCCCCTAAGGAATATGATACGGATATACGATATAATGTGTTGTCCCTAAGGCCATGACAATCATCACAGCATAAAATCAAACACAAGAGAAAATGATGCCATCAAGAATTGGGAAAAACAGCAAAACCATGAAGTGCTATAATGTGACAGATTTTTTTTTACAGTAAACTGTTATTTTTATAAGTAGTACATTCTAAACTAGCAATTAAAAGTATGAGAAATGGGAGCTGAGGACATAGATTTAAGTGAAATGTTTGCCTAACATGCACACAACCCTTGGATAGACCAAAAACACCACATGCAAAGCAGACATGGTGGTACATACACACATGCAATCCTAGCCCTTGGAAAACAGGAACACAGAACATAAAGTCAAGATCATCCTTGGCTACATATAAAGCTTGAAGCCCGAACCACATGAGACCCTCTCAAAAAATATAATAAATGTCCAATCACGTAGTATCAAATATTTTATACTATATTTAACTTTCTCCACTTTGCTATGTCTGGCAATACAGTACATTTGCTTGCACATCACCCCAAACACAAGGAGCTGAACCAGTGTTGATGCTGATTTTGATGTTTCTAGGTGACATTAACTGTCAGCTCCAGTATAATCTTCCAGAGACACGCTGTATATTGGGTCTTTCACAGACCTGTATGGCCCATGGTCCTACTGTCCTAAGCAATTGAATGTATTATTGTATTTCAATACTGCAATGCTTTGATGTGATGATCACTACTGTTTTCTCCATTTCACATGCTAGCAAACTGGTCCAGGCCACAGTTACTCATCAGTGCTGCTTAGCTGGTGTTTACCAGCCTACTCTAATTTGTAGCAAATGTCCATTTCTTGGAGTAACTATTTCTACTACAGCCAATTTCAAGCTACCAAGGTCTCAATCAATGAGATGGCAAAATTTCTGCAAATGGGAGAGCCCTTTGTCATAAGCCAAGGCAGGCCAGCCATTGAAGCACCAGGCACAGAGCCTATGTGTGAAATGTGACACTTTCCTCATCTCCTCCCCAGGGAGCTTTGCTAACCAAGTGATATTGAGCCTGCTCTATCCCACAATGCTTAGTACATTCAAATCTTGCCTCCATGGTGACAATCTTTGTGAGCTTCAGTTTGCTTACTTCTGAAATAAGCTGTTGGGGGTCTCAGTGAGCTCACCAGCTGAGAGGCATAAGGCTCTGAGCTTCATCTCCTTCTGGTTGTGATTTGCCTTGGGTCATCTGGGGCACCATGTCTGGATTTTCTCTCCAGACTTCTTGATCAATATTTCTCCCGATGTTGGGTCATATTAACCTTCTGCACGGTTATGATGATGGGGCAGCAGCAGCTCAGCTGGTTGCCAAGACAGCCACAGACCAGTGTTGTGCTGTTTTGTTTCCTTTTTTATCACAAAATCACAATGGTCTGAAGGGTCCTACAGCACTAGAAAGAGCGTCTTCCCATGTGGGGCCTGTGTAGTGCCTGCGCTGTTGGAGAAAATGTCATAGCATGAAAATCAATAATTAGTAAGCCATCTGCATAATTTTGTCTACACAAGTGCTTTAACAATATCTTTCAGTTTTCTGTATGGTGCTGGAGGATAGCTTCCAGCCATCTGGTTCTATGTTAATTCCCTAAATTGTTTACCCATGCCTGTTTCAAAGGCTGTTTCCCATCCTTATCTGGGCTTTAATGATTTACCTATGGCAATCTGGGAAGCTGGATTCATGGTAAGCAAGGACTAGAAGGAAAAATGACTTTTAGCCACCTTTTCCTGGCTTTACGGTGAAATCAATGCAAGCTATTCTACAGCTCCTTAATTAACTGTTCGCTTGCTAATGTAGACTTTAATAAAAAGCTAAATGTTTTATTTTTTTAAATCGGAGGAGTAGCCAGAAAATTACAATCAATATTTTAACTATTTCCTATTTGTTTCCACTGTGTTTCTTAGAAATGCTTACTATTAACGACATTCAAGAGAAAATTAAAATTGCTTAAGACCTCAGGGAAGAGAAAGAATTCAATTCATTTCCTAAGGACTTTCTTCTACTGTAGTAATAGGAGATGTCCACCATAGTGCTAGACTCTGCCTTTTCACCTGGCATAGATTCACCTTTTTCCAGATATCCAGGGCACTTGCAAAGAAGCCAGGCATCATCAGGGGTTTGGACTTCCAGCCAGAGTCTGAGTTGTCACTTGAATGTGCTGCATTTTGTTGGATTCAACCCCAGTCTCCCGACTCTTTGTGAGTTTAGGATAATAATCACAACAGCACCCCTTCTTATTTGATGGCTAATAAGCTCTAGGCCAGTGTCTTAGCTCCATTCATGTTTACTATGATGAAATGAGTGACAAAAACAACTTTTAAGACTATTTTAGCTTAGGGTTAACTCACTCAGAGGTTGTTTGTCCCTTTGTGCTTGGGTGGGACCTCAAGATAGGGGGAATGTTTGACAGAGTACAACGATTAACTTTGTGGCTGAACAGGAGGCAGAGAAAGTCAGTAAGCAAGTAGAAATAGTACATCTCTAGCAGCTCCACACAGTAACCTACTTCCTCTACCTAGACCCGATCCCCTAAAGTTTCCACTACCAACTGCGGACCAAGCATTCAAACCATGAACCTGTGGAGGAAATTTCAGATTCAAATCATAACAGCTGAGTTCCCTGCCAAGGGTGTCCCACAGGCATGAGGGAACTTGACCATTCCAAAACAAGGTAGAAACTACCACCAGGATTTAGTTTTACAGAAAACAAACAAACAAAACTGGGAGACTCAGGAGATGGTACAGTTTGCATTTAGTGCCATCAGCAGTAGGATTCGTAAAACGCAAGGGAAGAAAAGAGGGAAGATGGACAGAGCAACCAGGTATGGTTCCCAATTTTTAGTCAACATGTGACTCCTTGCTGGGCTCTACCTGGGCAGCCCCACCCCCAAAACAGAATTCCAGAGGCTACCCAGTTAACCCCTCCCCGCACCATTTGTCATGTGAACTTTCAAACACTTGGCATGTGTTCACAGGAACCTGACTGAATAACGGATGGCTACTGATTGTTTTCAAATCCATGAAGGTCCAGGTTTGGGTCAAACCTAAGGCAGGGCCTATATATGCCTTGGCATAGAGCCTCTGGACTCCAATAGCTCATTCTTGAGGCTTTGACAGCCTCTCAGTAGCAGAGCCAGGAGCTTCCTGGTGGTGAGGGTCCCAGTTCCTTGAGACTTCTATGGGATTCCTCTCTGTGTGTATGTATACTCATAAGCCAGGACTGTATCCACTAAGCCACACACCTACCTAGCTTTGAAATAAAATTGCTTTGTGCTCTGCCACTGTAAGATGTGTGCTACTGAGTGCATGCCTTTATGTTTCAGAAGCCAGCATTTCATTATCTACAACATGACACATATATTCCTGTAGGTAAGGCAAAGAAAGTATCTAGGAAAATGGATGGAAATATTCTGCTAGCTTAAGACTCAGGACTGCATTGTGAGTGACAAAAGAACCCTGGTTGTCTTCACTCATCTACTTAGTGAAGAGAAAGACACTCTCCTTTTTTTCTTTCTTTCTTTCTTTTTTTTTTTTTTTTTTGTTTTTTTTTTTTTTTTTTTGTTTTCAAGACAGGGTTTCTCTGTATATCCCAGGCTGTCGTGGAACTCACTCTGTAGACCAGGCTGGCCTCGAACTCAGAAATTCGCCTGCCTCTGCCTCCCAAGTTCTGGGATTAAAGGCGTGCGCCACCATGCCCTGCAACGCTCTCCTTTTTAATCAACCTTGAACGTACCCTAGATGACAATCATAATGAACCCATGTTTCCAACAGTAACTGATAGAAGTACTCATTGTACCCCTATGGTTACTTGTAAGACAGTCACCTATGTATCTGGGCTCAAGTGTCCCTTGATGACAATAAGGTTCCATGGTACTAACATCAAGCTCTTTGCTTAATCTTCATCCTTCTTAACACTTGTTTAGGCCATAGTCCTCCTGAAAAATGTAATGACAGCTATGTGTCTCTTTTCTAGGGTATGCACAATCCTGTGGCCAGCCTCCCCTCCCCCAGCTTCCTAGAAAGCTCCAGGAAAACAGAATCTATGAACAGTCACTCAGTAGAGATGACATACCAGTCAGAGTGGACACCCCAGAGGTGCATAAAGCAGGCTCAGGGCTGCCCTACTGGGATGTAACTTACAGAGGCCAGCTGCTGCTGAGTGCTAGGGAGAAAACAAAGCAGGGAAAGGGAGAGGAAGTGCCAGAGATGGGCGTAGGACTTTGAAACGTTAAACAGTGTGGCCAGGTGACATTTATATCAAGAATAAAGGAAATGAGGGAGCTGGCCTGTCTAGGGGAAGTGAATTCCAGCCCTAGAGAAGAGCTAGTGCAAAGGCCCTAAGGTGAGAAGGTACCTAGCCTGTTGAAGAAGGATCAGGAGGCTCTTTCAGGGTGATTCATGGTAATGGAGGAGGTAGGATAATGTGTCCCATGTTGCCATGAGAAGCCTTCAGTTTTGTACAGTGCTGTGGGGAGCCAATACAGCATTTTGCATAGCAGAAAGCAGAGGGGTCTACTAGAGGAAAGGGCCCAGGCAAGCTTGCCCCTGGAGTGAGCCAATAGGAGATTCAGGAGGCACAGGAAGCACATGATATCCACAGAGGAGCAGAAAAGATTGAGATTGTAGCTTTGTTTTGAAGTCAGAATTTCTGTGGGGCTAGATAGGGAGTATGGCTGAAAGAAAAGAACCATTGAAGCTTCCAAGGAAATGTGTGGCCTTGAGCTTTGATCTTGAGCTATGGCTAAACATGCTAAGGGTCCAGCAGGAGCCTGGCTAAGTTGGGTTCATGTGTAGTTTTAGATAACTAGTAGTGCCAGGCAGTTAGCTTTAGGACAGGTACAGCTGTGATCTGTATATCCCAAGACACATTGAAAGAATAGTCATCCCTTCCTTTCTGGGGGAAGCAGAGTGACTTGGGGCTTGAGTGGTATATCACCAGGAGTAGAACTTTACTTTCTACCTTCTTGGCTACAGCTTATTTAAAAGATAGAAGACAAATCCCTTGGACAATGCCCCACAATGGTTGGCTATCCTCCTTTTAACTCGGTTTGATCAGACACTCTTTAAGAGATAGATCCTCAAGCTCTCTCAGCCATAGGAGTCCTGGGTGAAATCTCCTCTATGTAAACCCCGAGGGTGGGTACCCTAGACTGACTCACTAGTAATCCATAGCCTTTGCTGGCAACTGCAGGTCCAAAGAAGAAAGGACTGGACCCAGCTACAACGTATTCCTACCAAAGGGGCAGGCTGAGGAATGTACCCCCTTCGCCCACTGGATGCTTCATGCCTCCAGTATCTAGCATCTGTGCCTTGAGTTTGGGCCCAGACAAGCTAGGTCACCACTGAACTTCCTTAAGAGCTTAGAAGAGACAGCTCTGCTATGTAGCACCAAAGAAGCCCACCAGGGGATTTTTTGTGATTTTAGAAGTTTTGATCCCCCTCCCTCCAGCCTAGGTTTTTGGGCTAGGGAGGGGATGAAAGAAGGGGCTGAGTGGGTGGCAGCCCCACCCTTTTATGGCCCTGGACTCCCTCAAACAGGCAAATAAGCGGCATGTACCTGCAGGAGCTCAGATAGCTGAACTGTGGGAGTAGTTACACATCCCCCTACTGCTACTGCAGCAAGGGCTGCAGCTACCACCAGGGAAAGTTCAGGTTAGTAACGTGCCTGGGTCAGGTACCTTAAAGAAGGGGTGCAGCCTACTACCAGGGAGGAGAGGGGGAGAGGGAGGGAGGGAGGGACAGAGAGGGGGGGGGAGGGACAGGGAGAGGGAGAGGGAGAGGGAGAGGGAGAGGGAGAGGGAGAGGGAGAGGGAGAGGGAGAGGGAGAGGGAGAGGGAGAGGGAGAGGGAGAGGGAGAGGGAGAGGGAGAGGGAGAGAGAGAGAGACTCCAGCCTGAGCAGGTAAAGAGCACGCACTGGTCCACCATCCACCGGGCAGTTTACAAGGAACTCACAGCTCTGCAAAAGCCACAGGTGATGGTCCTGTGATCAACTCCACCATAGCAGCTAGTCCAGCCTAGCTCTAGCATGGTCTTCCCTAGCCCTGGACCCAGAGAAAGCAAGAGTCAATAGAGACTGTGACCAGCGCTTCTGAGTTCCGGGATAATCTTACTGGCAGCCAGGACAACAACCAGCCTCTGAGCTAAGGACAGGAGGTGGGAGAAGGGGGGCGGTAAGGATAGGAACACTAAGGAGGGAAAAGGCGCGTGTTCGCTGGGGGTGGGGGGCGGGGAGCGGGGTTGGGGCGGTGACATGTAGGTTAATAGCTGACCTTTGAGAGGCTAGGTCCCTCCTGGGCTAGTCACTGCTGGTCGGTTTGTTTGACCATCCAGGTATGAGCTGTTGCTGAGCCTACAGACATATTGCCTCCCTACATGGAGAGTGAGACCAGTCGCCAGCCGCCAGTGCATCTGCCACCCATTGCAGGTGAGTGCCCTTACCTGAAGGAGAGGAGGGAGCTGGCAGCACTGGTTTCAGCAGCAAGCTCTGCTGATATTTGAGAAGGGGTCTCCCTCCCTCTTTGCTTGCTTCACCACCACCACCACCACTGTCCTTGTCGTCGTCGTCATCATCATCATCATCATTTCTATCTATCTTTGTCACTTTTCTCTTGGTTGTCTTTCATCCTGTCTTCAATCTGGAACATTCTTTCACCTTATCACAGCTAAGTGCTGGCTTTTCCTCACTCTCATTATTCTGTACATCAGTAACCCTCACTAGCCACCCGCTTGCTTCATTTCCAAGCTAATTGGAAAAGTTAAACTGGGGAACATGGCTCTCCTCCCCCCCCCCCCCCTGCCGCCAAGCCCAGCAGGGTCTTCTGTGGCTCTCGGGTGGCTCTGTCCATTTATGACTAGGATTCCTTTCTAACTCTGCTGTTGTTTCTCCCCATCAGGGCACAGTCAAGTCAAGCCACTTGACTTTGCTGGTACAAGCCACCCACCCTTCACCTGCAAAGGAGCCTTCCAGATAACTGTACCCTCACTCTTTCCACTTCTCTGGTCTCTCCCAGCTGCATCAGTAGCCATAACAGAGAAAGGAGGCTGTCACTGCGTTTCTAGCCTGGTGTTCCTTTCCTCATTAAAAAGTGTCTGGAGGATTTGGAAGGTCCCTTGGGCGATCAGTTCTTAGGCTGCTTGTGGCTACATCTTGGTTTGAAAACCCTGCCTTTCATGGCTCGAGGCTGGTGGGGTCGCAGGCAGGGCAGCGCAGCTTCTCCTTTAAGACCAGAGCTGCTCGTCGCCGTGAGTGTGAGGGTGTGTGAGTGTGCGGCGTGCGTGTCTCCTCCTCCCCGAGTGACACAGCAGTGAGAAATGCCTATCAGTAACTTAAACCCCCGAAACTCCACCTTCCGGGCGCGCGGCGCGGAGCCGGGCGGTGGGAATGGAGCGAGCAGATTGAGGCCGCCACTGCAGCGCCGCCAGCATGAACTTGGCCGCGAGCTGAAGCGACGGGCGGCGGGCGGGCGCGGGGGCACCGGCCGCTAGCCAGGGGGTGATCTTCAATCCGGCTGGGCCATTAGGCGGGCGCCTGGGTAGGCTGCCCGTGCCGGCGGCCGCCCGCCCCTCTGGCTCTGCCCTGGCTGCTGCTGGAGCTCCGCAACACGGTAAGGGTGAAGGCGGGTGCGGGAAGTCCGACTGCTCCAGTGGGGGGACTCTAGGGTGCACTTATAGTCCTCAATTATAGTCTCCATCTTTTAGGATCCGGGGCCCTGGGATGCTATGAAATGGGAGACCCCAAAGTTTGCTCTGAACACACGGCCCACCTGGTGCTGGGGATTGGCTAACCCCCTCTCAGACTGGCCTAACTGGGGTGAGCGCAGGTCTCTATGCCCAGGGTCTTTGGCCTCTGCCTTCTTTTAGGCGCCCCTGAGGGCATCCAAAACTGGGCGGAGGCGGCTGCATTCCAGGAAGGAAAGGTATAGAGGGGCGCAAGCTGCGCGGGCTTCCTGGGCTACATTAGGCTATCAAGAGGCACCTACTCCATCCCCACACCCCTGGGCCACTAGCTCACTGCCCAAGGTGCCATCAGAGACACTGTCTTCTCATGCCAGCTTCCAGAGTCCAGCAGTGGGTACTGGATGAGGAATTCCCCCGCCCCAAACTGATTTGCTGCTGCGGAGCAGAGTATGGGGTGTGCGTGTTGCCCTGTGCTTCCCCCACCCCACTTGCCAACTCCTCCTCATGAAAGCAGCCTGGAGCAGAGCTAGGGGCCTGAGGCAACCCCTGCTGATTTCCCACCCAACGTTTCCAGAGCCCCTGCGCAGGAATTGGCGCTCTAGGCTCCCGGGCATTCTCTCAGCAGCAGAGCCGGCGCCAGGCTTTGCCTAGGGCGGGTGGGAAGCCCCCCGGAGCGCCGCCAAATACTTTTCTTGCCCACTTGGCTTGGCCAGGTTCCGTCCTGATGCAGCGAGTCCGAAGCCTGGAAAGCTAGCGGTGCTGTCTGATTCTGATCCGTGATTAAATTCGGACTGAGCGGACACTAATAGGATTACCCAGACTGAAAACTCGGCCCTAAAGCCATCGGAACCTGGGCAAACAGACGCGCCTCCAATCTGGGGTATTCACTCCCTGCTGGGCTCCTGCAGCTGGGTGCGGCTGAGTCCGGCACCCAGAATGTGGGTGTGTGAGCGAGGTCAGGGGCACAGGGTGGCTAGGGATCATGAGGAGATTGGATTCCAGTTGCTGGGGTAGCCTGTCCTTGTTGTTTGGCAGCAGAAGGAACCCCTTAGAGTACCGTCCCCAAGCGAAATGTTCCCTTTGCGGATAGCTGACCAAGGCCGGTTCCGGGACATTGTCTGTGAGGGCGAAAGAGCCTTGTGGAGGAGAGACAGTCGTGCTGTAACAAAGAGGCAAAGTCTCCGCAACCCTCAGCAATTCTCAAAGAGTTTGCTAGGGAAAGGGCCACGGTCTTCCAGAGAAGACCCCCGCGGGATTCATGTTGCCTCCATCGGCCCCGGGCCATGGCCGCTACTCATGTTCCCTGCCTGCGGTGGGCAGATGGGAGCATCACAGTGGCTCGGCCCAGTTTCTTGATAGGCGCAGGCTCTCACTCTGGTGCTCACTGGCCGGGTGGGGTCTACCATGCACCCACCAGGGCTTCCCGGCTGCCACCACTGCTCTGGGCCCCTGGAGGCCGCGCAGCTTCTTTCCTTCCCTCCCTCCCACCTCTTCTTGTCTTTATAGATTCCCCCCTCCTTCCCACCCCCGCCACCGCCGCCGCCAACAATCCGCTTTATAAAAAGCCCCTTTGTTTCCCAGGAGGCTGGAGAGAGGGAAGGGGAAAGGGACTCAGAGGCAGAGGGCGGGGGAGGCAGCCTCCAAGTAGCTTCAAGCCGCTCGGGACAGGAGGGCTAGTGTAGGCAATGGAGGAGGGGGGTCTGTATTTTGAGGTCTCTCTGTAGGAACCCGAGAAGTCGCGGAAAGCTCTTGTTTCTGACGCTCTGTATGCGTTTGGTCTGCCGGCCTTGGACACCCTAAATCCCTGCATCTAAGACTGTCTGGCCCGCTGCACAGTAAGCAGGCAGGAGTCAGGCGGGAGGCGGCGAACGCTCAGAGGGGTGGGCAACTGCCGCAGGTTCTTGTGATGGCAGGACTTGGGCATAGGGGGCGCCCTTTCCTCGGTTTCGCTTTGCTTTGGGGCTCCCCTCTCTGGCAAAAAACCTAGGGTGGCTGACGCGCCTGTAGGCGGCAGAGACACTGGTAATGGCTTGACGCTTTAACCACCTTGCAATCTAGCTACATTCCTCTTCCTTCCTGCTCCCCACTATCGTATCCCCCCAACCCCCAACACACACACACACACACACACACACACACACACACACACACACACACACACACAGGACAGTATTGAAACTCTATGAGGGTGCCCTTTGTTTGAGGCACCTCTAGGGTAGTCTGGGACTGGAAGTGAGAATGCAAAAGCAGCCTTAGACCATGCATTGGCCTGTTGCCTCTATACACAGTGTTGGCAACTAGGGGTGTCCAAAACGCACCAGCATCAGTTTTCAGCTAGATTGAGGATTTACTGGCCCCTGCCCCTTACACCTGCTCCCCCAGACCCAACCCACCAAATTTGGGAGAAAACAGGGCTTGCGCTGTGCAATTTTAAGCCTGTTGTTCCAAGAAACCTTTTACATCCTGTCAGCCTGCTCCTCCAGGCTTCTCCAAAATGGTCCACTTCTCTGCACCTGAAGTTCCTCTGCGAAGATAAGGCTACTGATAAGAAAAAAAAAAAAGCTACAAGTAAGAAGTGGGCGGGGCCTAACTCAAGCTGGTGGATCTTAGGGCAGTCCAGTTCCTCTTTATCCCTCCTCGACTCTGCCCCTCCCCCATTCCCCTTTAATCTGATGTTGAAGTCTTTGTGAGTGTGTGTGCCCGCGCTCATTCCTTTTTGCATATCTTTCTCCTGCTCAACTCCCATCTGTGGAGTTTATTGATAAGTGTGTTATCTGATCATCTTTTGGTTTTTAGAGTACTAGATTAAGTGGCACCCCAACACACACACGAATACACACCCCCCAGATACATGTAAAAGCATAAAAAAGTAACCAAGGGGTGAACTTCTGGCTCACCCTTCTCCCCCTTTTGTGCATCTCTTCTGGAGCACGATCATTGGAAAATAAAGCTGCTGATGTGCGAGATGGAACATATGGTACCTCCATAAGAGAGAAGCTGAAATGGCCTTGAACCTGCCGGACAGACCAGCTGTTTGCTGCCAGCTAGAGCAGCTAATCAGCTTTGTCCCCTTAAAGTAACAGCCCTCTTTTCTCCTGATGACCGGTAGCATATTAAATAGGATGTTCTCTAGAGGGGAAAGTGATGGGCTTCTATATTGTTTTGTGCTATTGCTGGTCTCTAGTGTTTCTTTCTTGCTCTCAGGGCTGCCTGCATGTTTCCTCTAGTATCGGTGAGAATGTTGCCCATAGTAGAATTTGGGAAGAAAGAGATGGAACTGAGAGTGCCTGGGAGAAATGTATCTGCTTTGTACCTACGGGTGTTGGAAACACTAGCAGTGCTTCCTTTAGTCTCTTTAAAAATATCTTAAGAGTCGAAGAGCTTCCTTACAAAATCTCCTTTAAAACCATCCTCTTCCGGTGATGACCATTTTCAGTTTTCCCTCAGTACAATGTGTTGGGGGGGGCAGTTTGGCGTTGGAAGAAAGGCTTTAGAAGATACAAGGAAATTCCATGTTAGGAAATCATTAGCAAAGGGTGACTTTGTCTGTTTTCCTGCCACTGACGCTGACAGTGACACAGATGTGTGGGTTGAAACAGGAACGTCATTGAATTTTTAGACTCGACCAGGAAATAGCCTGTTGCTGGAGTTGGTGTGGGGAGGTATACATTCACTGCATATTAACATAGGAGATTTGTTGTTGCTGATCCTTTTCAGTAAGAAGAAGGCATTTTTAAACCCAGCAGCATGTTTCATGTCTTTTTCCCACTCTAAATTTGACCAGCTAAAGGCTTAAAATGCACCTGTTAGTGGATCGTGCCCAGGAACTGTATTACTGTTTGGGGTTGTGAGGTGGACCAACATTGATGGTAAACAAGTGGTTCTTCTGGCAGCAGGTGGACTGCTTCTTTTGCATATGTAGTAAACATTTTCAGTTTCAGCGATTTTGATTTCTTCTTCTTTCCCTGTGACAGTATATGACAGACTAGAAGATGGTAAACATTTTTTTTCCTAAAAAACACCCATCTTCACTTAATTAACAGAGGGGTCGTGGTCAAGTTTGTCCTCCCTCCTTGTATTCCCACCATAGCCCTGAATCTGATTGCCTTCCAGTTCTGAAGTATTGGGATTTGTGAACAAAACGGTCATTTTCTGGGAAAATGACACATAAGTTCAGCCTTGTCATTGGGGAAAACAATGAGATTTGGATAAAGAAGTGGAGCTACGATTTTCAGAGGCATTGAGGAAAGGGGAATTAAATATGGCGGAAGGCCAATTAGAATAATATTAAAGTGGGAAGTGTCCCCTCTCTTGTGTCTTTGCAAATGTGAACTTCTAAGCAAGAGTTATATAGGCAAGGGGGCTGAGAGGCAGCCCAGTGTGCCTCTTGTCCAGTGCTCCTAATCCAACCCTCTGGGGGCCTATTGATGGCAGGCCTCCTAATCACTGGGCTGGTCTACAGATAACAGGATCTAAACTCTTTGAAATTAGACTGGCATATTTCCAGAGGACTCATTAAATATAGAGCAGATTTGCTGCCTTGCAGTTATTTAGCAAAGGTTACAAGGACAAAAAGGCCTACTATCCACAGACACACATGGGACCCACTGGGATATGGATTCGGAACTCGATGCTGAACCTTTTCTTAACCCTCCAGTTCCAAGGAATGTTTCTAAAGAACACATTTCCTACTTTAAAGACTCAGCAAGAGTGCAAGAATCTGCCACTGTCCTTCTTAACATTAATATTGACTTTTTTTTTTAAATGGGTAAGGGTGGACATAATGAAGAAATACCTTTTATTCTCTCAGTTCTTTGGCAATTATCTTGCTGCCATAAATGTTGATACACATATAATGGATGTAACTAAAAAAACTCTCCTTATCCAAGCCAAAAAAGGCTGACTGTTTGTTGGAGCAGATAGAATGCTGAGAGTGTGGATAGACAAACCCAGATGTCACCGATGAGGGAGATAAATGATGGAGGAACAGGAGCTGTTTATTATGGTTCAGTACAATAAACCCATTCCCATCTTCCACCACCACCACCACCACCACCACCACCACCACCACCACCACCACCACAAGGGCAGCCCTAGGCAGCACCAGTCAAGTAGACAGCAGGAAAGAAGCCTTGCAAAGATTACTTGGAATCGGTTTGATTTTTAAATTTTTAGACAGCAAATCCTTAACTATCTTTAGGACTTTGAATGGAATGTTCTGGTATATGTTTGTTACTCGTTGCTTGTGCTGTGCCATTGTTCTGGCTATAAATGTAGCAAAGGAAGAGGAAAAGGCCTCCTGGAGCTGGAGGCTGTTAGTCAAGGAGTTCCCCACCAAGGTGAGAAAGGGCACATTATACCATATTCATATACATCCTGTGGGGTCCTGCTTTCAGTTACCAGCCCGGAGCTGTTAGTCTTGGAGCATGTATCCAACGAAAGCAGGTGGAAGTAAGAGTTGAGCTTCTTATCTGCCCTCTCTCCTGTCCAGTTTTTCTCTCCTCTGCCCTCTTTCCTGAGCTTCCTTGGTTTCCTCGGAGCCTCAGGTTTTCTCCTAAAATATGACCTCCCTGATTTCCAAACAACTGGACATGTTACAATCTAAGAGTCCCCCGGGGAAAGAAACCGGACCAAAGGCATTGAACTCCCCAGAGTAAAGGCTTCCAGGGACACAATCTAAGGAGGTCTTGGGCAAAAGAGGGCAAAAAGCTCTTTGCAAAATTTGTGGAACTTTCCTTATCCAGATACACATTTTCGACCTTCTCTCTTTGCCTCAAACTTTAGACATCCCTACTGTTTACCCCACTATAGTCCATAACACAAGGACCTTACCTGGCCCTGGAGAAAGTTCACCTGACTCTGTCTTTTAATCTTGATTTTGCCCGTGATTCTTTCTGTACTGTGAAGTCTGAGCCCCAGTCTCCCTGTAGTTCCTTACTTTCTCTAGGTAAACTGCTATCTGTTCTGCCCAATCAGCCACTGTATTTTTCTCTTCTGTCTGTGGGAGTTTCTGGATACTAGACTATAGGGATACCTTTCTGCTGCTTTTAGAAGAGATCAAGCTCAAGGGCCAAAGCTACTGAGTGAAATGGCTTCTGGGTTAGAAGAGTCTGCTGGCCCTGGCTTGTGTTTCCTATCTGGGGAGGGGAGTGTGGGCTTTTAACGACTAAAGACATGGCAATAAAGTGCAGTTCTTTGGGGAATCCAGAGTGTTCTGTTCAATTGGACCAAGCCCCACACTGCTACCCCATATGTCATCCATTCCTAATTTTCCCTAGGATTTCAGTCTGACAAAAAAAAAAACAAAACACTATCTGCTTCTTCCAGTGGCACACTGGCACCTCAATTGCAAAGGAGATTGGGACCACAAGTCTGCTTGCCTCTCTGATGGCCCCAATTAGCAAGCAGACCATTGTCACTATACCTAAATGATGGAAGGTAAACCCCAGAAAAGACTGAGGCCCAGAGAGCTGCCCAACATTTCCAGGAAGCTATAGAAAGGCTGCTGGGGGGGGGGGGGCGGGACATAAATCTGTCCTCCAGTTCTCGGGCATGTCAAGAAGATGCCTTTTGCTCAGAAGTTTTAGTAGACAGGTATTTTTTTCAGGGCAGATCAAAAGCAGTGAGCAGAGATGCAAGGTATAGAAGAGGAGTGTTGTGCATTGTGCTGTATGGTAATCTACCCTGTATCTGTGTGTGCTGTTCTCAGTGCGATCAGGATGGACAGCACAGATGCAAGACTGGAACAAGCTAGAGAGGAAGCTACAAGTTAATGATCCATCATAGGCCTGGCCACAGGGCCTCTAAAGGGATAATATTTTACCCTGGAGTCCAGTTGGGAAGCCAGTGCTATGGAAAGCTTTGCTGGGTGGTCTTAGCTGGCATTTGCAGAACCTTGTTTGGGTTTCATTCTCAGGGAGTTTGCAATGTTAATATCTGGCTCTGGAAGTTCCAGCACTGACCTTGGAATTCAAAATGGGACGGTAGTTTTGGTGTAATTGCCAACATCACATGCTTTGTGAGTCTGATTCTGAAAGACTGGCATGCATTATGCTAGGTTTTCGGAGGAGGGCACAATGTTTCTAAGCTGCATGTCTGTCAAGGATTAATTTAACCTCTAATTACTACATTTTCTTTGCTGTGTGTTGCATGAACATGTTACAACAAAGCTCAAAGTATGCTATTTTATTTCACTGCCACTCTAAAATTAATTTCAGGGATTTGGAGTCAAATCTGACCCACTTGGTGTTAAAATAGTTGTGCTGACATTGGAATTAAAGTGAACAATATGGTTCTTTCTAGAGATGCCCCAGCCATGGAATAAAGAGCTTGATTGTGTTAGTTGTAGTCACAACCCTCAAAGTAAGCCGTTGGCAGTATCAAAGAGTGTCACTACAGTAGTAATCCCATTGGGAACTAAACACCCCTAGGGAGTAACAGAAGCTGCCTGTATATTTTCTAGGTGTTCTCTTTGGAGCAAGAGTCGGGTCTTGAGCAGCAGGGCAGCCCAGGGGTCCTTTTCTACCCACTAATAATACAAGGTGAGCCTCCTAAAAGCCAGCTATGGGGCTCAATCAGGTCCAAGATGAAACTCATGGAGTCTCCAGTTTCCTTACCCTCCTCCTAGTCACTGTTGGATGTGCCCCTGCCCATTCTATCTTTTCTTAAACATACCAGATTTGTCAAGGATGGCTAAGTAAAGAACATATAAAATATGAGGATGGTTACTGTATTGTGGTGCAGAGTGCCTTAGATTCCCATCCTTGGGCACAGTGTCTCAGCCTTGCTTTCATTATTAATCTGGAAGGGGAGGAATCATGCCAGCTACTTGAAAGCAGAGCCTACCTAGCAACTGGAGACATCATATAATCAAACAAAACAATTGTGATGTATTAATCATAAAGTGTGGCAGTTGACCATTGCCCTTCAAAAAATTCACTGGTCTGAGAGCACATTCTTGAGACTGGGAGAAACCCCCAGAATAATGAGGGAAGAACACTCACCCATCTGTGCTGTAGGCTCATCTCTGATTCCAACTAAAGACTCTTTGGGCCTGTCCCTTCCCCTTTCTAGGCTTCAGTTTCCTTATCATTACAACAAAGGTCTGAACTAAGGGAATCCAGGACCATCCTCAAGCCCTGGCATTCTACAATTGGACCATGCATTAAAATATAAGCTGCTTGAAATGTCTGAGAGTGATGCATAATGATCCATCATTTTACATTGCCGAAGACTTGAATGCACAGGGGTTTTATTTTGAATGGGGTTGGAGGTCATAGAGACTGTTCACTAAAGGGAAGCAGTTCTAGAAGTATGGTTAAAGATAAAATATTGGCACTTCTTTTTATATGAGAAAAGAACAGAAAAGGAAGAAATTTCCTTGAAGACCTCTCATTTTCACATGAGGGTGCTGGAGCTGAAGACAAGTCTTACATGCCAAGGGCTCCCCAGAAAGTTACTAGACACTAAACCAGCTCAGGCCTCGGGAGCCCCATCTTGCATCCCACCACATAGTTAAATACCATCAGAAGAAACATTTTGACCCCTAGTTACATGTGGGCCTGCAGTTGGCAGAATAGAGAACTGAGAGATTTTTATTTCTAGCTATCAGACAGTAGCTTATAAGGAAGAAAATTTTATCCCTCACCTCTTCCCCTAACACCCATGAGTTGTTCTCAGTCAACAGTAAATATTGAATTTTGTTGGTCTTGTACCAATGCCCAATTTCAAATAAAACAGATTTTATGAATAATGGGGGGTGGTCCTTGGGGGCTTGTTATTTGAAATTATTTCATTTTAAACAGATGGCTGTTTTAAGTTTGACTTCATGTTTTCTAATTTTCATTAGAGAAAGAAAAAACAACCCTAAGCAACCCCACCCTTATTTTTGTAATGAGTAACAGTTTGTCTTGTCTAAAAGAAGCTTTTAGTTTCTCAACTGTTTGCACCCAGAGTGCTCAGCCTTCATTTGTTTGTTTTTTGAATCATGTAACTGTGTTGTCCACCTATAGTTCATGAGGGGCTTACAAAGTCTACCCATCTCATCTGTACTCTGACACAAGCTCCAAGATGCTTTCTTCCCACTCCAGCCCCCACATCATCCCTTATAGACTAGGTAGAGGGTAGAGTCTGGACTCTGGTCTTGGTGGGGAAATCCTGTGCAAGCTTCTAATCTCATCTTGGGGCCCTGGGCTTGACCCTGTTCTCTCTGTGCCTTATCAGTCTATCACTACACTGAGGGAGAATCTGGAGATTTCTTTTCTTGTTAAGTTGGATCCCCCTACTTGGAGGATATGGCCTGTCAATATTTGTGTGTGTGTGTGTGTGTGTGTGTGTGTGTGTGTGTGTCCATATGCAAGTGGATACATACACATACCTAGGCTAGTATGAAAGCCTGGGGTCAATATCAGCTGTCTTCATTCATCACTCACCACCTTGAGTGCCATGTTCAGTGAGGAACTCTGACTCAAAAAGCTGATGTTGAGACGGGAAATGCTCTGTTTCCACAAGAGTTACAAACATGTTTTTCTGTGAGTGCTTGGGATCCAAACTTATGTCCTCATACTTATTTAGCCAATATCCACTGAGCCATTACTCCAGGCCCACATTTTGTTATTTCTATAGGCAACATCCAATGGTGTTTCTGCAAGAGGTAGGTCAATAGCTGAATGACTATATTTTTAAGTATGCAATGCCTCTATTTCCTGAACTCCTCATAACTAACTTTTAGGAAACATGTGTTGTTCTCTCCTCTTCCTCAGTGGGACTGCCTTTGGGCTGTCTCTCTGCTCTCATTAGGACAAAAAAGAAGAAGGGTATGGTATGAGACTGGAGTATATGCTAATATAATCAATTGGAGAACTGCTCAAAAGCTATTTAGAAAAATGGATTCAACAAAGATTTTTATAAGTCTACTATGTACAAGGCATTATAGGGGATATGGAGGGATGGATAGATATAATATGAAGCATTTAATACCCATTGTGAAAATAAAGATACAAATGAATGACATGTCTGGGATACAAAAGCGAACAAAGCAGAAAAATAACTATAAAAATTGTTCAATAATGGAGACAGTGATAGAAAAATTAAGTAAGATGTATAGTATCTGAGATGACAAGTGCCTTGAAGGAAAATAAATCAAGGGAGTTAACAAGTACCAAGGGAGGATGAGGTGTTCAATAGGATGGACACAGATCTTGGTGAGGAGGAACTGAACAAAATTTCAAAACCAGAGTGCTATCTAATAGAAATAATTTAAGCTGCAATAACATAAAATAAGCAGATTGGATTTGTTTGAATGATGTGTTTTTATTTAACACTCTGTATGTAAACTATTCTGCATGAAATCAACACATAATTAACAAGATGTTCTATACTCTTATTATTCTGTCTTTAGATTCTAATATGTTTTACCTTCACAGCACAAGTCATTTTGGACTAGCTAGATTTTACATCTTTAATAACCACACACTGCTAGTTGACAAGCTTATTAGAGAACACACTTAAGTTTAGATGCTCTCATTTTAGAATGTCTCTTATAAACTGCACTTTATAGGGTGATTCTTTACTGGGTGGTTTGAAATTGTTTAGCATATTAATTCACTACTTATTAATTTGCATAGGGTATTTCACCGTGAATATTTCATGGCCTTTCACATCTTCATTTTCATACATCTGTTTGTTCTTCATGCATTCATCTTTTCCTCATTCTCTCCCAAATTTCTCTACCTGAATGCAGTTCTCTGGTTCTCAGGCTTTCTGCCTATATTGAGTGGGTTTGAAGAATGTTCAACAGAGTAACTGGCATCTGACAAACTAGTCAGGACTTTAAGGAGCAGTAGTAGTGACTCCTTTGTTCAGTTTTGATTTGAAAGCTATCCAAATGGCAGTTGCTGTTTTCTGCATGCCAACGTGTACCTGGAAACGCCTGTCCTCTGGCTTCTTAGACAGTCATCTATCAACTTGAAACATGTTCTGAGCATGAACACAAAGGTCTTTACTCTTTGCTCTCTAGACCTTGTCTTTGTGGCATCAACTGGTCATTTGAAAGATTTTTATATTTTTTTATTTGACATGAATGCAGACTTTCTTTTTTTTTAAACAATTCCAAATTTTATTTTTTTTTAAACTGATATGACACAGTGAAACACAAAAGGGGGAGACACAAAATTCATCTTTAAATTGACAGGCTTGAGCACTGCTTCAGTGAGCAGGTTTGGCTCGTACCACACACAGCCAGCCACACGCATACAAAGCCACCCAGGAGCCTTTAGGAACCAGGTGGTGAGTAAGGAACCCCTGCACTAGTCTCCCTGGTGGCTTTGGGTTCCAGTTGGGCACAAAGCAATAAATACAACATGTTACATTCAAGAAAGGTCATGGGGAGACTAAGGAAGAGACTGGTCTTAGAGATCTGTTTTCTTGTACAACTCTTGTACAATCAAGCACAGTGCCAATATTTCAAATATTGCAAAGAAAAACGTGTGTGTGTGTGTGACCTATAACTCTGAATGTTGTTATTGGACAGAAACCCCACATCTGCTTGTGGACACTCAGATACTTTCAAGTATGCATGGACAGAGCGGTGACAAGGGCCAGGAAGGCTGGGAAGATATTAGCATGTGTCCACCCTGGAGCCTGGAAGATGAGCTTCAGCACAGACCCTGAAGGCCACCAAGCACAGGAGCCAGACTGACAGGAAAGCTCCACGGGGGACATGTTTGCATATGTTATTCTTCACCCACACCTCCACTGAATTCAGACTTTCTTAATCACCATCAACACCATCATCTAGATAGTGGACTTGACTGTCATGTGTAAATTCCTACGTCACACAGGTTACATCCACAAACATAAAAGAACAGTCCCAATAATTTCTGAATACCTTTGCCACATTTTCTTTGTATTTTTATCTACCTCATACAGACAAATCACACATACACAAATTTCTTTCTCAAATTTGTGTGAGAACAAATTATAAACACAGTGCTCTATTGTCCCCCAAGATGCTTCAGTATATAGTTCCTAAAGCCAAAAGATGTTCCTATGCAGAAACACAGGATGTGTGTCAAAATCAGGACTCTAACATTGCTACTAACCTTTCTCAAGGATGCAATCTGGAAGCCTTGTTATAATTTTGTAGGTTAAACCCTTACGTAGAGTTGCTAGGATTATAGGATGGCACCATAGGATGTAAGAGGACACACCTTGTTCTTAGAGACTTTTTAGATACAACAATCATTCCATTCATTCTGTGAATTAAATGCTTGCATTTATATCCCCCTCAAAATTCATATGTTGAAATATCAATCCCTAAAGTTGTATGGTAGTATTAGGAATGCAATGTTTGAGACATGATTAGGTCATAATGGTAGAATCATCGTGAATTGTCTTGGTATCCTTATATAAAACAGGCACAATCAAACCATTTGGCATCTTCTTCCATATGAACATACATGTAGACTGCTATATGTAAACCCAGAGTCAAATTCTTACCACAAGTTAGTCTGCTAGGGTTCCTCCCACTTCCAGAACCATGAAACAAAAATATTTTTGTGGAAGTTAAAAAAAAAACAGATTTTTCCAGTTTTCCTAGCCCTTTAAAGCATTAAGAAAATCTACTATGATGAGGTGCAATTTGCTGCGACTTCAGTCTCCTTTAGTCTGGGACAAAATCTCAGCTTGGTTTTGTGTTTTAAAGCGTTGATGTGTTTGAACAGTACAGACTGCTTATTTCACAGAATGTCCCTTAATTTTGGTTTGTTGTCTGCTGTTTCCTCCTGGTTAGATTTGGATTGTGTGATTTCTGTCAGGAGTCAGCCACACAAAAGTAATGATGTGTCCCCTCAGTGCACTACATCAGGGGGAGCACATAAGGTTGCTGGCTGTCATTGTTGGTGATAGTCACTTTGGTAACTTGGTCAAGCTCATATCTTCCTGGTACCTCCACTCTCAAAGCACTATTGCTGCACCTTGCAGTAAAGTATCTTAGTGGGAGGAAGACAGTCAAGACTATGCTGCTATCTTATTCCTGCTCTTCCTTTTCCTCACTAGTTTAACATCACTAGATGGCCATGCCTGAGGAAAGTTTACTGTGATGCCTGCCAAATAGTGAACTTCTGATTCCAGGAATGTTTTCTATATTTATTGTTTTGCTTTCTACTGTAAGAAAGACCTTCCCTTCCCATATAATAAGTAAGTATATTTATTTATGTATTTATTGATATTATAATTGTACATTTTATCCTAAGTAGTGAGTTATGATCCTTTATTACCCATATTTATTTTGCTTCTCAGAATGCTCCAGTTTGGGTTCTTTAAACTGGCTCCTAAGTCTTTTTGTCTAATTGTTATTAATCATCTGAGCATTGCCTTCATTTCTTTAAATGGACAGTAGTACTTAGACCCCTTGATGCAGATAGTGAATGGTCATTCCTACAGGCATCCAAGTCAGCTAGGTTAAGAGGTTATAACAATCAAATCATTTATAACTTTTGTCTTTATTATTTCAGTAAAGCCTGTTTATCTCTCCATCTGTCTAGGAATTTCAAGTTCACACTCGTTCCTCTAAATTCCAATCCCATACCAAAGTTCATTCTGCCTTTCCTCTTTCGATTTTTATAATTCCCTTTGTAAACAGTGAGAAATCGCTGCTGTTATCCATAATATATTTACTCACTAAATCCTAGAGTACACAGAAAGTCGTTTCAGCATTGCTAACCCACGGCTATGAAGACGCCTGTTAACAAGGTAAAATAACACTTTATAAGGTTCTTTTTTTAAGCTTATGTCTGTACAATTCATCACTGTAAACAAATCTACCTGAGCTAGGTCTGTCTCTTCCCTCTCAGAAGGTCACTCTGTTTCTCAAATATTAATATTTTCCCATATTTTCTTTGTTTTATCAACCATCCTCTACAAACATAACACATACACCCCTCAACATGCTCACACACATACTTCTTTCTCTGAATTGCGAGAGCTAATAATGGACATAAGGTTCGTTTATCCCCCCAAATACTTTAAAATATATTAAAACAAAGACATTCTCTTGCAAAACCCCAAAATGAAATAACAACAAAATCCCAGGATTTCGTTTGCCTCTGATTGGATTCTTTTTGCTTTCTCTAACTTTGTTAATTCTTTAAGAGGTGTGTGTGTGTGTGTGTGTGTGTGTGTGTGTGTGTGTGTGTGTGTGTGTGTGTAATAATAACACAGTACAAGACACAAGAAGCATTGCAACTGGGAACCCCCTGCCTGGCTCTCTGCTTCCCACATCATTCTCCTTTAAGTAGCCAACATCTTAGCTTTTCTGCACCCCTCTAAATACAAACAAAGGTGTATTTTTCTAGAGCAGTGTTTCTCTTTCATAAAGCATGGCACATTATAGACACTTTCAGGCTTTGCTCTTGCAGTTGGAAACACGCCCTAGCAACCATTCTGTGTCAGTGCACAGAAGTCTCCTTCAATCTTTTATGAGAAGCTGCAGCGTATTATGCTAGGTGTATGCCATAGATTATCCAAAGCCCCTCCTCCTGGCTGTAAGTAGCTCAGGTTGTTTCTAATAGTTTGTACTTATGCTGCTTCAAGAAACAAACTGTAATATATGCATTTTCATACTGTTGGAGCTATATCTGCAGGGTCGGTTCTTATAGGTGTAATAATAACACTGTACACATGTGTCAAATGTAAAAACAAATGAAGTTTTGATGTGTTCCCCAACTCCCCTCCAGCAATGCATGAAAATGTCTCTTCTTTCAAAGCCTCATCACCAAAGCATTTGCTATACTTTTTAATTTTTCTAAATCTGATAGGTGAGAAATGATATCTCAGTGTAGTTTAATTAGCATTTTTCTAATTATGAGTAACTTGGAATATCTTTTCATATGCTTAAGAGCCTTTTTGATATTTTCTGTATGTGCATTATCTGTTAAAGTCTTTTCTTCCTTTTTCTATTGATTCTGAGGGGCTTATATCCTCAATTTTAAGACTTTTTGTGATGACGATAATTGGGTTTTTATCTGTGATATTTATTACAAATAATTTTTAAAATTTCTTTGTTCTTCTGGATACTTGTTCTGTATGGTTTGCAAATGGTTTTGTTTTCTTGCTTGCCTGCTGTTTTGAGACAAGGTCTTATGATTCTCTTGCCTTCACTTACCCAGTGCTAAAATTCAAAGCATGCATCAGGCTCAGCTGCAAGAGGATTTTTCTGTATTTAGTTATCGGCTTTTTCCATTATCACTCTTGGACACTGAGTCACATAAGCCTTTTCCCACACCAGGGCTAAAGAACTCACCCAATTTTCTTCCAAATAATAGAATAGGACAACTTTTATGGTTGATTTCTTTTGAAGATTAATATTTTCAAGGTTTATCCATATTGTATAATTTGTTAGAACTTTGTGTGTTCTTTCTTTCTTTTTTGGCTTTTTTTTTTTTTACTTTTTATTATTGTGTGTATTTTGGTGCAGATATGTGATTCACAATTGTACAGCTGCATGTACAGGTGAATGTGAAGGTCAAAAAAGAAGTAAAAATTGGTGTTGTTCCTTAAGAACTATTTTGCTTTTTGATACAGAACTCTACCTGTCTCCCCTTCCCCAGTATACCATTACCATCTTTTTATGTGCATGCTGTTGATTGTACTGGAAACACATTACCCACCAAGTCAACTCCTTCAGTCCTTTATTTCCCCAAATATAGATAGAACTCAGTTTGTCTTTCTACTCATCAATTGGCAGAAAATTTAGCGACCATGAATAAAACTGTTATGAACATTCATAGACAACCTTTCATGTGGATATATATTTTCATATCCCTTGGGTCTATTCTTAGAAGAGGGATGTCTGAATTACATGGTAGCTCTTTAACACTTTAAGGAAATGTCAAACTATAATCCAAAGTAGTTGTAACATTTTATGATCTTGCCAACAATGCATTGCTATTTTTTCACATCCTTGTCAACACCCATAGTACTTGAGTGAATATAAATTTCTATTTCATTGTAGTTTTGATTTGTGTGTTTGTTGATTGATAATGTTGAACATCTTCTGTTTGTTCATTACCCATTTGCATATTTTGTTTGAGGAAGTGTTTGTTCAGACTTTGCCCATTTTAAAATTGGGTTATCTCTTTGTTCTTTAATAAACATAAGGGCCCTTGGTATCTTCTCAATCCTGGAGACTCAGTAGCACTGAGGAACTCTCCATCCTGTGGGTCATCTGCTCATCATACTGTCAGTAAGAACATTTGCCTTTTGTTTGTTTGTTTGTTTGTTTGTTTGTTTTTCTTCATTATTTGTTCATGTATGTGTGCCTGCACATGAGCATATGATAATGCATGGCATGGCTCTTGTAGACAGCAGAGGACAACTTTCAAGAGTTAGATTTTTTTTCCTTCCACCATGTGGGTTCCAGACAAAACTCACATGGTGGGGCTTGCTAGCAAATGCCCTGATATACTGAGCCATCTTGTGAGACCAGCAACATAAAGGTTTTATTTCATTTCAATAAAGCCTAATTTATTTTGCTTTCCTGTCGTCACTTGGACTATTGGTATGAGAAACAATTGTCGAATTCAAAATCACAAAGATTTTGTTTTGTGTTTTTTATGGTTTTAGTTCTTACCCATAGTTCTAGCTTCCATTTCAGATTTAGTTTCATTCAAAACATATTGAATTAACAAGAAATACTGTCCATAATTATGTTGTACAATGTGCTGATTACACATAAATATATTTTATAATGATTACTACAGTCAAATTAACATAGCCATTAGTACTTGTGGTTACTCTGTGTGTGTGTGTGTGTGTGTGTGTGTGTGTGTGTGTGTGTGTGTGTGTGTTGATCACATTTAAAATCTGTTCTGTGAGTGGTAAGGACACTTAAAATTTGTTCTCTTAGTGTTGTTTTTTTAAATTCATATGTATGGGGTACTTACGTACATGTACCATGTGTACACTTGATACCCTTAGGGGCCAGAAGAGGGTGTTGGATCTCCTGGGACTGAATTTCAGAAGGTTGTGAGTAGCTCCCAAGTAGGTGCTAGTAACCAAACCCAGTTCCTCTGGAAGAACATCCAGTGATATTAACCACTGAGCAATCTCTCCTACCCCCACTATATATATATTGTGATAAGGTCTCACTATGTAATCCGAGATGGCCTCAAAGTCACCAAGAACTGCCTGTCTCTTTAAAGTCATGTGTCACTCACTACTCCTGTCCTCTTTGCAGATCCTAAGAGAGCAATCCAGCGATGCCAACTATAGTCATTATGCTGTATATTAGCTATCCAGAAGTCAGATAGCTCAAAGCTGATAGTGGACTTTAAATATACTCAGATTTCATAGCTCCTGGCAACCATTCTACTCTTTGCTTCACAGGTTCAAAGTAATGTGGGTGGTACTGCAGTCAAATATAGTCAAACCTATATCTCTTTCAGATAGTGATGTATCATTTTCTTTAGGTGGAGTGTATGGAAGATTTTACTTTTAATGGTGATCAGGAATTCTTTTCTCCTGATTATTGGTGGCACTCGCCTTTAATCCCAGCACATGTGAGTCAGAGGCATTCAGATTTTTGAGTACGAGGCCAGCCTGGTCTACAGAGTGAGTTCCAGGACAGCCAGGTATATACAGAGAAACCCTGTCTCCAAAACAAAACAAAACAAAACCAAAACAACAAAAAGGAATTCTTTTTTCCACGTTCTCTCCAATATAAAAGAAAAAGAGCCATGTAACAAGTGAAGTGATGCCTTGCTGTGATTTTGACTTACATTCCCATGATGCTATTGAACAGGATTATATATACCCATTGGTCACTTATGTGTCTTGGGGAAAATGTATAATTGGCTCTGTCGCCTGTTTTCACACACTGAAAAAAAGACAAACACCATTCTTTTCCCTGTAGCCATCTAGTTGTCCCCACACTGTTTCTCAAAATACTATTTTGGGTATCTGTGTACTTGAGTATATGTACACCATGTACAAGCAGGAGCCCACACAGGTCAGAAGAGGCCTTCGAATTAGAGTTACAGACAGCTGTGAGCCAGCATGTGGGTGCTAGGAATTAAACCTAAGACTCAGCAAGAGCAGTGAGCACTATTAAGCATTGATCCAACTCTCCAGTCCTCCTGTCATTTCTTTATGGTAATTATTGTGTGTTAATTATCCTTTAAACATTTGGTACAATCCTTCAGTAAAATTATCTAGGTCTGGAGAGTATTATTATTATTATTACCATCTCTAAATGTATTTACCCAAGATTCATGGCTTCAGATACATAGGTAGCAGAGGATGGCCTTGTCTGGCATCAGTGGGAGGGGAGACCCTTCGTCCTGTGGAGGTCTGATGCCTCAGTGTAGGGGGATACTGGAAAGGTCAGGCGGGAGAGGGTGGGTTGGGGAGCACCCTCATAGAGGCAAAGGGAGGAAGGAGAGGGAGGTTGTGGGATGGGGAGCTTGTGGAGGGGTATCTGGGAAGTGGGATATCATTTGAGATGTACACAAATGGAATGATTAATAAAAAGAAATTTAAAAAAGAAATCAATATTGTCTTTTTCATAGTTATTCATTTCTATTTATATATTTATTTGTGTATATGTGTGTATGTATGTTTGTGAGAGTGCCATTGTATGCATGCCATAGTGCAGGTGTAGAGGTCAGAGAATTGTCTTTGAAAACTAGTTCTCACTTTCCTCCTTGTAAAGACAAGATCTCTGCTGATGTTTCTGCTATGCAGGGTACTCCAAGCTAGCTACAAGCTGCTAGCAGATTGTCCTGTCTTCATCTACCATCACACCATAGGCATGCTAGGATTGCAAATGTATACAGCTGCATCTGGCTTTTTAGGTGAATTTTGAGGGGTGAACTTGAGCCATCAGGCTTGTGTGAAACTACATTCCCCATGGATCTGTCTCCCTGGCCCTAGTTAATTCTTTAAGGAATTTATACTAATGAAATGTTTCCACTATATTAATGAAATGTCTCCCTTTTGTTCTTTCTTGAGTTCTCATATCATGTTAAAACCTAATGTCATAAAAACTGATTGTGAAATGTTTCCTCCTATTCTGTTTTCCAGAAGAAAATGAATTGAATTATTAGGTTTTTTTTAATTGTAGAATTCTCCAATTACACCTTTTAGAGCTGAAGATTTTGGGAGGAGTTTCTCAGGTATGAATTACATTTCTTTAAAATTTTTAGAGATATTGAAATGATCTGTTTTGGTGATTTGTTGCATGAAAGGAAATGGTCCATTTCATCTTGTTTTCCAATTTATATATGTAGAGTTTTGAATAATAATCCCTTAGCCTTTGGTCTTTATAAGGTTTGTAAGCGATATTCTTTGCATTTCTGATTGTCCTTCCTTCTCTTTCCTTTTTGCAACTTCACATGATCTTTTTTTTAAAAGCTCCTAAGGTCATTTAGTGCTTCCTGTGTGTACATGGTTGTAGGACTATCTTCTGGAACATCAGAGGCTACATCCCAGAATAAAACTGACTATCCTTTCCACAACAGCCATTGGCTGGCTGGCAATAGTGTCTCAGCTAGAGGTACCCTTCCTGTGACTATTAGGAATTTGACTAGCTTGCTCTTGCATGGGTCTTATGCAAGCAGTTACAGTTCATGTATATGACTTTCCTCTTATGTCCAAAAAATAATATTTCACTGTAGACATCTATTAGTTTTGTATCTTAAATCTTTCTGCTCCCTCTTCTAAAATGAGCCCTGGGCCTTGGGTTGAGGGATATAATATAATACATTAGATTAGATAGAGGTTCCATTTAGAGTTGAGCATTCCATAGTCTCTTATTCTTTCTCTTCTTACATTCTCATGATTCATTGAAATAGATTTTAGGATTCCATTTGTATTTATATTCCATTTTATTAGATCAGACTGTATAGTTTTCCCAGTAATTATTAAATAATTATACATAAGGATTTTTTAACATAGCCTACCTTTGGAATTTCATCAGTTTTACTAAAATGCAGAAATTGTCCTTGCATTAATATCATGTTACCTTCCTTCTAATGGGTAGTCTTGACTATTTCCTGTAGGCACACTAACTGTCAGAAGAGACGGTGTCAGAGGTTTGACTTCATTCCTTGGCTATGATTTATAGAACTCAGGAGAAGAATCGTTCATTACATTATCACGATTTTTACCTGTACTTGATTTCTCCTCTCCTTTGTGACGTCTCTGACCTTCTTCTGTTATCATTTCCTCTCTGTTTAAAGGACTTCCTTCAGGCATTATTCAGTGATGGGGTCATGAGCAACAATATCTCTGAGTTTTCCTTAATCTGAGAATATCTTGATTTCCCCTTCATTATTTAAGGATATGTTTGCCAGATATATAATTTGAGGTTGACAGTTCTTTTCTTTCAGCACTTGAAAAATGTTGTGGTATTTCCTCCTGGCCTCTGTGGTTCCTGAAGAAAAGTACCTTGTCATAACTAATGTGCCACTTTGTCCAGATGTTCTCAAGAGTCGTTGTGTGCCTTTTAGTTGCTGGAAATAGCAGTGTAAGTTCTCTTAGTCTGAATTTATTCTGTTTGAGATTCTCTTTTAGACTTGAATCTGTATGTTTATTCCCCTTTCTGAACTGTGGCTGACACAAACATTGGGTCTTTGGTTACTGTTCTTGGAAGTCCCTGAGCCTTTCCATCTTTCCTCTTCAGCTTCTTTTACTAGTTTTTCCTTTCTTGGGTGCCTTCCTCACAGAAAGCTGCTCAGGACATGGATTCTATGACTCTTTATTAGTTTTGTCTTTTTTCATTTCAACTTTGTTAGCCCATTGAGTGGGTTGCTTTGCCTTTATAACTATATTTTTTATAACTATATTTTTATGTCTGTAACTTTAATTCTGTTCTTTTTTATAACTTCAGATTCTTTTCTATTTTGTTAACTTCACATTTGTTGGTAATTTCGTGTTGAATATTTTAATGATGGTAGCTTTCAAATTCTAGTCAAATAATTCCAGTGCCTGAATTATTTTGATGTTAAGGCTTAGTGATTTTTGTTCCTTTTTCTTGGTTCTTGGGATGGTAATGTTTACATATATCCTGGGTATTTTTAAATTACAGATGTTTGAGTGCAATTCATTCTTCTGTTTTAATAACCAGTGTCCATAGTAAGATGTAGCATGTGAATCATTTAGATTTCAATTTCTTGCAGGGTTAAACTAACACCATTTGGGTGAATGTAGGATACTGAACTGAAAATAGCCTTCTTGAGACGGTTGGGTAACTAGCCATCTCCCTTGGTTCTGATAACATCTTCCTTGGAGAAAGGACTTTCCTTTGTGCCTCTGATTGAGATGAACTGTTCACTTGCTTATTCCTACTAGAAGAGAGGGAAATAGACGTGGAACATGGCTGGAGGTTCTGCTGGTCTTTCATAGCTCCCCGTTGGTTCCCCTGATGAAGGAATGGGGACATGCATGAACTCCTGTTACCTCTAAACAGGAGAATTAGGGTGCTGCAGTCTGCTTCCACGAGGCTAGAGGGTTAGGTAGGTGGAATGTCATCTTCCCACCTTACCTGCTGCCACCTTCCAAAGAGGAGGATTTTCCTACTAGTGTAAATTAGAATTAAGTAGGTGTTTCAAGACAGATTTATGTAGGCCACCTTTTCCACAGCCCTTTTGACTATGGATAAAGGATTTTCTTGAAGCATTTTTAAAAGACCATTTTAGAGCATTTAGAATTAAAGTGAGAATGTAGTAGAGCTCTCATATACCTTTTGCTCCATCGCCAACTTGCACAGCCCCCCCCCCGCTACTATCCATATTCTCTTTCAGAAGGATGCCACTTGCAGGATGATCTGTTCAGTAGTGAAGTTACATTGAGACACATAATTATCCACACTTCACCTAAAATCCATAGTGCAAGTTCTGGTATACTCTTAGCATTGTGCATTCTAGAGTTGAACAAATGAATAACAATCACCTGTTATACTGGAAACACACACAGCATTTCCATTGTTCTAAAAATATTTTGTGGCCAGGAGGTGGTGGTGCATGCCTTTAATCTGAGCACTCAGGAGGTAGAGGTAGGTGGATCTCTGTGAGTTCGAGGCCAGCCTGGTCTACAAAGTGAGTTCCAGGACAGCCAGGGCTACACAGAAAAAACATGTCTCAAAAAACAAAGCAAAAATCTTTTGTGCTCCACTCTCCCCACCCTCCCCACCCTTGCCTCTGGTCTTTTATGTCTCTGTTTTGTTTTTGTTTTTGTTTTCCTTTTTTCTAGCATGTGATAGACTTGGACACAGACGGAATCTGTTTGCAGTTTGACGTCTCTTGCTCAGTGTTACACTTCTGAGATTTCTCTAAGGTTTTTTTTTTTTCTTTCATGATTTGGTAGCACATTTCTGCTCAACACTGAATGATACTTTGTTGTTTGAATTTACCTGTTTATTTAGCCATTAAATATCTGAGATACATCTTACTTGTTCACAACAATAATGAATAAAGCTACTATAAACATTCATGTACAAGTTTTTGTGTGGCTCTAAACTTTCCTCTGGGTAAATACCAAGGAACTTTCCTGGTGGATCACCTAGTAAGCAGATGCTTGGGTTTGTAAAACTCAACCAAGTTTTCTTCAAAAGTGGATAACTGTATCATTCTGCATTCTCACACAACAATGAAGGAGAATTCCTGTCGTCCAGTATCCTTTTTCCAAGCTTTGTGGGAGTCAATAGGGAAACATGGGGAAATCATGGCTGCTTTGTTTCCTCAAGCCCAGGACCCTACATTGTTGCCATTTTGATTTCTGCTGGAGTTTTTATTGTTTATTTCAGGTTTAACTTGCCTTTTTCTGATTTCCTAAAAGTAAGACTTAGCATATGAATCTTATAACTTTCTACTTTTTCACTACACACACACATACATATATAACTGTCTTTAATCTGCCTTTGTTTGTTGTTATTTTGTGTCTAGTTTTTTATCCTTTTAATCTTGTTTTTATCTCATTTTTTTATGATTGAGAACTTTGTGACTGCCTATAATGTGCTTTGATCAAATCTACTCCCCATTCCCCCCTCTCCAATTCCTTCTCTACTCTATACAATTCTCTTTCTTCTTTATATGTTCTTTTTACAAAACCATTGAATCCACATAGGGCTTCCTATATGTGCTTCGAGTGTAGCACCATCTACTACCTGCCATGAAGTTGATAAATCATTTTAGGCATTTGTAAGTGCGCAGTTCAGGATTGTTCAGTATATTCACACTGGTGTGCAATATGTCCAAGTTTCCTTTTCATTTGTCAGGAAAAGGACCTGGAAAAAATGTGGCCACTCTATCTTGATTGGAAGCAGACGTGTTCGCTCAGCTCTTATTACATGTCTCCATGAGAAATTTAATATGTCATCCAACAGTTCAATAAATAAATAAAAGTAGGAGGTTGTTACAGAATAGGAAGGGGCTAAGAAAATTGAAGAGGGTACAAAGATGAGATTTGAGAGGAGAAATATGATCAAGGTATGTTGAATGAATGTATGACAATCTCCCAATCAAACCAATTACCTTTACAAATAATATGTTAATAAGACTTTGTTAGAATTGTTATTGTAACCTAATAATACTCTTAAATTATGTTAGAAAGAACTGAAAGATCTGTGGTGCCAGTTTTTCTTTTGTTTTTCATTTGTTCATATTCATTCCTAAATTATCCAGAAGATTGAAAGTTTGCTCACAGAACTTGTATATGCTGTTCTATGAGTGTCATATTCATTCCTAAAGATAGTATTTCCCTTATTGCTTTTGTAAATGGGGCTTTTCTGCCCATTGTGTATGTTCTACCCATGGGTGTTTGGACCCTTGAACTAAATAAGCCAGTCTCAAATGTAGATTTCCAGCTTATCATTTGTCAATTAAGGCCAAATTTGAGATCTCCATTCCACTTCTCACATCCATAATAAGGTATGTTGGTAAGATGGTGGATCTTGTGTTGCTTTCATCTCAATGTATGGGGATCTTATTTTCTCACTAGCTACCATAGAGTTATTTCTGACTCGGTTCTCTACTTTCCATCCAGCCACTAATTAGTCATTGTGCCCTAACAATTCTCTAGTATGTAGAAGCAGTGGACATGGAATCATCAACTCAGGTAAAACTCATCTCACCTCTGATGCCCATTCAGTGTCCTCATGAAGAGCTTTCCAGGTTTTTAGGTTATCAACCAAGCCAACTTTTTACTTCCAAGGTCACTCACTACCTTACAGTCTTTTTCCCCCTCTATCTTGTACTTCAGATGGGAGTCTCACATGGCATTGGCCTTCCAGTGGCTCTGCCAGGTTCCAACACATGAAGACATAAGACCACATCTCCCTAACATCCAGAGAATTTTCTAATGGTAGCCTCATCCTATCTTTACCACCTCATTTCCACATACTCTGACAAAACGAAAAAGAAAAGAGGAAGAAAGAGAACCAGGAGCATTAGCTGTTTCTTGAGTAGACACTCAGTAATAATAATTACAATGATGCACTTTCAGTGTGGCCTCAATAATGGAAATTCTTGAGCACTTAACACAAATGAAGAGCAGTGATACACATATGTTACCATGGGGACTTTTAGACTAATGGAGGGGACATCCTGATAAATAAATATATGAGCAATTATTATAACCATAATACAATGTAATAATTATTTTCTCCTCCATGCACAGCTAAATGACATTCTTGTTTTCTGAGGTTACTGCTTGTAGCCTCTCCTTATAATTATTTCTAAAAAAAAAAAAAAAAAAAGACCAAAAAACTAATCCCTATTAGAAAGTTTATTTTGATCCATGTTTGCATCTCTGATTCTGTCCTCTCCTATCAGAATTTCACTCAGTCATTAGGGTTCCATTCATGTATAATTTCTGCAAAGCTTCCTCTGATCTTCATAATACTGAGAACTGATTATTGGATTATTTTTCAAGGTTTGCTCTTGTATCAGAAAGTGTTAAGCATAACATGAATTGCAGGTGAGGCCTGAATTCTACACTATGGGAACTCAAAGGTGTCTAGTACCACTTTGATATTTGTCCTCCTTGCTTACAAACCTACAAGCCAGTGTCCAACTCTAACTAAGTTCTTTGGGAGATAGATGCATAGATAGAGGAAAGAAAGTTTCCACATTATCTAACATCAACTTTAAGGAAAGGAGATGATACTCATGGCTCAGATGTAACCTAGCAATGAAGTAATGGTCATGCAGAAAATGAAGGTACTACTATTGATCAACTAGGCCTTTTCTTAGGCTCCGAAGTAGTCAGTTTGGCAGCAGCAAGTGTGTCGAAGAGGAGCAAACAGAAGGGCATGGCAGTGAGGCTATGACACATGTAGAAGACTCTGAAGGTAGAGCATTGGAACTTTCCCTGGAGACAGTCAGTAAGATCAGTGGTTTTGGAAAGGTTTTTCAGGCTGTAGGACAAATTAGAAGCAAGAAAATTGAGGCAAGGAAGGTCTTATGAGAGTAGGCTATGTCAGAAATCCAGAACATGGAGGATCAAGGGACATACTGTGGACAGTGGATATATAGGCAGATGTGAGAGATGGTTGAGAGGCATAATCAATATATGATGATTACTCCAAAGATGGGCTTGATTGATGTTTCACTAGGATACAGTGACTTTAATAAATCACAGAATGATTTTTAAAATCTGTGAATTTAATACTGTTATCCACAACTGAGGGGAACGTCTAATTCAGAGACTTGAATGTCGCTATATATTTAGTTCTGTTCCCCAAAAGATATATGGCAATCCTAATAGCTAGAACCTGTGACTGATAATTTGGTGGGAAATGGAGACTACACATATGTATTCCTGGTATGATGAGGTCAATAGCATGATCTCTAATCCAATATGACTAGTATATTAATGAGAAGAGGGAAACTAGGATGCAGACACTAAGAGAAGAGGAGCATTGCATATAGAAGTACAGACAGAAGTCATCATCTTTTTAACAAGGAACATCAAGTATTGCTGGAAGCCACTAGAATATAAGACAGCCATGGAAACGTGGAGATCCTAAAGCCTCTAGCAGGAACCAGACCTGTTTATGGCTAAAATAGCACCAGAGTTCCTTTATGCATTCATCTGTTGACAAACGTGTGGGCTAATTTCATCATTTAGCCATTGTGAATTGAATAGCCCTGCAGTAAACATGGATGTCAAGGTGTCTGTGTTATGCTGACTTTTAGCCCTTCAGGTATATACCGAGAAGTGGTATAGCTTGGTCTTTTGTAGTTTTGTTTTTAATATTTAAGGAACTTTCGTACTGATTTCCATAGTGACTCTACTATAGCAGCATTTGTTTGTTTTTATGATGTTAGTCAATTTTTATTACAATGGAAAGTTCTCGATGTAGTTCTTATTCTTGCATTTCCCTGGTGGTGCAGACTGTGTGTACTTTTGGGAATTGTCTATTTATTTCCTTAGGCCACTTATTGACCATTGTTTGATTTCCGTGGGTTTTTAAAGTTTTTTATACATTCTAGATATTAATCATCTAGCAAATGTTTAGCTAGCAGAGCTTTTCCCCTCGTTCTTTAAGGTATATTTTAACAGAACTGTTTATTTTATAGCTTCAGTGAGTTATAATTAAAGTATAGTAAACTCCAAATATTTAAAGTAAAATTTGACTGGTTTTGATGCATATACATGATCACTATTGGCAAGATAAGGAATATATCCCTCAGCCACAAAGCTACTAAAGTTTTCTTGTCATTCCTTGTAGTTTCTTATTCTGGACTATGTCCATCATATTTCCAGGCAGGCTCTGATCTAAAGTTTGTATTTTCTAGGATTCTATACATGCAACTGTTAAATAGGGATACTCTGACAGGCCTCCTTCCTCTGTTGTAGTGACAGAGACCTGTGCATGCTGTTCAAAGCACGTCAGCTACTAAATAGTTTCTATTGCTGAATAGTATTCTGTTGTATAAATATATTGTACCACAGTTTCCTTAATCATTCATCCTTTGATAGGTATTTAAATTGTCTCCAGTTTCCTCACAATTGTAAAATGTAATACCATCAACATAGGTGTTACAAGCATTCTCTTTAAATTCTTTTAGATGAACACTCAGTAATAAAACATTTGGATCATAAGGTATATGCTTAACTTGTTGAGAAATTCCCAAATTGCTTTTCAAATGAAGTATCCATTACATTCCAAAAGTGATGTGTGGTTTTTATTTTTATTTATTTATTTTTAACAACCCATGTCTTTCTAGGGAATTGGCTGAGATTCATGGATTTTCACATATATTCTACAGCAGACATTGGGATAGATCCAGAAATAACTTAGGATGTGGTTCTTGGGCCTATATTCTTAAATATAATTTAAGGAAAGGAGATTTGTAAAGGCCCAACTGGGTGTGGGAAATAAAATGCATTGGGAATAGGCAAACCTCAAATGCAGTCAGATTGGTGCTCTTAAGGGAGGCATGAGAGCCATGAGTGCTTGAAAGAAAGGAGAGGTAGCCAAGTGTCTTGAAACCTTGCTATCAACTGGAGTATTGGAAGACCGTGGGAAGTAAACAGGCAAGGATTTCAGTGTGCCAGTGTCTAGACTACAGAGTTCAACAGCAGGGCCATGCTCTTACCCAAATCTGGAAAGTCATTGCAATGGAACAGGATTTACTTGGCTTTGACCCGGAATAAGTCAGGAGAGAACAGTTATGAGGATACCTATTTTTATCCTTAGAGCACTGTCTTTATTCTAGGGCCCTTCTTGCCTTTCTTATCACCCTTTAAAAAGCTGAGTTGTAGAGAAGCAAAATGGCACCATACCTTATCAGAGAATTCTTCATCCCACAGAAGAGGCCCTATGTTAGGAATTACTCTGAGGATCTTGGGGCTTCATTGGGAAGGTGCCTAGGGAATGACAACATGTGGGACCCTGAAGAATATAAAATACTTGGAACCAGAAGACATCTTTTCTTGGGCCTTCTCTTCCAGATGTGTCAGTGGCTTCCCCTTCTGGGCTTTAATTACCCTCAAAATCTAGAATAAGACTCAACCTACATGGCATCTGTGGTTAAAACCTGAGCCCAAGACTCTGGACAGACATCAAATTTCCATATCTGCCAACCAGAGCTTATACTAACAGCATTTAATGGAAAGTTCCCTTCCATGATAAAGAAAATGATAAGGAAGATTAGTATGAGCACTAGACTCACATCGACAAATGCATACCTCCATAATTGCTCTCATCCTGTAATCCTGAGTACTAATTTATACTATGATCTGTGACTGTTCTCAAATGTAAAGCAATAGGGTGAGGGGGGATACTGGAAGGAAGAAAAAAGTGCTGGATATTTTTCAAGCCTACCCTTTCTTGCCAAGTATATGTGTTAGGGGCCTTTGGAATCCTCTGAGAAGATCAGGCCCAAAAGCTGTTCCTTGTAAGGTTACCCTCTTGATTGTCAATGTCCTGCACATTATGCTCTCCTCACCACCACCACCACATTACTTGATGGGTAGACTTTATTTTTGTTGTCACCATTTTGCAGAAGAGAACACTTAGGCACAGAAAAGACAAAGGTCTTGCTCCCTATATAGAGTTAAGGAATAGCAGAAATGGTAAGGGAGAAAAAAAGAATTCTTTCCCAGCAAGATACAATCCAAAGCTAGGAAAGCAAGGCACACTGCCCCAGGTTCCATCACATTAAGGATCCTCCAGTCTAGGACAAGAATGAACAGTGCAATCTGTAGTTTCATTTTCCTAGGCTCTGAAAAAATCAGGCATCCATGAGCTCATGATTTCTTGATATTCATACCAGGAAAAGATGGGTCCCATCGTCCCCGGAAAATCTACTCTCAGTATTTTTCCATCAAGATAGTAGTATATTTGTTTTAGGGTTTCTCTGTGGCAAACATTGACCAGGTTTGGGCCCTTTCATCTTGGCTTCAAATGAAGGCCTGGAGCTTCCCCAAGGTAGACATACACAGAAGAGAACAGCCATTATGGCATGATTCAGCCTCAACAAACCAGAACAGTGCCCCCTTTTCCATTGACCAGGACTCCTAGGATGCCCTACAGGAGTGGTTGAGGTCTGACTCAGCATCTCCTTTACCCCTCCCTCCCTTTCTCCTTCTACTTCACTTCCATCACTGAAAGCTCCCTCTCAGCCATTTCCCAGGAAGGACTGACTCATGGATCCCAAACCGTCTCACTGGGGGAAAACGGGGTATTCATCAATGATTATAAGCCATGAGCACATCCTCTGTCTAAAAGGGCCCAGCCACCCAAAATAAACAAGCAAGCTAGCCTTTTAAAAACCAGACATAGAGCTCTCAGGAGATACTCTACAATTGTATATCAAAAGCTTCATTATACCTGGCAAGAAAGCAGAGGACAGGGCTGTGAATTCTAAGATCCTTGTGGCATTAATGGGCAATGGCTGGTCCTCAGCCCTTCCAAAGGGAAGAGCATCAGTAAGTGGGTGCTAAAAAATTACTCTTAGAAGACAGGATTTTACCCTGTATTTCAATGAATGCCTTTTTTTTTTTTTTTTTTTTTTTGGTGAAACTTAGAGATCTTGTCTCAAGAAAACACATTTTAAAATGCATAAAATGAAACAATGAGATAACAAGAAATACCAATTAAATCAAAAGACCTATCAGCATATTAACAAAACAAATCTGCAGTATATTAACTTGTGTGCTTCTTAGCATATTAAATACAATCTAGCAGTAGGCCTAATAATTACTGTAATTTCAAGGTAATGATATTTAGAAACTCCTGCTATGAGTGTAATGCAAAATAAAAATATCTGCAAATCCTCTAGGTGACAAAGTCACAGGTTCCATAAATATTTCTGTACTTTATTGCCAACATTCATAATTGAAGAAATGTTATACGTCAGCTAGGTTAGTAAAAATAAAAATGTAATTTTCCTCATTGAAGTGACTGGATTCCTTGCATTCTATCCATGGAATGAGACAATATTGAAACCCATTTGATTGATTCACCTTTTTCTTCCCTGATTTGTCAGCTAAGTCAAACCACTGCCCCTATGAATTTTTATACTCTACTTTCTTCTCACTCCCCAACTAATGGACTACTACATCATTGAGGGTAATCAACAACTTCTTTCAACATCAGTTGTTTTCCTATGTAAAATCATGATAACCATACCGAACTCCTAGCTGTGGCATGCAGATTAAATAATACTTGTAAAACATCCTGTCACCATATAAGCAACTTACAAGGTTAGTTGCAATACTGTGACTCAAAAAAAAAGAGTTTATAAACACAAGGGCAGCATGTGTGCCTTGTTCTTTGGCGATTTATCTACTCACCACCTAGTTGATCCCAGAGTGGGATCCGTGGGGAGCACACAGACTGGGAAGAGACGGTGACACAGTCCAACTGGCTGTTACTGGTTCCTGAAAAATCCATTACTACATATTCAGGGGGATTGCAATCTGCTTGACATCATGTTGGTAGCTAAGATCGATCACAGTAAGAATATTTAAAACACAAAGCATTAAGAGCTGCAATAAGACTTTCAATGTTTTCCCCTCGTGGCTGATTCCCTTGTTAAACATTTACTAGCACATCACTAGGTGAGAATGACTGGGGCCAGGGCTGTAGGGCTGTGCTGCTTTTATGGGAAAAAAATTGATGGGGAAGACGTGAAAAATCAGACGGGTTTCAGAGAAAAATAACCATTTCTTGCAGTCAAAGTTTATTCTCTTTGCTCTTTATTGGCTTTTTCATCTACAAAGATTGGGAACAAGAAAGAACAGGTTTTTCTTGATTAATGTTCTCTGTTATTGATAATTACTTCCATTTCTCCAGTTCTACAAAAGGATCTGTTTTCAGATAAAGGAAACCCATCGCTGCTCTCTTATCTGAAGAGTGAGGCATATTTTACTCAGAATCCAATATTACTATGTAACTTACTTCCATGTCTACTTTTATCCGCGAGACTCTAGTGCATTCTTTCTGGAAAATATTGCAAAGGCACAGAGGAGGAAAATGAGTTTACTGATTATACAGCCCTATTAGCATTGCTTGAATCTGAATGTTGGCTTAGATGGTGTTTTCTAAACTCATAAGTGGATGTTTATGTCTGCAAATAGAAGCTCTGAGTAGCTAGAATTGCGGGGCCGGTGTGGGGGAGTAAATCCTGGGGCAGTGGTTTATTCAGTCACTGACATTGAGTTGCATGAGCTGTTTTCAAATGTATCTAGACTATCTTGCCAATCTCTAGCCAAATGGGTCTGCTGCTTTCCACTCTCAACTGCCTTTCCTGCCTCCATCATGTATAAGCATATGTAACTGCAAGCAACATCAGATGTTTACCCTGCCTGTGATTCCATTCCATTAAATGGTGTTGGTTTTGATGCAATGTGGGATGCTTCAGAGCGTCTTTGCCTTTCTTTGCCAGGGAAGCAGCATTATCATTCTCCATGTATGAGCTTGTGCTTACATTTTTAATATGCCACCCATTTTTATTGAGACAGTGGCTGGCTGCCCAGCAGCAGGTAGACATAAATTGGCCTTTCTTAATATCTTGACTTGAAAAAAGTAAGGACTCACTCTTCTAAGCTTAACAACTATGGGCACACCAGGCTTATCAGATCTGATCTCACATTGTAGAGTTTGATCCTATTCCATACTTCATGCCTGCAAAAGGGCATTGAAGAGACACAAGAGGGCTTGACTTGATATCATGATTCTCCAAAAGCAATAAGGAGATAGGAATGGGACAAGTACCCCCATCAAGAAATCTGGCTTTGTGGAAGCAAAGGTGGTAAAATTCACATCCAGCTAGTTAGCTGGTCCAAGATCATTCTTTTTACTTTAAAAAAATTCTGCTTTCCCCCTCCCCCTGATACCCCTCTGTGTGTGTGTGTGTGTACGTGTGTGTTTGTGTGTGTACGTGTGTATTTGTGTGTGTGTCTTTCTATATCTCTTTTTGTCTCTCTATGTGTATATGTGTGTGTGTGTGCTCCCCCCTTTTAAGATTTTTCTTTGTGGTCTTGGCTGGCCTGGAACTCACTGTGCAAAATAGACTGAGTTCAAACTCATAGAGATCTGCTTGCCTTCATCTCCAAGTTATGAGATTAAAGGCATGTGCCTGGCTCTCCCCTTTGCTATAATAAAGATTGTCCAGTTAAATTCAAATTATATTTCTATGATAAAGCTTGCCCAGTTCAATTCAAATATAATGGACAGCTAAGGTGCCTGTGGCTCTCAGATGCAAGCCAAAGACTATTATCCATTTGATGTCCATGGCAATTTCAGACTCTTCTTATCAATATGTACCTATTTTCCAAAATGCCTTTTTAAATGTGAGCTTCACATTTAGGAAAGAAGGTAATGGACATTTTATAAAATGGCTCCTATAATTAATTGATATAGAGATGATTTTGCATATTGCTGTCAGAAATTGAGGCTGACCTTGACCTTGATAGTAGTGTGAGTAAGACTTGAATTCGATGTATTCATTTACATCATATATATTCTGGGCCCTGGTAGGAAAGGAAATCCCTCAAGAGCTTTAAGTATGGTCCTGCTTTACATTGTTTGTCATCTGCAGAGGATGTTGCGGTACCTAGAAGAGAACAAAACCTAGTTCGGGCCATATTCATCCTACATCAAGAAAGCAGCAAGGCCTTGCAAAGCTAGCCTCTCACCTTCCAGGATAGACCTTAAAGGTACATATGATGACAGTTAGGGTCTCTTCTCCATTGAGCTCAAATGAATTTGCACAGGAAATAGTTTTGGACCCTGGTACTTCTTCTAAAACCATCATCCACAAAAGGAAATTTCTGTATACATTCATTCATCAGTGTACTTGTCATAGGCCAGGCCCTCTTATAAGAAGTGAGCATCCAGCATGGAATGTGAGGGAGAGAACAGACAAGGGAAAAATCTCATGCCAATTTGTATACCATGACACATGGCATTCCACCCACATAGCAGCTGTGGCCATAGGGCCTGAGTTCCCTAGTAGGATGGGGGCCTACAAAGAGATGGCCCCAGAGTGCACCTACAGGGCACATTGAAGATATTATAGTTTCATGCTTTGATTTTTTCACCACAGCCTGATGGAACAGACGCTATTGATAGCATCTCTATTTCAAATTTTGAAAACATATAAATAGTGACTGAGTAGTTCATTTCGAGTACTCACATCTAATAGTAGCTTAGGTAAGATTAAAATCCAGACAACTGGGTGCTAGAGTCCATGCCAGAATAGTTGTAGTGTTTCTCATGATGACATAGTCTAGAGTTACTCCTGCAGGAACAGATCCCAAGTGCAATACCCAGCAGTCAGGACAAGGTGCTGCCTACCAAGCACCTTTAACCTAGACAGTGGCTGTGATCCCATGGGGTTGTGACCCCATTTGCAGGTGACATATCAAATATTAAGCAAATCAAATATTTACATTATGATTCATAACAGTAGCAAAGTTTCCTTTTTCTTTCTGTGTCTCAGCAAACTAATCCTTAAACATTGCATGCTCTAAGATCAGAAACTGACTGGAAAAGCAAGAATTCTGACATGAATTGAGACATTATTTTACTGAATGGCTGACATTGCAAACCATTACTTTTCATCAAATTTAGGAATAAAATTTTATAACTAAAAGCATATGATGTAGATCCATATTAAAAATCATGAACATTAAAGTGTCACATGAATATTCTCAAGCTAAAATGGTATTAGTGTGATTTTACCTATTTTCGTAGAAGACCTGCAGACATTCATTAGAAAAAAAATTCACATGTCAGAAGATTAACAACAATGGTGTTCTATGCTGTACACTTAGCTACAAATAATACTGCAGAGGCTTTGAGACTGATGACACAACCTCAGTGTGAGGAGGAATAAATCATTATATATTTATATATCTATACAGTGTAATATAACATTATATTTGCATAATATTATTATGAGTGTGTTGTAGGCACAAATTCATGTGTTTTGTTCATCTATGTATCAGATCCATGTAATGTACATAGGGGCCAGAAGTTGATGGAGGGTGCCTTATTCAATTTCCATCTAAATTTTTGAGGCATAGTCTCTCATTTAACTTCGAACGCACCCATTCACCTAGAATGACTAGCCAGTATGTTCCAGGGTGTCATTGTTTAAGGACATGATCTCACTATGTACCTTGGCTGTCTTGGAACTCACTGAGTTGAATAGGCTGTCTTCAAACTCACAGAAATGCACCTGCCTCTGCATCTCAATTGCTAGAAGTAAAGCCTGTGTCACCACATCTGACCCCATAATACACTTGTGGCTGCCTCTACAGCTCTGAGATTATAGGCAGATGCCAACATGTCTGGCATTTACATAGGCTCTGAGAATCCAAACTCAGGCCAGCACATTGAGGGAAAGAATTACCTAACAAAATTCTGAACCTTTAGCACAGAGATTTAAAGAATCATACAGAACTACAAAAAAAGAATCATCTAGATCACCATATGGACAAGCACTTATGAATTTCTATGAGGAAGATTCCTTGAACAGGCTATCCTATGTAGCTGTAGTTTGCTTCATATGGATTACAGGAAACATTCTGGGCCCTACATTGCACATTTAAAGGAATGGTGAATGGGGTCTTAAAAAGAGTATTAGTCAAAGTGGGACTGAAAACACAAGGGGGCAGAGTCTCTGGCTGAGGTAGAATAGTAGCCTTCATTCTGCTAAAGCTCACAGACAGGCAGGTAGATCAGAGAAAAGCAGGCAAGAGTTTTTGGACCTCAGCAAAGCACTTGGCAGCATCTGTTGTAAAATCCTCATTTACAGCTCAGTTATGTGATTGTGTAACCAATTAAAGGATTCAATCCAGAGGCCATGGATAATGGATTAATATCCTCCCTCAGAGAAAGAAGTCTAGAGGCAGGTCCTAGGAATCCCTTGGGGACTGCTTCTCTTTTTCTCAATGATCCAAATGAGGATTTAGAAAGCAGTCTTACCAGACGTGTCCCTGACATAGAGCCAGAAGGCAAGTAATTCCCTAGCATGGAATTGACATAGAAAGAGACCTTGATGAGCTTAGAATTGTCATAGGAAATGTAACTGGAATAAATGGTAAATCTTATATGTGGATCCTGAACCAATCTGCCCATGTCGTGGGAAGAGAGGTGCTTGGGAATAATGTAGAGGCTCTGAGTTGACCGTCATCTTGTTATGATTCAGTAGTGAGCTGAACCTGGCAGCACCACTGCCACCATTTCAAGCTGTGATGCCAACTGTTACCTATCAGGCATTCAAATGCAGCTATTACTTTTGCAGTAGTTAAAATGTGGTGCTTAGGTTTAACATCAGTCACATTGCCAAGGAAGATTGATATTAGGGATACTTAAGAGGGTTTACCCCAATCCCAAGCGTTTCTTCCTCTAGAGTGTTTTAGTGTAAAATCCTGTAAGCAGAATGTCTGTTGCCTACTGAATGTCAAGCCTTTGAATCATTTATTTCTCATTCATATGAGTATATTGCCATATGTCCTGAGAGCTGTAAAACTTCTTAATGGAAAGCAGAGTCCTTATTTGCCCTCTAGATATATGGGCTAATCCCTGTGACTACCATTGTCCAAGAATTACTCAGTAGACATACTCTCAAAAGGCAGCTTCAACCTCATTCATATATATGTATTCATATATATGTATATATGAATGTATGTACATAAAATTAGTTCTTTGCATATTTCGTACATGCACCCAATATGTTCTCCTTCCCCTAACTGCTCCCAGATTCACCACACTGTATACCCACTTCTCCACACACTCCCAATTTCATGTTCCCTTTTCTTTTTATAGACTCCTAAGTCCAACTTTTGCTGCCCATATACTCATGACCATCCACTGGAGCATGATCAACATACCAGTGGTTGCACCCTTAAATAAAACTGATTCTCTTTCCCCAAGAAACTATCCCCATAGCTCTTTAGGGTCAGGGGCTCCTGAAGGCTGCCCAATGCCATGCTGAAATGAAAAAGGAGCTTCTTTAATTAATAAGAATTTTATTACGTAATCCATTAGGAGCTTCTGAACCATTCCTTACTGAAACAAAAACTTCAGATCTCACCCAGATGTGTATCCCCCCCCCCCGCCACCACACACACACATTTTCTGGACATCACACTAGCTTGCTATAGCAAGAAGAGCAAAGATAAGCACAGGAATCAGTATGATTGAATGAGCTGATGGGATGAATGAACTGCATAGTCTTGGCACAGAAATTCACTTAGGGTGCTTCTGAATTCATAATCAAATATGCCCATAGTTGAAGGGTGGTAATGGATAACCTATTAGGTGCCTTGTTCCTGGAGAAGACTAAGTTTCCTTCTTTCAGTAGCCATTAATCACCTATAGCTCTTCACCTAGAAGTGGGGGCTTGTGAGATTACCTACCTCCACACTGGCATACCAACTGGGGTTGTCATTGTGAAACTCTAGTTTTGGTAACACTGATTGAGGTTTCATGGGTACAGCTTCCCTGTCATATATAGAAGACACTATCTTACAGTAAGCATCCTGATCTTCTGGTTTTTATATTTCTGCCCTCACTTCTGCAATGTTCCCTGAGACTTATGTATACATGCTGTGTTGTAGATGTATCAGCTGTGGTCATCTCTAAACCCAAATACATATGAACTACATGATCTCGCCAGAATATCTCTCTCTCTCTCTCTCTCTCTCTCTCTCTCTCTCTCTCTCTCTCTCTCTCTCCCTCTCTCTCTCTCTCTCTATCTGTGTGTGTGTGTGTGTGTGTGTAACAATAACTTTAAATGAGAAGTCATGAATTTAAGAGAGTACAAGGAACCTGGGAGGAATTGATGGAGGAGAGGAATAAATGCAAATGATGTGAATACAGTACGCATGTAAGAAATTCTCAAAAATTAAACTTAAAGCAAGACAAAGCATAAAAAAACATGCAGTGAGAAAAGTGAAGTTTAGAAGGATCAGTTATGTTCTACCTGCATCCCAGTACCCTAGGGTAACTATGAATCATAAACATAACAATGATGACATTTTGTAATTTTAAAAAGTAACTAAAATTCTAGGTCCTAAAACATGAACTTTGTAGATAGCAATTCCATGTTGCAATTTCAAAACGCTTAGCATTGTGGGGAAGCAGAGAAATGACAAAGCTTTATAGGCACTTCCTTCCCAGGCCACTGACCTCAGTTTGAGCCTGAAACCCACATGGAGGAAGGAGAGTCCTGACTCCTCCAAGTTATACTAGGAGCTCTACACCCATGCTGTGGTGTGTGTGTGTGTGTGTGTGTGTGTGTGTGTGTGTGTGTGTGTACATAGACAGACAGACAGTCAGACAGTCAGACAAATGTAAAACAAACAAAAACGTTTGACACCTGACAGACCTTTCTAGCAGTTCAGCATGTCTCTTCAGAAAAGCGGGGTTGACAGAGGATGACTGGGCTGCATTCAAGAAGCCTGAAACAGGACTTGGGTTACTTTCCCCCAAGTTTCCTCTTCCTTATTAGCTAGCACACTGACAAACACTGTAGCCAACAGCATGTTTTCCTTCTGACTCAGAAGAGAGGCCTGATAAAAACAAGATGTATTATTTGTCCCAGTATTAGCACTTGGCTTACTGGATGAAGTTGTTTGGACCCATAGGTCAAGTGAGTTGCATCTACAATCTGATTGGGATTCAGCAGCTTCGGCTTTGCATGGGCTAGATGGCAGTGGTGGAACTTCATGCTTAATAAATCTGTGGACTTGACATAGAGCAGGCAATAGAAATTAAGAGGAAATCAGTGCTTGCTGCCAACCAGGGTAGCCTACTGAAAGCGTTTCTAACAGCTCTCCCTCCCAGCTCTTTCAGGAGCTAAATGCTGACCTTGGGCAAAGCCCAGGTCTTGCCTGCTAATCATGCTGTGCAGCTGAATGACTGCCTATAAAACCGCCTTTATCTTGAATGCCTGCTTGCATGCACTTTGTTGGCTGTCTTCTTGAAGGGAACTGTCTGCGAACCATGTCTGCTGTGCACAGCATTTCTCCCACTTTCGTTCCAAACTGGAGCCATGGTTTCCAACTTGCAATGAAGAAATCATCTTGAAAATTAGATTGGTTCCTAAGAATCTATGGATAGCAACCTTGACTGTTTTCTTTTGTTCTGGAAATATTATCTAAAATATTTGCCAGGATGTATTTCCAAGAATGAAAAGAATTGATTAAATCATGACAGCTACTAAAGCACATTGTCTCCCATCAGACAGGACTTTAGGGCAAAATATTGAGGCGCTTCTTCTCAATGTCCTGTGACAACAAACACTCAATCTTCTCTTTACTCATAATCCATCTGAAGGGGTACCTGCTAACTAGGAACTCTGCAAATCTTTTCTTGCCTAACAGTTAAGTTTCTTATTGTTGCTATTAAATGACTGCTTGGATACTTCTCATGCATGGCCAGTTTGGGATATTTATTAAGTACCCTTCTGCCTTTATCCATTTACTTACGTGGTCTTCTTTGTTGGACCTAACACATTATAACTGAAGAACAGATACAAAAGAAATATTGAGGCACTTCTCAATGTCCAGTGACAATGACCTTCTGATACCCATCCCCCTTCTCTCACTAGTTCCAGCCATGTCCCGCTTTCTTTGGGCTCTGAGAGTGAAGAATCATTGGTGATCAATGTCCTCGTAGAATGCAGGGTTCTGATACCCTGGATCTGCTGTAAATTAGAGTTGATTAGGTTTCACTACCATTTACTTTAATGTGGAGAGAGGGGCCTTAAATTCCCCCCTTAAACTCTACTGGAGGTCTGGAGTTACTCTAGGTTCCTATCAACAGACTCTGAACGGAAGTTGGTGCACTCTATCTGGAAAAGCATAATAGGTAGATGACCACAGAGGAAAGCCAGTCACTGATGCAGAAATGGTGCCAGCTGAAAAACGTTGTAAGGTTCTCCAGGCCAAGCTCAATAGTATACCAAGGGAAAATGAAACTTAAAGCAATGAAACCTTGGCAGGGAGATGTTGCAACCTATATGACACCTACAGGCCCTGGACAGCCTGGAAGGTTGCCTTGTCGGTTATTTATGCTCAGGGCATTTCAGAAGGAAGAGCCAAGGAGGTACTGCACCTAGTGTCTGTCTTCAATTAAATCCTGATGGCATTGAGTCCTGACTTGGTATTCAGTGAATCTGACTTTTACAGTCAACACTTGTTTTCCATGTGGTTGCACAAATGTTTCTGTGTTGCCTTGCCAAACTGTATGAGAAGAGGTGTCGTGGATTATAGTCTGTGTTTACTCCCAACATTAAGACTTTAGTATTCTAAGTTTTACTGTAAAATTGGACAAGACAAAGTAACATCAAGTCCATTCAGTCCCGCTGCTTGTTCCTGTTAAAAGTTTTGCAGAAAAGAACTGTCCTTCACCTATACCTGCCATAAACACAGCACCTCTCTGCCCAAGTAGAGCTTTCAGATTTCAAGGTCCTGTGCACTCACACATACCTTATGAAGGGACAGAGCAAAGAGATCAGCCCCATTTTGCAGGGTGAGAAATTCAAGAACCCCAAAAGTCAGGTGACATGAAGACTTATGGCTGGCAATCTCTTGGCTCCAAGGCCCATGCTTAATCTACTATCAAGTGTACATGCTTGCATTTGCTTGCAGTTCTGATTGGCATCTGACCTTCACTGTGACATGTCTACAAACTGTTTCAACAGTCAGAGGTGATTGCCTGCTGAAATCTCTATAAAATCAAACAATTTCCAACATTTTGCTTCTTTCTTCTTCACATTTCCAGTTAATCTTATATGAAAAGTCTAGAGTAATACTGTTAGAAAATCGTTGCCAGGAAAATAAAAGCCTTTGGGGTCATAGCTGATAAGTAAATAAAGGCATAAAGACTAGACCAGAAACCATATATTGTTCCTGTTTCCTTTGTTGGTCAGCTGAGAGACCACTTGAAGGCCAACTGAGCAGCAAGTCCATCTGCATGGGCAGTTGGAAGGATCAGTTATTTACCATCACTAAAAGGATTGATCCCAAGCCAGAAGAAGGACTCTTTCCCCAGGTCCTGTAGAGTTCAGTGCCGGAGAATGCATGCCAATGTCTATGTGCACCTACTTCTCTATGTGTATAGTTCAGTTGGTTACTGGCACAGTATACAGAAAGGACAGAAATGGTTTCCTAATACCTTCCAATACAACCCTAACTGTGATAACCAGCTATGGAAAAGCTTAGAAGAACTAAGTAAGTGGACATTAATTGCAATGGAAACAAGCTCATACATTGCCAGACCCTCTAGTATGTATTGCCAGTTCCAATTGAAGATCTATTGCATATCAGAAAGTGTATGACAGAAGAGGTTAATGGGAGTCACATCCCATGACTGCTTTCTTTTTTAAAGAAATGTGGCTTTGGAAAACTTCCACCTTGCATTTCTTTGAAGGCTAGGTCTGCTAGTGTAGAGAGTGTGGCAATGTCAGCGTTATTGTCACTGCTTTAATATACTCTTAGTCAGCCCTCATTTCTTGCTGTTCCCAAATTCCAAAAAAAAAAAACTCTGTTCTCTGCTTGCCATGATGAGTGGTCACCATGTGTTGTTTAGTTTTAGAGTCAAGTAAGTTTTCCCATAATGGCCAGCTGGAGACGCAGCTTGCTCTCAGTGAACTTGGTGGTTTATACAATTTCTGGCTCTTTGAAGCAGAATTGTTCAGTCTGAGCCCAAAGGGTGGGACCATGAAGTAATTGTATTTGCCAGCAAGCATCAGTATTGACCTGAATTATTACTGAGTGACACTTCACACCGAACGAGTGTGCATTTTTAACTTGGGTGGTATGAAGAAATCCTGAAAGCCAATGTGCAGACATTGGGGTTCCCTGTGAAATAGCAGCAGCATTGTTTAAAGTAGTAGTGAGAGGTGTCTGCAAGAATCCTGCCTCAGTTTTGCAAGTGACTCTATGGTCACCTAGCCACCAAAAAAAGGTTTTCCAGCACAGCGGTCTCAGCAGCCGAATACTGAGCAAATGCATGACAATATCCAGTTTCAAAGGGAGTCAATCTGCCTTGATGTGAAGGGTATAAACACTCATTTACTCCAAAACCCTTAAAAATGTTGTCTAATCCTTTCTTTACAAAGAACAGCCTTCTAAAATCCTGAATGGGAGTAAGGAGTGATAATAAATTGAACTTGATAAAAGCAACTTTATCAGGACACAATTGACACACCATAAATTTATTCATTGAAAGTATGTTACTCTGTTTTAGTGTGTTCAGAGACAGACAATCATGGCCACAACTCCAGAACAGTTTCATCAGAAGAAACCTGTACTTGTCAGTAATCAATACTATAGGCAACCCTTATGTGTTTATGGATTTGCCTGTTCTGGGCATTTCATACAAATGGAATCACAGCGGACTGGAGAGGTGACTTGGCTGTTCTAGCAGAGGATCTGGCAGAGCACCCACATGTACTTGCAATCATCTCTAACTGATTCTGTGGATCTGACCACCTCTTCTGGTTCTGCGGGCACCAGGCATGCACATGGTACACATTCTGGGAGGCAAACACACAGATACTAAGAATAAAAATAAATAAATCTTTAAAAATAACAATTGGAAGCCAGGTAGTGGTGGCACACACTTTTAATCCCAGCACTAGGAAGGCAGAGGCAGGTGGATCTCTGTGAGTTCAAGGCCAATCTGATCTACAGAGTTGCAGGACAGCCAGGGCTACACAAAGGAAACCTATCATAAAATCTACACCTAAAATCAAAATAAGTAAACAAACAAAAACAAATGTTTATCCCTGAAAACACACACACACACACACACACACACATATATATATATATATACAAGTAACATTATATAAACTGAGTAGGTTATATTTATATATTTAGAAGTATGTGTGTGTATGTGTGTGTGTGCATGCATGCGTGTGTGTTAATAAAAATAAAAGGCCATGGATTTGAAAGAGAATAAAGAGGGATGTATGGGAGTATATGGAGAGAAGAAAGGTAAGGAGGAAATGTTGTATTTATATTACAAACCCAAAAATTGAAAGAAAGAGAGGGAGGAGGGAGGGAGGGAGGAAGGGAGGAAGGGAGACAGAGACAGAGAGAGACAGAAAGACAGAAAGAAGAGTAGCAAGGAAGGAAGGGAGGGAGGGAGGGAAGAAATAAGGAAGGAAGAAAGGAAGGAAGGAAGGAAGGGAGGGAGGGAGGGAGGGAGGGAGGGAGGGAGGGAGGGAGGGAGGGAGGAAGGAAGGAAGGAAGGAAGGAAGGAAGGAAGGAAGGAAGGAAGGAAGGAAGGAAGGAAGAAAACAGAAATAGAATTACAAACAATATGGTCCCTTCCTTGGCACAATGGTTCTGAGGGATATCTGTGTAGCTCTTGCCAATCCATTCTTGTCTAATACTGAGTAATATTGCCTTAGGTAGATACTCTCTCGACATTTTGTCTAGCCACACACCTCAGGGGAAATTTGGGGCTTTTATGCATAGTACCTCTAGTAATATCTGGGTCCCAAACTTTTAGTAGAGTTTCTGCATTCTATGGCTACTCTCCCATTCTCAGTCTAGCTGTTCGCCTTTCCACATCTAGCAGCAGCCTGAGAGCTTTCCAATTTCTTGGCATCAGCTTTAGATTTTTAGATTTGTTTGTTTTCTTTGAGACAAGGTTACATGAATACTAGGCTGGCCTCAAGCTAGCTATGTAGTCAGGATGACCTTAAACTTCTGATTGTAGCAGAAGATAGCCTAGTTGGCCATCACTGGGAAGAGAGGCCTCTTGGTATTGCAAACTTTATATGCCCCAGTACAGGGGAATGCCAGGGCCAAGAAGCAGGAGTGGGTGGGTAGGGGAGCAGGGCAGAGGGAGGGTATAGGAAACTTTCGGGGTAGCATTTGAAATGTATATAAAGAAAATATCTAATAATAATAATAATAATAATAATAATAAACTTCTGACCATCTTTCCAGATACCAGGATTTCAGGCATGTGCTACCATATATGTTTTATGCAATGTGGGGGACTAAATCCCACCTAGGGCTTTGTGCACACTGGGCAGGTACTCTACTAAGCTACATCCCCAGGCCCATATGTAGTTGTTAAATTAAACTTTTCAAAGTGAAAAGTGACATTTTCCAATATTAACATGTTTATTAGCACAGAACTGTAATTATATGCCTTGCAGCTCTTGCATAGTGTCAAAACAGCCTATTCAAATGCACAGAAATGTTGAATAACATTATGCATTGCTAAGCTTACTTGGGCTCCAGTACAACAATCACTGAAGCTCTTGACCAAGTAACTAAAGTCCTGAGGGTGGTTCTAGGGAAGCTTGTCATCCAAGCTTGAGTGCACCTTGCAGATCCATTCAGCAAGTAGTTCCTGAGACCCCACTGTAAGCATGAACACTCTAGCACAGCAGTTCTCAACCTGTGGGTCACAACTACTCAGAGGGTGAATGACTCTTTCATAAGCGTTGCTAAGACCATCTGGAAACACAGACCTTTATATTATGATCCATAACAGTGGATAACATTACAGTTATGGCAAAATTACAGTTATGAAGTAGCAACAAAATAATGTTATGATTGGGCATCACAACAACATGAGAACCTGTATTTAAAGGGTTGCAGCCTTAGAAAGGTAGGGCTACTGACACATCAAAGACTTGACTCCTCTCTGGAAGAGGACTGGAATATCAAATAACTTCCAATCAAGGCAAGGGGAATAAGAGGGAGTCCCCCATAAACAGCGAGTTCTTCCTGTACCCCCTAGGTTTAGTTTCCTTGACTAAGATATCCTCTTCGACCTGTGCCCCAGATTGTTAGTTCAGATAATGATTAGTAACAGTCAACCAGTGTCCTGCACAGGATGGACTGAGGCTTGTGACAATAGAAACGTAGTATGTTTCCGGGGAAGCATTTTCTTTCTATCTTCAGCTCTTTTTCTTTCTACCATCCATGTTGAAAGTCTGAAGAATAGTAGCCTCGGCCTTTTAGTCTACATGCTGCCAGCCAGCCAGTTATACAGCTCTTTCCTCTCTTTCTCCGCAGTCCTGGCCCTGCCGGTACTCAAGCAGGATAATTGTGGGAATGAAGGTGTAGACCACTGCTTCAAGATACAGATTCAAGATTTTTGTTCAGAAAGCTCTAGTTATTACCCCTACCTAAACTTGTCCTCTTTCTGTTGGATTTGGAGAACATGAAATCAATAGAATGGTGTCTTTTGAAGGCCTTTGGAGATTTTTCTGGTTTTGTCTTAATGATTATTTTCTTTAGCTTGAATGTATGGTGTACTTTGGTTTTGTGTTACTAGACCTGAAATAACCATATCTCTATCCCCTACAGGCTGAAAGTGCTGAGCTTCTGTTGCTCAGGCTTAATGGCTGCATCTGCACTAATGGAAGGCTGTTTCTCTCTTCCTCATTTGCATGCACTGTGTATAATATATACCATTTTGACCTTAGTATTTGATAGATATCCCAGTTAAGGCCTCAGGTTTGGTTTCTAATACATCCAAGAAAGGCTGAAGAGGAAATGATTGTTGATTTGTTTTAAATAGGAAGCGAGATACAGACATCTATAAACTGTTTGAAGCAAGAATGCCCTGGAAGAAATGTCTCAGAGGCAACACAAGGAATCAATAAGTCCTGGATCTGGAGGCTGAATTCTTTTTAAGTAACGCTCAGCTTCTTACTGGGAAATTATTAGAGTCGATGTAAACTGTAAACACAATAGAGAGAAGCCCCCTTTACCTCTCACACAGTATCCCTTCAAGTTAGGTGTTCTCTAGCAGTCATACAATATCAAAATCAATAAAGTGATACCACACCATTAAGGGATATATGTTTTATATATATATATATATATATCCCTTAATGGGAAAATCTGTACTTTGTTACAGACTTTCATTTTCATGTGTCTAGATAAATATCCAGGAATACAGTTGCTGGTATTTATTTACATGTTCTTTTTTTCTTTTTTTTTTTCTTAAGAGTGGGTGTACCATTCCAAAGGTCCACTAACCATGGATGAATGGCATTCCTCCACATCTTTCCTAGCATGTGACGTTGTCACTAAATGTTTTATAAAGGCAGAAAACTCATGTACATGCAATGTTATCTGGAGCATTCAAAATGGATGGGTTTTTTGTTTTGCATCTTTATCTGTTACTATAGCAGATAACACCCCAGCATTATATGCCTAGCGCAAAGCAAGTTAGCTTGTGATGGTATTTACTTTTTTAAGTGGTTAAAATGTTTTTGTAGAATTGTTCTATGTACATTGTTCTGCAATTTTCTGTCTGAACAGTCTGTGTCTGTGGTATGAAGATAATCCAACAACCCAGCAAGTATTCCCTGAAAGAGGCCATGCTCATATAGAGTGGATAATAACTCTGATTTAGTACCACATAGAAAAGAAAATTACAAGCTGATCTTCATGACAGACAAGATGCAAACATTTTCAATAAAATGCTGGCAAACTGAGTTAACTATCACAGCAAAAAGATCATTCATCATTTGAGACTATCTGAGCCCAGAATCTTCCTTTTGCTGTACTGGGAATGGGGATTGGGGGTAGCATTCACAGGTCAAACCCAGGGCCTCCAATATGCTAGAAAAGCTCTCTACCACTAAGGCACATTTCAGCCCCTTCAAAGTTTCACATCCTGGGTTTTAACAATTATGATTCCTCTTTTAGAATTAAAATGATAGAGTTTTTGGGAATTAAAATGATAGAGTTTTTAATATTGGGTAATTTGGCCATTTGTACCTTAGGAAAATTGCTCCATTTTTAAAAAGATTTGCAAATTTAATATGTAAAATAGTGTTTTCTAATCTGCAGAGTGTGTAGGAATAATTCCTTTTTCATTCGTTGTAATTTTTAGTTTTCCATTTCACCAATTTTACTAACTTTGTCAAACCTATCTTTTTGCATTGGCCTTATCTCTTGTTTTTTGTTTTCAGCATAATTTATTTTAAACTTTTTACTATTTCCTTCTGTATGTATTTGAGTTTCTATGTTCTTTTTCAAAACTTAACATACCCCCCCCTTACTTTTAATGGAAGCATTTAGTGTTATGACTCCTCTTGGAACAGCTTTACTCATGCACCACAACTTTGAGAAATTGTGCTTTCATTTTCATTAACTTCAGCATATTTAATTTCTTTTCTTCAAAATTCAGACACAATTTTAAGCTAGTGCTGTTGTTTCTAAGTGTTTTAAAAAATATTTATCTTTTTTCTTTTGTTTTCTAATTTGATTCCATTATAGTAATAGAAAATGTCATGTATTATTTCAATACTTTTACATTTTTATAAGTCATTCATTTCGTTCATTTGTACATCCTATGTTTTTCAGCTCTGTTGTTTGGAAGATGTCTTTTTGTCATTGAAATGGTTTTGATCTCATTTTAATTCATATTTGCCTAATTAATTTCTTTTATAAGAATTTTCATTATTTAAAGTTTAATGCATGTATACAATAAATATGATCATATCCATTCCTCATTTCCCTCTTCCAACTACCCATATATCCTCCCAATATGTCTCCCTCCAAACTTCCTATGTTCTTCTTAACCTACTAAATCTGATTAGTGCTGCCTATGTATGCATGAGTGTGGTGTCATCCACTTGAGCATGGATAGTACATCACTAGCCAGTTCCTCATAAAACAGTGATTCTTTCTCCCCCGCCCCCACCCCCAACAACTATCTACTGTCAATAACTCCTCAGTGTGGCATGGATTTGGAGATTATCTACCCCATCTATGGCAGAATTTGACCTGGGCTGATCTTGTACATGTCTTGTACAGGTAACAAAAGCTGCTATGAGTTCAAGGGTTTAATAGTCATATCATGTCCAGAAGACAGGTTTCATATCACCTTCCCCTATCTTCTGTGTATTATTTTATTTCTGCTTCTTCCATGCTATTCCCAGAGCCTGAAATAAGGGGATTGATAACGATGTCCTGTGACGTACCAAAATGAAATAAACAATTCAAACATCTATAAACAGTGATGATACTGAAGCCATAATAAAAAATCTCCCAAATAAAAAAAATGGCCCTGAACCAGATAAATTCTTAGCAGAATTCTACCAGAATTGTAAAGAACTAATCAGATTATCCCATAAAATATAGAGAAAAAATAATTCCTTTCTTTTTTTCTATTACAAAACCAATATTATCCTGATGATCTGCAAAACAGATGAAGTCATTGCACAAATAAATAAATAAATTGCAGGCTGCTCTTCTTCCTGATAGATAAAGATGAGAAAATTCTCAATAAAATACTGGCAAATTGAATTCAATATCATATTTAAAAGATCATTCATCATGACTAATTTGGCTTCGTTCTATTAATTCAGGGATGGTTCATCATACATATATCAATAAGTGTAATTAATCATTTAAATGAATGAAAGGCAGAAATCACCCAATCATCTCAATGGACATAGAAAAATTCTTTAACAAAAACCAACATTGTGTAAATGAGAAGAGGAGAGGCTAGCGAATGAGGACGCATTCCTCAGTATAATAAAGGCTACATACAACAAACATATAGCCAATGTCATGCTCAATGGAGAAAAACAGCTGAAGAGTTCCCGCTGAGATCAGGAATAAGGCAAGGCAGCCCACACTCTCTCCCTCTATTAACATGGTGCTTGAAGCTATAGCTACACTGTGATAAAAGAAGGAATTTAAAGGGCTACAAATAGGGAAATAAATCAAGGTATCCCTATTTCCAGATGATGATTCTACATACAGGAGACCCTAAGACTCCAAAAAGACTCATGGAGATAATTAATTTAGGCAAAGTGGTGAGATACAAAATTGACACACAAAAATAAGCAACCTTCCTGTATACTAATGACAAACAGACTGAAAAAGTGAGGCAATCAATCCCATTCACAAAAGTCACCCAAAATATCTGTAAGCAAACTTGACTAAAAAGATTGAAGACCTCTATAATGGAAATCTTAAGACATTAAAGAGACACTAGAAGATGGAAAAATACCCTATGCTCACAGGCTGGAAGAATTAATGTTGTGAAAAGATCATGTTGTCAAGAGCAATCTATTGATTCAATGCCATCATCTCAAATCAAAATTCTGATACCATTAATTCACAGACAGAAACACTCCAAATTTTTATGTAGAGGGACAAAAGACCCAGGGTAGCCATAGCAAACCTAAACAACAATGATGAAAACAATCCTGTGGGAGGTATCACCATGACTGATTTCAAATTATTCTACAGATATGTGGTAATGAAAAGAGCATATTACTGGCTGACACAAAAGCAGACACATAGATCAGCGACATAGAGTTGAGGACCCAGGTATAAGTTCATGGAACCACACTTCCATGGTTTTTTTTGACAAAGATGGCAGAAATATGCATTGAATAAAAATTAGTTTCAATAAATGATCTGAGAGAACTGGGTGTCCATATGTATGTTTCTTTCCCTTCACTTTAAATCTTCTTAAATTATTATATTTGAGCAAACATCTTGAAATACTATACTATTAAGTGATGGTTTTTATCTTATTTGCCAAACTTTTAAATCATTGTTTAACAAACTTGTTGATATTAGTGTTTATTCCTACCCACTTATATGTTTTCTTTCTATTCCCTATGAGGTTTGTTCATTTTTTTCTTTTTCCTCTTTCTATGGATTACTTGAGTGATTTATTTAGAATAATATTGGATTCAAGTATAATATCTATTTGTTGTGTTTGTACTCTGTATTACTGTGTGTGTGTGTGTGTATGTTTGTAATTTAAAATGTACAACCATTGTCAACATTTTACTACTTTTAATGAAGTAGAAAAACCTTGCATTTCTTTCTACACTTTTACTTCTATTTATAATGTAAATTGTGTTAAATTGTCTTTCCTACATATTTAGAACTATATTAGACAATATTATAATTGGTAATTCAACCATCAACTTATTTAGGAAATTTAAATATGAAGGAAAATCTATTTTATTTAGCCATATTGTTTTTTTTTCTCTACATTGTTCTTTCTTCCTTGCTAATACCAACATTGTTTCTTCAGTTGTTTTGTTTGGAGAACTTCCTTTAATTATTATCTTAGTAAAGGTGTGTTGTTTAATTTCATTGTTTTCCATTTATCTAAGAATACCAAGATTCCCCCTCTATATCTGAAACATTTTCACTAAGATTTTGTGCTGAAGCTCTCTCCCACATTTGAGAATTGATGCATTATTTCCTTGTGACTGCTGTAGCTTCTGAGCAAATTATTTGCCATCATTGAAGCTAGTTATCTCCTATAGGTAGGAGTATCATTTTTTTCTGTCACACTTTCCCAGTCTTTGTCCTCACATGCAGAAGTTGTACTGAAAGGGTACGTGTAATCAGCTGCTCTTCCCATTCTTCTTTTGGTCCCATCCACTAAATTTACTTAAGTTGCTGTGGTTTCTGGTTCTAGTATTACAATTTCCTGGGATTGTCTCTGTTTTTGTTTGCTTGTTTGTTTGCTTGCTTGCTTGCTTTTGTTTAAAATATTATTCTGTTTCTTGTGGAAGCATTTAAATGATTACTGTTTTTAAATTGTCAGGTAATTGCAACATCTTCATAATCTTGGTGACACATCCATTAATATTTTTTCACTTCATTTTTGGTCTTGGGCCAAGTGCCTTTTTGCTAAAATAGGATATTTTTGATATTTAAAACTAGCTCTTATTGAAATCTTTGTTTCAATTGGCTTGGCAGGAAAGGAGGATTGCATTTTTCTTTTACTCAGCAATATAAAAGTGCAAGTTTTCTAGAAAGTTTCTTTGATGTAAAGGAGGTTGGGACCCACATTACTACTAGGCAAGCACGTGACATCCAAGTTCTCACGAGGCATCTGTTGTTATCACTCCAGTGGAACTGAGAAACGTGTCTCATTACTCCCAAGGAGGAATACAGTGGGATGCCCACTTGGTCTTTGCTGGTGGAATGGGATGGGACTGAAATGTCTTTTCTGGTGGTTAGCTGGATTAGAACAGTTTTGTCTTAAGGTTCTCAGTCTCAAAAGTCTCTTTCTTGGTCCTATGACTAGAAAAAGAAAACCTTTGTTTTTTTGTGTGTGTGACCATTGGCATTTGAAGTCGCTGATTTCTTTGGCTCTAAATCTAGTAGAATATTTGAAGCAAAAGAAATCCTAGAGAACTCATCATATCCCAAGGTCCCTAGACTATTTATATTCTCTCTACCTTACAAGATCCTCTAATGTTTGTTTTATACAACATGACAAAGATTTTGTTTTCACTCAGTGGGAAAAATGGGGAAAAGTGATCTCTGACTTTCCTAGCATCAAGATTTTAATGCCTGGTACTATACAGAAAAGGGACACCACAATGAGAAAATCTAACCCCATATTTGAATACCTTAATATAGTTTTGACTTCATGTTTTGAAAATCAGACAACTGCTTTGCCTGGGTTTACATGTGTGTTCTTACCACATGGATGATGTGCTGGAGTAGCGCATTTGATGTCCTCTCAACCAGTGCACCAGGGCTTCTGGAGCTCCTTTCAGCATCCATTCCCTCTTTCCTGTGTCAGTCACGATTGGAACTGTTGGTCTGTTCACTTGGATGGGTATTGATCTAGCCAGAGTTATCACATGCTCTGAAGGCTGGTTATAGTCAAGTTGAAGAGCCGCTAAGCCATCATTTTGATTCAGTCGGCATGTTTTTCACCAAAGGAGACTATATCTCAGAACATAGGAGAGCCCTCCATGAGTCCTACACAAAAACAAAGCTAGACCGAGAACTCACTTTGCCCATCTGTATGTCCAGTGCCATTTTAGTCTCATCGGGCCTCTTCTCCACACTCTCCTATGTTTTCAGCACAATTTGTTTATTTCGTGGCCATGGGTGGCTATTTTATCCTGGACAAACTGGTACATGGGAGTATTCCTTATCCCTGGGGGTGGGGTTGACTATGAGGTTGGTATGGTGGGAGGAGAGACAGGAAGATGAATGAGGCAGGTCCCACATAAGCCTACCTTCAGAATTGAAAGCCTGTGAATCATGGGGTCAATGGTCTCATCTTAATTTCTGAAAGACAGTGTATTTTTTGTCTCCTTAAGCCCTGTGTCTAGGTCGTTTGGAAAACGCCTTGGAGAGTCAAGAATAAAATTGCAGGTCAAACAATGGATGACTGGAAAAGTCGGCTTGTAATCGAGAACATGCTTCCCCATTTCAACATGGTGGGAAATCGTCAGGAGACCAGAAAGCTCCAGGAATCGGTCAGAAAATGGGCTGTGGGGGGAGGGTGGTGTTGAATGCTTCTAACCTTAAATTTGAACATGAGATGTGTTGTTGAAATCCTTTGTACAAATTTGGTGTTAGAAATCAACTGAAAATACAAGGAAATTTAATACAGAAAATGAACCACCTCAGACCCTTTAGGTTCCTAGAAAACAAAACGAAACAACAACAAAACAAAACAGTAAGAAACTAGGCATAAAAAAAAAGATTCCTACCTAACTCTGGCCCTGGTATCTTTTCTTAAAGTCATTTAACACATCTGTGCTTTCCTCTCTAGGAACCCAGCCATCATCTAAGTGTTTAGGGATTCCAGTGCTAGTTCTAAGGGCACGCATGATAGTAAGCTTAAGTCTATAGTTGGTGCCTGCAACATCACCAGTGTATTAAGATTAGGTTAGCAGGAGCTGCGGCAAACACAATGGCTGTTATCTCTGGTTATTAGCCCACAGAGGAGTGGCTTGCCTAATCTCTGAATGTAATAGAGCAGAGGGGAAATAGTTCCTATAGAGCCATGGATCTGTTTCCTTCCTGTTCATGGAGCTGAGCCCTGAGCTCTGAGGTAATGTCAGTTCACATGACTGGGAGACAGGTCTTCCCCAGTTCCCAGGGCAATGTGTTTTGTTCATCTTCTGAAAGCTGTTATGTGTACAGGTGTGAGTGATTCAATCGTGTTTTTCTTTATTTCTTCATTGTCAAAAATGTATTGAGGATAGGCTATTAAGTGGAGCACATAACCTTGAAACCTTTGGTGTCTAGAGTACCACAGCATTCACAAGGACAGGCAGTCCGGTGGGTTGGGCAGAGAGAGACAGGTCAATTGGTTGGCCCGTATGACTTGTTTTCCAAATTTCCAGCCCCAGTTGAGGCATTTCCCAAAGAAAATCTCCCTTGTAACAATGCTTTATATTTCAGACTTCCCTTTGATCTAGGATGTCTCCAGAGTCCACAGTCAGTTTAGGCTTGATTTTAAATTCTTCCGTTTTCCAATCCACTTGGGCACAAATGTGGGTGGGCTATAGGGACAGGAAGGAGGCTTCCCTATGACTTACTCGCTGTCCAGACACATAAAAATAAAATGTGTCTGGTAAGTAATGTTTTGTTTCCATCTGTGTAAGTCATTTGCATGCCGTCTAGGGATCCCTGTCCTTGGAACAGGTCTCACTGTGCAGCAGCTATCATGGCTCATGCCATTTTCTGGCTTGGGATCTTATGGCAAATGCCCTCTAGATCACTTTATAAGCCTTGCAAAAATGCACATTCATTGCTTTAGAGTCACACCTTGCACTTGATCAAAATCAGCTCTTCCTCTTCCTCTTCCTCCTCCTCCTCCTCCTCCTCCTCCTCCTCCTCCTCCTTTTCCACATCCTCCATGGCACAGCTCATTCTCTACCCTTGGTTCAGTGTGACCCGGCTATTTTTGAAATACCAAGCTGACCTAGAAGACCAACGATTTGCCCCAGTTGAAGGGGTCCAAAAATATACCTGAGTTTCTGAAAGCAGCTCCCTCAGATGAGCCTTCTTCACAGCTGAAACTGCATCTGCCCTCTTAGAAGGCACATATGGTTTCCAAAAGGGATAGCATTGAGAGCAACCACTCTCCAGTGCCTGATAAGCACCACTGCTCCTGTCTGTAAGCATCCAGGGAAGCTCTTGTGGTATGAGAGCAGTGGGTTGTGGTGGCCAGTCAATCCCTGTAGCCTCAGTAAGTTACCTAATGTTAGCCTCCAACTTGGCTGCAGATGCTGAGGATCTGAACAGCAGGGTTCTAGAGAAGTAAGAGTCAGACAGTGACAGAGTAATACCAACATATCCTGTGTGTTCAACAAAAACCTACTGCCCAAGGACGTTGCTGCAGGGATTCCAACATTCATTGCAGAAGGCTGTCCTTAGTAGTAACTGACCTTGCATTTCCAGGGTGTGGCTTAGCTGGATTTCAGATGTTCTGATTGTTGTCTCTCTTTCTGAGGTTTAATGACATCCAGTGCTAATACTGCCCCCTGGTCCCAAGAAACCGCATGAGTCTGGAAGCACAGTGTTTGTGCCACCTGAGTGCATCCTGAATGCCTCCTGAACATAGACATCTGCTCTGGGAAGTAACCTTAATTAGTTTCTTTTTCAGTAGGTTGAAAATCCAGCTAACAAAAAAATCTGTATCATATTAAAATAATGAAATAAAATTCCATCAGTCTAAGAGAAGAGATTTATCCTTGTAGAGGCAGGATCTCCCTCTGTACACTAGGCTGGCCTGAAACTTTTGATCCTCCTGCCTCAGTCTCCTGAGTGCTTGAATTACAGGTGCGTGACACTAAAAGGCAACCTTTTAAATGCCCTGGAATTTTTATGTAAACAACTGAGAGCTCCCTTGAAAAAAGATTTTAATTTGAAGTGACATATTTTCAGCCTAAGACCATGGTCCAGGACCCTAATGTTTCTAGTCTTACACCTGCTCCTAAATAGCTACCAATGTTCATCCACTGCCCTCTAGAAAACAAAATTCAGATGAACCTAGAGCAAGAATAGCCAGGTTGATTTCAGCAATCACTAAATGTTAGCACTAAGTGAAGCTTTTGGAGAGTCAGACCCTAAGAAGTCATTACCATAAGCAAACTGAACCTCAAATAAGTTAAGCATCTTGACCAAAGTCATAAATTAATAACAGGCCAATTTCAGAGCACCAAACTCTGCTGCCTCTTAGACTGAAAGCTTGTTTTGAAACACAAAATGCTGAGTACACATTACAAAGTAAATTGTAAAGAGACATAGAGACTCAAGTTCCTTTTCGGCATTGCTATTCATCTAGTACCATGATGACTTAATGGCTGCTGTGGCTCAGGACAATTTTTCTTTTGGCAACATTTGGCCATCTATCCAAGGTTAGCATATGGGGTCAGCATGTAGAACATCATGTCCTTTCCTTTGAAGTTAAGACTGGACTTCATTTACTGATCCAGTGGGGTGATTGAAGAGCTCAAAGGCATTGAGAGCTCCAGAACTTCATGGGACAAGGACTTAGTGTTCAAGTCATATGTCACCTCTGCCTCTGTCTATACCTATTCCATTTCTACAGCAGTTTCTGGACAAAATGGAGGAGTTGGCCTAGGGATATAGCTCAGTGGGCACAGTGCTTACTTGGCATGCACAAGGCTCCAGATTCAGTCCCCATTACTGCCAAAATAAATAGCATTAACTCTTGTAAGTATTCTAGAAATGGGGAAGTTATGGTCACTAAATGGAAAATTTGGTGGAAGAAAAGAACATGTACCCTCTGTCCATCAGCTCTGTTCAGGAGCCTTGGGATTGTGGTAGAGTTACTCTATAGGTTACATCAGCTCTGTTCAGGAGCCTTGGGATTGTGGTAGAGTTACTCTATAGGTTACAATGAGTTGGCATGCCCCATACACGTTATAAGCTTGCCAAATACTCTTTGGCTCAAAGAGAGGATGTTCTTATCACTTTCTTTATGGACAAAATAATAAGGCCAGAGGAACATAGTACCTTGTAGAGAATGGCTAGTGAGAGGGTGTAAAGTTTTTTATCAACAGTTCCCAGTGAATAGTACTAAGTGTGCTCTGCCCCTACAGAATGATCCAAACCAACTCCAATCTGTCTTCTCGCCTTTAATTAAAAGTAGGGAACAGAATTCTGGGAAGAGAACACATACCCCCACCCCATAAAGAGTATGTGGGTTTTGAATCACTTAAATAATATTGCCCCTAGTTCCACGTGACACTATTTCCTTTAAATGCCAGTAGGAGGCACTTTCCATGTCCTCTGTGTCATGTAATTCAGGTCAGGGTCTGTGCCCAACAACCGTGGAGCTCTGTTCTGTTCTTTGAACAAAGAGTACTGAAATCAGGAAGAAGACCTCAGAAAGTTCCCTTCATCTTGAATTCTGAGAGTACGAATATGATTTATAAGGGCCTGTCTATGTTGGGCATCGTATCACAATCCCAGAGCCCAATCCCTTGTATGTACACAGCTCTAGGCTAGATTCTGGAGTCCAAGACTTTAGTCTTCCTTCACTGAGAGCAAGTTTATTCTATGATGAAGCTTGAAACCAAGAGGAGTGAATCGGATGTTCTGCCCAATTTATTGCTTCTTATGCCTGGGTTAGATGCTCCAATATTCACAGGGTCCTCTGCCCATCACATTCAGCCTTGGGTTTTCAGAACAGAGCACTGGACAAAACAGAATCTCAGGTGTCCTGATGCTTTCAGTCCAGTGGCATAAACAGAAGAGTGGATAGTATCTTTATTGCATTTGTGGTGGTTCCATTTAGCTCTCTGTCCAGCACAGTCATCCTGGCAGAAAACCAAGCTGCTTTAGAGTTCCATGAGGAGGCAGGAAGTTAGAAATTGAAGTGACTCTGAAATCTCAAGGTTCAAGGGTTGATGTCTTTGCCAATATTCTCTACTTGATGTAGGCTAGAGGCCTGCTACAGATACAACTGTGGCCCCCCAAAAGAGGATCCTAAGTATGTGAGCTGTACTACTGAGACCCAGGCCCTGCTTAAGAGAAGGCCCCACCACTTATGGACTTCTTTATTGTTGTTTTGGCTTTTTGGACTTCTTAACTTGAGCTTCAGGCCCCTCAGTTTCCACAATGGCCAAGTGGCTTTGATAGGTGCTTTCTGCCTACATCAGGATCTCTGAGTAAGACAGAAATGCAGACTTGTCCTAAAGTACACAGGCTATGACTGGTCTTGGCACCTCTTTAGCAAACAGAGATTAGCACTGGCTCACAATTATTTTTCTCTATCAGAAAGGGAAGGGACAATATGTCCTTGGAGCTCAGTTTGGAATACAGAGGAGCCCTAAGGATGACTATAGTCTCTCATTGGCAGCCCAGTTGCACAGAGAAGAGCTGGATTTATAGTGCAACTCTGAGCATTCTGGGTCAAGGCCTGCAGTGCGTATGTGCCTTGCTATTTTGGGGATCCTCCCCATGGAGCACGCAGCTGTTCGCTCCCTTTGCCTGCCCCCCTTCTCCTCCTTCTGCAGCAAGGGCCCTTTCCTGCTACTAACACCCAACCAGGGAGGGAAGCCAGACACAGGCGTTGCCTGCAGACTGCTCTTTTCTGCAAGGGCTGAGCTACTCTCAGTTTGAAAAACACTACTGGGCTCTGCATTTGAGTCCTGGCTGGGTAGCCCAGCTGAGCAAATCAGTGACCTACAAATCAGCCTGTTATAAGTGGAAGATGCTGGGTACGAAACTCCATTTGTCAGCTGGCTTTCACAGGCATGTGGAATCTCACTGCCTGCCTCTGAACTGATGGGAGCATACAGTGGCCTTGTTTGGATTCCTACACAGCTGCTCCCTGCAAATTCCATGATATTAGGCTCACGGTAACAGGTATCTGGAAGTAGAGCCACTATAGGCATAAAGGGCAAATCAGTTGTATTCCTCCAGAGCATGAACCAAAGAAGAGCCCAACTATGCTCAGAACGACATTTGTAGGGAATGTGTAGCCCTGGGGGCCATACCTTGGGGGATGTGTGCCTATGGCACCCCCAAATCCAGGCAAGCCTGTGCAAGTATAGACCTCTTGATTTCACTAAATACCCTAGGCTGGAGAACTTGATATGTGTCAGTTTAGGCAAAGATGTGGGTCAGAAGCTGCCCTTGAGGCAACGTGTTCCAGACTTTAGAGGGTAGCCAGAGTGCATACCTCTCAAGTCCAGGCCACAGATTCTGTTTCTGTAGTGAATATGGAATAATTTACAAGACCTCCTGTCCTTCCCATTCTGCCTGCCTGCCTGCCCCTGCTTTCTCTCTCATATACCCCCTCTTTCTCACAGATGGCCACCCCTAAGATTTCAACCTTAGAAAGGTGAGGATGAATCACAGGCCAGGGAACTTCACCACAGGCATACAAGCCCAAGGTCAAGGCTCAGCAGCTCTGTCATTACTTGCTGCTCTTCAGTATAGGCCTGCCTTTGTCTGTCTCCTTCCATTGTCACAGTCTCCATGGCCTCCTAACTCCCCAGGCATAACTGTTTCCCCATTCCTTGTCTTCCCAAAGCTATTTGTTCCTTTCCTACCATGTGCCTGAGACATCTTGAGTTTCTGCTCCTGCAATTGCTGCTAAGCACCTTGTACATAGTAGGTTCATACCAATATCACTTGTACATCACTTTGTACAGAGTAGGTGCACACCAACATCACTGGACCAATTACTGCTCTTACCAGTTTCTGAGACATGCTTGTCTTGAGGCCTTCTACTGAGAATGGGAGGAGAACAAGATAGATAACTTGCAGAACACCATTTTCCACAGAGGGTAATTTCAACATGCAGTGTCACCTGACTGAAACTTTTCTGTAGCTCATCTATAGAGATGAGGAAACAAGTCTAGCCTTCAGAGGCATGCTGTACAGGTGAAAAAAAATGCATAGCCAGCATAGCACCCTTCAGGTTGCTTTGAGCCATTGGGATGAGGTGACAGTTAAGCCATGTTGTCATAGAGACCCTTGAAGGCCAGAGATAGATGCTCTGTACAAAATGAAAATTGCCCAACTGCATACAAAGGCTGAGAGAGCAAGGCGCAGGGGAATCCAGCAGGGGATGTTGTTCCCTCCTTTCACTGGAGCCAGAGTAGTTGCCAACAGTTGTGCAATACGTGTCATTAGTATTGGTGAAGCCCAGCATTTGGGACTGCTACATAAATTGCATAGTTCAGAAATGGTCACTCAAGTTTCATTATGATTAAAATAATGCAGCTCTTCTCCCAAAAGGTTGCAGGCACATTCCTTCATGAACAGTAGGCTAGCACCACATGGGTTTCCTGCTTCACGAGCAAGGGGCTTTGGAAATACAGTATTTCCCAGGGGAAAAAGTTCAACTCATGTCCCAGATCAGGGCTTGGGAAGCTGTGCACTGGGACTATGAGTAGCCCACAGGCTGTCTTGGTAAATAAAGTCCTGTTGGCCCACAGCCCTGCCTAGCCCTTAGCATAGAGTTTCCCACACAGTTGCAGTCACAAGGACAACATGGCTTGAAAAGTTTCAGCTAGTCACTATATGGGCCCTTCTGGAAGTTTCTATAAAGTATGATTCGTGTCACTGGGCATGTGGTTCTTTTTCTTCTAGAAGCCATTGTTTGCCTTAATAAGTATTACCGTCAGTACCCACTTGAGGTAAAAATCACAGGGCCTCATGCCTGGCCATGTGCTCCTCTCTGCCCACCCCCTTGTCCTAGTTGATCTCAGCCCCATGTTTCTTTTCCTTCCCATGCCATTCATTTCACCTCCCAGGAACATCCAGAGAGAGCTTTCACAAACATTGAGCCAATCTTTCCTCTGCTTCACCTTTCCCCACAATGGCTTCCCACTGGGAAAAGAAAAACAGTGCCCAAGCCCCTTCCCATGGCCTGTGAGACCTCTTGAGAGCTCATGGCTACTTCCAAGCTCATTGCCTGCCAGGCCCACTAACTGCCTCTACTAAGGCCAAGAGTCTCCCCCAGGGCCTTCCAGCCTATTGCCCTCCTGCCAAGAGTTCTGTGCCCTACTATTGCAGCCTGCTTCCTGCATCTGACCTTCACTTAAATGAAAAGGTAACCCTTTTTAACACTCTGTCAAACCACCATGTTTTTAATCTTGTGAATACCTTCTGATCTTGTGCTTTTTGCTGATGTAGCTTGTGATCTATCCACTAGAGCTGCAGCTCCCTCACTCAGGTTCTTCTCTGCCCAACTTATTCTCATTCTGGTGGGAGTGTCTGTTATGGAGCCCACATCATCCCTGCCTTATACTGTTGGAAGCCTTTATCGTGGTGGATAGATAGGGAAAGCAGTGTGCTTTCTTTAGATGCCTCTTTTTCTGGCGTAAGCTTCGGGTGAGGATGGTCTCTAGTGTTACAGTTGCCCATATGGACCTCAGCAAAACTAAACAACTCTTGCCTTTCCTCCTCCCTCAGGATAAGCCTTTTAAGACTGAGGACAATTAACTTGGCCTATGTAAAATATCTACAGGAGGTTATTCACAGAATACCAGCACCCAACCCTTGCTTTCTGAATACATGACTTTATACAGCAAAGTGCACGGTAGCTAAGTACTCTCCATCCTCTTTTAAAAGACCATATGACATGTAAAGAACTTATGTTGTTCTGCCCTTACTTACGTCTGCCCTTACAGCTGACGTGAAACTATATTACTGGCAGTATACAGATAAATACAAATCTCCTGTGTTTTCCCCCAATAACTTAGCTTAGTTTTCCCAAAGAATCAATGTTCATATTTCTGTTTATAAGACATTCAGCTGGTCACTATATGGGCCCTTCCAGAAGTTTCATGGTGGATTAGATCTGTCAGCACTTAGGAATGAGGTTGATGCAGGAGGATGACCATGAGTTCAGTGCTAGACTATATAATGAGTCCCAGGTCATCTAAAGCTATAGAATGAGACCCTATGAGACCCTATGTAAATCTCGTTCTCTCTCTCTCTCTCTCTCTCTCTCTCTCTCTCTCTCTCTCTCTCTCACACACACACACACACACACACACACACACAAGAGGGGGGCACATATTTCAATTATATAACCATAGTTATTACACATATAGTAAAATAAATACACATCCTAAATTTATTATTTTCATATAACCTAATCTTGTTTATTGTGTCCTTTGGGGCTATGAAATAATGTTTGTGGTCAAAACTGAAATAGAATTCATTACAAGACTGGCTAATATCCTCAAATGCACACTCTTTAAAAATACATTTAAATGAAGGAGTTTTCACTTCATAAAAGGGTGCACTGAGGATTTTCTTTCAATGGAAAATTCCTGCTGCATTTTATTATGATTTGGCTTACAAATGTTAGTCTTGCACACAGCTGTCCAGGAGCACAGCCAACGACTATGGGAAGATCTGCCTTGAATGGCAAATTTTGCTGAGTAACCCATGTTAACAGCTCTATTTTAGGACCACCCAGAGTGGGTTTGAATTTTAAAGAGTGGAATGAAAGGTAATATTTTTTTGGTATCTACATCGTGCCAGGCACTATGCTAACTTTACATTTCTAAGTTTACAGAATTCTTAAAAGAAAGTTGTATAGTAGCCCCACTCTCCCATTTTATAGGTAGCAAAACATACTGCAGGTTCTGGGCCTTTCTCCATACCTCTTAGCATCTCACATTGCTGAATTCTACCATTGAAATTTAATATCCAGAAGTCTCTTTCATAAGACCCATCCATTTTCCTGCAAAGCTTTAATATTCAAAGAGTGTTTGACAGTTTATACAGATGCACACCTGAGCCCTCAAGGTCCCTGAGGCCACATAATGGGCTTTGGAATCAAGTGGTTGGGCCCAGTAACTTCAGCAAATTCCTATGATCCAAACTCCCTTCCTGTACAACTGAAAGAAGGCACGTCCTTCTCTGAGGCCATTGCTATTCTATGATGTGTAATTTAGAAAGCCCTGGGAAAGTATAATAGTCCCTATAGGGAAATTGAAACACAGTAATGCACGCTAAACAACAGGTTTTTATTCTCTTGGTGTATAAAGTTGAAATGACCTGTCATTCCCTCAGTGCCCCAGAATAAACTCTGAGTTCAACTGAGGAAGGCTGACCTAGTGCAGAGGTATCCACACAGTCACCATCACGAATTCTGAGTTCTTGACATTCTGATACTGGACTATAGAGCCCCAGAGTCTTGAATGACAGAGGCTCCTCTACCACTCACTAACTGCATGAGTATATTAACTCACTTGGCCTCGATGAGATTCTGCTTGCCCATGTGCAAAACTTATATTCTAAGAAGAGCTCTGTCTATATGTTAGCATTGGTTTTGGAAGCCAAGAATCATGAATAAGAATGTGCACTGACAGAGGCTGAGACCTTAACGAAGGTCAAGACTTGGTTATAAAGGCCTAGGACTTAAAGTCCACCAGCTTAAGAATCGATATAGATCCTGTCTATTGTTTGAGTGCTCATTTGAAAGTAGCACAGACTCCTAAATATCCCAAAAGGCTTTGCTACCTATGGTCACCATAGTCAGAATCTGCCAGTTCTTTATCCATCCCCTCCTCTTCTTTCTCCTCCTCCTACTGTTCTCTCCTCTCCTCTCCTCTCCTCTCCTCTCCTCTCCTCTCCTCTCCTCTCCTCTCCTCTCCACTCTCTGTCTCTGACATATTAGTTATTTGTGTTTTGCTATTTGTATGTTTTCTGAGACACAGTCTCACTATCTTCTGGTCTTGAACTTTCTATGCAGCCCAAGCAAGCCTCTAATTTGTGACACCCTTGCTTCTGCTAAGATTGCATGTATGTACTTCCACACCAGGATCAGATATACCAATTGCTTCCTCTGGCTGGATTTTCCCCAGAGACAGTTCTAGAGGAGTTTCCCAGGTGATTAAGTAAATGTGGACTAAATGGTGAACTTGCCTTTCCACTAGGTTCCTGATATAGAGCTGGACCATAGGGCATGGAAGATGGAGATGTAGCTGATAGGGCACAACTAGCTTCTGGAAGGGAAGGCCTTCACTGGAGCTTCCTGTCTTGAGGGAAATACAGTTCAGGCTTGATAGTGCATTCTATCTGGGATGCGAATGTCACATTCCATTCAATAGAAATCAGAGTAACACATGAGTTCCCTCAAACACTGCCGGAAGAGTTTAGGATTTTGCCAAACTTTTCCTAAGTTACAATTGTAGGTCAGAAAGGATCCCAAGTCTTAAGAAAGCACAGAGCTAGTTTTCTGGTTGCTGAATTTCCCTTGGCCTTCTGCCTTTGCTAGAAGTTATCACAGATTACAGGAACCTCTGGATGCCTTTGCTTGGTTGGCCTCAAGATAGGGAATGCACTGCTTGTATTTGCCTCTGGTCCTTGCATGGGCCACAGACAATGCCAGAGGTAGGGAGCTAGAGCAGATAGATGTTTCTCTCAAGAACTTATAAAAGTCAGCCAATCTAGTTCAGTGGGGCAGTGCTTGCCTAGTGTGTATGAATACCATCACTAAGAAGATACAGAGGTTTCTGTTGGATAGTCTGGAAGTTGTCAGAGCCCTCCCTTGCAGTCTTTCCATATACCTGCAATGCTAGATTTCTAAGAGTATCTAGATTGTGAAACAACTTTGGGGACTTCAGAAAGTTAAGCACAGGATTATTCTATGAACTAGCCATTCCACTTCCAAACAAAAGTAGACTTAAATAAAGTGTGTACTAGAATGTTCCCAGCAACATTGTTTAAAATACACATGAAATGTGTAGTATGAAATGCTGTCTTCTCCGTATGACATGGCTGTCATACCATGAACTTACAGCAGCTGAGGTTTCTGTACAAGATCAAGGGAGCCAAATCCAGTTTAGACAGGAAGTTGATCTCCTGGCTCTGCCCCATATTGAGTAGCTTTCTCATGATCCTGGGGATCGCCCCCTCAACCATGTGCATATAAGCAACACTAACTTGACTTACTGGATTTTTTATTTCAAAGATATAAAATTAAGAGAAATATTCATTATAGGGGATATGGAGGGATTTGGAGGTAAAAATGGAAAGGTAGATGTGATCATATTTCATTGCATACATGTATGAAATTCTTAAAGGTAAGGAAAAATTAAAATACCCCCAAAAGATAGAAACAACCCAAATATCTACCATTCAGTGAGTGGATAGAAAAAAATTTACTCTATTCATCCAATGCCGTGTTATTCACCCATAAACAAATGAAGTATTGATACATGTCACAAAATGGATGGACCTAGAAAACATGCTCAGGAAAGAAACCATACACATAAGGCTATATTTTTCATAACTGAATTTCTATGAACTATTGAAGCTACCTAAGCCTAGAGAGACAGAAAGATGGATGGTTGTAGCTCAAGTTCCATGACTTCTCTAAGGACGAGCCCTTGGTGTTGGGATCACCCTTTTATGTCTAGAGGAAAGAAAACTCAAGGGGTCCTAGTGCACAAGGAATATAGTTTAATAGCTACTAGAGAATCCAGCACACAGGGGACTGCTTGATCATGGCTTAAGAAGAGCTGGTGCTTCCATATTCACCCAGTCACAACCAGAGGCTTAGAGCTACCCTGTATGGTCCATTGTTTCTCTATAACTACCCTAACTAAAGGCAACCTGGCATTTGATGTTTCTTTTCTTTTTTTTTTTTAATTGTATATTCTTTTGAGATCAGTGTGTCTTTTTTTTTTAAGATTTATTTATTACATGTAAGTACACTGTAGCTGTCTTCAGACACACCAGAAGAGGGCGTCAGATCTCGTTACAGATGGTTGTGAGCCACCATGTGGTTGCTGGGATTTGAACTCTGGACCTTTGGAAGAGCAGTCGGGTGCTCTTACCCACTGAGCCATCTCACCAGCCCCCGCATTTGATGTTTCTATAGGGGTTCTCAGGTTGATCTATGCTGTTTCAGTCTGGCTCTGACAGGTGTTGAGTTTCTGAAATGTACTATAATACTCCCTAAAACCCTAAGACCACCAAGTCTCAGTCCAGAGGATTCTAGCTCACTTCCAATCATATTACCAGTAGTAATAAGGCATCCAAAATTGCCCAAAGGACCCTACATCAGGAGACCAAGCCAATAAAATGGTACTCATGAGAAGGGCTGAGCAGACTAGGAGATAGGGAGACCCGATGCCACCCATCCTACATGCATGTGTGAACCAAATGGGAAGCCTCCGAAGGGGGTTTTGGTTTAAAGGTAGGGCCAGTTTGCTTAGCAGATCTGTGATTGATGTCCCAGGGGGAGGTGTGGAAATCTGAAGACACAGTCTGTCACAGCCCAGGGTAGCATACAGCCATTTGAGCACAATGATGGAATTTGACAACTTACAAGCCTATGGTTTGTGTGAACTCTACTGGCTTGTATGATGTCTAAGAATTACTGCCTGAGGGTGTCTTCTACTAGTCCTGTCACGTTGCAGATGAAGGGCCTTCTGTCATTTGTTAGTACTGCCCAAGTACATGTTAGAGCTCACTTTACCTCAGCATGTGATGCCTTCTGTGTTTTGATGGCTCTTTGAAGTACTAGAGCAAAAGGGACATTTTCTTGGTACCTTGGCTATGCAGCCTGACTACACCTCAGTCACATATTCCCTGTAGCAAAAGGCTGGACTGTCAGAACACTCCACACAATTTATAACATTCAACTGAGTCCTGCGATAAAGCACTGTAGAATGGAGGCCCCACCGCAACTAGAGAAGGCTGCCAAGGGGAGACTGCCTCCTCATTAGCTATCCCCTCAATGTTCATTGTGGTGAGCACCAGCAACTGCCTGGCTATGGATTTAACATAACATATCAGATCCAAGCAGTACAAAATGCCCTTTGACACATTCTCACTTACATGACTACAGGAGTGATGCCTCTTGCCACCTTATTCCCAACAGTTTCATGGCAGACAAAAGCTCTATGAGCCCTGTCAGTGAATTTCAGAGTCCCACCCAGCCAGAATTCCAGGCTTACATTCCCATCTCCACTCCTCTACCTTCCCCTCCACCTCATCCCACTGTCTGACTGCCTGCTTGCTTGTGTATAGACTTAACTATTGTTAAACCTGTTGTGTAGATCATGCCACCATGAACTAGCATATAGGACCCAACTGTTACTCACCTTGGTTCCCTTCAAGAGTTTGGTTACCAAGATCTACACTATATGAACACTTATTGATTCATTTTAGACAATTTTTAGTTTTAGCTTATCTTTGGATTCTTTGACATACGATTGAAGAGACAAAGTATCAGTTTGGAATTTGAGGGACTTGTTTGTGGGCTTTTCCATACGTGGCTAGAGGAGTTGCCAAGTTCACTATGTGCTAAATCACTTGGGTTCACCTGTCCATTGGTTCACTCATCTGCTGTTTATTATTTATTTACTTTATTTGCTATGGTCAAACCCTCAGTGAGCTGCTTTCTGAAAATCTTGAGAACACCAGGGCTTCTGAACCCCAACCAGGCCCTGGATAGGAAACTTGGCATGAAAGATTGGATAGGCCTCTTCTTCTACCCACCCATTCCTGGTCAGCCTGCAGTAGTACTCAGTCTTCAAATGAATTTGGCAACAGGTCTACTTCCCTTGTTTGAATCATGAGCATCTCAAAAAAAGCCAAAGAAGATGCTGTAATGCTCTGCTGTTAGGATGAATGGAGACAGGAGACTGAGAGACAACTGGGTGCTCACTGCGAGTGGACCCTTCATCTGGCCTTGACCCACTAGATAGGCAATACAAGGAAAGCCCTGCCTGCTTCCTGGGGGATAGCCATTGCTATGAGAAGATACTGAATTTCCAGGGCCCTTCAAGATCTGCATTAGGAATGTCACAACCCTTTGAGGCCCTACATGTATCATATAATCTACCCATTCTAGTCAAGAAAGCAGCAACAGGACCTAAGAACTCTTTCTCATCATTTCTCACATAATAAAGTGGGCTCAGAGAGTATACATACATGGAAAGGGCAAAACCTCACTGTATCTACCTAATGACCCCTATGTCCACTGTCTGAGCTCTCCCCTGGATTCAATTACTATAGTTGATTTTTATGGGAGGATTTGGCAATCTAGATAGTTCTAAGTGATTCTCATGTGCAGGAAGGCCTGCGGCGCAGAGTTCTGGGTGGGGTTGCTTTGATGTTCACTTAGCCATGAGAACCATGACCCTAGTCTGCTGCAGATGAGGAGTGGCCAGAATTGGCATCCTATCCCTATTCTGATATGAATGTCTTTGCCTCCTCTCCCCTTATCTATGGACAGACAACTCATGGTTGTTAACATAACTGAATGGTGGATAGGAATATGAAACAGGGAAACAAAGTATTGCTTTGCTCCTAAAGACTCCTTTTATATATAATGGGCAGCTCTCCCAAGGTGCCAATCCCACAGTGGGGCCTCTTCCTGTTCTTTGATATCTCCCCAACCCAAGGATACATCTGCAAGGAGGAATTCCTTACTTAAATAACTTTATACTTGGGTTTTTCTTTTATTGCAACCTTTTCTCATTAAAAAACAAACAAACAAAAAAAAAACAGTACAGAAATGCAGAAACTAGAAAGGAAATTGCCAGTCATTTCTCAGACGTGACCACTCTAAAAAAGTAGAGTATTAGTTCATCCAAGTTAGTTTTGTACGCACATAAGCAGTTTGTATGTGTGCATGTGGAAAGAGTGTGTGGGTGTAAACTAAATGGAATAATAATCACAGTGGCTGTTTTAAAATGTGCACTTCCCCTAAACATACACCTCAGGCAGCTCCCTTGCATTTCCATTCCTTAAAGACTGTTAGGTTCTATTTTATCAACATACCCTGATTCATTTAAGCAAGGAAGGTCAGTGTCTATCTTATGATTTTTCTTTTTTTAAACTGGGTTATCTGTAGCTAAGTAGACATTGAAATTGTTCAGCTCGTTCTATTTTGCACCTGAGTGCCTGCCTTTGGCAACAAGTTCATTTTGTGAGCTCAGCATAGCCCCTGAACTCCCCTTTAAGTGTACAATGAATACCCTTTGTGTGACTTTCAGTCCTGTTTAGTATACAGACAGCATATTGCTTTATTTGAAATGTAACAGGGCTGTTTAAATGAGACAGAGCAACAAAGAAACAAAAACCATGCTTCCAAAAATAGATTGTATTTTTATGATTTTTGACAAGTGTAAGTCTAAACTGAGAGTCCTGTTTTATTTGTGGGATTCCTAGCATTAACTTTAATATGTCAAACCTTTCGTTTAATTGGTATTCATTCATTCTCTCTCTGTATCTCTCTCTGTCTGTCTCTGTCTCTCTCACACACTCTCTGTCTCTCTCTGTCTCTGTCTTTGTCTCTCTGTCTCTGCCCCTCCTCCCCTTCTTCCTCTCTCTCATAAATACAGGGAACCAGTAAGAGAAGACAGGAAGGAGAGAACTTCCACTTCACAGGCATGGCTGATGGGAGCTATCCTAATAAAATCAAGAGACCTTGCCTTGAAGATGTCACCCTGTCTATGGGCCCAGGTGCCCACCCTACTTCTCTCTCTACAGAGATGCAGATGCCCACATTAAACATGAATCCCACTTCTGCAGACCTGGGAGTGGCTGGCCAATCATTACTCCTTGAGAACAACCCTCTGGACAGTAATGTTGTGAATAGCAGTGCTATGGGCTCACCATTTGGGGTGCCATCAACTGCAGACACGGGGCTGAAAGGACATGCTGTTCCTTACTATGAGAAAAACAACAGTATGCCAGCTGTAGACCAAGAGCTTCAAGATCTGCTGGAGGAACTAACCAAAATTCAAGAACCTTCTTCAAATGATCTTGACCTTGAGAAGATTCTGGGGAGCAAGCCAGAAGAACCTCTGGTTTTACATAACCCCCAGGCCCCTCTTGGTCCCCCTGCCAAGCTTCCAGTTCAGATGCCACATATGGAAAGCCTTGGATCCAGCAAGGAGTTTGCATCTAGCTGCAGTCAAGTTGCTGGCACATCACTACCCATCATGCCCTCCTCCACAGGGATGAGCTACTCCATTCCTTCCAGCAGTAAGCAGATAGTCTCATCCAGTTCTTCAACAGCACAGGCTCAGGTCAAAAACCAGGTCCAGAACATGCTCCCTGTCACTATGCCTCCATTATCTGTGCCTCAGTGGCATCATGCCCACCAGCTGAAAGCACTGGCAGCCAGCAAGCAGGGATCTGCTACAAAACAAGGTTCCAACCGCAATTGGTCCAGTTTGCCTCCTCCGGGTCTTTCTCCACCTTACCTTCCAGTGCCATCTCCTCACCCACCACCACCACAACCACCACCACCACCATTCAGCCCACAGAACTTCACAGCATCCTGCATGTCATCCAGTAGCTTATCTGGCAGTGCTGTGCAAAGCTCGCCCAATGCCTTACTTTCCAGCATGGCCCCCAGCAGCAATGCTTCCCTTGGGCCCACCTTGCCCTATGTTCCAGCAAAGCTCCCGGGCTTGCCTCTCAATCAGCAACCACAATTCAGCCCCCAGAGCTCCATTCTTGCCAATCTGGTGTCCTCTAGTGTCAAAAGCCCTCAAGGACACCTGATATCTGCTCTGCCTACCAGCACCCCAGGGCCATCCCCACCATACCGCCCTGAGAATCTCTCCAGCCCCGGCTTGCCACAGCAGTCCTTCACTCCACAATACTCTCTGATCAGGAGCCTCACTCCCACCAGCAATCTGCTAAGCCAGCAGCAGCAACAACAGCAACAGCAGCAGCAGCAGCAGCAGCAGCAGCAGCAGCAGCAACAGCAGCAGCAGCATCAGGCAAATTCCATCTTTAAGCCTATGACCAGCAGCCAGCAACCTAAAACCTTGAGCATGATCATGCAGCAGGGCCTATCAAGTTCCAGTCCAGAAGCACCTGAGCCCTTTACCTTCAGCAACACCAAGCCCTTGTCACATTTTGTTTCTGAGCCAAGCCCCCAGAAGATGGCCTCCATGTCTACCCACTCCAGGCAGTCATCTTTGCTCCACTACCTGCCTCAGGCAACACCAGCACATGCTCCTTCTGCCACTGCCTCCTCCACTGCCACTGCCACTTTGCAACTCCAGCATCATCATCAACAGCATCATCATCAACAGCATCATCATCAACAGCAGCATCATCAACAACAGCATCATCAACAGCATCATCATCAACAGCAGCAGCATCAACAGCAGCAGCATCAACAACAACAGCAGCAGCAACCTGATCAGTCTTCATTCCTTCTGCAGCAGATAATGCAGCAACCCCAGCGCTTTCAGCGCATGATGGCTTCTGATTCTATGCCTGCTCTGCCTGGACAGGTAAGGCTACCTCCTAACTGGTAGTGCTCCTTTGGGAAATGAGAACTATGTGAGATGTCATACAAACCTGGCTTTGGCAGGCAAATTCAGGCTATTATCCTCACTGAGGCCAAACTTGACCCTGGAAAAGCCCATGTAAGTTAGCTAATTGCATGTAGTTAAATAGAATGTGCATGAGGCCAAAATTATGATTCCAGGCCCTGATCAGCTCACTTAATTCTCCTGAGAAGAAAGCTTCACCCATAATCTGTGTCCAGGGGAAGGAGTTAGGCAGGACAAGTCAGACTTTTACAGACGTGCATAGTTTCCCTTGGACCGAGCCACACACAAATGCTTTGAAGGATGTGTAAGTAAATCACATTGAAGCATTTGGGTCTTGTCCATGCTGGTAGTAAACTGAATACTAAGCCTTTTAGAAATGCCCTCAGCAACCTGTGCTGAGCAATCTCAGCATGTCCTTTATCACTATGCTAGGTACTGAGGAAGAAAAATAGACACCCCTACAGTAGTTACTGTATTCATCACCATTTTACAAAAGAAGTATCTGAGGCTCAGAATGTTTTGATGACTTGCCCAGTGTCACACAGTTAGCAAGACTCTGAACAGGAGATTAAAGCCAGAAAGCCTTGCTCCAAAGTCTTTCTCTTCTTGCAACTACTTTTTCTCACATTCTCTCATCACCTACAGTCTTTTGAATCATGAAACACAATTGGTTTTCCTTGATACTGTCTATTGTAGTACCCACTATTCTTTGCTCTGATCCTTGCCTGTATTAATTAGCTATCACTGTGTAACAAATTACCCAAAAGTGTCAACTCCAAACCACACATACATATTGGCTCACAGGCTCTGTGGGTCAAGAATCGTGGCTTAGTTGGTTCTTCTGGACCAGAGTCTCTCAGAAAATTATTGTCATCTTCAAGTTCCACGGGGAAGGAGCATCTTCCATGCTCACTCATGGCATGGATAATAGAAAGAGGCTCTTTTCTGGGACCTCATGAACTAGTTTTGGCCAGAGGCTTCTTTATCAAGTATCGAAGAACATGGCCGCTTGGCTTGATCCAAGTGGATGGGAAACATGCTAAATAGATGCAAGAATGAGAGCAGGGATGGGAAAGAATGCCAGAGCTTTAAAATACAGTCTATGTTATTGTCCAGATGTCAGCCACAAGGAAATTCAGGAAGGTTGGTTATCAGGAGGCAGGGCTTCCTGATAGAATACTGTCAACCTTCCTGTAGAATACTGTCGTCAGTCATGATGCTTCTTACGTTCATCAGTTCTTCATATGAGCTGATACAGTTGACCCTTAACAAGCATCCCAATAAGTCACCCTTTGCTCTAAGAAGGGCCTCGCTAGAATGCCATCCTGATGGTGTTTCTCACATTATCAGATGTTCCCAGAAGGCCAGAACCTGTCTCCATATACTTGTCCAAACACAACCTGTGAGGTTCTGCCTTGCACTTCATTCCATAACCTTGAAGTGCTCAGAGTTCTTGGCCTTTGTCCCTGCTGGTTCCTGTACCAGGATTTCTCTCCCATTTCTCTCCTAACTTCTGCAGCTTCTCTAAGCTCAGACAACATGCCCCCAGGAAGCATTGTCCTGACTGACCTGGGGCTTCCACTTTCTGCTGGGCCTCTGTTCTGGAGAGAAATCAAAGAGAAGGGGGTCGTAGAGTGCTTGGGCAGAGAAGCAGGAGCTGACCTCTTCAAGGGTGTACATGACAGCTTTCTAAAAGTAGACACTTCACCCAAGTTTCACGGAGCCCATCAATCAATGCCTGATCTCGTGGAATTGGCTATATGACGGGTGCATGCAGCAGAAAAAACTCCCGTAGGGGTGGCTGGTGGCTAGCTAGGGTGAGTGGCATGAAGACAGAGCCAGTAGGCAGGACAGGGCAATCGCCTGGGGGCTTGAGCCCTTGTCCGTGGCTCAGAAGCACTGTGGTTTGATGTCATTATAGGGCTGTTGCCATCGCTGTGCGTGGACTTCTACGGCTCTCTGGCTGGAGCACCAGCATCAGCAGTGGAACTCTCTCACTAGCACTCATGGACATGTGCCACCATCTAACCTTGTGAGCCACTTTGTTTTGTTCTTATCTGCAATGGGATGTGTTTGTAGTCTGACTGTATTGCCACAGAGCCAGCTCAGATGCCTTAGGGGAAATGCTTAACGATAGAGGTCATGAAAATTACAGCTGGCTGATCACTAAGGTGGGATTGGGGGAAGGTGTTTTAGAGGAAAAACCAAGCAAGCATGCCCTCCAAAGATTAGAAGTGCATAAAAGCCCCCTAATACCCCCTCATAGGCTAGGCTCCCCATGGGGACAACAACATTCTACTATGAGATGTCTTCCCAGCCACATATAGATCCATAGGCCAGACATGGAATTCTTCACTCACCTGTCTCGTCTCTTAATCCTCAGAGGTAGGAAATTTTATTGTTCAAGTCAGTGTTGAGAAGAGAAGCACAGAGAAGTCAGCAGAGTGGCCCACAGTCACACAGCAAGTCTGGCAGCCAATGCTGCAGAGCCTATGCTTATACTCCCATGAATGGGGTACTGCCTCCAGAATGTTCTGTTCCTACCTTCCCTTTATACCCAGTTTCTCTTCCACAAAATGAAGAAGTAGTAGCTGATTGGGGATGAAATGAGATATGACATCTAAAGTTCTTTGAATAAAGCCAAGCAAAAAGGACTTTCTGTCACTGCCTAACTGTTGGACTTGAGCCCTCAAATCTGTCCTCTAAGATTTTAAGACATCAAAAGATACGTCAGGATAGAATGTGAGCCGATCTCCCTTCAACCCTGCCTCTACCATGTTGTTGCCAGGAGCTATAAGCCTTGTGCCCCTTGTGGGGTCTTTCATTCTAGGCTCAATAAAGATGGCCAAGGGTTGTGTTTACCTTGTAAGCACCGTGTTCCAGATTCCTGAGCACTCTTGTGCTCCTGCTCCAGCCCATCTCTGGTGTTCTGTTCACATAGCATCCTTCCAGACCAAATGCATCACAACTGTAAGGTCTCAAAAACAGCTTGGTTACTCTTCCTGAGAAGAAAAAAAAAAAAAGAGGATAGTGGTTGAAGCAAAATTTGGTATCCTTGTGGAAGAACAGATGGATGCCCCAAAGGTGGGGAGTGCATGATTCTCACTTTAGCAGCAGGGAAACAAACTGCCCAGCCAGGCTGAGTCTGTACAAGCAATGGTCGCCTGATGACATGGTATTCATTAGCCTGTGGCCCTTCCCCTCTACAGTCATTGTTCTTGTGGGAAGACTCGAGGTACATGTGAGTCTGGAGCTCAGTTTTTGAAAGGAATATTTTTCTTTTACTGTAAGATGAGAAACAAAGTGTTAAAGAAGCAGAAATGCCCACGCTAGCTGTCTATAGGGTTCGTTCTTCTGTGTTTCTTAACTGAAGCAATTACTCTTTACCAGGAGACTAAATAAGGAACTTTCTGGAGACCACCTCTTCCATCTAAGGCAAATGTCATCTGTCACCAGGTCATCAGTTCAGTGTGACAAGTCAAGAGAGGGTACTGGATGTATACAAAGCAGTGCTTGATGTTGTGTGTGTGAGCCAGGGCCAGAAGCAAAATTTCCTAAACCCTCAGAACCTCAGCCAAAAAATATAGAAGGGAGCAGCCCCCATCCCATTGAGAACTGAGGAAGAAAAGAGAAATAAGCTGCTTTAAACTGGAGTGCACTCAGACAGGACCAGTATGAGCCTTGGCCTAAGATCTAAACCCCTGTGGGCAAGTGAGACTCCCATAGTGAGCACTTGGAACTTGAGAAATGCAATGCAGAAGAAATGCCAAATATGCTACAACCCCCTCCAGTGGAGAAATATGAAAATTTAAAACCAGGTAAAATTTTGCCTCCAAATAAAAACTTCCAAATTCACAATATAAAGTTATTCTTTAGAGCTGTTTTGACTTCAAATTATAGTAAAAGATAGGGAGATGATAGAATTTTTAGGTGAGGAATTCCCCTGATAGACAACTTAATTTGTCCTATCTTGATCTTACCATATATTAATTCCACAAAACCGTAGATGACATTGTGCCATGTTCATACTTGCACATAACATATTTTGATCATATTCACCTGTCTCTGCGCTCTTCACCTAGCTCCGCCTCCAATATCACCGATCCATTCCCTTTCCCTAACAATCCTTATACTTTCATCACCTTTTTTCCTAGATTCTGCCTAAGGAAAAAAAAACATTGTAATGTCTGTATTTCTGACTCTTTTATATACCACTTAACATGGGGATCACCAGTCACAACTGTTTTCTGGCAAATGGAGTGATTTCATTCTTTCTCACAGCTGAATAATATTCCATTCATATGTTGTTGGGACCTATGCTGATTCCATGTCTTTGTTATTGTGAATAGTGTCATGATAAAAATGGGTATACAGGCATCTCTTGTATAATTGTAATACTTCAGAGTATAAGCCCAGAAAGGATATGGCAAAAATCAGACTTTGCTAACTTTTCTATGGTGCCGAGAAGTTAACCCAGAGAATCACATGTATTAAGCAAGTACTTTATCAGCCTGGAAGATCTACTTTTAATTTATTGAGGAGCCATCATAATTATTTCCATAGTGGCTACACTAATTTACAATCCCACAGAGTATAAGAGTATATCTGTCCCCCATCTTTTCTAGAGCTTACTGTTTTGTTTTGTTTTGTTTTGTTTTGTTTTCCTGATGACTGTAATTCTGACTGGGGATAAGATGGAATCTGAATGTAGTTTGATTTGCATTTCCCTGATGGCTCAGACTAAACATCTTTGCCTGTTTTCCTTGGCTATTTGAATTTCATTTGGAAATTGCTCAGTTCATTTCCTATTATTGATTGGATTATTTGCTCTTTTTGTTTAGTTTTTTCCACCTATTTACATATTTTGGATGTTAATCCCATGTGAGATGAATAGTTGGCACAAATTTTCCTTCACTCTCCAGTCTGTCTCTTCACCTTGATAACCATTTTCTGTGCCGTGAAGAAGCTTTGTAATTTGGTGAAACCCAGATTGACAATCAGGGTTAGGACCTAGTGCAATTTCACCATCAGTCACTGGAGAATGGAACCTGCATTTACTCCCAAAGAGGAAAACAAGTCTGTTTGGGAGATGGAAGTGATGCTGTGCTAACAAGAGGTGGCCTCCAGCCACAGTGCCTTCTGCACCTGTGCTTTGCTGCCCCATGTAGAGATGGGTCATGGACAATACTGTGACTACATGAAGAGGAGGGATGTGAATGGCAGCCAGTTGGACTAAGAACAGAAAGTCCTGGAATCTGACACTTGAGGCAGGATGTGAGGCACAGGGGGAAGAGAGTGGCTACAGTGAAATACACCGAAAGCACATGAGAGTTTGACAAAGTTTGAGCAGAGAGAAAGGGAACTCCAGTTCCTCTAGGAGAAGACTGGATTCATTCCTTGCTGGGCCAGCTCTGAATTATATACTCGACAAGAAGTCACATGTCCTCTTAGCTTAGGAAGCAGTGGGTCCCTAGCAAGTAGGAAGGGACATCAGTGTTACCTGCCCTCCCTGAGACACTGGGGCTGCCACATGTGTAAGGGCAGGCACTTCACCCATGGACCAGAACTGAAAGGGTAATACATAGAGCAAGGACCTTGGCCCCGGGCTTCCCAACTGTGGCAAAGGGTGGACTCAAGGCTAAGTCCACTTACTTCCAGGCATTGAGCTCTGAAGTTCTGGCAGCTATGTAAATGCTGAATGACAAATGTGACTCCAGGGTGACTTCAGGTGGGCAGGAGGAGGGGCTAAGGTTGTGATTACAGCAGCTTGCTGGGGCCACCTGTCACTTGGAAAGCAGATCCTGAACCTGGCACACGGGTCTGCGAGTGTGTACACAAAAGGGAACGTAAAGGACACATCCACACACGCCATCTCCATGCTGGCCCAGCCCACAGGGATTAAGTACATGCATCACCTCTCCTTGTCCATCTCTCCTCTTCACGGCTTCACACCTCCGCAGCCTTTAAATAGAATGTCTGTGGTGCCTGAGATTATTTAGGTCTGGACTTCATGCTTAGTGGTGTGCATGAGCTCTGATTACTGCATTCAAATCACAGCCTCCCATTGAAAGCAGAAATGATCAGTGAGGCTCAGAGAATTCCTTCTGCAATGAAAGCTACATTAGCCCATTTTAGACTCCAGTTAGGAGAGATGGAACTGAACCTTCTCCTGTTCTCAGAATCACTTATTAGCATTTTTACAGTGACCTTTAACTTACTGAGAGACGTGACTCCTTCCATCACACCGGGTGTACCACTTGTAGAAGAAGGGCCTGTCACCTTGGGCTTCTAAGTCCTCTCATTTGCTTTGCTGCTTTTTTTTTTCTCATTCAGTGGGGAGGGAGGGCAGCACTGCCTGACATATTCACAGGCAAGTTTCTTCATGTTTTCTCTTTTCCTAATTCTAGTGAGGGGTAACATAGACTTCACTTCAAAGGTTCGTTCTGGTGAAATGTAAGAGCAGAGGCCTTCGGGAGCAAGGTCTGGGCTGCCTATTGGAAGTCAACTGACAACTAAGGAAGGAAGTGGGGGAGGGGGACATATGTCAGGTTGCAAAGGACCACTGATCAGAATGGAGGCTTGCCCTGCATGCATCTTCTCTAGCAGACATGGACATGATTTCTTGAGTGTTAGGCACGGTGTGACATTTATTTCAAGGGGCTGATCACTGATGCCTCAGTGTTGAGTAGCTGTGCTTTAACCATTGTGGATTGACAGGAAATGAAACTATGCTCAAAACATAGCACTAAGGTTACCAAGAATCAATGTTGTTATTTTTTTCCCAAGTTTCTTTTTGAGTTTCTGAGTATTGAGAATAATGTCCCACCTTAAAGCTTCCCCCTTTTGATCCAGCAGGATCATAAGTCACACGTGCATGGACGCCTTGCCTGACACTATTGTACCCTTTGACTGTGTTTCTTAGAGGTTGGCAGAGCACATAACTTCCATCTGCTTTTAGAAAGCTCTGTGTACTCTGACTTGACTGCTTCAGAGCTTGAAGAGAGCAGAAGAATAGACAAGTGAGTCCTTAGTACGTCGAGCTCCAAATTCTCAGGTTAAACCAGTGATGGATCAAAAGTATATGGAAAAAAAATCTGTGTGTTTTGAACACATACATTTTTGTGTCATTATTTCATAAACAATATAGCATGATTATTTGCATTTGTATTGCACATTGTAAGTAATCTAGACATGATTTAAAGTATAAGAGGATATGTATAGGATCTATGGAAATACCAACATTTTTATTCAAATGACTTAAGCATCCAAAGACTTTGAAATTTGCGGGAGTTCCTCACATCAGTCTTGTTAGGGGACATTACTGCTCCTGATGCCCACATAGACAGCAGCTCCTAAGCCAACAAGTAGACAGCAGGGCTCCTGTTTAGCTGTTGGTTGAACCAGAGAAGTTGTGTGTTAGATCAGAAAATATACAGCTTAGACTCACAAAGAGGAAAGACACGGGGTTTCAAACTTCTGCAGACAATGATAACACCCCATTGAAAAACCCCATGCTATGAGACTGTAGAATTTAAAAGGTTGGAGTAGTTGATGCTATGTCACATGCAGTTGGATAGCACACAACGATGTTTCTGTCAACATAGAGTGGATGCACAATTGGGTTTCTCTAAGATTATAATGGAGCTGAGAAAGTCCTATCATCTGATGATGTCATAGTCATTCTGTCAAAAGGCATTACATTATTGTAGTGATACTGGGGTAATCAAACTGCCAGTCCAATAAGAGAAGAACACGTGCAATAGTGTACTCAACACTTCATGTTTATACTATGAAGAAATGGCTATGTTCCTAGGTTTTTGTATTTCCTATAGTTTTTGCCGTGTTATGTTGGCAATTGCTCATCTATATATACTGAGTCTCCTGATTGTATCATAATGCCACAGTAGAGTGATGACCTTTATGTATCATGTAGATTTGTGTAAGTTCACTCAGTGAGGTTCCCACCATGATGAAATCAACTAGCAACACATTTCTGTGTCCCTATCAATAAGTGACACATAGCTGTGTCTCAAAACAACAAAATAGAAAGGGAAACAATGCAGTTTTAAAGCACTTGTTAATGTTTCACTAATCAAAAGCAATCTTTAATGGTATTGTTAATGTGTAGTATCAAAATAGCATCGATCTCTCCATCCATTTTTCTGCTTGGGGACAGAAGTGAGTGGATATCTCCTCATTACTTAGTGAGCACATGTAAGCTAACCACACAAAACTGAGTTGCTGCACATACCCAGAGCGTAGCAATGAATTTCCCAGTAAATTAAACAATATGACTGTCATTCTCTGGGAATTTTAGAGAAATAGCGATATTGAAGGTACGAGGAAATGACTTAAATAGGATACAGGTGACTGCTATCGAGACTTGGTTTTCTATGAGAAAGTTTAGGGCCTTGGAATAAAGTTTTGGCAAAGGTTAGGGATCTCCACTACAATGAGAACAGGTCCTAAGACCTTGACACTGGAACGCAAAGTATTAAACAAGAGCCGCGGATAAATGTTCAAATGACTCATAGAAAGTTGATACATCTGCTTGTGATGCATTCAGGACTTTTAGTTCCTACCTTTTGGAGTTTGGTGATGCCCAGTTTTTAAGAGTTATTTGTGTCTTATTTGTGACCTCACTTAATACTACCCCTTAGCTACAGGGAAATACCTTACTTAGCTTTGAATGCGAGCCAAAGAAAAGTATGACCCTTTAAATAAGTATAAGAAGCCGGGCGGTGGTGGCACATGCCTTTAATCCCAGCACTTGGGAGGCAGAGGCAGGCAGACTTCTGAGTTCAAAGCTAGCCTGGTCTACAAAGTGAGTTCCAGGACAGCCAGGGCTATAGAGAGAAACCCTGTCTTGAAAAAACCATAATAATAATAATAATAATAATAATAATAATAATAATAATAATAAGTATAAGTATAAGAATGTGGGGTGGTGGGAATGATCCAGCGATGGAGTAGCGTCTGCTAGGTTCACAGAATGTTAAGTGTTTGAGATTATTCGGGTAGTTGGTTTGGATAAATGTTGATAGAAGCTCTCAGCTTTCAAGACTTAGGAGCTTGATGAACTCAGCTGTTTTCATGCTGGAGAGAGGAAATATCTTTGACACCTTGTGTAGGACACTGCCTGCCTGCAGTGCATCTTTGTGAGTTAGTTGTGCTTCTTGTACTTCTATGGTATTTGTGCAATGTCTGAATATGTGTATCTTCCTCTTCAACTTCCAACAAATACAGTGTCATGCTTCCGGTGGTACTTTGCACAGGGTGTTCTGTTGCTGCTGCTATCACTGTTGTTAATGAAGTTTATAAGGACAAAACAAGACTTCTGGCTGCCATTTCACATACCACAGTGACAGTCACATATGATAAGCAAAAACCAGAAGACAGCTATCTTAGGAATTCAAGCCACTTGTTTTTACTAAGATTTATTCATACCACTCAAAGGTGGCACTAATCCTTCTGGTACAAACCAGTCAGCGGTGGTCTTAGGAGCTGTGAGTGGTCTCCATTTACACGGTGTGTTGATAACTGCTATTGGTTTCTGACTAGCACGGGAGCAAGTGAACATGATTTAAAGACTACTTGGCATTTGTTCTTTCTTTTTTAGGCTTAAGATGCAAACGAGTAAGAACACTTAGCTATACTGAGCATGGGGGCATGTGTAATCCTAGCACTGAGACTGAGGCAGGAGGACCACAAATTAAAGGTTGACTTGGACTACATATACCCTATAACCCCCCCCCCCACACACACACACACACACACAAAGAACGATACTGTTTTGGTTGTATTTGAAAAAGCTTTGTGTTAGCTTTCTGTCACTTTGACAAGATGCCGAGATAATAACTTTGTAAGAAGAAAGGATTTATTTTGACTCACAGTTTTCAGTCCATAGTCTGCTGGACCCCTTGATTTAGAGTCTGTGCTAAGACAGAACACCATGATGGGGAACACCTATTTAATCAAACCTCTTCAGCTCATAGCACCTGGAAAGCAAAGAAGCACAAAGCGGCAGGGATTCAATATTCCCCCACCAAGGGTCAAGGACGCATCCCCAATGATCTAACTTCCTCCCCTTAGGCCCTACTTCCTAATAGTTTCACCACCTCTGCCATTGTACCACATGCTGGTGTTCAGACTGCTATCTCAAGGGCCCTTGAGAGACACTCAGCATTCAAACAATAGCAATCTCATACCATAGGATTAAAATAATAACACATGTTTATTTTTACTACTTTCTGAGTTCAGATTCCATATTTCTCATAGAAAACTTGTGATTTTGTTTTTGAGTTTTTGTTTTTCATTTATTTTGTCCACTTAACAACTATATTTCTAATTGCTTTTATTAGCTTTATTTTTTTTAATTTGGTAACTTTATTTACGGCAAATATATCACAAAGAGGTACCTTTCCTTATCTCCATGCTCAGTAAGGGGCCTGGATTCCATTATTTCTCATTAATTGCTATATTTAGAACAATATATTTAGAACAATACAGATCAAAGAAGTAGAATTGGGACAAAATGGCTTAAACCATAGAAGTTCTCTTTGAGTTCTACCTGGCTCTTTCCTCAAATGCTTGTGAGAAGTGTGCTACTCTCCCCGGGCCCAGAATTATACCACACTAGAAATGATAAGGTTATAACTAAGGGCTCAATTATTAATAAGACTGTATTAGTATGTTTTAAGTCATGGCATGGCCTGAGGAAATTTACAAGTCTCCACGAAGATCCTGCTCCAAGCCCTAACTGTGACTTGTTAGACTTACATAGGGTGATAGTTACTATAGAATTTAGGTTCCTCTTCCATGAAAAATTTAATACAAATTATGATATTCTGAAATCTACCAGCTGATTGAAATTTTAGTTCCATGTTTTCCCTGAGGTTTCTGAGTCCTCCAGAAGTTTGAAGACAACTAAGACCTTTCTACTGAGTCTCCACCATGAATTCTTTGCCACTATCCTGGCTGCTTGCCTCTGACCTATGTACAGGCCACTAAAGAAAGACCCTCTGGGTGGGTATGGATACATTATAATAAACAAAACACTCTGAGATGCATTTGGTGCTGTGGAGAAGGGAACTAGAGATTCTACCCCTCACCCCATTCTTTCCCAGGCATCTGCTTTGTTCCCAATGCACCCTAGGGTAGCAGTCACTTCTCCCATCTGGACTTCTCATTGTCCTTGCCAACTCCAACCCATAACACTCCCTACCCCTACACACACACACACACACACACACACACACACACACACACACAGAGAGAGAGAGAGAGAGAGAGAGAGAAGCATTTCTTTGTAAGTCTGTATTTTATTCATATCTATTCTCTACTCTCCAAGTAGGTAAAGTGTTTGATGCAATACTGGACAAAGGAATAGAAAAATGGAACAAACCCTTGTGATTGCTCTAGTGTCATCAGAAGACTCTTCGGGAAGAATTTTTATGCCTTTTGTTCAGTTATCATACTTGAAATCAAATGTTGACTTTCTAGTACGTTATGGGACTTTTCAAAGGATTTTAAAATTCAGAGACTTTGGTTCCATAATTGCTCTTAAGAGCTAACACTTCCTGTTTTCTATAGATAAATTCCAGTTTGGATCAATTATTTTCTTCACAAAGTCCCAGAAAGGACATGTTGAAGTACGTTTATGTCAGAATTGAGTATGATTCAGAGCTTGAATAATCTCCTACACACATTGTTGCTTTTCAAATGTCAGAGTGAAGAACCCAAGATGGTGAGCAAGGTTGTGTAGGCCTTAGACTTCATCATCAGAAATACGGTGTTCTTGTTATGTAGCCATATTCCCCTGAATGTGTCCTGTCTCATCTGATCTTGGAAGCTAAGCAGAGTTGGGCCTAGTTTATACTTGAATGGGAGACATTCAAGATTCTTAGAGGCTAGAAGCATAGAACAGACCTTATAAACTGAGAAATCTGAGGAGCCAGGCTAGGTGGTCTATCAAAATATAATCAATTACTGGTAGCAGAGAACCCAGCTCACACTGATTTAAACAACAACAACAACAACAATAAAATTAATTTAAAACAGAGCTTACTGACTCCTACAAGGGAAAGTGTAGCTGTTGGGTGACTTTGGGATGGTTTAAATCATCAGCTTAACCCTATCACCAGAGAGTGACTGTCCTTTCTTCCTTCCCTCATCCTACAGCTAGCTCCCCCTTGTGGGCATACTGCTGCCATCAGTAATTCCAGAGGCTGCTAGCTTCCTCCTACCACTACTCTACCCCTCCCCCCACTCAAAAACTGCTTCCAGCCAGTTTCTATGTCAGAAAAGCAAGGAAGCTTCTTTCCCAAAAGTCCCTGAACTCCAGAGGCTTATTGGCTAAAAAGGATAACATGCACACTACACTGTTTTCTGAGAGCAAACCTGAAATGACTCATCTCTAGAATCTTGGATGGGATCAGGTTCCTTCCAAACATTTAGAGGGCATGAAGCTGATGGGTGAGGTCAGGTGAATAAGAAAGAGTAGAGTTATCTGGAGAAGGAAAGAGGGTGCTTTTGATGTTGACTAGGCCATCAAGAGCACAGGCTGCTGCAGTCAGCCTGGGAGGCTGTCATTCTCTCTTGTCATGCTCTCACTTTCCCAAATGCTCAACCCTTGAATATACCCTTTGAGCTTAGTCTCCAGTTGAGAAATCCTGAGTATTGGTCCCATGTGTGTCTCCTTGTGTTCCAAGGACTCTTAATTTCCAAGCTCATAAGAGTAGAGGAGGGATAAGAATATGAAAAAAAAAAAAGAACAATTCTCTGATTTTAAAAGGTGGAATTGAAAAAGCAACACTCGGCCATCACTGAACCATAACCTAACCCCCAACACCACCTCATGCCTGGTTGAACAGGATCAAGTATCACTTGCTTCCCTGAGGTTCAATCTCCTTTGAGGATATACTCTCCAGAATGTGTTAAAATGTGACCAGATCCTGCATCTAGAATTTCTGATTCCATAGGACAGTCTGGGACCCAGGAATTTCAGGGTTTAGTGGGTCGCCAAAGAATGCTGCTGACTCTGTTCCAAGGCTCCCACTTGGAAAGCTTCTAGGATGAACAAGCTCATGGACCTTCCAATTTTGATCTTTATAACTCTAGAATTTTGTAATGATTTTAAAAACCTGTTTTATAACTGCAGCATACCAAATTATACCATGTAAAGAGGTGGAAACATCTTGAAGGACACCTTAGGGCTCCTATATCAGGACAAAGTCCAACTCCCAATCAACCTTTGCTGATTCCTCCCCAGCCTAACAGTCACTAGTCTTGGATAACTACCATTTGACTCTCATTGCTATGAGATCATCCCTTTGAGATTCCATGTTTAAGTAAGACCGTGGAGTATTTGTCATTCTGGGCCTGTCTTATTTCAGTTAACATAGTCTGCATTGCCACCCACATTGCCACAAATGACAGGCTTCAATTCTTTTTCTGGCTAAAGCCATGCAGGAATCCCATATTTTCTTTATCCATTTATCTGATGATGGACACAATTGTGCGTGATGCTACAATAACATAGGAGTACAGATGTCTCTTCTACACAGCTAAGTTCATTTCCTTTGACTATACATCTAGTGATAGGATAGATGGATGATATGGTATCTTAATTTTTTGAGAAACATCTCTATTGTTTTGCATAATGTCTGTACTAATTAACATTCCCTCCAGCAACGTGCAAGACTTCCAGTTCTTCTACGTCCTTGAAGCACTGGTCCTCTTTAGCCTGTTTGATAACAGTCTTTCTGACTGTACTGAACTGATATTTCACTATGGTTTGGATACACAATGACAAGAAATATTGAACCAAATGCCAGCTGGTCATTTGGATTTTTTCCCTTTGAGGCTAGTCTATTTACATAAATGTCCTGTTTGTCTTTAGGGTTTTTTTTTTAATCAAAAACTTTGTTTTGCCTCTGTTGAGTTTCTCAAGTTCAATGCCATATCGGATGCAATATTTTCTCATATGCATACTGTTTTATCCTTTGCTGCATTGAAGCTGTTTTAAAACTACTTGTCTGACTTTGCCTTTTAGATCCTATCCCTCCAAAAATCTTTGTCCAAATCAAGTTTTATGAAACTCCTTATGTTTATTCTAATAGTTCCATAATTTCAGGTCTTACACACAAGAAGCCCTTTTATTTTTTTGAGCTGGCCACTAACTCACTATGTAACCAAAGATGACCTTGAATTTCTGTTCCTCCTCCTCCTGTACCTCCCAAGTGTCAAGATTACAAATTTATGACCCCATGCCCAGTTTTTACATTGTCAGGGATGGAATTCAGGGATTCCTGAGTGTTAAGCAGGCAGTCTACCAATTGAGTTATGTCCCCAGGCCCCACTTAAGACTTTAATACATTTTGAATTAGATTTTCATAACTCTGGAAACTTGGGGATTTGCCTGCATTTTTTGGAGGTAGATACCCAGTTTTCCTAGGGCCATTTATTGAAAAGACTGGTTTTTCCCCCAATGTATATTCTTATCACTTTTGTTGGAAATCAGTAAGACATAGACAAGAAGGTAGGTAGGCATGACAGATAGATAATAAATGATTAAATAGGTAGATAGATAGATAGATAGATAGATAGATAGATAGATAGATAGATGATAGATAGAGAAGCAGGCAGGCAGGCAGGCAGACAGACAGGCAGACAGATTTTAGATAGTTTCTATATTGTTTGCTTGGTTTATGTGTTTGTTGTTTTGCTGCTTTAATTGCTGTAACTTTTTAGCCCATTAATCCCTCCCACTTTTTTTCTTTTTGATCAAGATAGCTGTAGGTATTTGTAGATTTGGGTGAGTCCATACAAACTTTAGAATTGTTTTTGCTAATTCTATCAAGATTACATACCACTGCATTTTGATAAAAGTACATTGGATCTAAATGACTTTCTTTAGTGTAGAGTTTTTATAACACTGACTCTTCCAATCTATAAACAAAAAATGTCATTTAATTTTTCCTATTCAGTTTCTGTCATCAATGTTTAAAATGTTTCATGACAGAGATCTTTTAACTCTTTAGTTAAATTTGTGCATAGTTAACTTTTTTAATCTACTGAATATGGGATTTGTTTCCTGATTTCTACTTCAAGTAATTCACCATTTGTATATAATAATGACACATTTTTTTGTGTGCTGTTTTTATATGCTGCAACTTTGGTGAGTTTATTTAGTATACAAATAGCTTTGGGAGTTTCTATATGTACGATCATATCAGTTGAAAACAGTGACTTTCTTTTCCAAATTGGATGTGCCCTAGCTAGGACTATTTTGAACAGAGTGGCCAGATATGGGTGTGCATTACTGTAGTCTCAGCACTTAAGAAGCAGAGCTTTCAGAATTGAGAGCGTAAAGCCAACCTGGGCTAAATTACATGACCCTGGATAACAACAACAACAACAACCCCCTAAAAGAATAAATGGTGAATGTGGCTATTCTTACCTTGTTGCAAAGACTTAGAATATTTTCATGTAAGTTAATGCTGACTTATCACGAATGGCCTTTGTGATATAGAAGTATGTCTCTTTTTTGGCCAGTTTGATCAATGTTTTTTTTTATCATGAATTAATGTCGAATTTTATCACATGCTTTATCTACATTCATATGGTGTTTATTCGTTCTTCTGTTGTTGTGGTATATTGTTTATTAATTTGTTTTTACTGAAACATCCTTTTCATCTCTGTGATAAATTTCACATGATTATGACCATGTGAATCGTATCTTCTGAATGTGCTGTTGAATTCATATACTGATACTTTGTTGAGGATTTTTACATCTGTGTTTATGAAATGTATTGGCTTCTTGTTATATTACTTGTTTGGGACATTTATCTGGTTTAGAACCAGAGAATTTTTAGTCCCATGTGATTTGTTTAGAAAAATTCCTTTTTTCCTCTGTTTTTTAAAATAACTTAAGAAAATTGGTTTTAATTCAACCATGAAACCATATGGTACTTAGCTTTTCTTTGATGGCGCATTTATATTACTGGTTCAATCTCTGCACTTGCGATTGGTTTGTTCAGATTTTCCATTTCTTCATGATTGATTCTATGCTGGTAAAATATATATGGCTACTAGGAATTTGTTTTTTAAATGACCACATTTCTTACCATGTTATTCATAATGATGCCAATTCTGTATTTCTGTGGTGTTGGTTGTAACATCTCACATTTCACTTCTCTTTGTGTCTCCTTTCTTTCTCTCTCTCACTCTCTCTCTCTCTCTCTCTCTCTCACTCACTCTCTCTCTCTCTCTCTCTCTTGTTTTTTGTTTTGTTTTGTTTTGTTTTTTTTTGAGACAGGCTTTCTCAATGTAGCCCTGGCTAAATTGGAACTCACTTTGTAGAGCAGGCTGGCCTCGAACTCAGAAATCCGTCTGCCTCTGCCTCCCAAGTGCTGGGATTAAAGACGTGTACCACCACTGCCTGGCGTGTCTCCTTTTCTTAACCTACCCCACTGTCTGTATTGTCTTCTTTAGAAATGTTGTTGTTGTCATTGTTATTCTTTATTATGTGTGCATGATGTGAGGGACCAGGCACCATGACTCATATGGAAGACAGACAGCATGGAGTCATCTCACTGCTCTCTTTTATCTCCTTGGTCCATTGATCATTTAGATTGCATTTTCTTAGTCTCCATTTATTTGGGAAGCTTGTTTTGTTTTGTTTTGTTTTGTTTTGTTTTCAATTGGTTGGTTTTTCCTGCTCAGAGTTTTAATTATTTACATCTAATGTTAGGTTCAGTTACTTTTAGCTTTTCTAGTTCCTTGGATACATTATTAGAGATTTTTCTCTTTCTTGATGTGGGTTTTGATGGTTATAACTTTCCCTCTCAGTAATGCTTTTGTTGTATCCCATAGGCTAGACCTTTATTTTCCCATGTTTTATGAACATTTAAATTCCATTATTTATGGGAGGAAGAATGGCTCAGTGGTCAAGAGCATTGTTTGCTTTCCAAAATTGGATTCTATTCCTAGTACCCACATTTTTCTCATCTGAAACTCCAGATCCAAGGTATTTTATGCCCTCTTCTGACCTCTGTGGGCACTGCACATACATGCTATAGGGGCATACATGCAGACAAAACACTCATACACATATAACAATAACAACAATAGTAATAATAAATGAAATTTTTCCTTCTTTATTTCTTCCTTGACTGATGGGTGTTCAAAAGTAAGTTATTTAATTTCATTCTGTTTATAGTTTCCAATGTTTTTTCTTTTTCTTGATTTCTGACTTTTTGCATTATGATTAGAAAAAATATAACCAATACAATTTCAATTCTTCTAAACTTATCGAGGCTGTTTTTATTGCATGTTGTATAATCTATACTACCCAAAGCATTTATTATTAAATCTATCCTAGATACTATCTTCACAGAGAAAAATACATATTCTGTAGCTGTCAGAATGCAGTGTTCTATAACAGTTAGGTCTATTTGTTCTCAGCTGAAATTTAACTTGGCCACCTATTTCTTGATTCTCCATTTAGGTGACCTATCCATTGCTGGAAGTCAAGTATCAATGTCTCTGATTATTATTGTATTGGAGTCTATTTCTCCCTCTAGGTCTATTAAACTTTGAATTATACATTTCATTTTTATCTGTCTAGTTACTCTATGTGTGTTAATTTAATAATTTTTCCACTTACTTTCAAAATAATTACTAGTACATAAGATCTTACTATCAGTGTTATTTAAAGTTATTTTCTAATTGTATTGTAGTCTATTTTCCTCATCTCTCTCAGTTTTCCTTTGTGTTAAGCAAATTGTTCCAGTCATGTGTTTGATCCACCACTTATAATATTTGGGTTTCCTATTACAGATACTTAACTTGTGGCTACTATGAGGCATATAAAAATCATTTATTTTCTAAATGTTAGCAACTTCATGTGGTTATAAAGATAACAACAGAATCAAAATAGTAAGAAAAAATATAATAATAAGAACGCTCTCCGTGTACACTTCATTTCTCCTCAGGTTTTTAATTTTTAACACTTTACCTTATGACTTTTATATTCCTCATCTTTTAGTATATTAATGTATTCATATTTTCATTTTTGCTTTAGTCTTCATGCTAAAGCTATGAATAATTTATGCACCATGCTTACAGAATTAGATAATTCTCAGTTTCTATAATTACTCTTTCTTGTGATTTGGATGCCTTCCCATGTTGAATTTTCACTCATTAGTATCTCTTGCTTTTGTGTTTGCTGTGTCAAGGGGCTCAGAAATATCTACTCTCAGCTTCTGCTTGGGAATGCCTTTATCCCTTCTGCCTTCTTTAGAAGAGATAACGCTACTGGGGATAATAAGTTCAGCTAACAGATTTTTAGTACTATGAAAATCTCCTCGCCGTTTGAGTCCTTGGTTATAAGGGTAGACAAAATTGAGTTAAATTTGCCAAGTGCCATTTGGCTTTTCGCTACCTGTATATTTGAACCCTTCTCAAGGGCTAGAAAATGTTCTGGTGTTATCTCTTTTTATAAATTGTCCACTCCTTTGCCATTCTCAGGTCTTTTCTTGATCAACCAAATATTTGCTCTTTTCATACAGTCCAGAGTTTTCACAAGCTTTCTTCATTACAAACGTCTATTTTCAAGACACATATATTCAAGCTGACTTATGTCTAGTTTACCCTACTTTTAGTCTCTTCCATAGTGTTGCTATTGTTGTTGTTGTTGTTAATTTTGCTGAACGTATTTTTCTGCTCAATAATCTCTGTACAATTTTTAATTTCTCCCATCCTTTGTTAAGTTTCCTTATTACATTATCAACATATTTCTTTAAACTTTAAACAACTGTTGTAAATGCTCCGCTCTATCTAAGCTATATCCTATACTGATTGCTATTTGATTAGTTTCTGGTACCTTATTTTCAATACTAAGTGAAATTATGTTTTCCTGAAAGCCCTTGATGTTTGTTGCATGTAGTAGCACCCTGACATTGAAGGGTTTATTATTTATAACAGCTTTAGTTGTGCCTATCTTAAAAGAAATTCTAAGCAGGGTGCTTACTTTCTCAGAGCCTGAAGTTACTTCCATTGTTTTGGCACTGAATAACACCCAGGCACAAATTTGCTGAGAATCTGCTGTGGATGCGTTGTCAACATTTTTAGGCCTATACAGCAATCCACATGCTGGTTTGCCCCAAATAAACTATTGGCATTTCTTAAGAAGGAACAGGAGAGGACCAGAGGGACGGCGCTGCTAGTAAAGGTGTTTGTCATCAAGCATGACAACTTGAGATCAATTCCCAGGACCAATGTGGTAGAAGGAGAGAACTGACTCCCACAGGTTGACCTGTGATCTCTGTATATGTGCTGTAGCATGAACACACCCACACACATACACATACACACACAAAAAATTCCCTTGAAAATATAACGAAGATAGAGTTGTGAAAGAAATGGAAAAACCAAAAAAAAAAAAAAAATAGTGTGTCTCAACAAGTTATTCTCTGGGGCCAGGGTCAGCCTCAGGTTTCTAGGTCGTCATACCTGTGGCTATTTATACTATTATGTTGTGTCATACCCCAAACCCACAACCTGCTATGATCATTATAATCCCAAGGTAGAACCAAAGCCCACACTTCTGTGATCCATTTATTATTGAGGTAGACACATGTCTCTAGATGGCTGCATCTCACTACGGGCATTGCTGTCTAGAATAAATATCTGGCAGGCTCAGGCTAGACATCTTCACCAAGCACGACACCTATTCCAAATGTTCTGTCTACAGGTCTTTAGTAGCTGCCCATTTTTAAGTTTTATCAGTCTAGCATAAACTTTGATGACCAGGTTTTCTGCTTAATGAATGGACTCTTGGGCCTTGCTCTGCTGTCTGAGGGTAAGATTGTGCTGTGAAAGTAGGCTCCATTGTTCACTTTGGCTTATGGCAATCTCACAGCAAGGGCCTATCACATCCTGTGTAGGAGTAATCAGTTCCATATCTCAGCCTGTGTTAGTCCAAACCACAGATCTACCCTGACTAGGATTCACATCTGCACCTCAAACCATGCTTCTAAAGACCCATCTGAGAATACTGATTTGCAGATACATGGGCGGGCCAAGGTTATGGGATAGGTAGTAGCTATTCTTCAATACTTTTCGCTGCCCACTCCATTGGCTGCCACTACCAGATTAATTGTAGTAATTGTCAACTCAATAAATGCTAACTTTGCTACAAGCATGCTGGAGTGTACTCCAGCTTCTCTGGGGGAACCTAAGGAAATAAGTAGCACTATGGAAGCCCAAGGCTGAATGGAATAGATGGAAGGTGGTGGAGAGTGAGACACACGGACCATTGGAAAGAACACTGCTCTGAGCAGAAAGTTGACAGTACAGTGTCTCTCCTTGAGGAACTCAAAGCTGCCATATGTCTCAGTTAGCAAATCCCAGGGAGAACCAGACATCAGAAGAGCTCAGTGCTGGAAACTGTCTGCTCCTGTCACTCACAGCCTTTGCTGTGATCCTATGGATCCTTCTTTCACTAACATGTCCATAGGACATGCATGTCCTAGATATACATTCTCTGTTTCCATTCCTGGCTTCAGACTAGGGAAAGTGCCTACTGTTGGGGCAAATGGTTCACATTAAGTTGATCCATATCCTAATCATCAGCTGATTGTCATTGAGACCTGAACTGAGAGAGCCACTGCCAGGCACATTCCCAACTTCTTGCCGTTAGCATGCAGACTTCAGGCCCACAGCTTTAGGGTTCATGCCCCTATCGCACACGTACTGCTCGTGGAGTAGTCCCAGAGAGACAAATGATTTGCAGCAGAAAATACCAAAGTGACTTTTGAAACTCTAATGGCTTTCTGTAAACTTGGGTTGTTCCTTTGACATGGCACTTTCTTTACTACTGCAGGACTAGGACTCTTGGTTTACTCTCAAGGAAACCTGTTGTAGAATGTTTGCAGTAGATGTGAAAGAGAGTATAAAATATCCACCCCACCCAAGGGAAGAAATAAAACATTCAAATTATCTGAGACGTTTCCTGGGTGCCTACTCTTTTCTGAAGATCACACCTAGTGCTGACTTCCCAGAGACAACCCCAGAAGCAACCCTAGACTCTGAGGAGTTAGGAGCATACTATAGATTCCACTCGCATAACCAGTCTTCTACCTAGACTTCCACACGTGGTCCTTAAAACACAGGCTTTGTGCTCATCCTTACTCCTTTTGACATGAGGACATTATGGGCTTTTTATTGTGCTTGTTGCTTTCTGATTGCAAAAGTAATCTTTTCTTTTGGAACTGAACTTGGAAAATGCACAAAAGTATTTTTTAAAATCTGCAGACCTCAAGGGATAATAAAATATGTAAATATGAGTATATAGTAACCAAAGAATAACTCCTGCTAACATACTAGAATACAGCATTTTTTCTGTATAAAAAATATATATTTCTCACTGCATATTGCTATCAGCCTACATATATAACTTTTTCTCCTTCATTATGAAACATGACATGGTGTAGAAAGGTGTGGAAGATCTATGTACACTGAGTAACAAGAAAGTGAAAAGTAGAGAACTTGTTTGTACCCATGGTCAGGTGAAGAAACCAACTGCTGTTCCTTATGATCACATTCCACACACCACAACTGCCATAATTCCCATTCTGTTGTGGATAGTTTCACGACTTACTGATGTTGGGCGGGTGGGTGGGTGGGTGGTTTTGTTCTTTGGTAGGATCTCACTCTGTAGCTCAGACTGGCTACAGACTCATGGCAATCCTCCTTACTCAGATCCCAAGTGCTAAGTATCACAAGCATGTACCACCCCACTCTGCTAAAAGAAGTCACACAACACTACTAGCTAAATGCCTCCAGAAGAAAGAAAACTGAGCTTTTCCAGTACTACTTTGTCCTCAGTTTGGCTTGAGGGGGAAGTGAGAGCTAAGTTCCCACCTCAATGTTGGGACATGTGGAAGAATTGTGGACAGAATTCTCGGTGTGCAGAAGAGATGGGGCAAGCAAAGGATCAGGCCTCATGTCTGCCAGGGTTGGGGATAGGCACACCCCCATGAATGTAGAGGCCTGCTTATTTCTTCAACACCTTTCAGCCCATGTGGTTTTTGTTGGCCACCACCCCATCTTTGTCACAACCTAGTACCAGACTATCTGAGTCTCCTAGAGCATGCTGAAATTTTCACCACCTACACCAAGTTGCTCAATATCTACTGATTTGCAATTCACCATCCTTGAGGCTGCTTTGCTCTGTCTGAGTGGTTGTTGTTTGAGGGTTTTATTTGTTGGTAGTGTTACTATTGTTTCCAAAAGTGTTCTGGCTATGTATCCCAAATTACCCGAGACCTTGGGTCTATGCAGTCCTCTTGCCTTTCTTTCTCTTCTGTAGTAGCTATAGTGGCACCTACATGTCCAGGTCTGCTTTTTAGCCTCACTAATTATGATGCTATTATCTCCTCTCATGTACTCCCTTTCCTGGTGGGAATTTATTTTTAAAAACAAAATTAACAACAGAGACTGGCTGTAGTTTCATCAGTCTTTGAGAGAGAGTGAGTTTAGATGTATTCATTAGATTTGCTCTTTCAATCAGGAAGTCTCCAAAGGAAATCCTGCCTCTCCCTTCCTTAGTTGTCTGAACTTGACTGTCAATTGGATGTCTCCCATGGAAGCCCAGAGCCTAGAAGCAGTGCTTGCTCTGTCCAGCAAGAAGACAGACACCACGGGAACATGAAGTTGTGAGGAGACTGCCTTGTCTTGAAGCATGATGATTAAAAGCCTAGATATTTTTTAAACCTCAGACCCTGGCTCAGCCTGGCTACTTGCTCACTGCAGGTGTTTGAGCTAGCTGCAATCAGGAGAGAAAGAGATGGCATTCAATTTTGACTGTTACTGACCCAGAAGACTTCTGTGTAGCTAAGGTGTGTGTTTTCTGCCTTTTATTTAAGGGAGAACAGAAACTGCACGACATAGCCTAACACTGTGATCCAAAGAAAGAAGATTGTTAGGGACATTTTAACTCCCAGAGGCTTCTAGGCATAAGATCAATCTACTGTTACATGTGAGACCCACTTAGGGGAGAGTATGCCTTCCTTTGCCTCCCTTTGTGTTTTGACTGGGAGTGATAGAGATTTTCAAAGTGTCTGTTCCTATCTTGCGGCACCTGAATGAGTACTTCAGGCCACTCAGGATTGTGCCGCTGAAATAGGGCTGCACTGACTATCTGCTGGAGTAGCTTCCATGTGCCATTTGCAGGCTTCTCTGCCTGATGGACTGCTGGAGCACTGCAAGCATATGGTAATGTTGATGGAGGTCCATTTCTTTCTGTTTTTTCCTCTTTATTGTCTGAGAATTTCATGCATGTACATAATATGATTTGATCACATCTATCCCTATTCTGACTCCACAAATACTGTTTGCTTCCAGTATCACATACTCCTTTTTGTTTTAACCCATGAAGTCCACTTGGTATTGCCTGCATGTGCATGTGTAGGACTTACACGGGTCTTGTGCATGTACTCACAGCTACCGAGAGTTCATGTGAGTGACTGCCCTGTTATGTCTGGAAAACTCCATTTCCCTATAATCATCTACTACCTTTTCTGTTACAATCTTCCACTCTAGGGTTTGGAGGAAGGAGTATGATATAGATATTCCATTTAAGTCTATGTACTCAAGTCTCATATTATCTCCATGGTAACCAGTTGTATGTCTCTGTGTTCATCACCATCTATTACAAAAAGAAGCTTCTCTAACGAGGGTTAAGAAATGCACTAATCTATGGGAATACAAATGAATTAGGGAACCATTTAAAACTATGCCTACCTAGCAGACTAATTAGTGGTAGATTCTTCCCCAGGATCTACAACATTGCCAGCCATGAGATTTTGGACCAATTATTAACAGTACTGAGGTACTTTAATACTCATTCAGGTACTCTTTCACCTTATGAAAACGGCCTTAAATCCAGTTGGCAAGCGGTTGTCCCACACTCTAACATCTGTACCAGTTGGTGTATCATGCCAAGCCTCTTACTGCTGAAGCTCACAGTGACCACAGCTGAATGAGATTACTGATTCCTTTTCTCCTCGAGTAGCACTCACAGCTTCTGGATGCTAGTCAGTAGGGATGATGCTTCCAGGTCAGTGGCAGCTTGATTTCTCCAGGTTCCATAACTCAAGTTATCTTCAAGAACTGGGTTTTACCATCCACTTCTGAAGAGTAACCAAGAACAATGGGGATTGCCAGGAATTATTGTGAATCTATAGGACCCCACAACTAAAAAAGAAGTAACCCATGTCTTACACTAGACTTTTATTTGATAGCCTATTATATATATATCCTATTATAGGGTAACTCAATTTAAGTTTCATATGTGTATATGTGTACTTTACTAATTTTCTACAGTAATAAGTTTCCATGTGGTTTATTCAAAGGTCTTTGATGTTAGTTGTCCCTCCCCATACTCCCTCTGATACCTTGCCTTCCCATACCCCACCTCATTCAAATATTTTTTGATCAATTATTCCTTGTTTCTACTTTGCATCAACTGTGTTTCATCTACTGAAAGCCTCTCCCATGACTTCTTAGTCATTTCCTAACTCTTATAGGTAAATAGAAGTCCATTCCTTAGTAATTTCATCATTAAAACTTTTCAAGAAATGGACTACAGAGAATTCCTAAGAAACTAAAACAAAACAAAACAAAACAAAAAAAATGAACAAACCTTTCATTCTCTATAAATAAACCCAATGCCTGGCTTTCACAATCTCATCATGGACTAGGACACGTTTCAGAACCCAAGAAATGGGTGTATATCAGGACTTTTCACACTCCAATGTTTAAAGGAGAATTTGCACTCTCACATCTATAATCCCAGAATTACGGAGGTAGAGGTTGGAAGATCAGAATTTAAGGTCAGCCTCAGCTACATAGTGGGTTCAGGAAGGTTGAGGACAGTCTGGAACCCATGAGAACTTGTTTCTGCAAAACTTCGATAGAACAGTATTTAGAGTTATCAAGGAGATAAGCAAGTAGGCATGAAGAATTGTGAATTCTAGAAAATCACAGTCCTCCTCTATCTCACCTGGATGAACTTGTTCCAAGGATAAATGGGAATTTGATGAGCTACCCAAGTAGAGTGGCAGCAAGCTAGCTTGCTAGCATAGCAAAGGCCATCAGAACAGCAAAGAATGCTTGAGCTTGAGAGGGAATTGCTTGTCCATTTTAAATGAACACGTATTATTTCTAAAATAGTCCAGCTAGTAATTTTCTTATTGCCATATTCAAATATGTATAGTTTATCTTAAAATTATTGTAACCTCCCCTTACATACCTTGTCTGTACTTTCACTATAACACTTTTCCAATTCAAGGCTTATTTTCCACATCACAACTTAGTACATGCTACATGTGGATTTGGGAGTGAAGTAAACCCATATCCACATCTTCCTTTGGTACTAAATAGCTGTGTGACTTTGGGCAACTTAGTTAATCTCTCTGGGCCTCCATATCCTCATCTGAAAAGTAAGGTCTATAATAGATCCTACCTCATAGATAGCTACTTGTAAGGACAGAGTGAGATCAAATGTTTAAAACCCTCTATTTAGTCCTGAGAGCAAAATAAATGATCAATAAATTTACCAGTGTAGGTTTTATTGTTATTTCAAATAATATATGTATAGACCATACTTCTATAATATATCATCTACTGGAAATAGTTCTCCTTGATAGGTGGTCACTGTTTCTTATAGTGAGTTGAATGCATCAAAATGTTTTTGCTTTGTTCAAGGAGTGAATATTCCCCTTTCCATTGGGCTTCTGGGTGAGCACAGCAGACTACTTATAGCTCAAGGATGAAAAACAAGAGACACTACTTGACACAGAAAAAAAAAGACCACTCCCCATTATGCCGGCTTCCCCCCTCCTTTGAGACATAGCTGCTGCTAGATGCTTGTGTGCTTGTTAGGGAGACAAGGCTCTACGGCCACCTCCTTGAAGTTGGGAAGCTTTTGCCAATGTGGGCATCAGAATAAGGTTATTTTCATTGCTGTATCTGAAGGAACTGGATCATGCATTTCACACACTCAGAAACAGTGAAATCCCTGACACATAAAACAGGATGGCAAGGAATGCCCACACTAGCCCCAAAAACCTTAATACCTTGCCGGGATCTGATGCAGTGAGGACTGCAGCTCAGGATGTAGCTGAGAGGAGGAGGCACAGGTTTGGCTGGTTTTACACTCACCTCAGCATATCTACACACTAGTGCCTACAAGCCATGGTAAATTGTGTGCTCTGTTATGAAGGTTGGGTAGGGGTGGGAGGGATTTGAAGGTGCCAAAGTCACTGTCAATAAATCAGCTATCTGACTTAGCTTTATTCCTGCTTTTAACAAGTCAGTATTGCTTAAGGCAGGACATCACTCACACGAAACCCTTTTATGGGCATTAAGTATTCTCCCAAATCAACCAAAATGCATTTTTTTAAAAAAGCATTGGTACTATGGAGGGTGGGGGGGAGAGATGTCACAAGGTAAGTACGTTTTCTATGGAGAGATACCATACCTTCCAACTGATCTTAAAAGGAGTCTGTGACCCATAGCAAGCTAAGAGCACAAAGATACTTGGTTTTGCTTGCCCCAGACCAGTTGATGTATATAACCACAACACTTAAAGATTCCAATTAGTTGGTCAGGGCAGTGACAAAATCAGTCAGAAGCCTTTTGTGGCCAAACAGCTGATAGATTGTTCAATCGGTTGTTGTAGACTCATGTAGACAAAGCCTGCAAGCTTGGGGAAGCCAGGCCTCCCCATGTCAGCCTGGGGCGACAGCCCCCATCCCGCCAGGCCCTGGGGAGTGAGTCCTTCCTGCCCGGCAGCTCCTTTGCTCATGAGCTGGCCCGAGTCACATCCACCTCCTCGTACAACACCTCAGAGGCAGCCCCCTGGGGCGGCTGGGATCCGAAGGCCTGGAGGCAGGTGCCTGCTCCACTACTGCCTAGCTGCGATGCTGCAGGTAAGTCACTTCCCCCATGCCTGCCTCGCTTTCCTCCTCTGTCAAGTGGGGCACAACCCCCTGCTCAGCCTGCCCACCTGCCTCACAGGGATTGGGAGGAACTCAGGAGGTGACAGCTCTGAAAAGTAGGCCCTTTGCAACCAACAGGGCTCTGTACATCTATGCAGGATTTCTACTGCCTTCTAGATTACTTTTTTCTTAGCATTCTTTGGCAAAGTGAGGAACTCAAGCAAACAGTATAGTCCAAGCACCTTGGCCTTAACTCTCTCCCATTGACACCCACTTTCTAACACTCATTTGCTTCTATGCTTGACTGCCTGCCTGCCTGCCTGCCTGACCCTGTGTCCCAGAAGGCAGGCTACACCTCCAAATCTCCTACCCAGTGCCTGACTGTCTGATACCCAGTGAGAATTCAGGAAATTCAGGAACTCCATCTTCTGATAGTGCTCTGCTATGGGCCCCACATCCCAGTTTATTCTGTGGCCTCACTCAGGAGTCACGCTCCAGAGGCATCTAGGTCACCGCACAAAAGGATGGGCAGTCTAGGGAGACATGATTCAATGTCTATGCCAAGACTACCAAAGCTACCTATGAGTTTGGCTCAACCTCTCTCAATCCTAGAGTCTAGAAGAAATGACTCGACACACCTCAGAGTCCCATTAGTGGCCCAGAGAGCAAGGTGATGGATACCAGCCTTGGCAGATTTCATTTGAACCATAAAGTTATTGTTCTGAGGCATGAGATATCAATGCCCACAGGATGTCTGTCCTGTTTGTATAGAAACCTGCAGAAGATGGTCATCGAGCTGAAAGGACCTCCAGAGATTCTGGCCTTTAATGGAAATTCTGCTTTAGTACACACAGCTTTGTTCTCTTTATCCTATGTGCCCCGGCCTGGAAGAACAAGCCGTGCTTTCCAGTCAAGGGCTATTGATTTCTCTCTCCCTAGAAGTCACAGCACTTCTTAGCTTCCCCCTTTTCAGCTGAAACCAGAAGAATCTTGTCCAGCCCAAAGCGCCCAGGGAAACTGAATTATCAAACCCTCAGGAGACTCCATCCACTCTGAATATCATGTTTTCCCCCAGCCCTGCCCAGCTCTTCCTTGGCCTTAGAAGCCACATGAGAAGATTCCTGCTAGTTTGCCTGGAGAATTCCTATTCCCAACACCACAAATTCTATGCTTAGTCCAGTGCCTTTCGTGATGCAGTGAAGGCTCAGGGAGATCTCGCCAATTGAGATTTAGGTCTGCATTCCCTTTCAGTCCCTCTTCACTTCAGCCAGTGGGTCAGAGTGAGCCAGGGGTTTCTTGTACAGAGACAGAAGAAAGACAGGTCTCCTCTGCCTGGGGAGCATCCCTAGCATTTAAAGCAAAGACTGCAGGGATTGGCCAGCCCTGAAACCACCAAGGCTAGGTAGGAGGGGCTTATACGGGCTCTGGTCAAGAGCAAAGACAACCCTAAGGTACAGATGAGCTACACAAGTCATTTAGTTGTTATGACATTTCTTTTGTGAAGCCCTGGTGATGGCTTCAGAATGCTCTAAGGGTAGCCCCGGCAGTTTAAGTGAATCTTGCAGCCATTTATGCAGAGGGGGCACAAAATGATCTCAACAGACCAATACTACACTGGGTCTTGCCTCATAAAGAAATGGTATGGCACATGTGGTTATAGTGTGACCTGAAGGCTCTACTTACGCCTGTCCACTAAGTGTCCCTTCATGTTGCCATAGTGCCTTTAGAAGACAACCTACCTACTTGTGTCTTGTCCATTCCCATGCCTTGTGTAAGCTCCACACATAGAAACATTCAGTAATAACCACATGGTGGGCACAGTCTAGCCGTGAGCATAGCATCCATAAATACTTATCAGCTGACTGCTGAAGTGATTGGTTGAGTTACTCTGTAAGCCTTATCCTTCCAGGTAGTGCTCAGACGGATAGGATTAGGGGACCTCACAGTGATAAGCATGGGGTAGTTGCTTTCAAGTCCAGCTTCCCAAGTCCACAAAAGAAATGCTTTTCCTTGTGGAGTAATAGACACACTATGCCAAAGCTCATTAACCCTTGGAATAAAGAACTGAGTGCCTTCTGTAGCCTAGTCGGCTTGCTTCCATAGGGGACACTTAAAGGGCAGTGCCTGCTGCAAGAGCCGTTGGGTGGGAGGTGCCTTGTCGAGAAAACAAGCTCCTTTTCTCTCTTTCTCCTTTCCCCTTCTTCCTTCTTTTTCCTCATCTCTGTCACCTCCCCTTTTCCTTTCCTCTCCTTCCCTGGAATCTCCCATCTCCTGCTCCTCCTCCCCGTTCATCAGGGTCTCTTTCCTTTGCCCCACTCTCTATTCCTCTCCTCCTCACTCAGTTCTTCTCTCTCTCTCTCTCTCTCTCTCCCTCTCTCTCTCTCTCTCTCTCTCTCTCTCTCCCTCCCTCCCTCTCTCTTTCTTTCCTATCATCCTCTTCTTCCCTCCATCAATACTCTATACTAGAAGATCACAGGATAGGTAACTTTTGTCTAAATCAAGCTACAATCCAGGGACCTTTTGTGGGACATACATCTAATTCCTGCTGGTTTCCATGACCCTACCCTCACATTGGAGAGTAAGTCCCTTTGTGTAACTGTTGAGCTGGTAACACCTGATTTTCCCTCTTTGAGAATGAGAGAGCAGACCAAGGCTGTGGCACAGAGGGCCACAGAAGACCTCAAGATGCTAACTAGATCTGATGTAGCACACGCTCACTTCTGGTGGGCTTTGTGTTGAGATCTGTGCTGCTGATAGGCCATGGCAGCATTGGGGCATCCCAGACCTTTTGCCTCTCTCCTACTTGGCACATAAGCTAAGGCAGTAGCTAGTGTCCTAAAAGCCCCAGAGACAAGTGGCAGTTTACAGATTCTTGAGTATCAGCATGAAGTTTCCAGAAAGGCAGGACCTGTTGGTGAATGTGGTTAAACAGAGCCAGGAAAGGGTGTTCCAGGGTAAGATCTGGGGCTTTAGTTACCTGAGACTTTCTGCTGGTCCAGGCCCTAGGCTTCCTAGCTTAGCCACAAAGGGAGAAACAGCCTTGAGCTCCCACAAAGCCTGCTGGTCAGTGTCCCATACAATTGCAGTTCTGGAAACTTGACTCATGTAATGACCCCTCCATATGTGCTTAGAAAAAGCCACCAGACCTGGGCTATCCCTCACAAGAGGGACTGTCACTAAGCAGCAATTCTCAGCCACCATTTCCTCCTGGTCACTGAAACCATTTGTCATTTCCTGTTTTCTCCATTTTCCTATGGCTCTAATTGTCAGTGTCAAAAGGCAACAACTGTTTTCTTGGGGCTTATCTTTGTAGCACATTGATTCAGAACAAAGGATGGGAGCCTTGTCTGCAAAACAAAGGAAGCAGCCTCCTCTGGAGGCCTGGAGAGAATGCCTGGCGCCCTCTGCCAGGGACTGCAGGACCCTGGTGGGAGCAATGGGCTTCAGGGCAAAGAGCCAGTTCATGGAGGACACACAGACCCAGGGGTCTTATGGAGCTGGCTGTCAGCATCCAGACAAGCATGGAAGTCCTGTTAGGCCCTAGCCAAACTTCCCCTAGACACACCAGAGGCTCTAGGATGTATTCTTTCTTGGACAGAGACTTCCCTGCATCCTATTTAGGCTTGTGAACCTGACCCAGGTCTACAGTACTCTCTCTTATCTGATAGGCCAGGTGGACTAGGATCCCATCCTTTGACTGCTACCTCAAGTCAGCCTTTCTTTCTGTCTACCATGCTGCTGGACATACTCTCCCTGTCCATCTTCCCCTCTATATTTTTCTGCCCTACCCTGATTTCTGTTGGGTCACACTCCTACCCCCCATCTGACCCTGCCCTTAGCCCCAGACAACACTGATACTTGAAAACTAATGAAGCAAACAGGGATGGTATCCAGATGGGTGTGGGCATCGGTGGCCTTACAGGCAGGAATGAGTGGAGCACTGGGTCTACAGTCAAAGAGGCATTGTACTTGCTAACCAGGTTGCTGTGGGCTGTCACTTAATCTCTTTTGAACCTCACATGTCACATCAGTAATCTGGGGACCTGGTATCCCTAGGAGGAAAAACAGAACTGAAATAGCCATCTTTAGAAATGGTCATCCACCCAGAAAATCTTTAGGCAGATTCAGATGGACTGGCCTGGGCTTGTCACATGACCCCCCCCCCTCTGAGTTATGGCCTCATGACAGGAAACAGTGGGTGTGAAGTGCTCCGGACAGTAAGACAGATCCACCCCACCCAATTCCCTCTAGACCCAGTGCTTTAGTAGGAAGAGAGTAGCTCTGCTGGTCAGCTGAGATGAAGCCTCCCTCCCTGCAGCACATCCCAAAAGCCCCAGTCATAGCAGAGGCAAGAACTCCACAGGAAGCTACCTAAGGGCACAGTAGAAAAGCAAAAGCTGGTCTCGGGAAATCGCTTATGCTGTAGTCAGTCTCCTCTGTGCCATGTGTTTGTCCTCTCTGCCTTGGCAGGAACTAAGGCCAGGAGCTGCTGCCAGGCTTGTGAGCTGGGCACACTCCCAAGCACTGGCCTTCCGCTCCACCCACTGCCACACCAACCCTTCTCAGTGCAGAGAAGGGCTTCTGGGAGCATTTTGGTGGAGAAACTGGCCCTACCCAGGTATCCCATATCCTAAGATCCAATCTGACACCTGGGGTCTCCAGGCCAGCAGGTGACCTAAGGGTGTGTGCTTCCTGGCAGCAGCCTTTGAGGGTTGGCATATTTGCAACAGACTATTTGAGAAGGGGAGAGAAATGGAGGTGGTAAAAGAGGGTGAGTCGTGACCTGTTATAGTCAGGTCCTGCCAACATGAGGGGCTCAGAGCAAGCTGTGGCCACTATGTCTGGCCTTCAGCCTTCATCAGTAGCCTGGCTACATTTTTGCCCATAATCCCATGGTTTGGAATCCCCTAATTCCAAACTGAGTGTGGGGCCTGAGACCCTGAAGTAGGGCCTCTACCACCTGAACACTTAGTGTACTTGGAGATAAAGACAGGAAGTTCCTCCTACTCTCTGAATCAGGTCAGGAGGAAGGGAAATGGCCAGTGAGTGTATGGCTACTCCTGGTGTGGGATGGTATGTCCGTCTGACCATGTGACTATCCAGGAACATCTGCACCAAGATTCAGGATTCCATGAAAGTCCTGTAGAAACTGGCCCAAATAGCCCAGAATGTGCTCTACTCCAGCCCTAGCACCCCAGCTTACCAGCCATCCCTTGACTGTGTAGTTAGAAGTATTTATCCCTATCCCCCATTGCTTACCATCCTCTGGATATAGCTACTTTATCTGAAGCTCCCAGAGTGACATGCCCAGATACCTGTTAGTACTATGGGTATAGTTTGGCCAAATCAGAGTAGTATAAGACGGTCACCTCCCTCCTTCTTCATACTTTACTTCTAATAATGCAGCCTAATGTTACATTTGCTCTTTTGGCAACCATATCTCACTGCTGACCCATCTTGAGCAGACTGGCATCCAAAATGTCTGTTTTTCTGTGTACTCTTGCTATTACCCTCTCCTGCCCCATCCTATGCTGTTGCAGTTGGTTTCCTTAACCCAAATGCAGGCTCTTTGTGTCTATTTGTAGGATCTTGCTGGGAGGGTGGGGCATGCATGCGAATGTATGTTGATGTGTCCACTCATGCTTTTGCTGTACCAAAGTCAAGTCCTAGGTCCCTACACAGCAATACAAGGCTGGTGTTTATTGGTATCTGTAATCTAATATGGCCTTTCCATCTTCTATTTAGCCAGAGAAGCAGAGATCAGGTCCTATGGCAATGACCCCTAAACAGCAGAATGTGTGTATCGCTCAGCAGATGACTCAATTTCAAGGTAAGTAGAAAAGATCAGCGTTTCCCAACGGAGCCAGTGAGGTGGATGGAGCGTTGCTTCATTTCTGCCGTGTGAACAGGAAGAAGTCTGGAAGTCACATGAGTGATGCCCAAGATAGGGGTCTGAGAGTAATTCACCTGCCTCTAAGAGCACAATCCAACCCAATGGGAGCCCTGCTCATATGGTTCCAGTATCACTTTAAGTGAACAGATTGATTAAATGAAGTCCAATCCCTTAAGGTCCCAGTTCTGTTGTTCTTGCTGTTGCTCATTGCTATCTGGAGACAGGGTCTCACTCTGTAGCCCAGGCTGCTCTTAAACTCCAGCTGTCACTGTGCCTCAGCCTCCCAATCTGTTTGGCTTACAAAAGTCCATCACCATCACCCCACCTTCATTGAGAAACAGGCCCCTTTGGACCTTGCCCTCCCCTCTAACATACATGTTCCAATTTATTTCTAATGGATTTCATGGCCATTATCTCTGGACCTTCTGGTATGGGGTTTGAGATACTCTGCCCTAGATATTGGTTGTGTGGGAGCAGAGTTACTCCCACAGCCACCACAGATAACTAAGGATTCTTATCCTATATTACACCTATCAATGTCATTGATATTTATTGACAGTAGTCAGAAAACCCCAGCTCCTGCTTCATGGAGCTCACAGATGCACCAAGGGGCTTTGGGGATGTGCTTCTGGGAGCGAGGCTCCATCTCAGCTGACCAGCAGAGCTACTCTCTTCCTGCTAAAGCACTGGGGCTAGAGGAAGTTTCCTGTTTCCCCACCACAGACAGCCCAGGTCATGAAACTTCCGAGTTTTCCCTCTTTAGTAAGGACCGCCACTGTACTTCAGATCAGAACTGTGTGAGCCTCTAGTCTGTACACTGACACTGCCTAGGCTGTGGGACTTTGGAGGGAACAGAATTCTGTCTTCACTCCTGTGTATTGCATTTATCAGAGGGAAAAACTAAAGCAAGCTCTGCCCTCTGTTGTCTAAGAGGCTGAGCTTTCTTGCCCAGGCCTGCCTTCTACAAAATAGGAACTGTCTGTTGAGGGATGGAGAGTGTCAGAATATTAGAGTAAATGTAGTCCTAGCACCTGCCCTCACAGAGCCTCTAATATACATGAAGAGGCAGTCAATTCCGTCGGCATTTCAAGTCCAGCATTACTTGCTCTTTGTAGAGCAGTGGTTCTCAACCTGTGGGGCAAGACTCTTTTCTGGGGTTGACCTATCCTTTCACAGGAGTTGCATATCAGCTATTCTGCATATCAGATATTTACATTATGATTCTTCACAGTAGCAAAATTACAGTTATGAAGTAGCAATGAAAATAATTTTGTTGTTGAGGCTCACTACATGAGGAACTGTATTAAAGGGCCACAGCATGAGGAAGGTTGAGAACCACTGTTGTAGAGGATGCTGTGAGTACACAAGACCTTCATTCAAGGCTGCAAGTAAAGGAATAAGGCAAGTTAGTAGGGACTGGGAGAGATAGTCAAGGGTATGAATGGAGACAACATTGGGCCTGCAGCTCCTGCCCAGTGACCATAGCCCAAATAGAGGACACCTTTGGAACTAATCCATATGTCTCTTTCCATGCAGCAGTACAAGAACAAGTCATCTCCAAGTGTAATCAAACCAAGAAGAGTCCCCCATCCAACCAGCAAAAGATGCCACCCAAAAATGAGCTCCTTCAGGACAATCAGATTCCAAGAATATTACCACCCACAAGTCACATGGGTCATCAACTCTGAAGAAGCAGCAAATCAACACCGGCCTTCCATTTCCCATCTCCTCAGGCTTGGGTCAGGATCCCCTGAATAGTCTTGGCTCTGTCTGTCCCAAAGCCAAGGCCATACCCTTAGAAGTGCCCCTGTCCAAGCTCTGTATAAGTCTCCTGGGCAGCCAATCCTTGACTCCCCACCAACTCAGTCTCCCCAGTGTGCCAATGATGTCTTCAGTGTTCAGTAATGCAGTCTGGACAGTGGCAGCTGCAGCTGTAGCCACGCCAGTTTCAAAGGAATCACCCCTGAGCCAAGTAGATAATAGAATTGTGCCGCATTTTGATAGCAACTCCATCATCTTTGCCAAGGCACCCAGGAGTATACATACCCCCAACAGATCTAGTATTTCCGTCTCAGAAGGTTGTGGTTCAGGCCAATCAGATGGCCCCAGGAGCCAGGCCTGGCCAGAAGGTGTGTGCTGCTCTGGCCAGCCACAGATTCAGCCTACTGGGCAATCAGAACCTTGTGCAGAACCCAGCACAGGGGCCCGTGCCTGTGTTGAGCACCAAGTCCCTCCAACAGAGCATAGCCAGCTGCTCTCCCATGAGTCCTATTCAGGGACTAGAGCCTCCAAGCTATGCAGCTGCTACTGCTGCTACTAGCCAGTCCCTAGGTACATTGATTAGAATGGGCACATCCCCTGAGACACAGGACAATGTCTGATTTCACCATCATCTGCAGGCAGTGAGGTGGATTTCATGGAAGAGCTTTTGGAAGGCTCCAGTGTGGCCCCAGATGAAGACTGGGTGTGCAACTTGAGGCTGATAGATGACATTTTGGAGCAGCATGCTGCTGCCCAAAATGCTACAGCCCAGAATGCTGACCAAGTCACCCAGGGTGCTGAGGAGCTATACATCAAAGTAGGGTGCTCCAGAAAAGCCCCATACTGTCACTCAAAGGAGTGGCCTGAATCTGCAGCCAGCTTGAAACTGGCCCCAGACACCCACACTAGGGTCCTAGTCTGAATCGTATCAGCCCTGCCCGTCCCTTTATCTACCTGATAAACAAAAAGCTGGTGATTTTTCAAGCTACTTGTACATATTTGAAAATTTTGTAAATGGTTTTCCTAATCATAAATGACAGAAGTATTTATACTTGGTTTTGTGGCTTTGTAAATAAAGTGGCAGCTTTGGTTTCAATAGAGTTGTGTTTATTATACATTGTTCCAAATATGCAGACTGTGTTGTTCGCTCCAGTGATAACCTTGTTAAACCAGGTGGCTGAGTCACTGAGGTTTTCATGCCACGAGAGACGTGGATGTGACCAAGGGGTGTTGTGCAAACTGACAAATGCCAAATAGAAAGCCACTTGGTCATTAATTTCCACTCCATTACAAACTGTACTACCCAATGTGACTCTTAGTCTTTTGCAAGCCTTTAAGTCTCAGCTAGTTCTTTCCTAATGAACATTTACAGCAAAAGTCACCGTATGGTATCTTGTCCCACAGACACACTCATGGGAGGCCAAGAGTGTCCTTTAGGTTTGGTTAAGAGAGGTGCAGAAATAGCCTGTGAGCTGAGCACTGTGTGAGCTGGCCACCTTGAGGAACTAGAGCGTTCCCTTCCCTTTGTCACCTATGGTGACCTTCAGCTGCAGAGAAAGCCCCAGCTTTAGATAGCTTTGGTGCACCATCACAGAGTGATGCTTTAAAGTCTGCTTTAAACCATTTGACACTCATTTTGATGTGAATCTCTGTGGCTTGGGGGGAAAGTCTGTAAACATTAATGGTTGATTTGGGGTTTGTCTTTAATGGTTTCTATTTGCAGTTCTTGTCATGTATATTTAAGTGTCTGTTAGAGAAACTCCACAGCCACTGTCCTGTAAACTTTGCTCAGTGTCCAGATTTTGTGTAATCACATTTTAATTGACACCCTGTATTTTGATTCGACATTTGAGATCTGGCATCTATTTTGAGTCAGTGATTTTTTTTGTTGGATTTTTTTTTCTTTTTCTTTTTTTCTTTTTCTCTTTGTTCTGTAATAAACAGCCAGGAGAAAAGTGTCTCTGTGTTTTCATTTTCTTCAGGAAGCGTGTAGTCCCTACAAACCCAAGTCAGTTCTGACTTTGGTGCCCTCAGAGGCTGCTTCTATCCTATGCATTGCAAAAGTTGCTGCAGCAGAGTCAGGATACTTGTGTGTATGTGCTTGCCTGTGACAAATTTCTCAGCATGTGCTATGAATGTTTCATTAGGGCCCAGAAGAAAGTCAGTTTGACCCCAGTCCTTTATTTTATAGAGGCAAAAACAGGGAACAGGCAACCACTTTGGAAATCCCATGCTAGGGACAGAGGTAGAGAAACACACTCCAAAATTCAGGGGCTCCTCAGTACCATCCTTCTCCCTTTGTGGGAGCACATACTTTTGTGTCCCTGACCAGATCCTGCTGCAGCACTACAATATGGGTTAACTGTGGCTCCAAACAGAACTGAGATCCACTTGCTCCGTCCACTTGAGTTGAGGAGGTGACCCCTGAGCAGTGGGGAAGATTTTGCAGACAACAAACTAGAGAGGGCCACATCTTGCAGAAAGGGCACCTATACATAGAGGTTGGGTAGGGACTGACCCTAAGATGATGATGCGCCTGGCCCCACTGTTCAAGAAGTGAATCTGCACTTCATAGATTGCCTTAAGTCCTCAATGGTATATGCAGGAAACTGTGCACACTTGCATTGTACCCAAAGATCATTTCCCCTGGTTTGGTCTAGCCTGTTCCACACCAAACTCTCTGTTTATTTGGAAACATGAAGTCAGAAGGGTTCAACAAAGGTGCAAGGAGAAATTGGCGGGTTTTCCCCCTTTGGGTCCAGGACACTAATGGGAAGAGGCAAGACCAAGAGCCCCAAGGGTCCAGGTTAGTTGACTCTGTTGGTCTTCCTGTGGAGTTCCTATTCCCTTCAGGGTTGCAATCCTTCTTCCTATTCTTCCATAAGAGTCACCAAGCTCCATCCACTGTTTGGTTATGGGCGTCTGTATCTGAGTCAGCTGCTGGGTGGAGCCTCTCAGAGGACAAACATGCTCCTGTCTGCAAGCATAACAGAGCACCATTACTAGGGTTAGGGATTGGTGCTTGCTTATGGGATGGGTCTCAAGTTGGGCCAGTTATTCGTTGGCCATTCCCTCAGCCGCCGATCCATCATCCCCTGTTCCCGCCTTTCTTGTAGACAGGATGAATTTGGGGTTGAAAGTTTTGTGAGTTGGTTGGTGTCCCTATCCCTCCATTGGGGTTCCTGCCTGGCCATAGGAGGTGGCCTTTTCAGTGGAACCCAATCTTTTCAAACTCTCAGAAGATGCCCATACCCAAAACTCAATGCAGTGACTAAGAGCAACAGTCCCCAGGGATAAAGTAGCCTTCTCAGAGGGTGGCTGGGTAGAAAGTGTCCATAGGAATAGTTCTTATCTGAAATCCCTGGTTTCATTGGCCTCTGCTCATACTGGTCTCTGTTACTGCCTCCTGAGCATTCCTTTTAGGTTCAGATAAGAGATGTGCTATTCAGTTAGTCAGTATACCCACTCCCTAGTAGAATTGTTCATCTGCCTGACATCCTCTATTGTTACAGGTGTACATGGTACAAAATCCAGAGGTTACCTATTGAGATTTCCACGACATTTTTTCCTTCAAAACTTTTTTGAGACTGTCTTGTGTGTCTGTATTTACATCACACCCACCCCTCTTTGCCTTCCTCTAACTCCTCACATTTCTCCTCCCATTCCCTCAAATTCATAATCTCTCTTTAATCGTATCGTTACACACACACATACACAACCTATTGAGTCCATTTGATTTTGTCCATATACACATGTGTTGAAAAGGAGGCACACAGATTGTCATAGAAATGAAGTTTCTTTATTTAAGAAAAAATCAAGGAGCTCCTGAGAATGGAAGTAAGCTAAAGACCTGAGACAGGATCTGGGCCTCAAAAGCTCTGGTCACCAGGTGTCTGCGCCCTTCAGAACTCAATTTCATAGCATCTACCCTTCCCACAACTGTGCATCATGTTGCTTTCTCATGTCTGCCATCCCTTACACATAGCTCCATGGTCATAAATGGTTCCATCCCTCCTCTCTCATTGGGTTCTTTCATTATTAGTCTTGATACCTATTCCTCCTCATGCCTCACTGTCCTGTCTCACCACCCACACATCAAACAGGCCCCAGCTATCAATCAGACAAGTCATGGCGAGAGTTCTTGGACCCACTTGCCCATCCTTCTCTCTTAGTGGTCCCAGGGGAAGCAAAAGTTAGGTACCAAGAAGCTCATTGTCACTTTGTTGATTTTTATGAGACAGAAGCTCAGTAATAATTGCATGTGGTTGTCATACAGTACTGTGAAACAGTTCCTGGCATCTGCTGGTCTGAGAGTGTCTTAGTCAGGGTTTTTTATTCCTGCACAAACATCATGACCAAAAAGCAAGTTGGGGAGGAAAGGGTTTATTCAGCTTACACCTCCAAACCTCTGTTCATCACTAAAGGAAGTCAGGTCTGGAACTCAAGCAGGTCAGGAAACAGGAGCTAATGCAGAGACCATGGAGGGATGTTTGTTACTGGCTTGCTTCCCTGGTGTGCTCAGCTTGCTCTCTTATAGAACCCAAGACTACCAGCCCAGAGATGGCACCACCCACAAGGGGCCCTTCCCCCTTGATCACTAATTGAGAAAATACCCCACAGCTGGTTCTCATGGAGGCACTTCCCCAACTGAAGCTCCTTTCTCTGTGATAACTCTAGCCTGTGTCAAGTTGACACAAAACTAGCCAGTACAGAGAGCTAGATCACATGCCCTGTAAAAGCTCCCTCCCACCTCTCCCAAGATGCCACTTAGCCAGCCCAAGAGCCTCACAGGTCACAGCTAACCATCTTTCAGCTCTTCCAGACCTCTGAGATTCAAAAATAGAAGTGGAGCTTGACCTACTATGTTGGTTCCATGTCACATTCCTAGAGGGCCAAATTTCCCAAGTCACCTACCCTGGCAAACTTGAGGCTGTGTCACGGGAGGCCACAAAACAGAACAACTCCCTAATCACTTCCTGCTACCTGACCATCCTGGTCTCACCCCTCTCCTCTGGTATCAGTGGCTCCTGCTTCTGAGTGAAAGTTGTCACAGGTTGTACAGAAATGTGCACTCCCTCAGTGCTGTCCTCACTGCTCGCACACCCCTATCCCACTAGCCTCTCCTCTATAGGGTTCCTCTACAGAGGAACCTGGCAAGTACCCACTCTTGCTTTTTACTTCCCTTTCCAAGGAGCACCTTCACTTACCTCGCTCTTCCTCTTCCTCCTAACCCAGAATCCCCTGCTCAGTTCCTCCTCCCAAGTCCTCTTGTCAAAACAGCTTCCTTGTAACCATCAAGCCAGGGCAAGCCGCTTACTCCTCAGTACCCATGGGGAGTGCCCCTTCAGCAAAGCTGTGATGTTCCTTGGCTCCTGGACAGGACAATGGGCCATACCTTCTCTAGGGTCCCTGGAGTAAATGTCACCCCTTCCACTACTTATTCATAATCTACAAGGGTGTCTTCATGCTCTCCCTATCTTCTGAAAGCACAGCCAGCATCACAGCACCTCAGTAGCTACTCAATATCTGAGCATCTCAGCTAAGGAGAGTGTAGTACATCTATTCACATCCCTGATTAACTGGGTTCCCCCATTGGTCCCTGAAAGAAATGAAGTAGATAAGTTAGTATTTTCTCTGCTGTGATTAAACACCTGACAAAGCAACTTCAGAAAGGGTTCCCAGTTTAAAAGGATGATGTGGTAATGGCCACCTGAGAGAGTGGACTGCATTTGAAATACATGATGTACATGTCATAATGAAATCCATTAGTATGTATAATTAACATATGCTAACAAAGCCTATTAAAATTTAATATTTTGAGAATTTTCTACAAGAGTACTGTATTTTCATCATGCCTGCCCCTCCCTGTAGCCCTCTACCCCCTCCTATGTCTCTCCTACTTGCTATCAAATTCTTAACCTTTTCATCTATAATTTTATATACACACACAGGAATGCATGCACAATCATCTCCAGAGTCTGTTTAGTGTTACTCATATATACATGTGTTCAAGACTGGCCATTTGGGACTGGATAACCTATCAGGACAGGTCTTGTCCTTAGAGACACTGACTCTCTCTCCCTCAGCATATAGACTGACAATCTATAGTGCTTTGGCATAGCAATTGGTGTGGTTATTATGTAGGTCTTGTTTCAGCAACCGTGAGATTTCATGGATGCAGCAGCCCTGGCATGTGTAGAAGTACCATCTAGCATCAAGATCTTGATTCCTTGGCTCTTACATTCTTTCTTCCTGCTCTCCCATGTTGTTCTCTGAGTCTAAGGTTTAGGGTTGTTGCATTGTAGTGTATCAATTGGGAACTCTATGCTTACTTACTCTATGCATTTTGACCAATTGTGGGTCTCTGTTTCAAATAGAGGGTTTTTAAAAATGAGAACTGTACACATTTGTATTAAGAATTCTGTTGGCAGGGGCTGGTGAGATGGCTCAGTGGGTAAGAGCACCCGACTGCTCTTCCAAAGGTCTGAAGTTCAAATCCCAGCAACCACATGGTGGCTCACAACCATCTGTAACAAGATTTGACGCCCTCTTCTGGAGTGTCTGAAGACAGCTACAGTGTACTTACATATAATAAATAAATAAATCTTTAAAAAAAAAAAAAGAATTCTGTTGGTTGAAAATTTTACTGGTTTAGAACAGTAGCAGTAGTGGGTTATACTCTACAGTCTATGACCTCTCCAGTCCCAAGTAGTTGGCTAGGCTTACAGTACCAGGAATGGGTGATCTCCTATTAAATGCTTCTTCTTCTAACCTCATTGGGCACTGTACACATGTGGAGCACAGACATACATTCAGGTAAGATACCTAATCACATAAAAAAAAATAAATATTTTTTTAAAGGAGAGAAAAAGTGCCCATGGAGACCATGCTGCCCACATCCAGAGTAAGTCTTTCCACATGTATTAAACCTTTCTGGATACACCCTCACAGATATATGAAGAGATTATCTCTTAACTCAGGCCTGCTCTTTCATGATGTCCCCTGAGTCTAAAGTCATTTGAAATCCTACCAAATAGACAATTAAAAACAAGACTTGGATGAAAGCCCTTGAAAGCTGCTGGATTCCTCTCCTCAGATCTTGACTGGTCTAGAGTTCCAATACTATCACCTTAGTATCACATACTTACTGAAAGTTCTTCCATGAGGACTGAAGGACAGAAGTTATAGAGGTAACAGCTTCTAAAGAAGATGCCTGAAGGCCTTCTACCATTTCTAAGGAGCAGGTGCTTCTCCCCCAATTCATGCCATCATCTCTCTTCAAGCACTGATGCCAATCCCAGGGAACCCAAAAGGAATAGCCAGAAAGATGTGCTAGCCAGCACTGTCTCACTCTTCTTTTACAACAGGCCCAGGTCATATGAGGGGGAGGTGTGTCCAGGACCATAACCTGTGTACAACCTTTTATCTGCCACTTGTACTCCAGCCATGAAATCATAGGCTTGGAACACAGGTTCAGAAGCATTTTGCTTAGTTTTCCTGTGATGGGGCCATTCTGATTCAACCCATAAAACTAGTATCTCTGTATCAGATATTTGAAAGTAGGCACAAATGATTCCCATCATCATTAAGTCAGCTCGAATTTCAATGTGTTCATCAGTATTATAGTAGATAACCAGAACCAGTATGAGTTTTTGCATACACACACAGAGAAAGAGAAAGAGAGAGAGAGAGAGAGAGAGAGAGAGAGAGAGAGAGAGAGAGAGAGAGAGAGAGACCTGGCTAGCTAAACCCAAAATCACAGGACAGGCCAAAACCTCACAAAACCTCAGGCAGGAATTGCTAATGTTGAAATCCTTTGGCAAAATTGCTTTCTCCACAGGAAAATTTGTTTGCTTTTAAATTCTTTCAACAGACTAGCTGGGGTCTAACCATGTTTTATAGGATAATCACCTTTATTTAAATCACCTAATTGCAAGTGTTAATCACTACTGCAAAGTATCTTAACAGCAACAGAGCAGTGTGTATAAATGATAAACTGACTGCTAGAAGTTAGCCATCCTGGAATGAAACAACCCACAAAAAGAAGAGCATTGGCACAAATGCATTAACAGTAGAAGAGTAATCAGTTTTGCTAAGGTTAATGAAGAAAACAATGATTGAGGGAAGGAGGAAGAGAGACAGACACAAAAAGACAGAGAATATAAATGATGAATAAGAAGCCCATTTTGTTGAGACTGGTTGTAAGTTAAGAGCAGTCTCCTTCAGATAGGTTTCTTTGAGGTAATGACTTTTGAGCTAAGTTGTTTTGGTTTTGAGTCTCTTGTATCTCAGGCTTGTCTCAAACTCTGTAGTGAAGGATGCCTTTAGGCTCCTGTTTCCACCTCTCAAGGGCTAAAATCACAGGCATGAACCACAATGCTAAACTTTGAGCTGATGATCCAAAGCAAACCATGCATTGAGGCAACCAAGCATGTTCTAGGCAAACAAAACAGCAAGCACAAATGCCAGGAGGAACAGAAAGATCACTGGAAAGGAGACCAATGGGCATCGGGAGGAGTCAAGAGAAGGGTGGAGACATGAGAAGGCGGAGATCACCCAGTGCCACATTAGAGCTGCCTTGGGTCATTCCTGTTGCCACATTAGGAATGGCACTTGGATAATGGACAAAGACCAATAAGAAGGGCCTCTATCTGTCCATCTCTCCCCAAAATTTTTTGTGAGCAACTCTAATCAGGGGTGCAAGATCATAGTCATAGTTTCTTCTGCTTCTGGCATTCTCTTATTCAGTGCAGGATATCAGAAGTTCAAAGCTAGCCTTGAAGCCAACTTTGGTTCATGAGACCGTATTTGGTTAGTATTTATTATCAATTTGACATAACCTAGAGTTGCCTGGGAAGATGGATCCTCAATTGAGGAATTGCCTGGATCAGACTGGCCTCTGGCCATATCTGGGAGAGACTGTCTTGATTCATGATTGATGGAAGGGTCCAGCACACTGTGGTAGGCATGTCTGGACTGTATAAGAAAGCTAGATGAGCATGGGCCAGGGAATGAGCCAATAAGCAGAGTATGTCCATGGTTTCTGCTTAAGTTCCTGCCCTGCTTTCCCTCAATGACAGATTGTAACCTGAAAATGGAAACTGAAATAAACCCTTTCCTCCTTTTAGTTGCCTGTGGTCATGGTGTTTATTATAGCAACAGAAGAGTGAACTAAAACAGACCCTTTCTCAAAAACTGGAGACAAAACTAAAGCCAAAAAGACCATGACCCTGGCTATAGAAGAAGAAAAGGAGACAGACCAGTCGGCTTGGGAATGAGAAAGATGACACTACAAATCAGTAAGGAAGCTGAGCAAACTGGCTTGTCATTTAACAACAAAACAGCTCCTCTGCCTCTCTCCTGGCATCAAGTAAATTCCCAGTACTTTCAAGGTTGAAATGGAAAACAAAATAACATGGAAAGTATTACACTAAAACAAATGTAGAGTTTTTATAATATCAGGATGGATCAAACTTTTTAATTGTGATATAAATCCAGGAACTGCCATGGGAAAAAATGACAAAGTTGCCCACACAAAATGTTTAAAACTTGAAAAAGGAAAAAAAGATACCCTAAATTCAAAAGATAAATGACAAAATTAGAAAAATGCAATATGTGACATGTTAATTTTCCTACAATTCAAAATCAAAGAGTATATTGTTGGCCAAAATTGAGTACAAGACTTTCATGGGAATGCTTTTTTTAAAGTATTCCCAATCATAAAACACACACACACACACATACACACACACACACACACACACACACACACACACACATACACACACACACACACACACACACACACACATACACACACACACACACACCATCACACACCATCACACCATCACACCATATAGGTAAACTCTGGGCTATTAGTACAATGAAATGCTACTTATCAATAAAATTATATTCTTCAGCAATGAAAAAAGATGAGGAACTGATGCTAAGAAGGACTGCAGCATCTTCAAATGCAGAATACTCTGGAAGAAGTCAGAGACGAAAGCAGATAGACTATATAATTCCATTTAAGTCGAGTGCTACAGTAAGTCAAGTAATATGTGCTGAAGAACTCTATAAAGGTATCTTCTTCAAAGGTGCAAATGGGGGTTGCTGGACTGAGGCTACCCTGGGCTACATAGTGAATTTCAAGCAAGTATAAAGCTACAGAGTGAAATCCAATTTAGTAAAAGAGGGTTAGGGAACATGAAAGATTTTCTAGAGTGATAGAAGGTTCTATATCTTTATAAAGATATGTTACACAGGTGTATGCATTTCCTCAGAGTTGCTTATGTACAAGCAAGGTTTCTCCTATAATAAAAGATTCTCTTTTTTTCAATTTTTTATTAGATATTTTCTTCATTTACATTTCAAATGCTATCCCGAAAGTTCCCTACACCTTCCCCTCCCCCCTGCTCCCCTACCTACCCACTCCCACTTCTTGGCCCTGGCAGTCCCCTGTACTGAGGCATATAAAGTTTGCAAGACCAAGGGGCCTCTCTTCCCAATGATGGCCAACTAGGCCATCTTCTGCTACATATGCAGCTAGAGACAGGAGAATTCTGAAATTTAGTTAATACTCTACTTGAGTGCTTTGAAGTAAAATGTGTGGCTATCTGCTACTTTGGAGCATATAAAATATATTAAGATGTATGTTACACTAATACTTAAGATGACTAGTGGATGGATGAAAGAATGGGTAGAAATATAGAAGTGTGGCAAATAGAATGATGTGTTAATGTAGAAAGGAAGAGTTGAGTCTGTAGGTATACACTATACATTTGTTCATAATGTCTAGGTTGGAAAAATTGTATCTACTGGTGTAAAAGTGGCATGGATGCTGTAAGAGTAACCAGCTTTGTTTTGTTTTGTTTCCTTTTATTTTGTTTAAAGCCTGCTTCACTACCAGGCGTGGTGGCACACGCCTTTAATCCCAGCACTTGGGAGGCAGAGGCAGGCAGATTTCTGAGTTCGAGGCCAGCCTGGTCTACAGAGTGAGTTCCAGGACAGCCAGGGCTACACAGAGAAACCCTGTCTCGAAAAACCCAAACCAAAAAAAAAAAAAAAAAAAAAAAAAAGCCTGTTTCACAAGAGGAACTCACACACAGTACTGTTAATCATGTTAATTAGGCCCTAAACCCATGACTGTCTAGGACATAGGACATAGAAAGAACCTAATACCGGAAGAGGCTGAAAGGGGCTACATGTTCTAGTAAATGGTTCTACAGCCAAGCATTGCTAACTGAACTCGATGGCACATGAAATTGGGTAGGATAATGGTGTGGAGGATAGGGAGGGATTGGAGGGGAAAGAAAGAGGGATAGGTTTGATCAAAACACAAGGTATGTACATATATGAAATTCTCAACAAATAGATTTTCAAAACATTTAAGAAATATCAAAGCAAAGTATGAATTTTCAGAACATCATTCCATGGGTGTCTAATCCATGGCCCACAGGTCACATTGGTCCAAAATACCTAGGAATATGTCCAAATAGAAAAACATCAGCTTACTTACAAACAATATGATGTTAAAGAGGGGGCTCAGTTGCACAATTCACAAGTGTGAACTTTGTAAGTGACAACATAGGGTCAAAATGACAAAAGACTGGACATGCTGGAACCTTGGTCTTATCTCCAATTTGCTGTTTAAGCAGGTCATGCAGCTTTTAGGAAGCTAAAATTTCTCGGGAGACATTTTGCTTTGATTTGGGCATCACAGCCACTTGTGATGCTTTGGAAAAATGCTCTTGCCATGCAGCTCACCCCAGATGTTTAGAAAGCCTCAAAAATCCACATGTCTGAGATCAGGATTCCAGTTCCCAAACTTGGCTAGAATCCTTTTTCAGACTAACTTGGGCCAACTTGCAAACCTTGAGTATTGCCTTCCTGTACTGATCTAAAGACCCCAAACAATTAGGCCTCCGTGGCCTCACCATAGACATCAAACTCAAGTTTAGCTATGGAACCATCCCGGGTGCTCTTAAAAGAAACTTGTCAGGGAGACACAGCGACCATCTTTCTCCCACAGAAGCACTGAGCTAGAAGCTCAATAATGTGCCCCTTTACTGGAAAGAATGCACTATGAACAGGTCTATGAAGGGAAGGCTTGGAAAGGGGCTACTCAAGCATCATTTTGGATGTTGTGGATGCTCAGCATGTAATCCTCACTCGGCATTTTCTCCAGCAGAATAAATAGGAACTTAACTTTGATTAGAGTCATTTTATAAATTGTTCTTTCAGCTGCAGAGAAGGGAAAACACTCTCAGCAACCCCCCTCTGGAGTGCTGGTTAAGGGCCAGGAATTAGTCCATTAGCCCTGCTACTACTATTCCCTTCTGCTGAAAGAGTTGTGCCAACAACCAACTAGGGAAAGGGGCTACAGAACTGGGATTTGAGTGTTTCCTCATCTATGGAAGAGAAATTCTGAAGTCCCTGATACTAGAAGCATCTAGATATATGGATAGACATATGTTGTCAGTGAAAACAAGGGTCCTAACAGACAGCAAGAAAATGAAAATTTTGCTGAAGAATCAAACTAGCATCAGATTGCATCCAATAGCCACACAACTATCCAAGCTTTCCACTATCCACACAAGGGTCACACGGAAAGACAAGCTGGGGGATGAAGGCTATCTGTTTAAATCAGTCTTCCTTCCTTCCAAGTTCTTTATAGTTTAAAGTAATTAGTTTTATTTGCATGCCTCTGGATTTCAGAATACTCCATTCTTTTCTAAAGGTTTGCCATTCTTTGACACATCATGTATGTTTTCAGATTCTAAAGTCAATATTATAAGTATGAGGCAAAAGACTTTCAAGATAAAGAAATGTGGAAAAGACTGGATTTTATATCACATTGTTTAGGTAAAACACAATTGGCAAAAAAATGAAAATGTTTAGCACTATAAAAATCCTTTCCATGTTAAGTACCAAGTAAAAGGGTTTAAAAGAACTTACCATTCAAATTTCATTTTGCTCAAAAAAATTCTCTCCCACAGCCATAGCTGATGCCCTCCAAAGTGCAGGCCCCTGCATCGCTCCTGCCCAGCCCCTGCTCACTCTTCCATCTGATCTTCCACTTGTAGAAAAGGAAGTGTACATACTTGCCCTGAGGTGGGATTGCTTGAAGAAACCAGACCAGGTTCCATCCTTGACACTCAGGGTGACAGTAATTCCAGAAAGTTTACTCTACAAAAACAATAGGATAGGTACATCTAGGCTCTTGCTATAGTAATAGAGTCTCACCTCAGGGTCAGCCTTGGTCAGAAAGGCTTCCCCCACCCCTGGGAGCAGTAGTCAATATACCCACTCATAACCGCTCAAAGGGCTCAGAAGAAGTAACTGTTAGTGCCCATGCCTAAACAAGATAGCTGAATCATCCCTTCCAAGGCTCAAGAAACACTTTGCAAGAATGAATACAAAAGGCAGAGAATGGGGAGCCGTGTTGTGAAACACTGTCTTCTAGACACGGCATGGCTATTGCATCCATGAAGTTACAAGAGCAATGTCTAGCAGTACAAGGCTGCTGGGGCTCATCAACATTCCATCAATGGAGAGAGGCACATAAAGCCCAGTCTGCAGTTGAGAACTTATTGGCAGTTACTGACTGCTGGGGCAGGAGCATCGTTTTCCTTTGATATCTTAGCTGCAAGTAACTTGCCTTTACCCCAGTAAAAGAACTCCACACTCAGACACAAGCAAGCAACCCTAATTCAACTCACTGAGTTGGTTAGGAAAAGCTCATAAAAATATGGTGTGGACCTGTTGGTAAAAAAGGGCACAGAGGGATTGGCCAAGGGTTAACAGAAGGTAATTGGGGGACTATAATAAAAAACATGTTATTTACATGTACATAATTACCAAAAAATAAAAAAAAATTCACAAAGCATGTTTTTGAGGCCATTACTCTGGCTTGTGGCTAGGGAAGGGAACTCCCACCTGTGCTGCACAGTCCAGTAGTGGGGAGCCCTGCCCTCAGGTGGGTTTTATTTCTCACCAAGTTACCTAGGTGGGCTTTGAAAAGATATTATGCTGAGTCTTCAGATTTAGACAGTTTTTCCAAATCCCAAACTACACAAGGCTTTGACCCATAGTTATTATTATCCCAGGGCCACCTCCACACAAGGAAGCTGGACACTAAGCCCTGTCTGTGTCACATTGTTTTTCCTAGAGTTGTGGCACTGTCATTTCTGTTCTCCCAGTGGCTTGGTTTTGCAGTTGATAAACCAGTGTTCTAACACTGAATAATCCAGCCCATAGTTAGCAACATATCTGTGTGACCCTTGTAAGACATCCTCCAGATTTCTGGCTGCCCGGCTTGTATAAGTGGCATCTATAGGGGAGGAGGGTACCTGTGGAGGTGGCCCTGGGAGAAGAAGTTGTAGCTAAGCCCAGGAGCTTTGAGTCAAAGCCTCGCCAGTGCTGCCTGCCCATGCCTCCTTCAAAGTAACTGTGACTGCAAAGCTCCTCTGGGAGAAAAGTGAGCAGACTTGGCCAAGTGACTGCCTTGGCCCTTAAGAAGTAGTGGGAAGACACAGCAAGCATGAATTCAGGCCACAAGCAAAAGACCCAGCCATCCCAGAGCCTTATGGGACCCGGAGACAAACTTTAAGCCAAGGGGCAACACAGGGCAGTTATTAAGCATTGGATCTCTGGCACCAAAGCCCTTGGGCTCAACCCATGCTCCATTATGCGTTAGCTCTATGACCTTGTGTAGGTCAGCAAGTCGTTTAGCCTGTCAAGGCCTCAGTGTCCCAATTTGTCAAGTGGAAAAAATGAAAACATGTCATAAAACTCTTGTGCAATGTTTAAAAAAAGCACAAGGAGGATCACTGACCAACCCTGAACATCCTGCTGCCAGCTCCCCAGTACTGAGACTATAGGCAGGTATCACTGTTGTGTAGGATTTCCTTCCTAAGTAAAACATTCCCTCCTACAGGGAGGAGGGAGGCTCATAAGACTCATGGAAGTAGAGAACCTGACAAGTCTTGGGGAGCCCAAACTGACAGGGCTCTTTATAAGACCGCTTTAGAAGACTCTAGGAGGTTCAGACTGGAGCCTCAGTCTACAGGTGATACTGAGCCAAGGATAAAAGAAGAGAGGCAGCTGGGTTAAGAAGGCATCACTGGACAAGTAGTTTAAAACATTTCTGTACCCTTGCTGGAAAGGAAGGCCAGTTTCCTTACAAAGGTGGTTCATGGACCTATTTAACCTTAAAGAAACACAAGGAAGCTGGGCACTAAGGCCTGTCTGTGTCACATTGTTTTTCCCGTAAGCTACTTAGATCCTTTACAATTCAAGATTCCCTTTGGTAAAAGAAATGGTAAAAGAAGAGTTGGGTAGTCCTCCTTCCTTGAGCATCTCATCATTTCAAAGCTGTCTCCTTAAGTCACCAGCCTATCCATACAAGGATCGCCTAGATCTCGGCAGAACTGACAGCTTCATCCTTTACTCAGTGATGTTCTTCTAGGCATAGCAACCCTGCTGTGTTCCAACAGTCTATGCCCATCATGCCTGAAAACAAAGTCCTAGGCCTCACTCTATGTATGTCTCTTTCCAAGGAGATATTCCTGCTGTCATCAGTCGCCTCTTCCTTCTCCATGAGAAGATTTGGAGTTTGGAAGGAATGGTGTCCTCCCTTGAGCAAAATATCTCAGTAAAAATTTATTAACATGCTATTCTCATTTACATTTCCTTGTCAGTAACATTCTGTCCACAATATTCCCAAGGCATTATTCTCTGAAAACATCCTCAGACAACTTGAAGATTACAGTAACCACAGGAAGGATGTAAGGAAAAAGACAGTTTCTACTACCCAAAATAATGTTTTTTGTGTCTGTGACAATAGCTTTGAAAGCTATGCTTTAATTACTTACTGAGATAAAACTAGTCTTTGGTTACTGTGATGCTCAGTTTTATGTGTCACTTGGAATAGACTGATACCACTAGTCATTCCATCAAACACTAGTCTAGGTACTGTTGCTATAGGTAGGGTCTACAATCAGCTCATTTTAAGTAAAAGAGATCCTCGAGAATGTGGGCCTCAGCCATCTGTTGAGAAGACTTAACAACTGGGCTAAAAACGCAGCTGCAGCTAAGTGGCAGAATGCTCTTCTGGAATGTACAAGGCCCTGGCTTTGATCTCCAGCACTGCGGGGAAGACTTAGGAACAAGGTTAAAAATTTCCCTAAGGAACAAGAAATTGTGTCTCAACACAGAAACTATCCACATTCCTTGCCTGCCACCTGCCTTGTAGAATTGAACTTGATGAGTCAGTCCTCACAATCATATAGCCATCGATTATTATAAATATAGGGTACATCTATATATGCAACTATATACATGTTAGTCTAAATACATGTGTATCTTCACATATGTGCAATATTTGTGTGCATGTGTGTTGAACTGTTAGCAGCTGTAAATGCCTGCATAAGATGTGCACGAGGTTGAATCCATCAATATTTCATTATGTAAAAGGGAGGGGAACATGAAGTCATGCCTTTCCCTGAGGATCTATAGGCAATTAATGGTTGTGAGAGATAGGTAGTGTATACTATGAAAATGTGCCTGGGCTCCTGTTAAAGAATCCCTCATTCATGGTCTTGTAACCCTAATGAAACTCACCGGATCACCAAGAAGAAGGAGTATGGAAATAGAAAGAGAACTAGTTGGGCAGAGGAAAGGGATCTATGGGAGTGGGAGAGTTACAAGAGAAGGTAATGAAAGATTAATGTGATCAAAAAATGTAATGATGAAACCTACTACTATGTATAATTCATATATGATAAAAAAAACTCAAAATGCAAATATGGGGCTGTACAGGGAATGGTGAAGCCATTCTCCCTTTTCCAGTGCTCATTATCCCAATTCACAGCAGATGAAAGACCCCCAAAGGAGTGCACCATATGTGTCAGGATGAATGAGGCAAGTGGATGGGGAGCTGACAGGGTCTCTGCCAAACACTGTCTGCCAAACATGCCTTGGTGCTTAAGATCTGAGAAGCCAATGTTATCTGCCTATCTCTATCCTAAGATAAGGAGTTGTACAACCAGCCCCAGAACTTCTGTAGCAACCGCACCTTCAATACCAGCCTGCCACATGTGCAGTTACACCAGTACTGCTGGGATTCTGGGTGTGGAGTTACCTAATAAGCTGGGAGACAGCAGACATGACATCCTTCTATAACTTCTGCCTTCATTTGAGATGGTCCCAGAAAGTCAGCCTTATCATAGAGGCTTTACAGGAGAACATATGACAAAGTAATGGAGGCTGCTTACCAAGCTTCAGTGGGCCCGTGGGACGACATATCCTAACTAGACATCATACAGCAAATAAGAAGACCAGTGCCTAAGTGGATAAAGGAACTCCACATAAAACCAGAAACACTGAAATTTATAGAGGGGAAGGTGGGGAAGAGCCTCAAAGATATGGGCATAGAGGAAAAATTCCTGAACAGAATAGAAATGGCTTGTGCTGTAAGATCGAGAATTGACAAATGGGACATAGTAAAATTGCAAAGCTTCTGTAAGGCAAAAGACACTGTCAATAAGACAAAAAGGCCACCAACAGATTGGGAAAGAATTTTTACCAATCCTAAATCTGATAGGGGAGTAATATCCAATATATTCAAAGAGCTCAAGAAGATGGACTCCAGAAAATCAAATAACCTTATTTTTTAAATGGGGTACAGAGCTAAACAAAGAATTCTCAACTGAAGAATACCGAATGGTTGAGAAGCACCTGAGAAAATGTTCAACATCCTTAATCATCAGGGAAATGCAAATCAAAACAACCCCGAGATTCCACCTCATACCAGTGAGAATGGCTAAGATCAAAAATTCAGGTGACAGCAGATGCTGGTGGGGATGTAGAGAAAGAGGAACACTCCTCCATTGTTGGTGGGATTGCAAACTGGTACAAGCACTCTGGAAATCAGTCTGGCAGTTCCTCAGAAAATTGGACATAGTACTACCAGAAGATCCAGCAATATCTCTCCTGGGCATTTACCCAGAAGATGTTCCAACTTGTAATAAGGACACATGCTCCACTATGTTCATAGCAGCCTTATTTATAATAGCCAGAAGCTGGAAAGAACACAAATGTCCCTCAACAGAGGAATGGATACAGAACATGTGGTACATTTACACAATGGAGTACTACTCAGCTATTAAAAACAATGAATTTATGATATTCCTAGGCAAATGGATGGATCTGGAGGGTATCATCCTGAGTGAGGTAACCCAATCACAAAAGAACACACATGGTATGCACTCACTGATAAGTGGATATTAACCCAGAAACTTAGACTACCTAAGATACAATTTGCAAAACACATCAAACTCAAGAAGAAGGAAGATGAAAGTGTAGATACTTTGTTCCTTCTTAAAATGGGGAACAAAATACCCATGGAGGGAGTTACAAAGACAAAGGTTGGAGCTGAGACAGTAGAAAGGACCATCCAGAGAATGCCCCACCTGGTGATCCATCCCATATACAACCACCAAACCCAAACACTATTGCATATGCCAGAAAGATTTTGCTGACAGGACCCTGATATAGCTATCTCTTGTGAGGCTATGCCAATGCCTGGTAAATATAGAAGTGCATGCTCACAGTCATCTATTGGATGGAACACAGGGTCCCCAATGAAGGAGCTAGAGAAAGTACCCAAGGAGCTAAAGGGGTCTGCAACCCTATAGGAACAACAATATAAACTAACTAGTACCCCCAAACTGTGTCTCTAGTTGCATATGTAGCAGAGGATGGTCTAGTCGGTCATCAATGGGAGGAGAGGCCCTTGGTCTTGCGAAGATCATATGCCCCAGTACAGGGGAATGCCAGGGCCAGGAAGTGGGAGTGGGTGGGTTGGGGAGCAGTGCAGGGGAAGTGTATAGGGGACTTTCAGGATAGCATTTGAAATGTAAATGAAGAAAATATCTAATAAAAATGAAAAAAATTTTAAAAATAAAAAAGGCTGCAATGAAAAAAAGGAGGAGGAAGAGGAGGAAGAGGGGGAGGAGGAGGAAAAGAAGGAAGAGAAGGAGGAGGAGGAGGAGGAGGAGGAGGAGAAGAAGAAGAAGAAGAAGAAGAAGAAGAAGAAGAAGAAGAAGAAGAAGAAGAAGAAGAAGAAGAAGAAGAAGAAGAAGAAAGACCAGTGCCAGGAATAGATTATCTCTTTTGAGAGTTGGCTAATGGGGTCACATAGATCCACCCTAAATGTTCCAGGCTATGGTCATTGTTCTTGAGTCTCTACTTACTTGCCCTAATTCTAGCAGGTAGTTGTAAGACTGCAATGTGAGAAATTGTCCCTAACCCACAGTGTATCAGAATTCTAATTTTGGAGTTGCAGCTCTATGATGCAAAAAGCAGGCAGCCTTCGAGCACCAGGCACTCCAGGAAACTTCTACAATGGCTTCTCCATAAACAAGTGGATTTTTTTCCTTCACATTGAAGTCCATCAGCATTTTGTGATCCTTCTGAAATCTACAAGGCTGTGAAAATATGGCAGACATATTCCACAAGTCACCAAAAGAGATTTATATTGTCCATCAATCTTTTGGGTGGATTAGGGAATATGTCTGCCATGATCAGGACTTTGATGTGCTTCTCTTTTGAGTTCACGACCAATATTTGGAACTATCATCTGAGAAATGGAAGTCAGTTTGTCCTTGCACTAAAGTGTATAACCTCTCAAATAACCCTTCCTGTTAACTGTCCTTCCCAAATTCCCTCCTCCCCTCTCACCCTCTTACTTAGGGTTTCTGTTGCAGTGACAAAATGCCATGACAAAGAAGCAAGTTGGAGAGGAAAGGATTTATTTAGCTTACACTTCCATGTTGCTCTTCATTATTGAAGGAAGTCAGGACAGGAACTCAAACAGAGCAGGATCCTGGAGGCAGGAGCTGATGCAGAGGTCATAGAGGGATGCTGCTTACTGGACTGCTCTCCATGCCTTGATGAGCCTGCTTTCTTAAAGAATCTAGGACTACCAGCCCAGGGATGGAACCACCCAAAATGGGCTTGGCCCTCCTCTGTGGAGAGCCATGCCACGAGCAATCGTGTGCGTGCCTTGAGCAATTGCCATTATAAGATGGCGCTGGCTTCCACTGTGCCTAACTAGTAAATAAGCCTTATGCGCAAGTGCAAGAGTGAACTCACGCCTAGTCACTGCCCATCTCATGGCGTAGTAATGGGGTGATGGGCAAGCAACGAATCAGGAGCAGTCACGCCACAGCAGGTGCTGAAACGTCACACTGCAGGCTATATAAGCAGCGCCATTTTCCCGGTTCGGGGTCTTCCCTCCTGATAAGTAAGCAATAAAAGCTTTGCCGCAGAAGATTCCGGTTGTCCTGAGTGTGTTCTTGCAGGCGGGGACAAAAGCTCAGGCAATACTCCTCTACCAATCACTAATTTTTAAAAAGTCTTCTATGTGGATCTTATGAATGCATTTTCTTTTTTTTAATTAGGTATTTTCTTCATTTACATTTCAAATGCTATACCAAAAGCCCCCCATACCCTCCCCCCCTACTCCCCTACCCACACACTCCCACATCTTCACCCTGGCATCCCCCTATACTGAGGCATATAAAGTTTGCATAACCAATGGGCTGACTAGGCCATCTTCTGATACATATGCAGCTAGAGACACGAGCTCCAGGGGGTAATGGTTAGTTTATATTGTTGTTCCACCTATAGGGTTGCAGATCCCTTTAGCTCCTTGGGTACTTTCTCTAGCTCCTACATTGGGGGCCCTGTGATCTATCCAATAGTTAACTGTGAGCAACCACTTCTGTGTTTGCTAGGCCCCTGCATAGTCTCACAAGAGACAGCTATATCAGGGTCCTTTCAGCAAAATCTTCCTAGTGTATGCAATGATGTCAGCGTTTGGAGGCTGATTATGGGATGGATCCCCAGATATGGCAGTCTCTAGATGGTCCGTCCTTTCCTCTCAGCTCTAAACTTTGTCTCTGTAACTCCTTCCATGGGTGTTTTGTTCCCATTTCTAAGAAAGGGTAAAGTGTTCACATTATGGTCTTCGTTCTTCTTGAATTTCATGTGTTTGGCAAGTTGTTATCTTTTATCTTGGGTATCCTAAGTTTCTGGGCTAATATCCACTTATCAGTGAGTACATATTGTGCGAGTTCCTTTGTGATTGGGTTACCTCACTCAGGATGATGCCCTCCAGGTCCATCCATTTGCCTAGAAATTTCATAAATTCATTTTTTAATAGCTGAGTAGTATTCCATTGTATAAATGTACCACATTTTCTGTATCCATTCCTCTGTTGAGGGGCATCTGGGTTCTTTCCAGCTTCTGGCTATTATAAATAAGGCTGCTATGAACATAGTGGAGGATGTGTTCTTCTTACTGGTTGGGACATCTTCTGGATATATGCCCAGGAGAGGTATTGCGGGATCCTCCAGTAGTACTATGTCCAATTTTCTGAGGAACCGCCAGACTGATTTCCAGAGTGGTTGTACAAGCTTGCAATCCCACCAACAATGGAGGAGTGTTCCTCTTTCTCTACATCCCCACCAGCATCTGCTGTCACCTGAATTTTTGATCTTAGCCATTCTGACTGGAGTGAAGTGGAATCTCAGGGTTGTTTTGATTTGTATTTCCCTGATGATTAAGGATGTTGAACATTTTTTCAGGTGCTTCTCAGCCATTCGGTATTCCTCAGTTGAGAATTCTTTGCTCAGCTCTGAGCCCCATTTTTTAATGGGGTTATTTGATTTTCTGGAGTCCACCTTCTTGATATTGGATATTAGTCCCCTATCCGATTTGAGATAGGTAAAGATCCTTTCCCAATCTGTTGGTGGCCTTTTTGTCTTATTGACGGTGTCTTTTGCTTTGCAGAAGCTTTGCAATTTTATGAGGTCCCATTTATCGATTCTTGATCTTACAGCACAAGCCATTGCTGTTCTATTCAGTAATTTTTCCTCTGTACCCATATCTTCGAGGCTTTTCCCTACTTTCTCCTCTATAAGTTTCAGTGTCTCTGATTTTATGTGGAGTTCCTTAATCCACTTAGATTTGACCTTAGTACAAGGAGATAGAAATGGATCAATTCGCATTCTTCTACATGATAACCGCCAGTTGTGCCAGCACCATTTGTTGAAAATGCTGTCTTTTTTCCACTAGATGGTTTTAGCTCCCTTGTCAAAGATCAAGTGACCATAGGTGTGTGGATTCATCTCTGGGTCTTCAATTCTGTTCCATTGGTCTACTTGTCTGTCACTATACCGGTACCATGCACGTTTGATCACAATTGCTCTGTAGTACAGTTTTAGGTCCGGCATGGTGATTCCACCAGAGGTTCTTTTATCCTTGAGAAGAGTTTTTGCTATCCTCAGTTTTTTGTTATTCCAGATGAATCTGCCGATTGCCCTTTCTAATTCGTTGAAGAATTGAGTTGGAATTTTGATGGGGATTGCATTGAATCTGTAGATTGCTTTTGGCAAGATAGCCATTTTTACAATGTTGATCCTGCCAATCCATGAGCATGGGAGATCTTTCCATCTTCTGAGATCTTCTTTAATTTCTTTCTTTAGAGACTTGAAGTTCTTATCATACAGATCTTTCACTTCCTTAGTTAGAGTCATGCCAAGGCATTTTATATTATTTGTGACTATTGAGAAGGGTGTTGTTTCCCTAATTTCTTTCTCAGCCTGTTTATCCTTTGTGTAGAGAAAGGCCATTGACTTGTTTGAGTTAATTTTATATCCAGCTACTTCACTGAAGCTGTTTATCAGGTGTAGGAGTTCTCTGGTGGAATTTTTAGGGTCACTTATATATACTATCATATCATCTGCAAAAAGGGATATTTTGACTTCTTCCTTTCCAAATTTTATTCCCTTGATCTCCTTTTGTTGTTGAATTGCTCTGGCTAGGACCTCAAGTACAATGTTGAATAGGTAGGGAGAAAGTGGGCAGCTTTCTCTAGTCCCTGATTTTAGTGGGAATGCTTCCAGCTTCTCGCCATTTACTTTGATGTTGGCTACTGGTTTGGTGTAGATTGCTTTTATCATGTTTAGGTATGGGCCTTGAATTCCTGATCTTTCCAAGACTTTTATTGTGAATGGGTGTTGGATTTTGTGAAATGCTTTCTCCGCATCTAAGGAGATGATCATGTGGTTTTGTCTTTGAGTTTGTTTATATAGTGGATTACGTTGATATAAAACACCATCAGATCCTTCTACAAAAGGCTATACTCAACAAAACTGGAAAACCTGGATGAAATGGACAAATTTCTAGACAGATACCAGGTACCAAAGTTAAATAAGGATCAGATTAATGATCTAAACAGTCCTATATCCCCTAAAGAAATAAAAGCAGCCATTAAAAGTCTCCCAACCAAAAAAAAATCCCAGGACCAGATGGGTTTAGTGCAGAGTTCTATCAGACCTTCAAAGAAGATCTAATTCCAGTTCTTTACAAACTCTTCCACAAAATAGAAGCAGAAGGTACTCTACCCAATTCATTCTATGAAGCCACAATTACTCTGATACCTAAACCACAGAAAGACCCAACAAAGATAGAGAACTTCAGGCCAATTTCCCTTATGAATATCGATGCAAAAATCCTCAATAAAATTCTCGCTAACCAAATCCAAGAACACATCAAAATCATCATCCATCCTGACCAAGTAGGTTTCATTCCAGGGATGCAGGGATGTTTTAATATACAGAAATCCATCAACGTAATCCACTATATGAATGCATTTTCTTAATGAAAGCTCCCTCCTCTCAGATAGCTTCTGTCCAGTAGACTTAAGACTAGCTAGCATAGGGGTTAAAGTGAAAGGTGTTGTTTCCCAGACTTCCTTCTTCATCTGTTTGTCATTTGTATATAGAAGGCTACTGGTTGTTTTGTATTTGTTTTAGTTAATATTTTATTCAGAATCTTAATTCCATGAAAAACTTTGGGGGTCAATTATATATACTATCTTATCATCAGCAAAAAGTGTTACTTTGACTTCTTCCTTTCTGATTTGTATCCCCGTGATATCCTTCAGTTGTCTTAGTGCTCTAGCTAATACACAAAGTATTAACTTGAGTAGATATGACAAGAGTGGACAGTCTCATCTTGTTCCTGATTTAATGACATTCATATTTGTATGACTGGTATTTCAAGGGATTTTCTAACCAGTTAATGTACGCATTTTTCACCAGATGACATCACATTCATTTTCCATTTGGGAGTTTTATTTATTCCCAGTGAATTAATTGTTCATCTCCCTGACAACATATAAAATCCATAAGTGCCATATATAGTGACATATACCTGTAATCCATGCATGCAGGAGTCTGAAGCAAGAAGATCATTCTATGCTGCCCCAGGCTTTGCAATGATCTCCAGGCCAACCTTGACTAAATAATAAGACTCTGCCTCAATTAATGAATTAGTCTTTTAAAAACTCAATGGGGGTGAAGGTTTATGCTTTGCTTTTCCCACCAGTGTTTCTCTAGTGTGTGAAAATGGTTCCAGGCATAGATTACATACACAGCAATAAATTGAAAGGTGAACAGTTGCACCAGTGTAAAGATTGGGCATGACTTTTGTCCTTGAGTAAACACAGATGTGTTTTCAAGGGTTTACAAAATTATTTGAAAGACACAGAAATATTTGAAGTAGAGGAACCTCTGTAAGCTAACAGCCCCTCCTTCAACTTTCTCAGGAGTTTTCATGGGGCTGAAGATACAGCCTTGTATGATTACAACAGCCAGGATCAGTGGAGGCAATTTTCTCAGGAGATCTCCCTGATACTGGCATCTTCCTGAAAGAGGCAGTCCCTGCTTCTGTTCTCAGATATGGCTGGAAAGAGAAGAAATAATTCTATAATAAAATACAAACAACCTGATTAGCAAATGGACAATTGATTTGATTAGACATTGCTCCAAAGTAGATATGCAAATATGCTTAGCACACAAAAAGATACTCAACACATTAGAGAAATGCAAATCAAACCACAGTGAGATACCACCTCACAACCTTTAGAGTAGTAACTATAGAGAAAGAAAAAGATAAAAGAAAAAATAATAAGTGTTGGCAAGGATGCAGAAAAAAAAATCAGAACCCTTGTACTTCCCTGGCAGAAACGCAAAATGCTGCAGCCATTATAGAAAACTATTTAGCAACTCCTTGATAAATTAGTATAGAACAACCAAACAATCCAGACGTTTCTCCCCTTAGCCATATACTCAAAGGTACTACAAATAGTATCTACACAAATCTGACAGACAAATATTAACATCAACTTTATTCCCGGTAATAAAAAGGAGGAAACAACCTAAATGTTGATCTATAGATGAATGAATAAATGTACAAAGATGTCATATCCATGCACTGAAATATTATTCATCCATAAAGTGGAATTCATGCTACAATGTGGATGAACTTTGAAAACAACAGACCACATGGGAAATGGCAGACAAAAAAGTCTACCCATCATATGATTCCACTTATATAAAATACCCACAAGAGGCAAATCCATACAGATTTAAAGCAAATTTAGGTTACTGGAGTGGGGAAGTAAAGGGTATAGAATAATCAAAGCTAATGCTTGTAGGGTCTTCTTTGGGATGGGGGTTCACACAAGTGACCTGTGTTTAGACAGTAGTGATGACCTTACACTGCTGAGAATGTCCTGTTACTGAAGTGAATACAATTTAATTGTCAAGATAGTTGACTCTGATTATGTGTATTTTAGCATAATACTAAAACAAAAAATAGAAGGAATATGAAGAATAGCTGAGAAAGGATCACAGAGAAAGGAGCAATGAGAAGTCTGACAAAGACGTTCCTTTCTCAGATACCCAGTCCTTGATTCCCAGGGTCATCCCATGCATTTGAGGCCAAGGACAGGAAAGAGATCCTGCTGTGCTCATCAGGAACTCAGATACTGGCTGCCAGGAAGAGCCAGAAGGGCTTGGACAATACAGTGGTCTATGATGAACTCAGAATGGAAAGGATAAAGCTGCCCGTCTCCTTCTTGCAGAGATAAAGCATCAGCTTCAATGGAGGGTCAGAAGCTGACCCCCACCCCACAGACCACATTCTTTCTTTTCTCCAGAATTCTGGTCCCATCACTGTCAAGTACCCCTTTCAGCTGTTACTGAGGTGTGCTTTAAGAAGTAGTAGTGAGGGCTTCTCTCATGCCAGAGGGATCCATTATCAGGGTGAAGTGTTCCCCTATCAAAGTAGTCACCAAGGACCTTTCAACAATCCTCCCCTAACTCCTACAGTGCTACCTAGTAACATTATGCTAGCAATATCTCCTGTTTTATGAACCTGGACTGCCTGTGCATTAATGATTTGATTAAATCTTCCTTTCCTTCTAGTGGAAAAACTTTGCTTAGGGGAGTGCTTCTGTTCCATGGTCTTAGAGCCAGCCTTCCTGGGTTCAAGTCTCTCTGCTGCTAGTTACTAACTGAACCATCGAAAAGCTGCTGACTTCCTCCCATTGTCCAACTACAGATGGCTAAACTGACTTAATAAGATCTCGTCCACTCCTGCATTCATATGAACATACCAACACAGAGGCATACAATCATTAAAAAAATAAAAACAAATCACTTTTAAACTTTTGAGAATGTGCTCTTCTTTTTAAATATTTTTAACTTCTTGAGAATTTCATACACTACATTTTGATTACATTTAACCAAACTCCTCCCACTAACTCCTTCCAGATCAACCCCACCTCCCAACCCCCCACTAACTTCATGTCTTCTTTGTTTTTTTTTAAATGCATCATCAGATCCAATTTGTACTTCCCATATACTCCTGGGTGTGGGTCCATCTACTGAAGAATGCTCAACTTACCAGGGGCCATATCCTTAACAAAAACAGACTTTCCCTCCCCCAAGAAGCTACCAACTGTAAATACTCATCAGCTATGGGTGTGGACTACTGGGCCACTTACCATCCCATGCTAGAATGCTAACTGCCCTGATCTCGTGCAGGTCCTCCTGTAGCAATCTCAGCTGCTATGACTTCATGAGTTCAGTGGTCTTGCCATGCCATACAAGATTCACACCAGTCAACTCTGACTGGTTCTTATAACCTTTTCTGTGATAGTCTCTGAGCCTTGGGGAAAGGATGTGACAACAATGAGACTTTTTCCCTGCATTTTGATCATGATCAGTACAAAAATCGACCCTAAACAAGTACCAATTCCAGAGAGTCACTTCAGATTTCCTACTATAGGGAAAGCAGATAGACCTGCCTGGAACATGGTTAATGCTCAGTGAGTATCATCCATTAGCATCTTTTAACTGTGTGCTCCTGATTGTCCTTAGGTGTGCCTAGTATCATCAAAATCACTACAAATACTGACAAAACTTGCACCACCCCTAAAGCTCCCATTACCACCCATCATAAATCCTCAAAAGAATCTAACCAAAATCAATTTTATTCTTTGCCATGGCAAGATCAAAAGATTGGCACATCTACCACCCACAGTCCAGGAGAATGTGGCTGGAACAAGAGGGCTAGCTGTTTTCTTGACATCTGGATACTTGGCTGGGTTCTGTATTCCTGGGAAGGCTATTTCTTGATACTGAATTAACTATTCTAATCAAGGCACTTCAGTGCTCAAACTGTTAAATATAAATAGGTTAGTGCAGTGTGAGCATGAGGCTGAAAGGAATTAAATGGGAGCACGCTTTCCTGGGAGGAGTCTAAAATAAGTGTGTGGTTAGCATGCAGAAATGGCAATAATAGAAACTCTGCGCTATGACTGACACGACTGTGCCAAATGAGGCTCCATGTGGTCCCCAAAGAAATTCTCCTGAGAAGGCACAATGCTGACAAATCCAGACACCAAGCAGAAGAAAATCTATCTCAGTTCAGGGAATGCTGCAAGTGGGTGGGAGAATGAATGTAGTAAACGTGCCAATGGGAATGGACTCTGAGTTTCACTAAGGGCACTCTGGCCTTCTTTGGAAAAGACCATAGGGAGGCTCTGTATGGGGAGTCTTCAGCTTCCTACTAGGAGAAAGGCTATAGGACTAAAGTTAGGAGACTAAAGTTAGGACTCTTAGCTCAATACTACTTTGGACTTGACCAAGAACATGAGAAGGAAGCTTACAAGAAATGGGATAAAGGCCAGTAGCAAGCGATCCTGAGCAAATGGGCCCTGGGTGGGTGGCACCAGAGGCAATTGTTCAAGGTTTCATTCCCCATGGCATTGTAGAAATGCAAAGTGAGAGTCTGCATGCACCTTGCTGTGCTTAACCAGCCCAACCTAGTATTAGAATCTGAAACATGCCAGCATGCTTCAATAAAAAGTAGCCTTTGGCATCCTATGAATTTGAATCAACTTTCTTTCCATTTATGTTATTGGTTGAGTTGTGTCTTCCTAAATGATACATGGTGATGTTCAACTCCCTGCCCCAATATCTCAGAACATGAATTTATTTCGAAATAGAGTCTTGCAGATAGAATCAGTTAAGTTAGGATGAAGTCATAGTGGAACAGTGTAGGTCCTAAATGCAAAATGACTCTTATCCTTCTAAAATGTAAGGGACACGGGAACAATACTATGTATGGATTACCATTACATTGCCCAAACTAGGGAACATCAAGCACTACCAAAAATCTGGGGCAAAGTCATGGAACGGATTCTCCTGCACAGTCCTTTGAGTGAGCCTATCCTGCCAACGTCTTCATTTCAGAACCTCGGCTTCCAGAACCAAGAGCCAGTTCTGTGCATGTCGGTGGTTACGCCCCCAGTTTGTGGTACTTGGTTGCAGCAGCCAGAGCATATGAACATCACCATCCTCCAGAGCTAGGCCAACTCTGAGGAACAAGCTGCCCCTTCCAGGCAGCCCATCCCTTGAGGTAACGGAGCAGCCCAGCTGGGAAGGCTGACCTAGAAGCTGAGATAGCTGTCAAGGGAGGAGAAGGTGCTTCTGCAAGAGTGGCAACAGTACATCCGCACAGTGACCATGTGACAGCTCTCCCGGGGCCTCTCCTCCACGGATTCTTTCATAAAAACCCCAGAGACGCCCAAACTTATCTTATAGTTGACAGGAAGCTAGAGGGAAATTGTGTCTGGCTGGATACATACAGTACAGGAGCTGGCCTCCTTTTCATTTACAGTGAGAGAGATATAAAGGAGACTAGGGAATATCTGTGATCCACTAGCCAACAAAGTAATTCTTCAGCAGGGTCTTCTTGCTCCTGCCATTGAGAACAGTGAGATGCAGACCTTGAGAACAGTGCTTTTGTCTTCTTTTGTTTTGTAGCTTTGTTTTATTTTGTTTCTTCGTACTGGGATTGTATCCAGCGCCTTGTCCACACTAGGCAAGTAGTAGCCTTTACCACTGAGCTACATCTCCAGGGCCAAAGTTGCTCTTTGAATCTTTATACTCTAGCTTAAAACCCCATTTGAAATAATTAATCTAATATACAACTTGCTCATGTTTGCTGAAACATAATAAAATAAATTTCATGTTACTTAGCCTTTCCCAAAAATTGACAGTAAAATTGACCCTCCAGGAAGACAAGTCAAAGACTGTGAGGATCCCAGCTTTCAGGGGCCTGGTCCTTGACCGGGATGTCATTTAACACTAACACATGCTCACCACTTTCCCTGCTCTGGTGGCCACAGGGTACTTGAAACATACTGCCCCCGGGGCTCAAGCCACTCCACCTCACTCCCACACCCACCTCAGAACTGGCACTGCTTCTTCCAACCAGGCTCCATGCCAATCCTGGCAGGCCCTGTGTATGCTTCCTGCCCATGAGAGGGATCAAGACCATATAAACCTCTCCTAGGAAGCAGCCTAGCCTGATCCATTCTCCCAGTGCCTGGCAATGAGCCCCTGTCTCTTACCGCTCGGGACATCAGGGCCGTGCCTGGAGGACTAGAAACATTGAGACATTTGGCATGACTAATCTATGCTGACCTTGATATTCTATTTTTTGCTGTCATTTGTGTGCATGCAGAGGCTACAGAAGGACATCCACCTTATTCATTTAAGATACGGCCTCTAGGGCCAGTGAGATGGCTCAACAAGTAAAAGCTGTGCAAGCCTGACAACTGGAGTGCAATTCCTAAATGCCACGGTGAAAGGAAAGAACTAGCTCGTGTAAGTTGTCCTTTGACCTGCACAGATGCGCCATGTCATATGTGCTCTGCACTTACACACACTAATAATAGAAAAAGAGAAATAGCCTAGCAATGGTGGAACACACCTTTAATCCCTGCACTCAGGAGGCCGAGGCAAGCAGATCTCTGAGTTTGAGGCAAGTCTGGTCTACATAGTGACTTCCAGGACAGCCAGGACTGCAGAGGGAAACCCTGTCAGAGAGAGAGAGAGAGAGAGCGAGAGAGAGACTTATATTGAACCTGAAACTCAATATTTCAGGTAGTAGGCTGGTCTGTCCCACCTACATGTGGCTCGAACAATGGAGGTACAGGTATGCACAGCTTTCCCTGAATTTTTACACAGTTGCTGTGGATTCAAACTTGAGTCGTGCTTATACAGAAAGCATCCTTACCCACTGAACCGTCTCCCCAGCCTCTAAAATTTAGACAGTCTTAATGGAAGTTTACTAACTCATTCATTCCCTGGAGCTTTTGCTGTGTGGCCAAACTTGTGAGAAATAATAGGGAAATGGCCACAGACTGTGAGGGAAAAGATATTTCAGGATGGTAAGTGTCGTGGAAAAGGCAAACTCAAGGAACTCTGAGGCTACACGATTAGGAGGCCATGCTCAACCAGGAGAGAAACTACAGAACCAGGAGGTATTGCTTTTGGAGAAAGTGATGTAGCCTGGAAGATTGCAGAAATCAAATTGGGGGCAGGGTTAGGGGAATCTCAGATGAAGGTGCAAATTTTCTTTCCTTATATTTTTTTTATTGTGTAGAACCTAGGACCTTATGCATACAAGTGCTCTAGCACTAAACTATAGTTCTTTGAGACAAGATCTCACTAAGTTGCTCAGGCTGGCCTTAAACTTTCAGTCTTCCTGCCTCCTCCTCCTCCAGGGGAACTGTGATTATAGATGTGAACCACCAGGACCGGCTGAAATTTTGATTATTAGAGAATCCACTGCCTCTTATCGGTGGAGATCTAAAAGCACCTTCACAAAACTGGCAGGTGTGATATCCTGGGGCTAACATCTGGGTACCTAAAATCCCTATGTCATGGCTGGGCTCCCTTAGCTCAGATTCAAGGAACTAAAGTAGAAGATGGAGTACAGCTGTCCCTTTGTTGGAATGTGCCTCTCCACCCATACCTATGTTCATGCAAAGGAAACTGATAGACTCAAAATAGGAGCTACAGGACATGCTCCTAGCAAGTGGTTTCTGTAACTCACATACTCTCTTCATTGATTTTAGTGACTGATATCAAAGACATTTTAGGTTCAAAGAAGCTGCCAAGGCTGGCCCTGAGAGAAGCCTAGGAAGGGATTGGCAAGGGGAACGGGCAGGAAAACTGGCATCATATTGATCATCTTTTCCCTGAAGCATCTGTGAGTGTCCTAGAACCTCCTCTACACAAATAAGAGGGATATGGGCACTGTCTTCCAGTTCTATGTTGAATAGCTCCTAGAGAGGTGTAAGTAGATTATCTTAAAGGACTTGGCAAGGGGTGCCTAGTCTTGCTCTCTTGGCACTAAATGATCACAACTGCCCTGTGAAGCTGAAGAGCTCATGGGTGGACAGAGAGGTAGATGGACAAACAGATGGACAGACAGATGGGTAGATGGTTGGAAAATTAGAACAATAAAGGACAGGTTGACAGATACTGTGAGAAAGCTGCAGAAAGAACAGACTTATATTCTAAGGGAGTCATTAGGAAGCAGGAGAGTGCCTAAGTAACCCACAATAGTCAAGTGCCAAGCAAAGGCCAAGAGCTTCCTGTACATGGGCCTCTCATGTCTAGGCATCTCATACATAGCTCACCAGAATGCTTTGAGCTTAGGACTCTGACTCCTCACCCCACGTATGCTATAGACGAGACAAGTGGGGCTTTGAGAGCCAAAGTGACTTGCTCAGGCTACTAAGAAAGTTGCAATTTGAGTACAGACTTCCATGTCCACTGAACTGGGTACAGGAAGGTTAGAAGATAAGGTTTCTGCCCCCAGATCCCAGCCAGAGCAGTTACACTGGGACTCATTCATCTATGGGGACTTGACCTAAATCTTTCCTTAAAAGAGAGATAACTTTGGCACTGCACTACACTCTGCCTCAGGCTTCAGCTAAGATCATGCCTCCATTGGTATAATAAGGGGGCCACAATGCCCTAGGCTAGATCTCACTACCTGTACCCCCAACTAAAGTTCTACCACACATGGGGATAATTTCTAGGCTATGTTTGAAAGGGCCTGGCACTGAGAAAGAGTTCCTGGAACAAGCACTAATTAGCATGGCCCTTGAGTATTATTAATAACCAAACTGAGGGCACCAGTGTGTGCCAAATCTAGAAGGTGAGACAAGGACAGGCAGGCATATAAGGGGGAGGAAGGGAGGAAGATGGCTCAGGATTACTACGGCCCAGATGGGCTGGCTTCCAGCTGCTGATCAGGGCTGCCTACTAGGACAAAGGTTCTGGGACTTTGGGCTGCTTTGGTGTTCACACACAAGCAAACAATACTTTCACCAGGCCTTTAGAGGCAAGAAACTCCACCCACCCCCAATCACAAGAACCATTCCAGCAACTTTCCCCACCATCTCTCAACATGCTCACTATTGCCACAATTCCCTCTCCACCCATTCATCCATCTACCTATCCATCTACCTACCCAACCATCCATTTATTCACATGACAAACATCTACTCGACACCTACTGTATGCAGGTACTACATTATAGAACAGAGACCATGGCTGAGTGTTTTTTCCCTCACAGGACATTTATGATTATTCAGTATCACAAGAGCTAGGCTAGCCAAAGGCCCACCAAATGCCACAAGAAAAACAGTTAAACTCTGTGTGTATCAGTAAGAAGAGGCTAAAAATTTTGGGAGTTTGGTAATAGACGGATCTTTCATGTGTTTGATTTTCTCACTATAGTAGGAGGAAATCACAATTTTCCTTATTAAGTTTACATTTTAATTATCACCAATGACTTTCCCCAACCCCACTCCTCTTCCTTTTCCCATCTACTGACATCAATTGCACCCATTCATTCCCTCATTCTCCATATCATTCAACAAATAGCAAATTGCAGCTCCTCTGCTCCAGTCTCTGAGGCTGCAGAGAAGCCAAGGCATCTCCTGACCTCCCAGAACTGACAGTAACAAGACCTCGCTGGCTGTATATTAACATTAGTGCTGTGGCAGAGGAAGCAAGGAGTCTGGAGGAGCCCTGATAAGGAACGATCTGACTTACCCTGGAGGTGCAAGTAGGGACTGAACTTGTGACACACAGGTACTAATACAATGCAGGATTCTCAGTTTAAACTGATCAGTGTGTGGCATCTCCTTCTGTCACTGATCCAGGGATGAGCAAATATTCTAAATGGTTCCATTGAGACCTTTCCTGGCTCTCTCGTCTAGTTTAGTTAAATAAGAAATCATTTAGTCGCAATGGCTATCTGCAGTCACTTTAGTGACATGATGAGCATGAAGTTTCAGATGAATATTGTGGGTGGCAGTAAGGTATTAGTTCTACCATATCTTTGCACTTCCTACTTCTAGTTTCTTGTCCATAACTTTCCTTATTAAATTTAATATTTAAGTAAACATAAGATATGGATGGTCTTGGTGCATACCTGTAATTCCAGTACTCAGGAGACTAAGGCAGAAAGGTTCCTGCCAAGTTTGAGGGTAGACTGGTCTACTTACCCTTTCTATAAAAGGGTTGGTGCGGCTACATAAAGGCATTGCAAGCTGACATGATTGACAAAGGCCAGAAAAAAAAGACAGAAATGGGGGGGGGGGCAGAGAGATGGCTTCTTAGGTAAAGGTGTTTGTTGCCAACCCTAATAATGTGACTTCAATCCCTAGAACCCACATGGCAGAGGAGAATTCTGTATGCACACCATGGTACACATGTACACAGGCATGCATACACACACATGCACACACACAATGTTTTTTTAAAGCATCCGGAAAGACTTGTCAAGATTGATTCATCAGCAATGTGATAGGTTCTGAGTATAGTTCTAAGATGCTACAAGTCCAGGAGCTCTCCCCCTAGCCTACCATGAGCAGCACAGAACAATCCTAGAGCATACCTTTTCTGGCTTTGGGATACTAACCTGGTATTCCAAGGCCTGGGATCCTGAGAAGCTTGTAGTTTGTCCTAGAAACCTATGTATACCTGTCCTTTGGGCTCCAGGACCTAGTTTATCAAGGGTAGTCCGTGTTAAGAATCGGGGACTTGCTGGAATATTGCCAGTTTCATCTCATGAGGGAACTTAAGGCAACAATGCTGGAGCCCATGGGAGGGACCAGAGATTTACAAATGCTCTACAAGGTATGTTCAGATGCTTACATTTGATCCAGAAAGCCACTGAAAGCCCTAGAAGACCTTTAAGTAGAAACAGGTGTGTTTGGATATGTGCATTAGAAAGCCCTCTCTAACATTTAGAGCTACAAGCGAAGGCTCTGGGAGTTATGAATTAGTCTCTACATGCTTCCAAAATGACTTTTGAAAACATGCCACCCATGTCATTGTGAGAAGAAGCAGCCTAGCTTTGAGAGACTTTAGATTCAAGGCTGTCCTGGAGATTCCACTAGCATCTGGTTCATAATGAAGGTGGTCCTGGATAGCATAACAAAGCAAACCAAGCAAGTGAACGGTACATGGTGATCAAGCTGGTAAGAAGTGTTCTAGTGTGAAACCCTGAGATCTTCTCTGGGAAGAGAGTTGCCCTCTTTCTGAGGTTTTTAGCAGTCTATAGAAGCCTCAGAGAACATCCAGACTTATCATAGAAGTATGGCTCGCCTGAATATCACCTCCTAAACCAGACCAGTCTTGTGAACAACTCTCCACACCACAGACTTAAAGCAGAGTCCTTTCTGAAGTGACAAAGCTCATCTTCCAAAAGAGCTGTCAGTTTCTGCTTTTCACTGCCAGGGTAAGTGGCAACCACAGCACGCTTTGGCTCAATGCAGCCCCAGAGGTCTCTCAGGGGCCATCCAGATGTGAAAGAACACAGGAATAGCTCATTACATAATTTCTGGAGACGGGCTCAGGATGGATACAAATAATGGTACTTATTTGGTTACTAATCTCAAAGGGGAAAATGCTAATGAAGGTCCTGGAACAGAACATTGGGGTCTCATGTGAACTGAGTGGACACTTGTGCCAAAGCCCAGTAATTCCTGGCATAAATCTACCTACCATGTTCTGCCTTTGTCTGAAAGTGGTCCCTAATGAGAGCTTTCAATCCTGAGGCCCGAATGGGCATTTGGTACCGACGACCTTTTTTTTTTTTTTTATTGACAGTTAAATTCACATAGTGTAAAATTAACCATTTAGATGTGTGTAATTTGGTGGTATTTAGTACAAATACAGCACTTGCCACAAACATGTCTACTTGGTTGTGAAACAGTTCTATCACCTAAAAGGACACCATGCACCTACCTAGAAGCTACCTCTAGCCCCTCATCCTCCAGCCCTTGGCAACCACTAATCTGTCTTCTACTATACATTTCCCATTCTGGACATTTGCTATAAATGGAGTTAAATAATGTAAATTTTTGTAAGTAGATTCTGTTAGACTGAACACTCTACTGAGTGTCATCCATTGTCCTACTTTGGTTTTTGTCTGTTTGTGTGGGGAAAAAAAAAACACTGAAACAACTCAGGAATAAAAGAGCATTTATTTAGCTTACACTGCTAGATCATGTCCCGTGACTGATGAAAGCCAAGGCAGGAACTCAGAAAAGGAATCTGGAGGCAGGAACTGAAGTAGAGGCCATGAAGGAACACTGCTTACTTTCTCAGTTTGCTTCCTTATGCTATCCAGGATCACCAGCCCCACTAAGACCAAGTGTGCTTGTCGAGAGCAGATCTCCACTTAGGTCTCTTGAGTCTGCTATGCTGAGCCTCAGCCCACATGGCTGGGTCCTACTATTTGGATGATTCTGATAGCCTTTCAGCCTTTAGGGCTAGGCTGTGTCCTAGGGCCACTGAGCCAAGACATGTAACACATGACTGCTATGAACCTTCACTGTGGTAAGCCCTGGGCTAGGAGCCAGGGACTCATTCAATGAGACTATGTTTACCTGGGCATTGGCTTCGTCTCCATGTGAGGAGGAGTTAGACACTGAAGATAGAATTCAGAAGAACCACATGAAACCTATGACCTCAAAAGTCCTCATGAACACTTGAATGGGAAGGAAGCCCCTACTCCCCCCACCCCCAAAAAAAGATTTTCACCTACTTGACTATGTGGAATCAGAGTGGCAAATTATATTTAAAGGTGCACAGTGACTGGAAAGACTGTGAATTTCTGATAGGACGGGGAAAGTATGTAGCCACTGGTGGATATTCACACCACTCAAGCAGCAGGGAAGGCATTCTCTGCCTGGACTCTCTTTGTTAACTTCATATATCTTGTAAATGTAAATGCTCAGGGAGGAAAAGTGGCCAGGCTCCAGTCTGAGGAGCTCCAGCAGCCAGGCCATGCCCACAGACCTCCCTAACTCTCATAACTGTGTTTCCAGCCTCTGTAATTGTCACAAAGTTCATCTCCAGCCCCTCAACAGAACCCTCCCCAGGTTATGCTAGTTTTAGGTGAAAAGTCTGAACAAAAGCCACCAATCCTTAAACTTCCCATAGCAACCCAACAAAACCCGAGCACAAACTCCCACCAATCCCTGAACAGGAAAACCCACCAACCCCTGGGCTCCCCCAAGCTCAGGACTTGAAATTCCACCAGTCCTCACCCTGGACAGTTCTCATCTTAGAAAGCTTCCAAGAACCCTATATAAGCACTGCCTTTTGTCCAATTCCCTTCTGTCTGTTCCCTCCTGGGAGCACAGGAAACCACTCCTGGACTCATCTCTCCATACCCTGGACCCTCCAATAAATCTATTTCATGAGATTTGCTGCCTGCTATAACTCTCTCGTTGGAATAAGACAAGAAGCAATGAAGAGAAGAGAGGCAAAGGAAAGGGGCTGAGGATCCTGAGTTCCTCAGCTCAGATGGGGGTACCCTCCCCTGGGAACTGCAACACCTCTGGCTTCCTGTGCTCCTGTGTTTCAGGATGCCTTTTCCATTGGGACGCTGTCCCAACCTCAGAGCTGTGTGGTTCCTGGGCTCCTGTGTCTCAGGACACCTTCTCATCCAAGCTGAAAGACCAACAACCACAGTAGAGAACAGTTTGGTGGTTGTTCAATGGGGTGAATATGAAGTCATCATTCCTCTCCTAAGTATATACCCAATGTAACTGAAAAATTATGTTCACACCAGAACTACTGTGCCCATGTTCATATCAGTAGCATTCATAGTAGACTAGGCAAGAAGTTAAAAAATCCAAATCTCCAACAATTGGTGAATGGACAAAAATGTGGTCTATCTATATAACAGAATAATATCCAGCTAGAAAAAGACATGAAGCATTGGTGTATAATCCAACCTGATTGGCCCTTGAAGACAGTATACCAAGCAGAAAAGGCCAGACAGAAGACAGGCTATTACATGAATTCATTTGTGTGTGATTTCCATAGAAACAGGGGGCGACTTGCAGGTTGCCAGAGACTGGAGCAGGGAGGAATATGGACTGTTTGCTTAATGGGTGTAGGGTCTCATTTTTGAAAAGATAAAAATGTCTTGGAACTAGATCAAAGTGATAGCTGCATGGCTTTGTAAGACTACCAAATGCCAACACATTGTATATTTTAAATAGTTGATTTTTGTATTTTATGAATTTCATTTTAATGAAAAGCGAATGCATCACTTGAGGGGTCAGCTTTAACTCAGGGAGATCAACAAAGAAGTATCATTGAAGCTGAGGCTTGGAAGTAATGAGTGAGGGATACAAAGAGACAAGATGATGCAACAGACTGGGACAGTTTTTCCAGCAACACTGGGGAGACACTGAAAATAGCAAAAACACCACTCGAAGAAGGATAGGGGGTGCCCCAAAGCCAGGGAAGAATCATGTAATCCCTGAGCTGGGTCCGAATTAGCAGAGAGAAGAAAGGGAAAGGAGTGCTTAACTCCCAGGAATCACCATTTCATTCCTCTTCAGTGAATGAGTAGGGAAACTGAGGACCAAAGCAGAAACACAAGACTCACAGAACAACGCGGGTGATGGCGGTTGTTTGGGCACTGGTTTTGAGAATGGAATTTAAAGATGAGCTTCACTTCTCAATTCCTTTTTTCCTGTCTGGGCTTCAATTTCCCCATCTTTAGAACGGAATAATAACAGGGTTTAGTAGACACTCAAATTGAACTTGGGTATCCTGTATTTGTATTTGCTAACACTGAAAACCCTAGCACTAGCCAATGCAGGTATAGTTAGGCCAATGTCTGGCCACAAATGCGGGTTACTAGGCAAATGGAGAGGGGGCAAAGCCTGGCTAATTCAGCCATCCTGTGGACAGTGCTGAAATGAGGAGACTGCCAGGAACATGGGACCTTCTCAGTGCTGGACCAGGGAGGCAGCTGAAAGAATGGAAATAGTTTCCATACAAGTTCCACACCAATTTTGAAAGCAATTGTTCTTGATGGTGGGTGCTTTACAAACCACTGCCCAGATTATCAGCTCCTGCATTTCTTCCTCTGAACCATCTGAAGCCTTTGAGTGCAGCCCTGCCCAGTTTGGAGAACAATTCTAGGCAATTATAGTCCCACAACAGCAGCTCACTTAACAGGGTTGCCCAGTGTCCACTGTGCACCATGGTGACTGTGGAACACTAGGCAAGGACACAGTAGTGAGCAAATAAGATAAAGCCCCTATCCTCATGAAGCAGGAACTCTGCTTTTGTTAGGTTGGAATCACTTCTGTGCCAGACACCTAATATGTGTCATTAATGTACATTTAGATCTTCCTACTTTATAGATGTCAATAGAAGACCTCAGATGTGACATAAAAGTATCATAGTTTGAAAAAGACATTTCTCCCACAGGCTCAAATATTTGAACAATAAGTTTTCAGTGTGCTGGCACTGTGTGGGAAGGTTATGGGATCTTTAGGAGGTAGAACCTTAGTGGAGGAAGTATATCACTAGAAGCTTTAAGGTTTTATAGCCTGGCCTTACTTTCTGATTTCACTCTGCTTCCTATGTATGGATAAAAAGGTGATCATCCAATTTTCTGCTCCTTCCTCCATACTTTCACTGATTCTTGTCATGCCTTCTCCACCATAACAGACTCTATCCTTCTGGAAGTGTAAGCCAAATAAACTCTTCTTTTAAGTGCTTTTTGTCATGGTGCTCTATCCCAGTAAATGAGATGTGATTAATAGAAGAAGATAGAAAGGCTTGTCTTAGGAACTCTTTCCCTGGAGAGATGTAAATATCTCCCCCTCTTTATGAGGTCCCCAAACAAAATACAATTCCACCAAAACCCAACTTGGGAGACTAACTCACTGAGTATGGATGATTGATTACTTACAAGAGCATGGGTGACCCATAAGCAGGCAACCATACAACCAGAAAGTCTTACCTCAGCATGGATGATCACTTCCTTATAGCTGCATAGATGGAGTTCCTCCCCTTGTTTAACCTTCCCTAGTCTATTTACTCTAGCATCTCCTAATCAGCAGGCACAGAAGGGAGTAGCTTCAATCTCAGGTGAGGGTCCTGTAAAAACGTTTATCCCTCCTATGAAGGACTACAAACAGTCAATGAGCTGGAGCTTGAGAGTCACTTGCAAGTAGTTACAGGTGTCCTGATGAGGGGAAGTAGACATGTTCTTCAACAGGTATCTCTGATTCCAGGAGATGGGAAGGGCCTAGACACTTTAGAACCAAAACACAGTACACTGGGGACATCTGGGGAGGAAGGAGTCCACTGTCATCGGTGCAAGAAAGCTGAGTAGATGGTGACACCTATACTCAGAAGATGTTTCTAAAGGATTAGATGTCACCCAGTAACAAGTTCTAGGCTTCATTTGCTGACCAATGCATTTCTTCATCAATAAACACCTCCTTAGTACTTTCAATTAGTAAGGTCTTGGGCTGGGTGTGGGAGAGTCTAGGGGTAATGAAATTACCATGCATGGATAGTGAATGGCCCTGGACACCCTCACTAATCATCCTCTCTGGCTCCAGGCATGAAGAATAGGGCATGTGCTGAGGAAGCTTGTACCAATCACAACACAAGGGTCGCCTTTGGGGCTGAAGGCTGTTTATCAGGTCTCCTGGAAAAAGAAAGAACACAAGCCTTTGCTGGTGACAACCTAAGCACAGGAGGTTTCCATCCCCAAAGTCTCCTTAGTTGGCCTATTTCCTCTGTACTGAGAAGTCCTGACCAGGTTCTTTAAAATCATTACTCTCCAGGCTCCTATACAACAGCCAACAAAAATCCCTGGCACTCCAAGACTGTGTTTTGTATCAGATGAGTTCCAGGGGGCAGGGCAGAGACCCTGGACCTTTCCTTCACAACCAGGAGTCATCAAGAAGCACTCAGACTGGTCAGTAGTTAAGTGGCATTGGAAAAGCCTAGGCCAACCTGTCCCTTGATTCTGTATCTCACCACTTCCACAGCTGATCACAGAATTCCTGCTGTGTTGGGAGGCAGTTACTGAAGTTCTTACAGTTCCTGTGCCTTTCCTCCCAGTCCCCAGTGCTCAGTGGCTCTTCCATCATGTCCACATGGTGGGACCAACCTGGACTCTAGCCACTTCACTGGCCCTGGCCATCGCCCTGTCTCTGTCTCAGACTTCTTTACAGTTCCCTGCCTTGTCCAACACAGTCACTTCTCCATTTGACTGTCAGCCTAGGTCACAGTTAGCTCCCCTTTTAAGTGAGCCCTTTTCTCTTTTCCCTCAACCAATCTTGTAGTCACCTCTGGCAGAGAATGAAACCCACCCCATCCCCCAGGCTGCCTTGCTCCTCCTTCCCCTACTCTCTGTCCACCCAGCCTGGCACTATTGTGGGAGATGAGGACCAGGAGCCTCTGAAATGCTAATGGAGGTAGGAAAAGGCATTATTGAGGGAAATATGATAGTATATTGGTCAACTGTGTAGACAACTGCTGACTTATGCCCTACACGTCCACTGAGAACAGGGACCCACCCTTCTAATGCATGAAGCAAGGCCAGCCACTCTTTCTTTTCACGAATCATCCCCCTCTTTGAACTTACACAATCTGAGGCACTTATTTATTTATTTATTTATGTGTGTGTGTGTGTGTGTGTGTGTGTGTGTGTGTGTGTTTGTTCACTGAGATAGTTCTGGCGATGGTGCTAAGTTAATAGAGTGCTAACCTTGCATGAATGAAGCCCTGGGTTTGACCCCTTGCACTGCATAAAATCTGAATCTGGTAATGCATACCTGCTATCCCAGAATTCAGGAAGTAAGGCAAGAGGATCAGAAGTCCAAGGTCATCCTAGCTACATAGTGAGTTCAAGACCAGCTGGGCTACATAAAATTCTGACTCAAACATACAAGAAAAAATAAATCAAAGATTTTTTTTTTTTTTACTTCTCCCCCCACTCGGATCATGCACGTAGTAAATATTTTCAGTCCCAGCCCCAGCATTCAAGAATAAAGCATAAAGCTCCATGGGGAGTAAAACGTGAAAACCTATAATTATAGTGGAACCCAGTAAAGGCTGTGCCCTGGGCATGGGTGTGAAGACAGAGGACTATACTCTCTGAACATTCTACAAAGTGTGAGATTGGAGAAGGACAGAAAAGCTCCCCCATAGCTGCCACCACCACAGTCAGTTCACTGGTCTCTTGCCCAGGTGGCTTTAACTTACTGTCTGTCCCAGGAATCCTTAAGCTGGGTGTGGAAAGGCAGGTGCCAGATTAAACATATCAGGCTCAGTTACATCTGAATTACAAACAGTAAGTCAGCTTGGGTAAAAGGACAGTCCAGACATTGCACAGGACATACTTATGCTTAAATGTGTGTTGGTTTGCATGATATTCAAATAATCATGCTGTGGATTTTTAAGTATGGAAGCTTTGTGGATAAAAATGTGGGAATAAGCTAAGGTGAACTTGTATGGGAACAATGGTGCTTGATTTACCAGATTGTCTTGTATAAAAGGTATTGTGACCTATATTTCTTTAAAGGATTTATGTGTTGCAGCCTTATTTATATTAGCCAGAATCTGGAAATAACCCCTTGTCCCTCAACAGAGGAATTAGTACAGAAAATGTGGTACATTTACACAATGGAGCACTACTCAGCTATTAAAAACAATGACTTTATGAAATTCACAGGCAAATGGATGGAACTAGAAAATATCCTGAGTGAGGTAACCTAGTCACAAAAGAACACACATGGTATGCATTCATTGCTAAGTGAATATCAGCCAAAAAGCTCAGAATACACATGATACAACTCACAGACCTTATGTAGTTCAAGAAGAAGGAAGACCAAAATGTGGATGCTTTCGTCTGACTTAGAAGGGGGGAACAAAATAATCATGGGAGGTAGAAGGACGGAGGGACCTGGAAGGGAGAGAGGAGAGGGAGGGGAAAAGGGGGACAGGATCAGGTGTGAGAGGAGATGGGGCGGGGGGGGGGGGAGGAAGTACAGAGGGTCAGGAAACTGAACAGAGATGTGTAGCAATGGGGGGTGGGGAACTGGGGGTAGCCACTAGAATGTCCCAGATGCCAGGAAAGCAAGAGGTTCCCAGGATCCAACAGGAGGAGAGAGAACCTGTAGAGACCATATCCAGAGGTTAAACACAGACCCCAGTTGAGGCATGGGGCCACTAACCAATATAAAAAATATTAACCCAGAATTGCTCGTGTCTAAAGGAAATGCAGGGACAAAGAGTGGAGCAGAGACTGAAAGAAAGGCCATCCAGAGACTGCCCCACCGGGGGATCTGTCCCACCTGCAGACACAAAACCCAGACACTATTGCTGATGTCAAGACATGCTTGCTGATATTGAACTGGGGTTGGAAGAGGCGAGTCCGGTCTCAAAATGGAGGGCCATGATCCAAAGGAACCAGAGCAGCTGAGGAAGCTGTTTATTGGTGGTCTGAGCTTTGAAACCACAGATGATAGCTTAAGAGAACATTTTGAGAAATGGGCACACTTACAGACTGTGTGGTAATGAGAGATCCCCAAACAAAACGTTCCAGAGGTTTTGGTTTTGTGACGTACTCTTGTGTTGACGAGGTGGATGCTGCACTGTGTGCTCGGCCACACAAGGTTGATGGGCGTGTGTGGAACCAACGAGAGCTGTTTCTAGAGAGGATTCTGTAAAGCCTGGTGCCCATTTAACGGTGAAGAAAATTTTTGTTGGTGGTATTAAAGAGGATACGGAAGAATATAACCTGAGAGACTACTTTGAAAAGTATGGCAAGATTGAAACCATAGAGGTTATGGAAGACAGGCAGAGTGGGAAAAAGAGAGGATTTGCTTTCGTAACTTTAGATGATCATGACACAGTTGATAAAATTGTTGTTCAGAAATACCACACTATTAATGGGCATAATTGTGAAGTGAAAAAGGCCCTTTCTAAACAAGAGATGCAGTCTGCTGGATCCCAGAGAGGTCGTGGAGGTGGATCTGGCAACTTTATGGGTCGTGGAGGAAACTTTGGAGGTGGTGGAGGAAACTTTGGTGGAAGAGGTGGCTATGGTGGTGGAGGTGGTGGCAGCAGAGGTAGTTATAGAGGTGGTGATGGTGGGTATAACGGATTTGGAGGTGGCAACTATGGTGGTGGTCCTGGTTACAGTAGTAGAGGAGGTTATGGAGGTGGTGGACCAGGATATGGAAACCAGGGTGGTGGATATGGTGGTGGAGGAGGAGGCTATGATGGTTACAATGAAGGAGGAAATTTTGGTGGAGGTAACTATGATGGTGGTGGGAACTACAATGACTTTGGAAATTATAGTGGACAGCAACAATCAAATTATGGACCCATGAAGGGGGGCAGTTTTGGTGGAAGAAGCTCAGGCAGTCCCTATGGTGGTGGCTATGGATCTGGAGGTGGAAGTGGTGGCTATGGTAGCAGAAGGTTTTAAAATAAAACAGAAATGGCTACAGTTCTTAGCAGGAGAAGAGAGCGAGGATTTCTCAGGAAAGCTGCAGGTTACTTTGAGACAGTCGTCCCAAATGCATTAGAGGAACTGTAAAAATCTGCCACAGAAGGAACAATGATCCATAGTCAAAAAAAAGTCACTGCAGTTTAAACAGGAAACCCTTCTTGTTCAGGATTGTCATAGCCACAGTTTGCAAAAAGTGCAGCTATTGATTAATGCAATGTAGTGTCAATTAGATGTACATTCCTGAGGTCTTTTATCTGTTGTAGCTTTGTCTTTTGCTTTTTCTTTTCATTATATCAGGTATATTGCCCTGTAAATTGTGGTAGTGGTACCAGGAATAAAAAAATTAAGGAATTTTTAACTTTTCAATATGTGTGTAGTTCAGTTTTCTACATTTTAGTACAGAAACTTTAACAAAATGCAGTTTCAAAGGTGTTTCCTTGTGAGTTAACAAGTAAGGAAGCTCATTGTTAATTACTATCTTGTATGAATTTTGCTAAACTTAACTGTAAAGAAACACATACTGTCTTGCAATTTAAGGGGAATCTATTCTCCCCATTTCCAAAACAATGATGAATGGGTGCTGACATGTGGAGAGAATAGATATTTGTATGTTTGCAATGTGTGTTTTAGATAGTTAGAATTGGGAAATAAAAAACAGCATATTTGTGAATTTAATAGCATTAAGATTGCCTTCAAATGAAAAAGGTCTCAAAAGTTTTTTTTTAAAAAAAAGAAGAAGAAGAAGAAGAAGAAGAAGAAGAAGAAGAAGAAGAAGAAGAAGAAGAAGAAGAAGAAGAAGAAGAAGAAGAAGGAGTGCTTGCTGACAGGAGCCTGGTATAACTGTAGCCTGAGAGGTTCTGCCAGAGCCTGACCAATACAGATGCAGATGCACCATCTGACTGATGCTTCATTGTGACCCCAATGAAGGAGTTAGAGAAAGGACTGAAGGAGCTGAAGGTATTTGTAACCCCATAGGAAGAACAATATCAACCATGCAGACACCCCCCCCCAGAGCTCCCAGGGACTAAACTACCAACCAAAGAATACACATGGAGGGGCCCATGGCTCCAGCTACATATGTAGCAGAGGGTGTCCTTATCTGGCATCAATGGGAGGAGAGGCCCTTGGTCCTGTGGAGGCTTGTTGCCCCAGTGTTGGGGAATGTTAGGGCAGTGAGGCAGGAGTGGGTGGGTAGGTGGGGGAAGTACACTCATAGAAGCAGCGGGGTTGGGATAAAGGGTTTGCAGAGGGGAAACAAGAAAGGGGGAAACATTTGAAATGTAAATCAATAAAATAGTCAATAAAAAGGAATGTAAGAGAATATTACAAATTTTAAAAAAGGAAACTACTGGGACATCACATGTACTAATGTACTGATGTATCAAAATATTTAGGTTTGATGAAATAAAACAGTCTGAAAAAAGCTTTAAAAAAAGTATCTTTAATTCCTTAGTAATCAATTGGTGTCCAACGTATTCTTTGCTCAAGCCTACTGCAGGGGTAAACCTGTGTGATAAACGCAAGGAGCTCAAAAGGGCTCAAGGCCAGGTGTAGAAATGAATGTCTATAATACCAGCTCTTGGAGAAGCAGGAAGATCGTTGAGAGTTTGGGACTAGCCTGGCTGCACAGCAAAATCTGTCTCAAAAATGGAAAGAAATTTAGCTGGTACCCACCTGGAATCCTTGTCCCCGCTGGCTAGTGTTCATGGTACTGGAAGAAGCTGCATAAACTACTATCGGAGAAAAGTATTCATTAATCTCACCCAGCTGTGAAACCTTCTAGCTATAATAAGATATGGCCACCAGTGGAAGAGTGGTGCAAATGTTGTGGGAGGAACCAAAGCCTGCTCTATAAGATCCCAAAATTTAGGGAAATCCTACTATTATTATTCTTCTAAATGGATACAGCACCAGAACAACTCCTAGTTACTTACAGTAGATGGCAATGAACACAGAAACTCACAACTAGTCAGTGTACAGAGAATAAGAGACTGAGAAGTACTCAACCCTAACCCTTACAATTTTTTCGCCATCAAGTCTCAGGAATCCATATGGAAAAAGTCTAAGAGCCAGGGTTGGTAGATGACTTCAAAGAAACAGTGTTAACAGACACAGGGTAGATGTACACATGAATTCAGTGGTTATGACAACATGCACCAGACCTGCAGAAGCTCAAAACACACAACAACAACAACAACAAAAACCTTCTAATTCTAGCATTCAGGAGGGTTGGTGACACAAAGTTCTACCCCTAGCTGAAAAGCTATTGACATATGATTGACCGTGGGAGAAAGAAAGTCTTTAATGTTGTTTTATGCTCCAAGGAAGGTTCCAAGCAGAGAAGTATTCAACCACCGCAAACTGGATTTAATGGGTTTACTTTTTAAAAATGAATAAAAATTAGGAAAAAAAGAGAGAACATGGAGTTGTTTTGATAGGGAGGTAGGAGGTGATCTGGGACAAGTTGAGGAGGGTAATTCATATGATCCAACTACAATTGTATGGAATTCTCAAAGAAAAATGTTGAAAAATGGGAAGGACGGGAAAAGAAAATGACAGAAAAAGAGAAGAGAGGAAAGAATAAGACAGGGAATGCAGAAGGAAAAAGAAAGAAAGCAAGCTTTAAAGGCTACCATCCAGAAGCAGTGAGCCAAGGCCTCTGAGAGGTGGTGGGATGTGCCATGTTGTGGGAAATTATGGCTGCCAGTGTGCCTCCCCATGCATATGAAGCAGTGAAGATTCTGAGTGCAAAGCAGAAAAAGGAAAGATCTAGAGCCTGGCCAGGGCTCAGCAGAGAGCCAAAGCCTGAAGGGGATCAGTTGCCACAAAATCTCCTGGTTCCAGAAAAGAACGTGAGATTCCTGTAGGTAGATGGCCAGAGTGTTTGCTGCAATCATTGTGGATGAAACATCTTGGCCTTGAGAAAGGCAGAGAAGGAGAAAAGAGTAACTTACCATTCCATGGTCCAGACTTTTTTCAATAGCATTCTTACAGTCAACTTCAAACTAGCTGGCCTTGGACTCTTTTTTTTTAATTGGGTATTTTCCTCGTTTACATTTTCAATGCTATCCCAAAAGTCCCCCATACCCACCCCCCAATCCCCTACCCACCCACTCCCCCTTTTTGGCCCTGGCGTTCCCCTGTACTGGGGCATATAAAGTTTGTGTGTCCAATGGGCCTCTCTTTGCAGTGATGGCTGACTAGGCCATCTTTTGATACATATGCAGCTAGAGACAAGAGCTCCGAGGTACTGGTTAGTTCATATTGTTGTTCCACCTATAGGGTTGCAGTTCCCTTTATTTAGCTCCTTGGGTAATTTCTCTAGCTCCTCCATTGGGGACCGTGTGACCCATCCAATAGCTGACTGTGATCATCCACTTCTGTGTTTGCTAGGTCCCGGCATAGTCTCACAAGTGAGAGCTATATCAGGGTCCTTTCAGCGAAATCTTGCTAGTGTATGCAATGGTGTCAGCGTTTGGAAGCTGATTATGGGGTGGATCCCTGCATATGACAATCACTAGATGGTCCATCTTTTCGTCACAGCTCCAAATTTTGTCTCTGTAACTCCTTTCATGGGTGTTTTGTTCCCATTTCTAAGAAGGGGCAAAGTGTCCACACATTGGTCTTTGTTCTTCTTGAGTTTCATGCGTTTAGCAAATTGTATCTTTTATCTTGGGTATCCTAAGTTTCTGGGCTAATATCCACTTATCAGTGAGTACATATTGTGCGAGTTCCTTTGTGATTGGGTTACCTCACTCAGAATGATGCCCTCCAGGTCCATCCATTTGCCTAGGAATTTCATAAATTCATTTTTTAAATAGCTGAGTAGTATTCCATTGTGTAAATGTATCACATTTTCTGTATCCATTCCTCTGTTGAGGGGCATCTGGGTTCTTTCCAGCTTCTGGCTATTATAAATAAGGCTGCTATGAACATAGTGGAGCATGTGTCCTTCTTACCAGTTGGAACATCTTCTGGATATATGCCCAGGAGAGGTATTGCGGGGTCCTCCAGTAGTACTATGTCCAATTTTCTTAGGAACCGCCAGACTGATTTCCAGAGTGGTTGTACAAGCTTGCAATCCCACCAACAATGGAGGAGTGTTCCCCTTTCTCCACATCCTTGCCAGCATCTGCTGTCACCTGAATTTTTGATCTTAGCCATTCTGACTGGAGTGAAGTGAAATCTCAGGGTTGTTTTGATTTGCATTTCCCTGATGATTAAGGATGCTGAACACTTTTTCAGGTGCTTCTCAGCCATTCGGTATTCCTCAGGTGAGAATTCTTTGTTCAGCTCTGAGCCCCATTTTTTAATGGGGTTATTTGATTTTTTGGAGTCCACCTTCTTGAGTTCTTTATATATATTGGATATTAGTCCCCTATCCGATTTGGGACTCTTGATTCTCCTGCCTCTACCTCCTGGGTGCTAGGATTACAGATGTGTACCACCATTCCTGGATAACCAACCCTTTCCTTTATAAAATACCTAAGCTTCAGATATTTAATTATAATAATTGAAAATGAACTACTATAATTACTATTCATCAGGCTAATGTTTGTTGAAAAAAATGAGCTTCAAAATGGCTTCTACTGCTAGCATTTCTTGCTGTTTTGAAGTTCCAGGTACATAGTAGATTAAATAGTTGCTGACTAATGAATACAACAAACCTTAGGGTTGCAGGGAACCACATGCAAAACCTTGTTGTATATCAGTATTGAAGGTAAATGAAATTGCTAAGTGTTGGGGATCCATCACACAGAGTACCAAAGTATTGACAGCCACCCCTAGAATTGACTTCATCATTACTTTACCATACAAGTGCTTGCTGAAAGTCAACCCACACATGGATTCTTAGAGAGAAAGCAATTGTTATCTTGCAAGATGGAGTTGGGAAAATGGCTTCAAAGTGAGGAAATAACCTCTCAACTCAAAGGATCTCATTGTTTATAGGATGCATATTTTGCTTTCTTTGATTTACAAAAAGCAAATACAGCACCATTTTTAAGAGATGTTTTTGTAGCTGTGAGGAGAAAAAAAAAGAATCATTTGTGTCTCACTGTACTCTATGGAAGGGCTGGGCTGTCAGGGTTACAATTTCAAAGCAGGTCTTGCTGTACTTCAGCTTACCAGCTGGTAGCTGCTCTTCACAACCTATCACTTTCTCAGCTGTAACTGTCTTCTACATCACTGTTAAGGATTGAATGTGCTCCACCAAACTACACAGAAATCTTAATGCTAGTACCTGTGAATTTAATCTTTTTTGAAAATATGTTATTTTCCAATGTCCAAGTGAATATAAGGTCACAATCCAATATGACAGATGCTTTCATAAGAAGAGGGAAATTTAAACCCAGAGTCACACACTCACACAAGATATTACTGTATAAAAGTAGGGGTCCAGCCCATCATAACATAAAAAACTCACATCAGCTACAAAATGGATCTTTGAAAGGACAATGGCACTACTAATACCCTCATTTCCTTTATAATTGGGAAAGGATTTATGTCCACACCACAAGCCACTCACCTTCGGGTGCTTTGTTCTGGCCGTCTTAGGGAATTCATGCATCCACCTTCTACTCCCATGCACTCTACCTCCCACTCCCAGCACTCCCAGCACTCCCAGCACTCCCAGCACTCCCAGCACTCCCAGCACTCCCAGCACTCCCAGCACAACTTGTTCTCTGCTCTGCTCCCCACATGCTTCCCTGCACACATTACAACATTTTATAAGAGAGCACATGTTCACGTGATAAGGGACAATACCAGCTGTCCTCTGGTAAAGCTATCCTGATGTGACATATTCTGTAGTCAACATAGCTTTATTCTGTACTAGCTCCAGTTTCTAACAACCCCTCTCCTTCTCTATTTGCTGATGTCCTTCTTGTTAGTAAAAGTCCATCCCAGGGACCACTGTTAACATGAAATCTTCCATACTTAACCAAGGACTTCATGAGTTTTTAAAGCAATGTGTATTTTGCTAGCCTGGAGCACTTGTCACATTGCCTTAGCTATACCTGCTTTGAAGAATATCCCTTCAGTTCTTTCATAGCTTGGAGCCTTGATTGCTTGTACTCACCATCTGGGTTCTCCTCCTTTTTTATGGCTTACAGCCTGGGCTGTACTGAGATCCTTGGCCAAGTCTGTATTTATTTATTTATTTATTTATTTATTTATTTATTCATGTATTTGTTTATTCATTACTTGTGTCTTACTGTAGGTTGTACAGGTTAGGGTGGGTGTCTACTTACTCAATAAAAATAAATGTGAAGAAACATAATGTAAATTGTTTAAGCACTTGATCTTGCTAACCTGCTCTGCCTTGCTTCTCTTTTCTGCATCTTAATCTTTTTTGTGTCCTTGTAGCACTCAATATTGTATCTAGAACCTCAAGGGTAACCAGTGACTGATTGTTGAGATTTTAATTTAGCTTAATTGAAGAATGTAAAGGTGGGTATTGTAGCGCAGAGTCATAAACTCAGCACTGGAGGCTGAGGCAGGAGGATCAAAAGTTTGAAGCCAACCTGGGCAAGCGTCTGTCTCAAACAAACAATGACAATAACAAAATGTAATTCACTGGCTGAACAACACTAATAGTGAAAATAATAATATTATATTTACTTTCATCCCCGAAGAGGTACAATAATCATGTACAATAACCATGCACAATAAACACAGTTGGGCAATTAACAGCTGTCAGGGTGACTTTGTTACATAGATGGAGAAGTCATGTCATTACAATAGTGTTCCATCCAACAATGGCTGTATCACGTGGAGGATATGTTGAAATGCCCATGTCTACCTCTGTTCCACATGACTTCAGGCAAGAGTTGGTAGAGAAATGTATGACTAATAACTCCTCAGGCAGATTTGGTCCCCAGTGGTTTGTGAGCAGATTATATTTATATAAGCTATATTGACTGTCACAAACCTTTGTGCACTAGTTAGGCCAGGGAAGGCTAACAGCTGCTTTTATCTAAAAGAGTCAAATAGCATGTCTTCATCTCAAACATTTTTGCAGATATTAGTGTGCTAGGTTTTTGACCACTATTTAGACCCCACAGATTCTATTGTCTAGTTCTCTGAGCTCACCTGTTTTGGTTTGGTTTGGTTTGATTTGGTTTTGGTTTTGGTTTTGTTAGATGTTATGAATGAGTGAGACTATGCAGTATTTGTCTGTATATAGCTTATTTCATTTGACACGATGGTCTCCAGTTCTGTCCATATTTCCACAATGACAGGATTACATTTGGTTTTATGGCTGAACAATATTCTATTAAGTATATATACAAAGCCATACTTGGCAGCTTTGGTTTTTTTCTTTTCTTTTGCTTGCTTCACTGTAGATTCAACTCAAGGACTTATTCATAATCACTGTCTCTTTTAAAGGGACAGCTGTTCGGTTTAGGAGGGCGCTTGAGTCTATAACTGAAAAGCCGTGGCCCTAGTCTCAGTGCCACTTATCACAACACAATTACTGTAAGATTCTCAGTCTTTCTGAGCTTGCTTTTCCTCCCCATTACAGAAGGATGGCTACTGTATTCGTTACTTTTCTACTGCTGTGATAAAACACCATTGCCAAGGTCATTTATAGAATGAAGAGTCTATTTGGCTTCTAATTCCAGAAGGACAAGAGTGATAAATCATAGTAAGCTGGTACAAGAGGCTGAGGGCTCATACCTTGAAACATAAGCAGGAAGCAGATAGAAGGAGCTGAGAATGGGTCATGGTTTTTGAAACCTTACTGCCTTAACTTACTTCCTCCAGCAAGGCCACACATATGGACCCCCAAACATCATCACAAACTGCAGAGCTTATGTCAGACACTCTCATTTAAACCACAACAGCCAATTTACTTATCTGCCTTCTAAGGACCTAGTGCAGAACAGATAAGAAGGAACAAAAGTAGCTCAGCATGGGCCATAATTTCAGCTACTTAGGAAGCTGAGGCAAGAACCTAGTTCAAGGCTTGCCCGGCCTATACACCAGGTTCAAAGCCAGCATGGACAAGTTACTGAGACTCTATCTCAAAATAAAAGAGTAAAAAGCAAAGCACCTTGCTAGTATGCACAATGTACTAGGTTGCTTCTCTATTGGGGGAGGAGAGGTTGAAAACACTGGATATGTGAGAAGGCCCAGACATGCTGACTCAGAAACCTAGAGAGGAAGTAAGTGTGGTAATGGCATTAGGATAGTCATATAGACCAATGGAACAGGATGGAGAATTGAAAAACCAATTCCCACATTTATCATCATTCAGTTTTTGACAAAAGGAAATAATGATTTAACACAACAACACAGTTTTTCAACAAATGATCTTAGCATATCAAATATCCATATGTAAAATATGAAGTTATACTCCCTACCTCCCTCATATAAAACAAAAATAGTATATATACATGTAAGATCTAAGGATATATCATTCCTAGGAGAAAATGAATATTTATGACCTTGGATTTGTCAATGTTTTTTTAAATATGGCATTAAGCCACAGAGATAAAAATAAGAAAATAGATACATCGAATTTCAGTAAAATGAGGAAGTTCTTGTGATTCAACAGAAACCATACAGAAAGTGAAACTACAACCACAGAATGGAGTTGGAGAGTTTACAAATAATATACCTAATAAAGTACTTGTGTACAATATGTGTAAATAATTTCTACAACTCAGTAATTGAAAGAGAAATTAGCCAGTTTAATGAAATGAGCAATAATTTTACTAGGCTTTTCTCTAAGTATATGATACAGCTAGGAAGCAAATAAAAATGTGTTCAACTTCATTAGTTTCTGGGACATGCAAGTCAAAAAACCACAATTTCTCATCCATTCTGGTTGCTATAATCTAATGATGTGGGGCTAAGGATATGGTTCAGCTGGCAAAGTGCTGTAGACACCACTTGAAACTTCTGGATTTTCACAAGGGGCAGAATTCAATGTCTAGAACTCATTAAAAAGACAAAACGTAAACAAAACCAGCCAGGTGTAGTAATGAACACTTACCATTCTTTGTAATTCCTGTTCTGAAAAGGCAGAGATATGTAGCTCCCTGGGTCTCACTTGGCAGCCAGACTAGACTTACTTTGTGACCTTCAGATCAATGAGAGACCCTGTCTCAAAAAAAAAATGCAGAATGCTCATCCAGAAAGGGAACCTTTATACTATACATATCCTCCCATACCTCCTGTTCCCAAATTCAAGAATCATTGAGGAAGAAGGGTTGGAAAGAGTATAAGAGCTGGGGCAGTGGATGACTACAAGGAAACATTAGCTTCTGGACCCAGCAAAGCAGGTACCATATGATGAGCACACAATAGTTGACACAAAACCTGTGCAAGCCCAGGCCAGACCAAATTCCAGTATGAAGAGAGGAATTGAGCACACAATTACACCTCTCGATGTGGAGGTATTGGCAATTGTTAGCTGCTGGAGGGGGGCTTGTCTCTAAAAGCACAACACTTGGTAAGTTGACCACTCACTAGTGGAAGACTACACACCCAAGTATATTTGGGCAGTACAAACTTGTCTTGAATGATTTAAGAAAACAAAGACACAACACTGGTAGATATGGAACAGGGTTGAATCTGGGAAGTGGTAGAGGAGGATGGATAAATAAGGTGAAAAGATGAAAGTGTCATAGAACTCATTAAAGAAAAAAAAACGTGGATACACCTGAGGAATGACACCTAAGGTTGCCCTCAGAGTTTCATAGGCTCATGTACACACATGTATACTCATCGCCCTCCACATACATCTTCACACATACAAATACAACACACAAAGGCACACCCATGTGGATACACATTCACACACACACACACACACACACACACACACACACACACATCAGAGCCGGGTGTGTTCCTGTCACTTGGGGGCAGAGGCAGAAAGATCAGGAATGTAAGGTCATTCTTAGCTATATTGCAAGTTTATGTCGAGACCGGGATACATGAGATGCTATCTCAGGGATCTTGAAAATCTGAACAATAAATAGGGCAAACAGAAACAGGGCAAGGGGCTAAGATTCTAGGCTATTCAGAAATAGTCTTATATCTTATAGAGTCTCCAAGCATCTTTGTGTGGGTGCCTGTGTTCTTTATTGGTCAATGTTCTATTTGAAGTGATTCCCTGAGGGTAGACGTGAGAAAGCAACATCTTCATCACACTGTCTGCAATGCACATTCAATAGACTCTACCCCAGATACTTAACTAAAGGTGGAGTCCTCTGGAAGTGGTTTCTAGAGCAATCCTCTTTCTTCTTACTGCTCTGCTACACAAGGGCTTGTTGGCTTGAGGGGGATACATGGCCTAGGGGGGTGGATCTCCTGCTGCAGTTCTCATGAACTTTTGACAGGAAGCAAAGGGGAAGCATTTCTTCTGGAAAGGATATACTCTTTTTGTTGTGAATTATTTAGTGAGACAGAATCTTGATATGAAGCCAGCTTCAAATGTGCCATCCTCTTATCTCAGCCTGCCAAGTGGTGGGATGCCAGGTGTGTGTGATCACAAACACTCATCTTTGCATCCCTCATGTTCCACTTAATCCTGGCTCCCTTTGCAAGGATTGCTTTCTTTTTTTTTTTTTTTAATTTGGTTCAATATTAGTTATGGGGAGGTAGGCAGGAATTCGTGTAGAAATCCGAGGACAATTTACAGGAGTCATTTATCTCTTTCTACTATATGTTTTCTGGGGATTGAACTCTGGTAGTCAGGTTTCACAGCTAGCATCTTTACCCATTCAGCAATTTTATGACTCCTGTTTGTTTTTTGTTTTTTTTTTTTTTTTGAAGCAATGTCTAGCATGCCCCAAGCTGATCTCAAACTTGCTACATAACCAAGAATGATTTTGATTTTACGATCTTTTCACTTTCACCTTCCAAGTTCTGGGATTACAGTGTGCACAACCACATCTGACTTATGTGGTGCTGGGGATCAAATCTAGGCTTAGTGAATGCTAGGCAAGCACTCTATCAAAAGAGATGAAAGCCCAGTGTCAAGACTTTGTTTCTGAGGAGACACAAAACCTCTGTCCTAGACTGAGCCTTGAAAAGTAGCTTCGTATTAGAGACAAAAGCACAGAAAACATTGTCACTGGGTCTGATTTTTGTTCTCTCTGGTCCACCTACTTGGGAATGCTTACTCCTGTTGTTCAAATTGTGGTAAAAATATACCTAATACAAAATAGGCCATTGCAACCATTTTAAGAGCACTATTAACTAGTGTTAAGCACACTCCCTCTTGCTTCTCCTTCACACTGCTGTACAACCCACCTCTATAGTGCTATCTATAGCAGCAGTGGCCCTTTGCATTCCCATCACTGGGATAGGCAAGTTCTAATTTCCTCTCATTCCCATTATCACTTGCTAGTTCTGTTTTTAATTTAAATGTTATCGTAAGTATTCATATGTGTGTGCATGCACTCATATGCATATGCCATAGCACTCCTTTGGAGATAAGAGAACTTTCTGGATTTGGTTCTTTCCTTCCACTATGTGAGTTCTGGGGATCAAACTCTGGCTGTCAGGCTTCGTGGTAAGCACCAGGGAGCCATTTTGTCAGCCTTAGTTTGTTTCAACTTCTGTAGCTATGCAATAGGTTTTGAAATCAAGACTATGGTTTTGGATTTTTAGAATCTATTGATGAGTATGTATGATGGGATTTTTCTATTTCTACAAAACATCTTTTGAACTTTGATAGGGATTACAAGGAATTTATAGATCATTTCAAGTAATATATATTAACAGAATGTAAAAGTAAGACATAGTAACAGAATGGAACCTTCTGATCCATGAAACTGTGGCATTTTTCGCACATTTGTACCTTTAAATTTTTCTGTCAATAATAGAATAGCGTACTTACAGTATAAGGTTTTCTGTATACATTTTGTTGCTTTATTAACTTTAACCCAATTTCACTCAGATTCGGTGACTTCTCACTGACAGGTTTTGTAGGTTTTTCCAGTTGTTATTATGTGTGAGTGGTGAAATACTCTGCCACCATGAAATAGTAAGAGAAAAAGAGAAAGCTCTTTTAATAATCTGTTGGAGTAAAGCGCATTTGTTGACTGTTTTCCCTCACAGGGCTTGCTTTCTCAAAAACTAATGCAAGAAATTGGTAACTAAAAAAAATTAAAAATATTCAGCCACGTGAGGTAGGGCATGCCTGTAACCCCTGCACTTTGGAAGACTAAGACAGGAAGATTTCAAGTTCAAAGCCAGGGAAGCACGTATCAAGGCGCCTTCTCACAAAACAAAAGGCTGGGGCTGGAGCTGGAGCTTTATGCTCTTGGATTTGATCAAGAGCACTGAGGACAAAAAGAGAAACAAAACAGGCACAAAGAGTAAGAAACACTTGATTTGTGGCTGGGCTTCAGGGTAATTTTTTTTAACATGCTGCTTTCTGAACTGGACTTGAGTCATGTCACCCACTGCATCCCCCAACCCCCATCCTGTACTGTGAACACTCTACCTAGTGATGTTTCCTGGGAAACAGTGTGATGTCATAACCCTGTGACCATGGATGCCTGGGAACAAAGAACTTAGATTTGTCTCTGTGTGAATACTTTCACACTCCATTACTTGCTTTAAACCTTCATTTAGCACCTGGGAAAATAGAACTTACTGGCTGGTCAGGCCTCCGTAAGGAGGCTCCCACCTCAACTCTGAATTCTGTGAGAAAATGTGAGAGCAGTATCAAGCAGCAGCAGCAGTATTCTCATCTACATGTGAGCCATACTTGCAACTCTCCACTGAGCCCATGGTACAGTATATCCTTGCTAAGTGTGTAGGGCAAGTTTTTCTATCCTTTGTTCTTCCAGGCTTCCTTATCCCCATGTTAGGCTAAACTTTCTACACTGAAATTTACTCATATAGCCCATGTTCATAGTTGTAGTTTGGGCAACTGTACACAGTTTCATAATTACCATCACAATCAAGACACAGTACACTTTGATTATTCCCTAAATTCTCCTGTTGCTACCTTTGGACTCAGTTCTCTCCCATTCCTTTGCTGTGACCCCAATCAACTATAAATATCACTTCTATCACCATAGTTTTTGTCTTTTCCAGGCTGGAGTTTAAGGGGTTGGGAGTGGTGAGCTCTTGCCTAGAATGCCAAGACAATGACTTTGACTCAGTTCCATAAAAACAAACTATAGTACCAATGGAATAGCATGGTATTTACTAATTTGTATATAGTTTATTTCATTTTACATGGTATTTTGTAATTTATTCATCTTGTAGCACATTTTATAACTTTCTTCCTTTCTATTTCTGAGTAATATACCAGTATGTGCATATATCATCATTGATTTAGCCATTCATTAGTAATGGGAATTTGAGCATTTATATTTTTGTTAATGTTTTTAGTTAGTATAAAAATTAATGGAGAGATGGCTCAGTGGTTAAGAGCACTGTTTGCTCTTCCAAAGGTCCTGAGTTCAATTCCCAGCAACCACATGGTTGCTCACAACCATCTGTAAAGGGATCTGATGCCCTCTTCTGGTGTGTCTGGAAACAGTTACAATGTAAACATATAAATAAAATAAATCTAAAAAAAATAATAGGTTTCAGTATAGAGACAAGGTCTCATATATCCAAGTCTAGCTTCATATTCCTTATGCAGCACATGCCTGCAACCCCAGCAGAGGAATACTCTCACTTGATAGATGAAAAATGAAAGTTTATGGAGCAGTATTTGCATAGATGAACTAGGATTTGAACCCTGGCTCCTTGATTCCCAGCTCTCTTTCTCTCTCTCTCTCACATCACTCTTTTCATGATCATCCTGGTAGCTTGGAAGCATCACCTTCTTGAAATACTTATATTTACCCTGAATATACAAGGGTGTAATAATCCTCAAATGTGTTCTAGGACTTTCTTTTTCCCAGAGGAAGCTAGTTCATGTTTTTGAGAAGTGAAATGGCTTTCCCATAGCCATCAGCTTGCCTATGAAATGGTTGGAATCCAAATCACTTTTTGATTCCAAGTGCATACTTCTAGGGCCCTATGTCTCACAGGGACATTTTTACTCAGTCTTTCTTCAACCTTGTACTTCCTTCACAAGGATGTCTCTTCCTGTACTCCACCTTTCCCCATCCTGGTCCATGAAGGTCAGGGACTGAGAATCCCAGATTCTCTTACAGGCCTGGCTCTGCCTACTCCATTCCCCCAACTTCAGTGAACATAGTAATATCCAGAAGGCAGAAGTGAGTGAGTCACTTAGCTCAAGTTTTGGCAAAATCAAGAATTTCAAGGAGTCAGATTGGTGGTGGGGGACAGAAATAAAGGTACACGGGTATCAGATGTACACCTCTGAAAAATTGTTGAAGAAGTAGCCTTATGTCACAGCCATTATCTCCATGACCGAAACAGGCAGGTCAGCCATCTTCCCATAAAGCTCCCTCCTCAGGATAAATATGTGTATATCTGTATATAAAGTTCAGGGAAACTTGAAGAATGGTTTAAACACACACACACACACACACACACACACACACACACACACACACACGTCCTATCCTGAAGGAAGTTAGGACTTGGTGAACAATACAGTCACCTCACTAAGGGGTCAGTGGTAACTCCTCTGTAACACACAACATTTATATTTCACACACACACACACACACACACACACACACACACACACACACACACGAGGCTACTTACTACCTGTAGCCTCTCCACCCCTGACAGAAGGCTTTAGCCTCATTCTTGGACACTTAAAGTATGCTTAATGTATACATGTCTCCATTCAAGCTGCTGCTTTCCCTCCTCCCATCTTTATTTTCCTCTACCCCTCTGACCCCAAGATTGACAGACATCGAGAATCCAGTTATTCCGTAGGCACCAGGGAGCCTCTCTGAAGCATGCAAATTTAATGAGAAATGCTTTGAAATACAGCACAAATGTGAATGTAATTCAAAGAACTGCACAGTCTGGGGAGGGGAGCTGGCAGAGTAGACATTCAAGCGGATGATGACATCAGTACAATGAAAAGGACTCCGGGGGGAAGCTTCTAAGTCTGCCTGGCTTGGAAACAAATGCTATTCTGCTCTCTGTCCAGAAGTTTGACCAGTCTAGAAGAAAAGAATAGTGGAAAGGGCTAGAAGAAAAACACTAGACTATCTAGAGAATAGAAAGATTCCTGTTAACTTGGAGGGACAGAGAGAAGCAGACTGGAAGAAGTGGCTAAAGAATGAATTGGGTCCACAGAGGTCTCATTTCAGATCTCTCTCTCTCTCTCTCTCTCTCTCTCTCTCTCTCACACACACACACACACACACACACACACACACACACACACACCACAACCTCCTCATAATCACTGAGGAATATAGATCTCACACTAGATGCTTGAAACCATTAATCTAGATAGATGCAAAATGAAACAGTACGACACATGAACTAAGCACAGTAAGAAGGTAATAACAACAGCTAGCAATAAAATTATACTATTTTTGGGCTTTTTAGGCCATTACGAAATGGAAGATTACAGGAACATAAATCCTGAAGTACCACTACAATCAATCTGACAACTTAGGCAGCAACCAAGTGACTACCTGGTAGGAAGTATATAGATAACACAAATAAATGTCCTGGAAAAGAGAGTGAAATTTAAATCTTATGAATTGTTTATTTCTGAAATATTCCATTTAATACTTTTGGACCACAGTTCAACAAGTAGACAACTGAAACTATGAAAGGTGAAGCTAAAAATGGGTAGGGTATTTTATAATGATATTTGAATATGTGTGAATATTTGAATGATACTAGGCCAAAAAAAGTTGCTTTTAGATGCATTTAGAACTAATCAACAGAGTAAGAAAAATGATCATGGTGAAGTAATTCCTGTTTACCCAAACTTATCACTTATAATATCGGACACAAAATTAAGAGACATTATTATGCATGTTCTTCTAGGAGTCAGAGTGTGTTTATTTGATCAAGTGTTGAACTGTCTTAAATTTTCACCCGCTCCCTGCTTTCACTTTCCATTTACTGTTTTTTTTTTTTTTTTTTTTTTTCGAGACAGGGTTTCTCTGTGTAGCCCTGGCTGTCCTGGAACTCACTCTGTAGACCAGGCTGGCCTTGAACTCAGAAATCCGCCTGCCTCTGCCTCCCGAGTGCTGGGATTAAAGGCGTGCGCCACCACGCCTGGCACCATTTACTGTTTCAATGGTCATCTGACCCAACTCTCAAAAAGCAGAAGAAATTTTGACCTGTTTCTTTTTACTGGTTCAGTAGTGTTCTTGTGAAGGTCCTAGCACAGCGTGAGATTTACCACAGCTATATTGTGGTCTTATGAGTTGCAGGTATTGTACCAGAATCAGTGATATTTTTCAACTTCACCCACCCAATAATAATAGTTCAACTTTGTGACACCTGCTACACTTTAATCTAGTATAGTTTTCCCTCTAGATTTCTCCCTCTTTTTTTTTTTTTTTTTTTTTTTTTTTTGACAGACGTAGTGAGCCAGTAAGAAAGTACTGGGACTAAACTTCGCAGAGCCTTCTGCCTAGCACTGACTCCAACTTTCTTACAGGGATGGCCTCTTGCATCTCTGCCCTACCCATTTCCAGCACCATGTTGCCAACTACAATTCCCAGATGTCTCTACGCTCCGGACCTGGCAAACAGGGTTTCCCAGCAGCCTTAAGGGTGAAGAGCTGCAAGAGGCTACTTAGGTCACCCAGCACTTTCCGCCCACCCCCAGATCACGTGTCCATGTCCTGCCAATCGGAACTGGGAGGAGGGAGGGCATCTGTAGCCTGGAGTCTTCCAGGGCTCAAAGGCGGGGCAAGCGTGGAGGGGGCGGGTCGAGCGTGGCGGGGGCGGGGCGGAGCTCCGGAGCTGAGCAGCCTGGCAACAGCGGTGGCTCCCTGAGCCGGAGGTGAGTTCGCTTTCTTGGCTGACCTGGCTCGGAGCCGGGCATTGCGGGGATCCAGGATTGGAAAGGTCTGAAGGAAAAAGTAGGGACTCCCTGAGACGGTTGGTCTCGAGGGGCCTGACTGTCTCCGCTGGGGTGGGGGTGGGGTTCGCTGGAGAGCCTCAGCTGTCTCTGCAAGGCAGGGTTGAGGCCCGGGAGTGGCAGGCAGGTGCCTCCCTCTGGCTTCCACTGTTCTACTTGTCCTAGGTCCCCAGGTGGCGGCCGGCGATGATTGGGACTGGAATATAGGGTGGGCTGAGGGTCGTCGAATGCATTGCCTACACTTTGCTTCCCTGTCTAAGGTTGTCTAGTGCGCGGGACAGACGCCCCAAGGCGACTGCTCCTTGCCCTGGCTCTGCTCACTGGGCGGACACCCGCTGCATCCCCCGTGGCCTCGCCAAGTGGTGGCACCTAGCACTGGCCACGAACTCTTCTTCGTCGCTCTTGGCCAGTGTTTTTGTGTCATACACGGGGGAGGAGGGCGGGTATGTGCTTTTGCAACAGTTGAGAGAAGATCTGAGAAGGAATGGCTTAGTTCCCCCCATACCCAGTCGGAAGTGTGAACAGTCACTAAGAAGTGCTCTTGGTCGGGTTACCTCCCGACCAACTGTCTTTTGCGCTTAGGAAGTGAAAATGAAATTTTACTATTTGCCTAAGCAAAAATAAAGTGAATCTCGTGTGAAAAATATATTACCGGTTTGATGGATATGTTTGGGATATGAGACGAGCGAGTTGTAGCTTGTTTCTAAACCAGATCTTTCCAAGAGTGGAATCAGAGCCTTTTAGAACGGACCTGACTGACATTAACATAGTAGTTCAGTTGTTTCCTGAATGGGGGAATTGGGGCCCAGGAAAGGTTAATGTGACATGGACTTCAGGCAACCTAATGACAAAACTGATGTGACTAGTCACTTCCCTGGGGGTTTCTCGGTGTCTGCCAAGTCTGGATTCCTCTTAGCACGGCTCATTTTTGTTCATTGTGAAGTATCCACCTTAGAGTACTGAGACTGGGCCTGAAGTTTTACTACCGTTCAAGCCATTTTGTACTCACCTCCCCGCCCTCCCCGCCCTCCCCGCTCCCCCCCCCCAAAAAAAAATAAAAACAGTTACTGGCCAACCTTTCATTCATCACATATACTAGGAAGGATCTGTGTATTTGTCAAATTTGACTACAGAGGGCTTGCAGTCATTTTACGGGCTCAGAGCTAGATTTTAGGAGACTCCCATATGCTGGAGGAGATTCAAGCTGGTGGCTCTGAAGCAGTGGAACGGGTTTCTGAAGTGTTCAAAAGTAGCTATGAATTCTGTGGGATTATAAGTACTCTCATTATGTGATTGGTCTCCTTAAGTTAAAGTTGTAACTTACATCTCTCTAGTCATCAGAAGTCCCATTCCTTCATTAAACATTGCCTATGGTGTAACCTCTAGTGTCTGTCCTATGCAACAGGAAGACAAGAGGGAAACACACCATTAAGGCATTATGGAATTGATATAGGGGGGTGTCAGACATACAGGGCAAAAAAAGCAATGTTGTGTTTACTAGCGGAGGTGAGTTGTAAAAAGTAAATGTTCAAAGTGCACGGTAAGATAAGCTCCACAGTGGAGCATGCCTTTGCCAGCGCTTTGAATTTCTAATTTTTGATAGTTCTTACTCCAAAAAAACATAAACTTTGAAACCGAAATATATCTGAGTCCAAGAGATTCACTCTGTGGAGTCCCTTTGCTCCTGTCAGTGCATATAGTGACTTTAAACTGTTAAGGTGATGGTTTATAGATGAATGGCTGACTTCCTAGTTAGATAGATCACTGTAAAGCCAGAAGTCTCTGGTGAAGTCAGGATTGCATGGTGATTTCTGACCACAGTCTGCTGGACTTTCAGCCTACCATACACATGGGTTTCTATTCTTTCATGCAGGCTTGTACTGTGAACCTGTTATCTGAAATGAACATCTCTCTGTGTTGCCTGGCTTGAGGAGATAATAGTTCACTTTGAAATAGTTCCATACTAAAGCAGCACTCCGCATCTGAGGAATAAGATCCCTGAGTGATGAAATGGCATTGCAAGAAGTCTCTGAGAAAGTCATTGTCTATCTAGTACCACCCCTTTTAATAGACCTGACGGTCAGGGTTTTCAAAACAATCTTTATGACTTCTGAAAATGACTAATGTTGCAAATAATACTGTAATATTGCTTCAAATGAGAAAAGGATGAATAAAATGTACTTGCTTTAGAAACAATTGAAAACACATGGTTCTAGCTTTTATTGAGGGTTCAAAAATAAAGAGAAAAGGGGAAACTCTTCGGGGCCCCGAGGTGACATTTTTAACCAGTGGCCAGGTGATTACAAAGGCTAGAGTTTCTAGTTATTTCTAAAGATTATCCAGCTTTACAATAGCATAATGGGTGTCATTTATTTTTCTTTATTCTCTCATTATGATAATGATCTCTTACAAGTTCTAATTTCTTCATTTCCTAGTTTTTAGTTAGTTTATTCCTCTTTGGCAGCTCTCAGAGGGGCAAGAACTATCATTTGCCTCAAAGGTATGGACTCAGGGTTGAGCAGTCTAGAAGCTATAGTGAATGTGGGCAAGCTGCTTACCTCTATGTCTCATTTTCTTTAAGTAATCAAAACAATAAATAATAATCGTTTCTCAAAGTGTTGGTGGCAGGGCTGAGTGATTCTTCTACATTTAGTGCTTCTAACAGTTTTGTACTCAGTAAGTGTTCAAGGAAAGAGGGTACTTTGGCTTTCTGTTCTTGGCTGTCCCCTGCCCTGGAGCTATGGGTGTAGCCTCTGCCCCATCTACCCCCTTTGGCACCACTGTCTCTAATGGACCTGGAACATCCATAGGTATCCACTCCATTTATTCCACTTCATTCATTCCAAACAGTAACGATGTGTAGCCAATAATTAAATATCAATACCAAGGTGATTCCTGGGTCATGAAGTTTTATCATCTCTTGGCACCAAGGCTTTCCTTTTCCCAATCAAGACCAGGCCTTGGCTGCTCTGTAGGACTAGAGTGGATGCCTATGGTTCCTTGTGATGATAAAAAGCCATTATGATCTGATGAGGAGCCAAAGATGAGATTGTTCCCCATATCACAGCCCCCCATCTGTAAATGAGGAGCCTTACTTGATACTTAGATTTGTTTCTCCGTATCTCAAGATAACTCTACAAGGAACTTTGGTATATCTTAGACTTCTAATAGTTTAGGATTGTGGTTTCTTAGCTGGACTTGACAGGTAACTCCTGAATGTTGCAACATTTTTTTTTCCATCTAAGGAGGTGCTGAGGTCTCAGATGGTTTATGTAATGTGTATGAAACTTAACTTGGCCCAGAGCTCATAGTAAGTATTTTGTAAACATGGTTGGCTTGAATCAGAGGAGTGGCAACTTGAGTTGTTTGAGCATGTTAGTTTGAATCATTTTGCTGTATACCTACAAACATGTTCCTTACATGCTAAGAAGTGGAGCCTATGCCTAGCTCTTTTGTCCAGGTTCTGATAGTGGATCAATAGAAAAGTCTGAATGTAGTTTTGGGAGAGATTTCATGCATTGCTTTGCCACCCCTTTCCTCCCAGCTTGATTTTTGGACTCTGACATGAGTACAGAATCATTTTTGCTTCGTTTGCAAGTATGTTTGGGACAGGAAAGGGCTAGTGGAAGTTGAAGTGTAATAATTAAAAGTAAAAATAAAATTGTTTGTACATTCAGCTTTCATCCCATTGTACAAACTTGGACAAAATGCAGTGGTGCCCATTCTTTAGCATTGGATAATGGTTAGATTTTGATGTCACATCTTTGACCTTTTGGTGGGAAGGAAGCACTTTGTTCCTGGAGCCTCTTCATGAATACGCTTCACCAGCAGCCATTCCTTCCTCTTTATGGGCGTGACTGGGACAGAGGTGAGTTGTAAGGACATTCCTAGCATTGGGTGGTGGTGCTTTAAATTCCCTTTGTTGGCCTGTAAATTTCTTTATGGCCCTGAGATTGCTTAGGTGGGGATTTAGAATAAAAAGGACTTTACTTGATTTCAGTATTGCCAAGAAGTGATCCCAGCTGTTTTACTCAGCCTTGGACTGTCGCTATACATCAGTGACCCTCTGGCTATGACTCTTACTGTACCTCCTAGTTAGTGCTGTTCAACGGTAACAACCTGCAGAAGTTTGCTGTTGACTTCAGGGAGACCTCAGGCTGTGTGACTAGCAGCAAGTATGTCATTTAGAGTTTCCTGGTTCTGAGATGTTCCTTGTGCGTGACAGTGGGGATGTGAGAGCATAGCCCACTCTCTGACAAATGGCCTCTACCTCTAGGTTCCTTGCCTAAAGAAAGTCTGGTGGTTTTTTAAGTAGAGGATGATAACTTTTTGCTTTTCAGTCTTTCAGCTGAGATGAAGTGTAAATCAGAGGCTGACTCTTTCCCTGTAGGACATTTCCTTTCTTCCTGTTATCAAGTCCAATCATTTCTACAGAGATTCCCATCATTTCTGTGTCATCAAACAATTTTCCTTTGTTGACAAAGATTGTCCAGATGCCCTTAACCCTCAACAGCTGCTCCTGAGAACTTATAACCAACGTAGAATCACAGATCAGCTAAGAACCCCTGCAGAATCTTCAATTTCAGGTGTCTCCTGATGCATATGTGTCAATGAAAGTCTAGGATAGCTGATGGAAGACCTGGTCACATCTTGGCTTCCCAAGCCTTTGAAACAACATTAATCAATAATACAGTGCTAGATTTAAAAAGTAAACAGGCAAAATAAATTTAAACATGTTTTTGTAACGGATTATATGTAAAATACTATCATTTACATATAATTACCATACTAATGAAGCATCACCCTTTTTTTTTTGTACTAGACTTGGAAATCATTTGTGTATTTTTCTTATAGGACATCTCCATTTCGACCAGCCACATGGTTGGTGCCAGTCCCTACAGTGTGGGACAGTAGGACGCTGAGAGACGAGTTCATCAGGTTGGCTTTTAGTGACCAGCCAGCTGCCTCTGTACTAACTTATATTAATGTTAGGGTTAATCTCTGCCAAGCCTTTAGCCCATAATGTCTCCTTTGAGGGTAAAATTATTAACATAAGTGCCAAGTTTCTTTCTCAAAGGTTGGGTCAACAGTGAGCTTTGGGACAGTAGCATTGAGATCTTAATCAAGTGATGTGATTTCAGGGTTTACAACTGTGGTGCTCACCTGACTATGGCATCACTTTCTATTACTGGATGTGGGTGTGGTGGTTCACGTGTGTAATCTCAGTGTTTAGGATTGAATCAGGAGTTCAGGCTATCCTGAGCTTCATAGTGAGAAACTTTCTCCAATAAATAAATAAATAAATAAATCAGGGATGGGGGAGGGGCATAAAGCAAGCTCTTGTGGAATGCTTGGTGTTTGGTTGTGTGTGTGAAAGTATCTTTATCTTTTCCCTAGCTCTTCAGAGAGGGTGTCACCTCCCTAAATAGAAATTTCCTCATTTTAGGAATACTGCAGATTGGTGGTTTGCTCGGCTGGCTGCTCATTAGAACCACCTGGGGCATTTTAAATACCTGCTGCCTGAGCCCCACCCTCCGGCCTCCGGGGTTAATTAATCTGAGGTGAGACCTGCCTGGGCCTTTTTGAGAAGTCATTTTGTGGTAGCAGGATTATGTAGCTCCATGGAGAGCACCTGCTTTAGGATCCATCACTTCTCCAACTCCACTGTGGGGAGGCTCCTGGACTTCCAGGGCCAGCACAGATTCTGTGCCTCAGTGGGTGTCGGACGAGGCAAGGAGTCCAGTAGGGTCTTCCCATTTGCAGCCAACTTCAGGGCAATGCCCAGGCCGCTGCTGAGCAGGTTGTTCTTTGATTAGCCAGCAGCCCCAAAATCACCTGAGGGAGTTTTACTGAGGTACACGTTCCCTGGCTCTGGGCCTGGAGCTTCTGATTCAGCAGGTCTGGGCCAGAGCCCAAGATCCATGTTTGAGAAGTGTCTTTTGCAACATTTCATCATCAAGACTTGGGCTTATCTTCAGTTTCCTGCAGATGGGCTGCTAACACCCATTGGGGGTTAAAAACAAAAGTGGAATTTTAACCAATCCCTTTTGTGTCTTGATAGTGCGACCCACAGCCCTCTCTGAATCTGCTGTTGTGGGAGGCTAGTCTCAGTTTTTTCCTAGTTGCACTGCAGCATTCGCTCAATCGTGCTGCTGGGGCCGACCCAATGTGCACATGCTCTTGCTTACTGCTGCATTTGATTCCATTGGTAGTGTTGCGGTGTCTCCCTTTGTCACTGAGTTTTAGCTTCAGTTTTTGTCTAGTTTAATACCAGGATTGACAGTGCTAGCCTTATGCAGTCAGTTGGGATGTTCCCTTTCTCGTTTCGCGGGAAATTGCTAAGGTTGAAGCATATCACTTCCTTGAATGTTAATAGAACTGGGCCTGGAAGATTTTCAACTGTCTCTATGTGATTGTTTGCCTATCTGCCCCCTGCTTTATGTCATCATCTCCTTAGGCCAAGTAGATGCTCACTATGTAGCAGAGATTGGCCTTCTGATTGATCATCCTGCCTCCATATTCCAAGTACTGGGATGTGGTGTATGCCACCACATGGAGCTTTGCCTTTTTCTTGGTTAGTTTTTGTTTTGTTTTTAATCACGTTTGTCAGTTGTGATAATAGGACTGTTTATCATTTCATTAGTAATATGTTCTAGCATATTTTTATTTCCATATTCATCTTTAAGGTACATCTGTAAAGTACATTTTTAAAATCTGAAAATATGTTTGCCAGCAGTTTTCAGTATGATTCCTCACCTCACAACTGTAGAATGCAGGGTGAATGCTAGCAGTTCTTTGACACTTGGATGCTGGGTGTCTCTGGCATTGCTGATTGGCTGCTTGGTTGTGCTGTTTATACTCAATGATGTTGTGTGTGTCAGTCAGTAGCTCCTGCCTTTTACTACTAAGTAGCAGTCCATGGTTCAGTAATTGATAGCCATTTGAGCTACTCAGTTTGGGGCTGAACTATAACCAGCCATGTATCTTTGCACGAGCTCATGTTTTCATTTGATTTGTGGAAATACTGTACGTTGGAAAGACATTGTCGTCTTTCTACAAATACACATTTTGATTTTTTATGGTTTTATTTTTATTTTTATTTTTTATTTTATTTTGAGACAAATATCACTAGCTGACTTGGAACTCACTTTGTAGATCAGATCGGCCTTGAACTCACAGAGATTTTCTTGCCTCTGCCTCCTGAGTGCTGGGATTAAAAATGTACTTCATTATGTCTAGCTTACAAATAGTTTTCTTTCTTCCTCCCATGTAATAGCCACCATTTTCTTGCCTAGTTAGAATCTCTAAATATTGTAACTGCACATGGTTATTCTCCTTGTTTCGAAGCTTCCCATTTTTTAACTATTGCTGTATAAACTCTAGGCTTACAGAATTCCTACTTTGCTGGACAAATCATGATTTGTTGTTTATTTTGTTTGTAGAAGCCATGTTTCAGATATGGTCTTCAAGAAGATAATAGAGAGAACCTAATTGTCTGTATTACAGTGCTCATTCCCATTCCCTAAGCATGACACCCCAACTTTTATTCTTAGTGTCAATTCCAGAATTTGTGTCTGGAACCTGGGAGCTCTTTTGATTGCTCTGAGAAGCTGTCCTTATTGCTTGTCCAAAGGGCATGGGAGTTGTCCGATTGAATGGCTGTCTTTGTTCTTGAACTGGAATTTCTTAATCATGTTGTTTCCATTCTGTTAATAGTGGTTTTAGTTCCTCTTCATCTTCTTCCCTTTTTGGTATTTCTTGCCTTTTCCTTGGATGATTTTTTTTTTTTTTTACATCCATAAGATCACCTCTTCCAGTGATGTCCAGGTCTAGACACGTTAGGCCCTTTAACTTTGTTCTGTGACAGGAATGTATGGTGGCTTGTGTTTATGCCTGGTAACTGCCCAAGTAGGAAATGATTGCTTTCTGTACTTTCTGGGTCACTGTAAGCCTTTTCTCTTTGTGACTTTCCAAAGACCTTAATTAAGTCAGTCATTGGGGAGTCCCTTTTGGACACTCTCTTAGTGTGGCAAGCTGCCTGTTGGGCAAGTGACTACTTCTGCGTCTGCCTTTTGCTAGCCTCCAAGGTAAACTTGCTCTTCTGAATTAGGACTATTTCAATGGATCAGGCCCAGCATTTCCACCAGCTAAGAGATGCCAAGCTGCATTCCCTGTGCCTCCATGTGAATTAACTTTAGAGACTCGGGCACATTTTCAAAAGTATCTTCAGTGTCTATATTTGAGTGAGGATTAAACATTTAGTTCTAGGCCAAAATCACTGTGAGACACATTTATTAAATATAGTGGGCACTGATGTTGTAGGAGCATTGTTTTTGGTGTAAAATCGAGATACAGCTAAGTTTTATAATATGACATCTTGTATAGCTTTAACCTCTGAAGGCAATTTTGTTTTGAGCCAGGGTCTCACCCCATAGCCCTAGCTGGCCTTGGATTTGCTAGGTAGACAAGGTTGGCCTTTGCTAGGTAGACAAGGTTGGTCTGTAAATCACAGCTACCTTTCTGTCTCATCTCCTCTAAAGGCAGTTTCAAAGGATGATTTTTTTAAAAGGGAGTACTTGGAACAGAAAGAGCATTGCTGAAATGAGTATACATCATTGAAGCATATTTCGTTTAGCTGCATATGCTCTGAGGCTCACTACTTCCTAGATGTACCCCATGGGATATTCATTCTGTTTGTGGCCACCAATCCACAAAGACTGTTACAGTACCAAGTACTACTGCAGTGGACAAATATGGGGAATATTTTTGAATGCCTCATAGATTTGGTAGAAGGAATCTCCATTTGTTTACTTCCCTTTAAAATGAAGGCTTCTTTCTGGATGTCAGATTTTTTTAAATATGGGTGGAATCCCCTTCTAATACTATATTATGTCCTTATTTTCATTTGATCATCTATTGAAAAATGGTTAGTGGTTCAGAGGGCTATGTTGCCTCAGGTTGACCTCTGCAATCTTTTGTGGACAAGTTGTTCTTGTTAACACTTGTCAGTTGTTTTATGAAGTTCCTAGTATTACTTGACAATTTCAGTTGTTGGTGGAAATTGAATGACTTATGATGTGCTTAGAACAGTCACAGATAGTGTGGCAGTTGGAAACGTGGAGACTGATCAGTGCCCATAAGCAGATGGATAGCTTTTGCTTCAGTCATACTATCTATCACCTTTGTTACTGTATTTATTCTCATATGCTCATCATTTTCTCATATACCTTCTTTGCTGCGATCCAACTTGTGGTTGCCCACTGTCTCCCAATTAACTTCTCAAAGACCTATCTCGAGGTTGTTGCTTTGTTATTATTTAAAGATACTTCATGTATATGGATATTTTGCTTGTACACATGTTTGAGTGCGACTAATGTGCCTGGTGCCCACAGAGGCCAGAAGAGGGCATCAGATACCCTGAAACTGGAGTTACAGATGGTTGAGAACCACCATGTGGGTACCCGAAATCAAACTCAGGTCCTGAGTAGATAGTAATAAGTAACACGCACACACGCACGCACCAGATAGCCATCTCTCTGGCCTCTCAAGTTATTTTTCAGTTTCCCATTATGGTACCTAGTATCTATTTGTTGACTCTTTTTGAACTCTTTGGAAACAAAATTAAGTAATTACATATGCTGAATAATCTCTCAGAAATAATCACTTTGATGTTACTTCTTTGTCTTAAGTATCCATATCAATATTTTAGTGTAAGTTAATTTAATAACTTCATGGAATGCTTATAGTTGGGAGAGCTGAACTATTCTGAAGGTAACCAAGTACTGACATGATCATTTTGTAAATTGCTAAATTCCATGGGTGATGCCCTGCCTGTGTAGTATGTTCTTTCCAAAGAAGTCTTAACATCTAGTACTTCATATTGTGGCCTTAGATGTAAATAGTGTCATTAGTGATGTAATTAAAGATGAAAATAAATTAGAAAGGAAGCCCCTGCATGTAGGAAGAAGGGTGCCATTACAGGAGAACACTATAACAAAGCAGAGATACATAGGTAGAAGACCATAATTGATATGATGCCTCCACAAACCAATGACTACCAAGGACTCTGGTTACCACTGGTTACTAGCTAGATGCTTCAAGTGCTTATGTCTTAGCTGACACCCTCAGAACTGGCAGAGAATCCCTAGCTGTTATCTATCTACTTTGTAGTACTTGGTTATAGCAACCTAGAAGCGTAATAAATTGTCTAAATGCTTGGCCTAGTGTTAGCAAGCCTGAGATCATGCTTAATTTAAAGTTATGGATTTGCCTATTTTATCATATATTGTTACGTGAATCCCAAGATTATGTTGTTTACTAAAACAAATGAGCAGACAAACAAAACACATGTTTCTAGTTGTGGTGTGGCTCAGCCTTGACCTACACCTTTAATCCCTCTGGCTGGAATACAGACACAGCCTATGTATACACTTATAGTCCTAAACAATGAATGTAAAGTTAGTTTGTAGCACCCGTGTTTGAAAGTGATGTCTAAGTGTGTAGCAGACAAAGTGATGAATCACAGAGAGATTTGACAGAATAGGATATGCCTAACTCTCATGAGAAGAGAGAGGAAAGAGAGATACTTAAGGAAGAACAGTATAGGAAGTAGGAGGCAGGTTTTTACTGGGACAGTTGTACAGAGACGTTGCAGAGAGAGAGAACAAGCAAGACACAGGTGAAGACAAAATGAGCCACAGAATGAAAAGGAGCCGGAAGATTAGAACAGATTGCCAGAGTTAGTATGAGGCCAAGCAGAACAATTGGGGGAGGGGAGGGAAGGGGAGGGGAGGGGAGGGAGGGGGAGAGGAGAGAGAAGAGAGAGGAGAGAAAAGCCTGATTGGATTAGTCAGCTTAGGAGTTTGATCCAGAACAGCTGAGTGGATCCAGCCAGCTATAGCTCGGTAAGAACAAGAAAAGATGAGTTTATTCAACAGTCAGTCTCAGAGGCTGAAACCAGGCTAGGCCTAGATAAGATTGTATGGAGGCTATAAGCAATGAGCCTCAGAGACAATTATATCAGGTAAATAGAAATTACTATTACAGTATTACCTATCTTCTCAATATAATTTAGTTTTTAGACAAATTTGCTGCTAGATTAGAAAAAGGTATAGGAAAACCTGGCTCCAAAATGCCATTGCAGTTCTACACGAGTGTGTCAGGTATAGGAGGGAATGCTTAGAACAGCACTATTTGTAGTAGTGCAACATAGAAACCAGTCAAAGGTCTGTGGAGAGACTGCTATTCCCATTTGCTAGCAGAAATGAGTAAAGCACAGGGGCATGCATCTGTGTTCCTGATGTTCACAGCAGCCCTATGAGCAAAGCAAAGAGCAGAAGATTGTGGGCTCACTCTATTTCCACAAAAGCTCAGAAACACATGGAAACCAATGTAGTCTTTGCCAATACATGTAAGATGATAAAGCTATACATAGCAACTAGAAACAGACAAATCCATCCTCATGCCTTTAATGGCTGAAGTCAAACTTCTCCAAAGTCATGGAAACTTTGAAGGGTGATGCTCTTTACCTGGGTGCTGTGCACCACTAACAGAAAACATATCCCTTGCCTTTAGGAAGGAAGCTCCAGAAATCTAACAGGAGACCCAAAAGGTCACTGTGGGGTATAGGTCAGTGTGTGATGTGAAATATTAGCAACATGTGTAGTATATAAAAAAGCTAAGTATGTACTTGTCATGTGTGTGTGTGATGTGCACATGCATGAGATGTGCACTCGTGTGAGATGTGTGTATGAGAGAGAGATGTGAATTTGAGTGAGATATGTGTGTGAGATGCGTGAGCTGTAAACTTGTGTGATGTAAACACTGCATGAGATGTGTGCTGTGTGAGAGGAGCCCTAGTACAGCTCTTGCTTCCACCTTTCAGTGAAAGTACCTAGAGGAACTGCTTTCAATTTCAGGTTCCACCCAAAGCCCTTTCTTCTCCTTTGTTTCTAGAAATTGCACGTGTGCTTTAGAGTGCCTTGCTGTCCTCCCCGTGCCGTTACTGCCCAATCTCTGGGCTTTTCTCTGGAGGCCCCTTAGCCTGAGCCTGAGAAGTTTCACAGAGTATAAGAAAATGTAATTGAATGGAATGTAAATGGTGTAAAGTGGCTTTCTCCATTACCATAGAAGTTATACTTCTTTACTTGTTTTTATTCTTTAGCAACTGCCATTTGACCTTTTTACTTTAAAAATATGTCTTTTACATATGAATTTAACATGTGCTTTTGGAGAATAATTCTCACTGCAGAAGATAACTCACCAAAAGATTTTGTTTTATTGTGGAGAGATTAGCTGGATTCAAGAGTCTCGGAATTGGCAGGTAGATGGTAACTTGATCTTGCTCCTATTTTAAAACTTTGTTTACTGTCAAGTATTTGACTGTTACACGATGCATTGGTGATTCTAATGGTTGGCTTCAATGTCTGCCCTATCACTATGTTGCCTTTGTTCATAAAAAGAAAATTGGTTATAGTTGTTGACTTTTTAGTAGTTTATTTGCCAAACTAGTTTTAGCTTATGATATCTAAAATTACTCTGTTCTATGGCTAACAGCTTGTATCACTAAAGCCAATCAACTGTCCTGAAGATGTGGTATTTGTCATGAGAAAACCAAGAAATAGAGTAAATAGATCTATCCAAAGTCTGTCACTGGCTGCTGGGAAAAAAAAAAAGATTCACACTGCCTTTTCAGCTGCCTCTGAGTTGGTTTCAGCTAAAGACCTTTGGAACATTTAAGGTTGTAAAAGTAGATTCATCTTTGAGCTAAATTCTTATATATGGTAAGAAGAGTGAGTTTCAAAATGAAAACCTACCTAGCACTTTACGCTTTCTGTGGTCTCATCAAACTAGGTAACTTAGTTCTAAGATTTGAAGCAGCTAAGATAAACTGATCTAACTCATATGAGTTACTATATATTTGGATAATTAGCCACTTGCTGAGATTAGATTATCACATAAGAGCCATCATCTTCATCGGAGCATCTGTGACTACTGAGAATTAGGCTCATTGATTATTGACATTGCCTCATTGAAGGGTGTGGGCACAGTGATTATTTCCTTTCCAGATCTCAACCATTGTCTTCTGTACCTCCCTGCTAGTTTGACACAATTCTATTGTAATTCCAGATGAATTCCTGGTCGGGAGGTACTGGAGCATAGAGGGTGGCAGGTTACTGAAGGGCAGTTTCATCCATGCAGCTGTGGAGAAGTTGTCACCCATGCTAGAGTGACACTTTGTGGTGAAGCAGCTGCTTTGGGATCACTTGAGCTCCAAGTAACCCTCAGCCATACTCTGTAAAGAAGCCGAAGCCACGAGTTGGATTTTTATCAAATTGAACTTTGGTTTGTTGTTGGTGTTCTTGGAAGAGTGAGTAGACATTTGTTTGACTCTCCTCAGGGCAGAGTTTCCCTCCATATCTAATTTGAGGAATGCCTTAAGAATTCATGGAAAGCCTCTAGCTGGAGGTGGAAGCTGGTATACTGCACCAGCTGAGGTTTCCTTTTCATGTCCACTTCCCCTTCAGCCAGAACAGTATTTCAGGACTATCATTACCGAGTGACAGACTTGGGATTGCAAACTCAAATTCTCGAATGCAGAATCCTCCTTTTTAACCATGTCACACCATGTCGAAGCTGGGCATAGTGGCATCTTTGACAAACTGAAAGATAGAGTTAATAGTTTATTTTTGCATTTAAAAAGAACATAGTTATTATTTGTTTTGGAAGAGAAAGTTTATTTAGAAAAAAAGTACATAGTTTAAAGCAGGAGGTAGCAGCCTGTTTCTGTAAATGAAAGTGTCTTACATCACTGTTCTGGTGCTGCGTTGCCAAGTTGCACTGAGATTTATGGCTCACATACTATATGGCCTTTTACAAGAACAGTTTGCCATCCCTGCTGAAAAGAAAATGGACAAAAAAATGAAACTTCTACTGCTTCATATCATACTTTATTTTCATGTGGGTTGGGGTAGCCTTCTTCCAAGTAAGCAAATATATTTTATAAATTGATAGTTAAAAGGGGGCTCAAAGTGCCTGGAATGTTGAACAGTTCTGCGTTGTCCAGCTAGTTGTTTCATTGAGAACGTTATGAGATCTGTTTTTATTTTCTTGTCTCCTAAGTGGCTGATGGTCTGTCTCAGTGCTTGCTATTTCCTGAGAGGCCAGGTTGCGAATGAGGGAGAAAAGATCGAATGACAAGTTCACTATTACAAATGACAACCTATTATTTTGTTCTAGACTAGAGTTATGGCAGAATGTTGATGTTTCAGAAAGGGGGACTAACTAGAGGAAGGAAGGAAACCAGCAGAGAAATGGAGGAGGGTGGGGTCAGGGAACAGATGAGAACAAAGCGTATAATGATACTTGAAGATGCCATGATGAAACCCATTGCTTTGTATACTGATTTAAAGCAATGATACAGACATGGCTCAGTGCTTGTTGTACAAGTGTGAGTTCAATTCCCCAAAGCCATGTTAAAATGGCAGGTGTGGCAGCATACACTTGTATTAGCACTATAGAGAGGTAGAGGTAGTGGATCCCCAGGAGCTGCCTAACCTACTAGGCCAGCTCCAGGCCAGTGAGAGACCCTGTCTCAAAACACACACACACACCACCACCACCACCAACAACAACAACAACAATAAAACCAAACAAACAAGGTAGATAGTACCTGAGAAATAACACTTAAGGTTGCCTTCTGGTCTCTGCACACACAGGGACACACAATAAGATAGGAGTGAGTGATGGCTGATGGGCATGAGGCTTTGATTTGAAGTGAAGGAAATGTTCAGAAATGATGAGGATTTCACTATTTGAGATCAAGACTTCTAGGTGGTTTTTTTTCATTCTTTTGTTTTGCTTTGAGTTTTTTTTTTTTTTTTTTTTTGGTTTTGGTTTGTGTTTGTGTTTCTTTTTGGTGTATCTCTGGAGACTGAGCCCAGCAGATTCTTAGGCACTCTAGGCCACACCTTACCATTGCCTTCTCTCGCACACACACCGCCCCATGTGTATTTTCAGTCTGATGTAGCCCAGGCTGCCCTTGAATCTTTCTGCCTCCACCAAGTGCTGAGATGACAGGAATGTACTACCACCTTTGGCTTTGGCTTTATTCTTCATGGTTTTTGAACAAATGCTATATAATCAGGCAGGTCGACAGTGATTGGACTGTATAACCTTGGGTTTTAAATATCTTTATTGAGTTAGCAATAGGAAATTTAGTTTTAAAACTGACCTATTAGATATTCAAATACCTTATTACTAAACCCTAGTGTTTTCTGTTACTGAAGGACCTCCCCTGTCTGGTTATATAGTACTATGTAGGCAGAAGAAGAATTTCAGGGCAGGTGCATCTAATCTGCCCTTTCTAATTCATCTTCCCCATTCTGCTTTCATGTCTAAGAACAATATTATGTGCTGTATGAACATAAGGTTAGAAGAGTCTTCAAAGCACAGTGTAAGATTTTGTCTGAATTTAATTCATTTGGCAGTTACTTACAGATCTTTTAAAAAGTTAAACTTTAATTCCTTTTAAATTAGGCCACCACCTAATTCACTTTTTCTTTCTTCCTCTTTTCTCTTTGATACTAGATAATTCCTATGAATTTGATTTCAGTCAAATCTATTTCTCATCAAACCCCTTAATGTAGAACAAAATAATTCTTAAAGGGAAGTTGTATGAGTGATATAATTCACCCTATCATAGTTCTGCTTGAATGCATATACATTATCTTTCAATTAAGTGGTATAGAAATTTCATGCTTGTCATACATTGGTAGACATTAAAGGTTTTTGTATATTTGCTTGTTTTTTTAAGATGGCAACTGGAGCACTATGAATATAATTTCCTAGAATAAGCCTGATATCTTCTGTGGGGTTCCCCTTTTAATATTTGGCTCCTGTTTCACATGGCCCTTAATAGTCATGTCGCCTAGCTGTTATCTTAATGTTTAGATACAACTCTGGAAATGTATGGCACACATCTGACCTCTCCCTATCAAACCTTAAACCAAGAGTAAAATAGATAGCATTGAACGCCTTTCTTCTTTGGACATGTACTGCCTGTGTGCTGGCTAGCTCTGTGTATTTTTTGTTCTGTTGAGCCATAGGAAGTAAAAAGGGCCTACAAAGTCAAGTACTGTTTGTTCTATTGAAATATGTAACACTTTGATGTCATATGTTTGAAATAGCAATGCAAGGTCAGTTAACAGAGAATTTTGTCTTCCTTGGTAGGTTCCAGGATGGCTTCTGCATCAGCATCTAAGTATAATTCACACTCCTTGGAGAATGAATCCATTAAGAAAGTAAGTTGAGTTTTTACACGTCTCTGAATCTCTCTACATTTCTTTCTTCATATTTGTATTAGACAGTCATTTGGGTCATACTGAATCATGAATTTCATTTTATTTACCGTCCCACCTTGTTCTGGGAAAGATTTAAAATAGAATATGTGTGAAGTGATTTTGGCTTTTGTAAATGCTCTCCCAAAGCTTTATTCACCACTTGTTGTCAGACCTGACATTCAGGTATGAAGCTGCTCTCTGAAGGAGCTATTGGAAGGCCAAGACGAGTACAAGGCTAGTATACCTTCTTAAATATGCCATTATTTTCTAGCCAAGATGATTAGACTTACAAAACCTAAACATACAAATTGAGTATAAAATGCTTCACAGTCGCCAGGGTAAATTGTTCCATTAGAATGACATTTTTGGGGGGGGGGCGTGGATATAAATTGAAAGGAAGGGGTGAACTAAGTTTTATTCATGGCCCTTTGAGATTCTAAAGATGGTCCATCAGAAAGGCAAATTTATTCTCCCACCCCACAGTGTACAAAAATACTCAGTCAGAAATGTGGCTAACTTTTAATTTTTGTTTCTTGATTACTGACAAGTCTGACCTTTTATTTCTTTTGAAAGAAACATTATTGCCCGTTCCTGTTGATTTTGTGAAGTAACCATGAATGTCCTTTCCCTGTTTGCCTTGGGAGGGAGATGGGGAGATTCTTTTCTTAATAGCTTATACATATTCCTCATAATGTAATACATGACTCTTTATAATGTACAAATCATTTTATTTCAGCTTTTTAATTTTATAGCATTTTACTTTGATTTTTAAATATTGAGATTTAATTGGGGGGTGGCTTAGTTGGTTTGTTTTGAGACTGGGTCAGGTTGTGTGGCTGAGGCTGCCCTCAATTTCCGATCATTGTGCCACAGCTTGCCAAAAGCTGGCATTAAAAGTGTATGCCACCATAGCTGGCTTTCCGTAGTGTAATGATTAGTGCTTTGCCTGTATGTCAGAGCTGCTGCTGTGATGAGGTGAGGTACGTACCTGAGAATGCCTCCCAAGTGGGAGGCCTACAGAAAAGTCTTTGGGGAACTTGTCTCTGACCGACTACATGGTCACTTATGTACAATAAGGTAGAATAAAAATGAAAAGGAAGACAAGATCTTAATAAAAGATAATAGGTCAAAAATGTAGTCTCACTGTAGTATGACTCTGCAACAATTGCATAGGAAAAAAGCTATTACCATACAGCATACTGATTTCATTAAAGTTTGACCGTTATACTGAGATATATTACCTTTAAAATACTTTTTACAAAGTACAAAACTTTAGTAACACTATTTAAATGCAGACTAGGACTTAGCATGACTAATAAATGTTACAGCTAGCACAGTCTTTTATTTTTATTTTTCTAATTTGCTATTGCTAGGGATTGAACAAATGGCTTCACATGAGCTAGGAACATACCTATATTTTCATTCCAGATTCTATTTTCCAAGTTTGAATTTTATTTCTAATTTTCTTCAATGCTAAATTTCTATTTTTTATTTAAAAGTATATTTCTGTTTGCTACCATGTGTGCAAAGATGGCACCACCACCTCCGTCCCATGCCCCTTTCTTTTGCAGGTGTCTCAAGATGGAGTCAGTCAGGATGTGAGTGAGACTGTCCCTCGGCTCCCAGGGGAGTTACTAATTACTGGTAAGGAGCTTGTGGGTCTAGGGGTACAGAACTGGAGGAGGAGTGCAGGAAGACCAGGTGGCTTGTGTTCCACTTGCTCTGTACAAGTCAGAGAAGACAAATAATCTAGCTTTGTTTAGGAGCCTCAATGGAGAGAGAACACTGCATGCCTTTTCCTGATCAAAGAGTTCTTTCAAGAGCTTGGTGCTCACAAGGCTAGCAATATTCTTGTCTCTGTACCAAAGAGAATGATTTAGAGAGAACAACATAGGTTATCACTTGAAAGTCTCGAGCTAGAGATATCCACTCTTCATAATTTAAAGTTATAAGAACAGAAGTAGATTAAGGCTTTCTGTCTGTGATATATGTTTCAAAATGATAACAGCTTAAAGACTCTTCTCTGTGACATAATAGGAGATCCTTTGCCAGAAAACCGAAATTAAGATGGTGGTAACATTTTGATACAGTGTTTTTGGTTTGGTTGTTTTGGTTTTTTGCTTTTTTTTTTTTCATGATGAACCTAGGCTAAGAGGACAGTTTCTACTTTGGAAGGGCCAAATCATGTAGAAGCATGGTGCTGACATTCAATATTTGTGTTAGGGTTCATCCCTTCTGTCACATGACAGTATATTTGGGACCAATAATCAGCATTGTTTCAGAGAATTTTTTATTCCTTGAGTACGAGTCAAATTTTAATTTTAAATGGTTAAATTATTGTGCTAATTAATGGGACTTTTAAAAAAAAAGTACCTTTGTGAATTATTTGTACACCACAAGAACCATGAGAACATATTTGGTGTCTACAGACTCACACTCACAATTATAGTCTTGAAACTAAAATTAGTAGTATATGTTCTTCCCAGTTTCTGGATAAGAACAAAGAAATTTTACTATTGGTAGTCTTCATATAGGACATTTGGGTACTGAGTATAAACAGACAGACCTTAACCAATATAGTAACTAATTGAACTGGCATAAAATGACCTTAGTATTGCGTTTTCATTTAGTACCTGAAGGATTTCATAGTCATTAACATATTCAAGGATATCTTTGAAGGAAAAGAGAAAGATAATTTTTATTATAATTAAATCTTTCGATTTAGTTTCTCCTTACATCAAATTTAAAAATATGTACTTTTCCTTGACTGTACATTATTAACTTAAATATTTTCTGCAGAGAGATTTCTAATCTGGCATTATAGCAGGGTGTGGTGGCACAGTCCCATAATTCCAGCACATGGGAGGTTGAGTCAGGAGGATCATGAATTTAAGTTTAGACAGTGATGCACAGAGAGGAGACCCTTTGTCAAAAAAAGCAACAAGGACCTGTGATACATGTGTGGTTGGCAGTTGTCAACCTACCACCCAGCCTACTGGTTAGTCACGAGGCTACCCTGTGTGAACGTTATCCTCCCTTGAAATAACGCAAGTAGTTTCTTTTGCTATCATAAGATGCTAACAATAGCAAGACCCTAGTTCACTTCTGTGCTCTGGCTCTGGTCTACATGTCTTTGGTGGTGATAACATTAGGTGCAAACTCAGAAGTGCCATGAGTGCGTAATTCAGCCTGGCACAGAGCTGTGGAAACTTTGCCAGTGTTGTTTTCAACTTTTTAGTAATCTTTATTGTAGTTAAACATAGCCAAGTAGTTTATATTAAGTTCGTACCATTTGTTGTGTATCTTGGTATCTATTTCCATTATTTTAGGGTCCTTTTTTTATCTTACTAGAAAAAGAAGTTATTTACATATGTCCTTTCAATGGCCCCATTAAGGGAAGAGTTTACATCACAAATTATCGTCTTTATTTAAGAAGTTTGGAAACGGTAAGTAGATTATAAGATCATAAAGATGACCCTAACCGTTAAAAATGATGCTGTTTCTTTTCTATCCTACAACATTGACTGTGGATTGCATTAACGTGGGGGATATATTTGGTTCTCAATTCTTAATTTTTTGCTTCTGCAAAACTGATATAACACTAACATCTGTTTTTGTAGGCAGTAGAATGAAATATTTAAATAGGCTGTATCCCTCAGAATAAAGGAGAGGTGCTTTGAGTACATTGGTATACCACAGGGGGTTTTAACCAGCAGCACAGATAAGAATGAACAGCTTAGAGATTTTTACCAAGCAGTAGGGATGCTTCAGAGTCACTGTATCAGAATGTCTGGGCCCATGGTCCAAACATGCACACATTTTCTAAAACATCACAGAGTAAGATGTTGATGTGAATCCTTGGTTAAAGCCTACCACTCTAGAAGTATCTTGGTGTCCTTTTACCAACAGCTAAGTAGCAGGGTAAAACTGGGATGAGTGGCATGGCTTACTGTTACTTATTTTTTTCAACCTATGGCCAAAAAAGGTTTGTCACCATATTTCAAAGGATGTCCCATTGATGAAGTGATGCCATAGAGCAGAGAAACTCCAGAAACACAGAAGAAAATGTATAACTACTGTGCCTTTCCCAGAAGATCTTGTGGTAGATCATGGCTCACTCCTAAATGTAGGGGCAGTTGTGATTCCAAATACTCCTGGGAAATGAGTTTAGGGTAGATGGAAGAGTAAGCTGTTGCTGCCTTGTGTATTAGGCAACTAGGAAACTGATGCGGGGAATCTAGCTTTTGTTTTCTTGCTTTTAGCCATCCATTTTTTAGCACAGTTCTGATGTGGATTTATTCATATCTTTTGCTCTTTTATTATGTTCATTATTATGTCTAAATTTTAAAATGCTACTTAATATTCCTGTTGCCCTGGCTTCTTGTAAATCCTGTAGGGTGCAGGCAGGTGCAGGCTACAATGGCTACCATTGTATGCATCATGACCTATGTGAGTCAATTCAAGTTTAAAGAGTGAACCTAAGGAAATGTTTCAGTTTTCTAGAATGGAAAGGAAGATTCTGGAAGTTTATAGCAAGCTGGGTGTCAGTCTTTGGCAATCATTTTAGTGTTTGATGGTTTAAGTATTATGAAAATAAACCATTGTGAGTAGAATCAAGGAATGACACAGCCCTTGGGAAAGGCAAGCTAAATGGTGGCAATATATCCAGATGGGTTACAGACTGTTTAATAAAAGCTTAATTACAACTAGAAATGGTGATCACTGGTACCTTACTATGTAGAGTGCTTCCTTGTAATATAATGTAATGTAATGTGAAATAATGTAATGTGTGGCTGAGATGTGAGAAGCAACAGATAAGCCAATGTCTAGATGGAAGAGTCAGGGTTTGAAATTATTGTAAATGCCTAGAATATTGGACACAACTAATGATATAACATTAAAGTATACAGATAGCACCTACTTTGTAAAAGATCAGTTGTATGATTAAAGGATGAAGATCTATCTTAACAGGAATCTAGGCTTTTGAAATCAGTAAGTGGGTATTACTTGTTTAAAAATAAGATAGCTCTATCATGAATTAACAGAGGTATAATATAATGAATGCCTAGATAAAATGAGACAGTAGTCCTGTCTGTAGTCATGCTATAAAATTGTGATGCTACCATTTAAACAAGACATTGAGCTAGGCAGTGGTAGCATTCAGGTTCCTGCCTTGCGTTTCAAGTAAAGAAAAAAAAAAAACAATAAAAGAAGTAGCAATAGAAAGTAAACTCACACAGGAACTATATAGAGCTGTCTTTGAATATTGAAGTGCCTCGCTGTGGACCAACTCTGGACTTGGTTTGTCCAGTTTCCAGGGGTCTTATAGGGATAGATTGAGATGCTTAGTGCTGATATATAAGAATTATCAAAAGTTAAAATTAAAGCTATGTCACAGGCCCTTTCACCTGACTCCTGGCTTGTTGTTTAGCCATGCATAGCTGGTTTCATTTTATGCTGTCCTTGATAATGAATTGGGGAAATTATTCAAATTGTGGTAACATGATGAGGCTGTCTATATGGTGTGGTTTTGACTAAATAAAACAAGAAAATTATTTCTAAAGAAGAGTCCATAAGGAATATATATGAAGAATTTGAATTCTTGGGATATTCAGGGTAAAATTATACATGCTTAATATTCTTCTCACTCGTTGGTATTTCTTAAAAATGAGTATGTATTGCCTATATAACAAAAACACTTAGCAATCTTTATTTCTTTTTTCTACATTTTAAAGATAGAATTCATATGATTTCTTTTACATCCCTTCCTCCCTTTCTTCCTCTAGCCCCTCCCAGTTACTCTTCCTCAAATTCCTCTCAACTTTTTTCTTTTATTATATTTGTTGCACAGGCATATATATATGGCCATTGATATTGCTACTGGTGCAGGCTAGTTTATGCACTATTTCTACAGAAACTGTTTCAAAGCAGACTTTCAGGTATTCTGGTTCTTAATATCTTTCCACCCCTTCTTCCATGATGTTCCCTGAGCTATAGGTTCAGGAGCTATGATGTGTATGTATTTTTGGGGACTGGATTCCTCGTGATCCATTGAGCTCTGCATCCTATCCAGGTGTTGCTTTGTGCAATGGTCTCAATTTTCTGTAACAAGAGGCCTTCTTTGATGAGGGGCAGTAACTATACTTATCTATAATAACGATAAATCCAGAATGTGGTAAGGGGTTATGCTGGTCTAGCAAAGTGGCGACAATAGATTCTTTTCTAAGATCCATGGCCTCATTACCTCCTAGAAGCCAATTGGGTTTGTCATACCAGGCATGATTTCCTTTGTTTACACATGGTACCTTATACAATAGGGTTTGACATTTAATGCATAAATGAAATGCCCATCAGCTAGTGACTGCTACTTTCTTTCTTCTTCTATGATATTATATAAAAACCTTTTAAGCAATTAGCCACACAACTTTTAGTGAAAGTCCAAAAGTCTGTTAAAAGAAAACAGAAGAAATGCTACCAACGTAGTTATATTCAGCAGCTAAACAACCAGTCATTGTAGTGTTAGTGCCCTTAAATAGTCTAAACTAAACCAGCAATCGTAGGTTCTGTTGCAAAATGGGAAAACTTTTTTGTATGTTTGAAAACGAATTGTCCTTTCATCGTGCTTTTCAGTTAATACTTTTCACTGCTCTGAAGCCTTTCACACCTGGCTTTGCTACACTTTTAATGTCCCTTTTCCATGGTTAGTTTTTCTCTTGAGTGCTGGTAACTATATTGCTTATATTTCTCTGGTTCCTCTTGTTTATTGTTTATTGTTCATTGATGTTCGTTCTGCTTCCAGAGTAGATCCTAGTGCATTGAAGATGCTTAATCAGTAGTGTTGAGTGAGTGAATTCTGTCTTATTTGCATATTGCTATGTCTATGACTTTAACAAACTTGGAATCCTTTTGATCCTCACTAGTGCAATAGGCAGAGGCTGCACATTGAGTAGGTAAACTCATGTGTTGTTCATGTTTCCTATAAGTTAAAGGCCTTGGTACATGTCTTAGTGGTTTGATAAAAGTATGTAGCCTACTAAATTGTGGCATCCTGAATACCATTGCCTCTGGAGTTCAGAAGTTCCATAGCCATCATCTGACCTTGAATGTACCAAGGAACTTGTCTTTGGTTAATATTGTGACCACAGCAGGAGCAACTCCATTTAAGCCTATAGACTTTCACAAAGAAGACTGATCCCAGATTGTAACCAGGAGCACACTGGATTCAGATGCTATTGTGAATGAGAGAGGCAACTTGACCTATTCTTTGTTCAGGTTTTAGACCCAGAACCATTCTCTGTATACTATGGTGAATCTAAAATCATGTGGGTGAATTATTTTTTTTTTTGCCTTGTTTTTTTCTTTTTTCTTTTTTTTTCCATTTTTTATTAGGTATTTAGCTCATTTACATTTCCAATGCTATACCAAAAGTCCCCCATACCCACCCACCCCCACTCCCCTACCCACCCACTCCCCCTTTTTGGCCCTGGCGTTCCCCTGTACTGGGGCATATAAAGTTTGCAAGTCCAATGGGCCTCTCTTTCCAGTGATGGCCGACTAATACAACATTCCTCACAGGATCCAGAAATGGGGAAACTGGGAGAAATGTGACACAGCCCATGGCAGCACATGTAATGTTGTTACAGGGCAGAGGGCGATGAGTCATATTTGTTTATAAACTTGAACAGGAGGAATGGAAAGAGAAAGGTTTACTTGGCAAAGGGCTTCCAAATCCACATATTATACCTTTCTATACCACTATATAGACATCTGTGCTGGGGACAATTGAATGATCTGTGAGAATTGGGCCACCAGCAACAGAGAGAGTAGAGGGGCTAGGAGGATATGTGGTTGGAATAAGAGGTAACCTCAGGATCAGAAGTAATAGTTCAGCAGTATATGTGTTATTATGTGACGGGCCACACATCAGATGTGCATTTCTGAAAGAGAATACCAGCTGCAGCATGGACAGTGGGATAAGGGAGCATGAGACTGGAAGTAGGAAGACCCATTAGAAGGTTACTTGTGTTCTGCGGTAAGCAACAAAAGCCTAATGGCAGTCATGGTGGACATAGGATGGAAGAAACAGGCTGTGGGCAACTTCAGAGGATTTGGGTAGGCCATTATGAGAAGGGAGTTGGATAATCACCCACTTAAAAATGACTCCCACGATTTTCTGCTTGTGTAATCAAAGCTGCTCCTATTCATTGAAATGTATCTCACTGGAGAAGGGAGTATCATATGGGTAAAGCTCCGTGGGAGGGATACAAGTAAGGTTTGGACTTAAAGTATATAGCTATAATGTGGAAACATGTCCAGTACAGTCGGAATTATATGTTAATACTGCACTAGAAGTGGTGAAAACCATCTGTGGGATTCCCCAGGAAGAGGGTGTTCCCTGACATGAATTATGTGCTCAGTTGAGAAGCACCATGGGTGATAGGAACCTAATGGAAAAAATCTTGAGTTCAGCCACTGCTAGAGATCTAGAAGAGAGCAGAATCTTGGGAGGGAGGGATGGATGGATGGATGGATGGATGGATGATTGGAGGGACAGACAGATGGATAGATGCTGGCCAAGGTAGGAAATGGTATCTGCATGAGGGACATAGCGTGAGAATAAGTCAGAAATGGATGCCCTGTGGTGTTCATAGGAGCCTCAGTGAGCAGAGATTGTATGAGAGGGGAGGCCTTTATAAACGTTGGTGTGCTCATGGGGTCTTCACAACAGTAAAACAGAAATTGATACCAGGGGCTGGGATATTGCTGTGATACACCTCACCGTGCTTTTGTTTGGAGGAATGTGGACTTTAGGACTGTGAATCAGAAAAGCAGTTGAAAGCTTGAAAGCTTTAAGTGGAGCTTAATGGTCCATTCTAGTAGGAGCAAGGAAGACAGTGGTGCTGAGACAGATTTGAACTGTGGGAGCTCAAGAGGTTTCAGAGGAAAAAAATGTAGTATGTTCTAAAAAATTTCATTAGAAATTGTTCTTTTTAAAAATTTTTATTTTATTTTTTTCCTTTTTTTATTACGTATTTTCTTCAATTACATTTCCAATGCTATCCCAAAAGTCCCCCCTCCCCCCTCCACTCCCCTACCCACCCATTCCCATTTTTTGGCCCTGGCATTCCCCTGTACTGGGGCATATAACGTTTGCCTGACCAATGGGCCTCTCTTTCCAGTGATGGCCGACTAGGTCATCTTTTGATACATATGCAGCTAGAGTCAAGAGCTCTGGGGTACTGGTTCCATATTCTGTTCCCTGCCCCCTATCTACCCTCTGTCTGCTCCACATCCCACACATTCTCCCCACCCCACCCCGTCTCCACGTGGATGCCCCCACCCCCCACCCCACCTGACCTCTAAACTCCCTGGGGCCTCCAGTCTCTTGAGGGTTAGGTGCATCACCTCTGAATGAACACAGACCCAGAAGTCCTCTACTGTATGTGTGTTGGGGGCCTCCTATCAGCTGGTATATGCTCTCTGTTTGGTGTTCCAGTATTTGTGATATCTTGGAGGTCCAGATTAATTGAGACTGCTGGTCTTCCTACAGGATCGCCCTTCTTCTCAGCTTCTTCCAGCCTTCCCAATTCAACAACAGGGGTTCAGCTGCTTCTGTCCATTGGTTGGGTGCAAATATCTGCATCTGACTCTTTCAGCTGCCTGTTGGGTCTTTTGGAGGGCAATCATGATAGATCCCTTTTTGTGAGCTCTCCATAGCCTCAGAAATAGTGTCAGGTCTTGGGACCTCCCCTTGAGCTGGATCCCACTTTAGGCCTGTTGCTGGACCTTCTTTTCCTCAGGCTCCTCTCCATTTCCATCCCTGTAATTCTTTCAGACAGGAACAATTATGGGTCAGAATTGTGTGGGATGAGAGCCCCATCCCTCACTTAATACCCTGTCTTCCTGCTGGAGGTGGGCTCTATAAGTTCCCTCTTCCTACTGTCTGGAGGTTCATCTTTGACTCCTGAGAGTCTCTTACTGCCCAGGTTTCTGATGCATTCTGGAGGGTTCCCCCAACCTCCTATTTCCTGAGGTTGCCTGTTTCCATTCTTTCTGCTGGCCTTCAGGGCTTCAGTCCTTTTCTCTCACCTAGTAACAGATCAGGTTCTCCTCCCCCCTCTCTACCCTGCCCACTGTCCCTCCCAGGTCCCTCCCTCCCCACTTGTGATTGCTTTCTTCTCTCTCCCAAGTGGGACTGAGGCATCCTCACTTGGGCACTTCAGCTTGTTGACTAATTTGAGTTCTGTGGACTGTATCTTAGGTATCCTGTACTTTTTTTTTGGCTAATATCCACTTATTAGTGAGTATATACCATGCATGTCTTTTTGGATCTGAGTTACCTCACTCAGGATGATATTTTCTAGTTCCATCCATTTGCCTGCAAAGCTCAGAATGTCCTTGTTCTTAATATCTGAGTAGTACTCCATTGTGTAAATGAACCACATTTTCTGTATCCATTCTTCTGTCTTGGGACATCTGGGTTGTTTCCAGCTTCTACCTATCACAAACAAGGGTGCTATGAACATAGTAAAACATGTGTCCCTGTGGCATGGTGGGGCATCTTTTAGGTATATTCCCAAGAATGGTATAGCTGGGTCTTCAAGTCGATCTATTTCCAACTTTCTGAGGAACCTTCAGATTGATTTCCAGAGTGGTTGTGCCAGTTCGCAATCCCACCTGCAATGGAGAGGAGCATTACTCTTTCTCCACATCCTCTCCAACATGTGCTGTTACCTGAGGTTTTGATCTTAGCCCTTCTGATTGGTGTAAGGTGACATCTCAGGGTTGTTTTGATTTGCATTTCTCTGATTGCTAAGGACTTTGAGCATTTCTTTAGGTGCTTCTCAGCCATTCAAGATTCTTCAGTTGTAAAGTCTCAGTTTAGTTCTATACCCCATTTTTTGATTGGGTTGTTTGGTTTTTTGGTGATTAACTTCTTGAGTTCTTTATATATTTTGTAAATTAGCCCTCTATCAGATGTGGGGTTAGTGAAGATTTTTTTCCAATCTGTAGGTTACTGATTTGTCTTATTGACTATGTCCATTGCCTTACAGAAGCTTTCCAGTTTCATGAGGTCCCATTTATCAATTGTTGATCTTAGAGCATGAGCCATTGGAGTTCTGTTTAGGAAATTTCCCTCTGTGCCAATGAATTCATGGCTCTTTCCCACTTTCTCTTCTGTTAGATTCAGTGTATCTGGTTTTATGTTGAGGAGAGATCTCCCATGCTCATGGATTAGCAGAATCAACATAGTAAAAATGGCCATCCTACCAAAGGCAATCCCCATTCAATGCAATCCCCATCAAAATCCCAATACAATCCTTCAAAGACATGGAAAGAGCAATTGTCAAATTCATCTGGAAAGGCAAAAAACCCAGAATAGCGAAAACAATTCTTAACAATAAAAGAATAGCTGGGGGAACCACCATCTCTAACCTCAAGCTTTACTACAGAGCAACAGTGATAAAAACTACATAGTATTGGTACAGAGACAGACAATAGAATAGAATTGAAGACCCAGAAATAAAACCTTACACTTATGGTCACTTGATCTTTGACAAAGACACCAAAAATATACAATGGAAAAAAGAAAGCATCTTCAATAAATGATGCTGGTTTAACTGGCTGTCTGTATGTAGAAGAATGAAAATAGACTCATATTTGTCACCTTGTAGAAATTGTTCTTGTGATAATTTGATGAAGAATGTGGTGGCTTTTTGCCCTTGTCTGAACATCTGCCTGAGACTAAGGAGAAAGGATTTAGGTTAATTGCTTTGGCAAAAGAAATCTCAAAACAGCCTAGTATAGACTCTGAGCTACACTCTTATGAAGAGCTTTTTGATGAAATGTAGCAAGCTTAGAAAGGAAAAATACAAAATGTATGGTTCAAGGGTTAAAGGAGCACCAGGAAGTAGAATGGAGCTGAATCCTATGTTGTGTTGGGGGGGGGCAGGGAGGACTTGCATGAGGGGGTTCTGTGAGGAGAGGAAGGGCTGATATTGGGTTGTAAAGTGAATACATAAATTGAATGAATGAATGAATGAATGAGAAAGGAAGGAAGGAAAGAAGGAAGAAAGGATGAAATCTCCCTCTGTAGCTAAGGAAATTCATTGAGACCAGACACATGGCAGGTTAGCCATAAGCCCCAAGAGGTTAAAGATGCCAGAACCAAGGAAAGCTGCTAACAGGAGGGAACTAGCTGAAGAGAAAGAAGTATGTTGCAGTCAACAAAGCTGAAAGGAATAGAAATCTGAAGAGCATTGACATCACACATGGAGATGCAGAGTTTAGAGTTTGCCCAGCTGGGTTTCAGTCTTGCTTTGGTCCAGTATTTTCTCACTCTGCTCCCTTTTCTCCCTTTTGGAATGCTAATGTGTATCCAATGCTACTGTATGTTGGAAGTATGTGCTCTGTTTTTCTTTAATTAATTATTTAATTTATTTATATTTCATATGTTGCCCCTCTTCCTGGTCTCCTCTCCTAAAGTTCTTCACTCCATTCTCCCCTCTGCTTTGCTTCTGATAGGGTCCTCCCCCCATCCCACTTTCCTGGGGTATCAAGTTTCTATATGATTAGGTGCATCCTCTCCCACTAAGACCAGACAAGGCAGTCCTCTGCTACATATTTAGCAGAGGTCGCAAACCAGCCCATATATGCTCTTTGGTTGGTGACTTAGTCTCTGGGAGCTCCCAGGGGTCCAAGTTAGTTGATACTATTGTTCTTCCTATGGGATTACCATCCCTGTCACCTCCTTCAGTCCTTCCCTAACTCTTCCATAGGGGTCCCTGGGCTCAGTCCAATGGTTGGATGTAAGTATCTGCATCTGTCTGAGTCAGGTGTTGGTAGAGCCTCTCAGAGGACAGACGTGCTAGGCTCCTGTCTGCAAGCACAACACTGCATCAGTAATAGTGTCAGGGTTTGGTGTCTGTGCATGAGATGGATCCCAAGGTGGGCTGGTCACTGGATGGCCGTTCTTCAGTCTCTGCTCCATTTTTGTCCCTGCATTTCCTTTAGACAAGAACAATTCTGAGTCAGAAAATTTGAAGGTGACCCCATCCTTCCACTGGGGACCCTGTCTGTCTACACTGAAAGTGGTCTCTTTGAGGTTCTATCTCCCCACTGTTGGGCATTTCAGTTGAGATCATCCCCATTGAGTCCTGGGAGCCTCTCACAACCCAGATCTATGGGACTTTGTAAAGGTTCCCTCACCTCCAACAGCTGCAGGTTTCCATTCATTCTCCTGGCCCTCTGGGCTTCTCTCTGTCTCCCCCAATTCAATTCTCTTGTATTACCATATCGCCCATGTTTGCCTTTAACCAGTGATTCTCCTGCCTCCCCTCTACACTGGGATGATGGTCATTGTACATCACCATTCCCAACAGGAAATCTGTGTTTACAGAATTACCCCCAAATCCTTGAATGTTGTTCTGTTCAGTTAGTCTTTTGTTGAGCTTTGGTGACAGGAGACTTTTACTCTGAAAGTAACTTTTGTGCAGGCCCAAGTCAGTGTTATCTGTCTGCTTCCTCTTGAGTTTCCTTCTGATACAGAGATGGAGTGCAGAAAAGCCAAATGGGTAAACCATCTGCATGGTCTTCATAGCTGTGAAATGATCTTCAGATAGAGGCTGGGTATCAATGCGCATCCTTCAAGACCATCACTAGCTGCCATTGGAACTGGAAGCTCTGGCAACAGGAAGCAACAGGGTGGGGATTCAAAGTTTACTTACATTGTGGCCATTTGAAAGCTAGACCCTGAAGAGAAAACGAAACAATTTCATTATAAACAAAAGCAAAAAGTGATTCTTTTTTCCCTTACAAACTACTGGAAGCTCACCCTTTTCACAGTTGTGCCCAGTGAGCTTGTTACCCTCCACAATTTACTTGTCTGTTTGTTTCATTTTTATTTACTTATTTGTTTGATATACTGTAGCCCAGGCCACTGTGAAACTCACTACGTAGCCCCAGCTGGCAACTAACGCAGCAACTCTCCAGCCTCAGCCTCCCAAGTACTAAGATTATACATGTAAGACACTGTGCCTGCCTATGTCTTTTCTTTTTCAAGGAAATTATATAATGCTATTTGTGTATGGTCTAATAATGTAGGATGCTAACTGTAGGTTGAGTATCCCAACACAAGGATGTGAATTTTCTGAGATCCAATATGATGCTCAAACTCTTCACATTTTGAGGCTTTTCATGTTATAGATTCTTAACCAATAAATTCCATATTCCAAATCCAAAGTATTACAAATCAAAAAAATCATTCAAGTCTGAAATTCATCTGATATAAGCATTTTGATAAAAGATATTCAACTTGTTCAGGTGTTCTTTTTTTCAGCCTTATGTCATCTACTTATATTGCTGCTACCAAATGAATCCTGTTTTTAGGTTGAAAATACTCTTGGATTCAGAATATGGATCACATTGTCAAAATATCTGTAGAGGATTTGCATAGACTGCATGAAGACTGGGGCTTGATTCTCAAAACCACAGCAAACAAAAATTCTTATTACCACCAGTTCTTTGTTCCATGTACCATGTCAAAACCATGTCCAAAATAGGATGTATTGCCAAATCCTGGTATTGAAAGTTATATAACAGATTTACCTGATGATCCACTTCAGCCCCCAAAATAAATCTGACTATTGCTTTGACAGTTCTTTTAGTCTCAGATTGAATCCTTAGCACATCTCTATCAGTCATTTAAATGGCTACATATTTCATGGTTCATACTCCACTTTTCTTTGTTTTTGGTAGGGAGGTGTTAAGACAGGATCCCCTAAACCTCAAGCTAAGAGTGACCTTGAATTTTGCTTTTATAAGATCAGGTCTCATTTGGAATTGTGGCTGACCTGGAACTTGCCATGTACGCCATGCTGGCCGTGAACACACAAAGACCCTGCTGCCTCTGTTCCCCTCCTCACTGCTGGAATTAAAGGCACGAGTCACCACACCTTTTCCAATCTTGAACTTCTGATCCTTCTGCCTCTATCTCCCAAGTGCTGGCATTACAGATGTATGCTTGTCATGTTCCATACGCTAGCTGACTTTGTTGTTCTGTTGAAAAGATGTCATTGTCTCTCTCTGAGCTTCCATACATTTCTCTCTCCTAGCCTTTCCTCCCTTCCTTCACACAGGAGAGTAACTAGATGTCCACTTGGCCAAAGTGTATACCACTTCTGGAACTTTTCCCTACTTGTTCCTTCTACCTCCTTTGGAGCCTTAGCAGCACTCATTTTGAGGGTAACAATTTTGGTTTTTGTCTTTTGCTTTTTCTAGACAGGGTTTCTCTGTGTAGCCCTGGCTGTCCTGGAACTCAACTCTGTAGACCAGGCTGGCCTTGAACTCAGAAATCCACCTACCTCTGCTTCCCAAGTGCTGGGATTAAAGGCGTGTGCCACCACTGCCTGGCTCGGTTTTTATTTTTGTATCTCTATACTGTGCACAACTGCTCAAGACTCTTCATTTAAACTTATTTATTTATTTATTTACTTACTTACTTACTTACTTACCTGTGGGTATGTGTTTATGAGTATTTTGCCTGTATGTAGATATAAGCATCATGTGAGAGGCTGGTGCCCATGGAGGGGAGAAGAGGGCATTATATCCCCTGTAACTGAAGTCACAGATGGTGGTGAGCCACGATTGTTTATTGGGAGTCATGCCTGGGTCCTCTCGAAGAGCATCCAGTCCTCTTAACCACTTAGCTGGCCCCACCAACTCCTCATCTTACTACCATCTTCTTTTCTCCCCTTCTGGAAATGCTGCTTCTACTTTGTGACAATTCAGTTTATTTTTTTATTTTATCTCATCTTTTTTTATTAGATATTTTCTTTATTTACATTTCCAATGCTATCCCAAAAGTACCCCCCACCCTCCCCCCACCCACACCCCTACCCACCCACTCCCACTTCTTGGCCCTGGTGTTCCCCTGTACCGAGGCATATAAAGTTTGCAAGACCAAGGGGCCTCTCTTCCCAATGATGGCCGACTAGGCCATCTTCTGATACATATGCAGCTAGAGACACGAGCTCCGGGGTACTGGTTAGTTCATATTGTTGTTCCACCTATAGGGTTGCAGACCCCTTTATCAAGCATCTGTTTTAACAAAACTTCACATGCCCCTTTTCCAGGCAACTTCCAGAAAGACACCACATGTCTGCTTCAGCAAAACATCCTCTCATAAGACAGTCTCATCACATGACACAACTGAGTCTTCCAAAAAGCCAAAAATTTCCACTTCACACACTCATAATTTTTTCTTGTAGCAAGAACACTAAAAATTTTCAAGATTCTACTCATTCCCACTCCGGGCCCCATGTAGTACAGTGGCTCTTGAATGGGTCCTTTGCCTCTGACTGGACTTTGGCATGCTTTTATCAGTAGCTTCTTGTGCACACCTGCATAGGTTTGGGGTTGCAGTGTTTAGTGTTGCAAAGCTTCTGGAAAGGTCAGCAGAAGACAGCTTTCTTTGTGCTTATCTAGAAGTTGGTTCTGGTTGCTGTGTCACTGCAACTCATGAAGAGAACAGAATTGGATGTAAAGGGACCAGAATAGTGGCCATTACAGTGACCTAGAGGAGTTTTTGGCAGAGTTGGAAAGATGTTGAGAGATCAAAATTGTTTTAAGAGATACACATGGAAGAATGAGTTAATGCTAGTTAAAACAAAATAAGAACATGTCAAAGATAAATGTTTTTTAGCTGGACAGTATTGGCTACTAAGACAAGAAGCATGGGAAGAGAACAACATTTAGTGTTTCCTACTGGATGTTCTGAATGTGAAGTATCTCTATATTAGTTAATACTTATTATATTGTCAAATATAGTGTATCAAAAGTCTACTTTCTGCCCCTCTTCCTCATCCCTATGTTTAGTATATCTTTTGACAGGGCCACCATGTTCCATCTGAGATCTAGACCTAATTCAGAATCATCTTGGCTTCCTACTCAGGCTGGTGATCTCCTCTGTTTTTCCTCTGTCGCCATCCACTTTCAGATCCCCCTGGCCCTACATGTGAACTCAAGCATTAGCTTCCAGGATGCAGAGAGTAGGGGGCATCACTCTCCTTGCTAGTCCATCAGGTGCAGTCCTGCTGCCTGAATCTTCATGACATACCAGTTGATCATGTGCTCTTCTTCCCAAAAAGCATTCTATAGTTATCTCTCAGGTGAACTAGTCCTACCAGTGTTCCTTGGGAAATTCTAGGTGCTGGCTTTTAAATCCAAGCTACGTATATGATGTCTGGTCTTTCCTATATGGGTACCAGATGCAGTCTGAGGAATTTCTAGACAGCTAATCTCTAATCATAGTTATTTCATCCCAAGGACATCATCACCAAAGAGCTTTGACAGAATCCAAGCAATAAGATACCAGCTTGCCTTTCTCTGACATCTCATTCAATTTTGGGTGGACTCTTCTGATGACTTATGGCACTGACAAACTGGCATCTTGCTGTTTGTGTACCCATGTCTTACCTCCTAGATATAGCTGGGGCCCAAAATTCAGAAGGGCAATTCCACAACTTTGCTTCACAGACCCAGTGCCCAGAACAGTTCTCTTTTCTCTCTCACAAGAAAGGTAGACTACAGTATCTATGCTAGTTTATCATATTTCTTCTCAAATGCTTTAGAAACTTGAAGGAACAGAAAGAAGCATATGAGTTTTAGTTAGATTGGACCTTTGACACTATTCTAATATTTAATGATATTTAGATAGTGATGACTCAGGTTTCCTGAGACTTGGGCTAATTTTCCTATTCCTGGATCTTCCTGTTTAGCCTGCTAAGTTATCAGACCTGAACATACCATTCAGGAAGAGCATGGCCAATAGCCTCATTAGACTGTGTGGGCTTTCGGTAAGGAGCTGGCTGGTTCTCCTCATTGCCTTGTTTTCTGCTTTCTAGTGGACCGGGGCAGTCTGAGATCTAGAATTTTCTCTAGATAATGATTAGAGAAGACCCATGTTGTGTCTCATAGCTGGGCATGGTGGCTCACATCTGTAATCCCAGCACTTGAGAGGTGGAGATAAGAGAATCACAATGAGTAGTAGTAGGAAGTAAATGTATTATAATGTATAGTTATTTATGTTACTAAGTCAGGGCTTTTTTTTTTCTCTTTGGGTGCTTTGCTTTCAGTCCTGCTGTAAAATGCGTAGTATTTAATAGAATTGCATACAGCGGCTAGCCATGCCTCTTTACAGGTACAGAGACAAAACTTAGTCAGAATATACTGATTGGCTATGTGTACAGAGCACAGTCATGTCTTCTAAATTCTTTTTCTCCCCAATTTTTAATAGGTATTTTCTTCATTTACATTTCAAATGCTATCCCAAAAGTCCCCTATACCCTCCCCCCATCCCGCTCCCCTACCCAACCACTCCCACTTCTTGGTCCTGGTGTTCCCCTGTACTGGGGCATATAAAGTTTGCAAGACCAAGGGGCCTCTCTTCCCAATGATGGCCGACTAGGCCATCTTCTGCTACATATGCAGCTAGAGTCAAGAGCTCCGGGGTACTGGTTAGTTCATATTGTTGTTCCACATATAGGGTTGCAGATCCCTTCAGCTCCTTGGGTACTTTCTCTAGCTCCTCCATTGGGGCCCTGTGATCCATCCAATAGCTGACTGTGAGCATCCACTTCTGTATTTGCCAGGCACTGGCATAGCCTCACAAGAGACAGCTATATCAAGGTCCTTTCAGCAAAATCTTGCTGGCGTATGCAATAATGTCTGCATTTGGTGGCTGATTGTGGGGTGGATCCCCGAGTGCGGCAGACTCTGGATGGTCCATCCTTTTGTCTCAGCTCCAAACTTTGTAACTCCTTCCATGGGTGTTTTGTTCCCAATTCTAAGAAGGGGCAAAGTGTCCACACTTTGGTCTTTGTTCTTCTTGAGTTTCATGTGCTTTATATCTTGTATCTTGGGTACTCTACGTTTCTGGGCTAATATCCAGTTATCAGTGAGTTCATATCATGTGAGTTCTTTTGTGATTGGGTTACCTCACTCAGGATGATATCTTCCAGATCCATTCATTTGCCTAGGAATTTCATAAATTCATTTCTTTTAATAGCTGAGTAGTACTCCATTGTGTAAATGTACCACATTTCCTGTATCCTTTCCTGTTGAGGGACATCTGGGTTCTTTCCAGCTTCTGGCTATTATAAATAAGGCTGCTATGAACATAGTGGAGCATGTGTCCTTCTTACCGGTTGGAACATCTTCTGGATATATGCTCAGGAGAGGTATTGCTGGATCCTCCGGTAGTACTATGTCCAATTTTCTGAGGAACCGCCAGACTGATTTCCAGAGTGATTGTACAAGCTTGCAATCCCACCAACAATGGAAGAGTGTTCCTCTTTCTCCACATCCTCGCCAGCATCTGCTGTCACCTGAATTTTTAATCTTAGCTATTCTGACTGGTGTGAGGTGGAATCTCAGGGTTGTTTTGATTTGCATTTCCCTGATGATTAAGGATGTTGAACATTTTTTCAGGTGCTTCTCATCCATTCGATATTCCTCAGTTGAGAATTCTTTGTTTAGCTCTGTACCCCATTTTAATGGGGTTATTTGATTTTCTGGAGTCCACCTTCTTGAGTTCTTTATATATATATTGGATATTAGTCCCCTATCTGATTTAGGATTGGTCAAGATCCTTTCCCAATCTGTTGGTGGCCTTTTTGTCTTATTGACGGTGTCTTTTGCCTTACAGAAGCTTTGCAGTTTTATGAGGTCTCATTCTGGATCTTACAGCACAAGCTATTGCTGTTCTATTCAGGAATTTTTCCCCTGTGTCCATATCGTCAAGGCTTTCTCCCACTTTCTCCTCTATAAATTTCAGAGTCTCTGTTTTTTATGTGTAGTTCCTTGATCCACTTAGATTTGACCTTAGTACAAGGAGATAAGAATGGATCAATTCGCATTCTTCTACATGATAACTGCCAGTTGTGCCAGTACCATTTGTTGAAAATGCTGTCTTTCTTCCACTGGATGGTTTTGGCTCCCTTGTCGAAGATCAAGTGGCCATAGGTGTGTGGGTTCATTTCTGGGTCTTCAATTCTATTCCATTGGTCTACTTGTCTGTCTCTATACCAGTACCATGCAGTTTTTATCACAATTGCTCTGTAGTACAGCTTTAGGTCAGGCATGGTGATTCCACCAGAGGTTCTTTTATCCTTGAGAAGAGTTTTTGCTATCCTAGGTTTTTTGTTATTCCAGATGAATTTGCTGATTGCCCTTTCTAATTCGTTGAAGAATTGAGTTGGAATTTTGATGGGGATTGCATTGAATCTGTAGATTGCTTTCGGCAAGATAGCCATTTTTACTATATTGATCCTGCCAATCCATGAGCATGGGAAATCTTTCCATCTTCTGAGATCTTTGATTTCTTTCTTCAGAGACTTGAAGTTCTTATCATACAGATCTTTCACCTCCTTAGTTAGAGTCACACCAAGGTATTTTATATTATTTGTGACTATGTCTTCTAAATTCTAAGACACAGTTTAACATCATCAGAATGTTAACAAGTACAACCCCCATTGTTTTCTGGTTATCATCAGTGGGCACTGTGCCAACTCCTTTACATCCATTATCACAAATAATCACTGTTGTACAGATAAATGTGACCTAGAGATAGTACTGACTTGTCTACGTTCTCTAGCTAATAAATGTCAGGAATCATATTTGAACCACTTTTGTCCATGTTAAGAGCTAGTGCTATTTATCTTCCCATGATACTTGAACTTAAAGTTTTGAATTTTTATTTCCACATAACTACAAATACAAATGATTTTTATAAACAATAGAGAGGGATCTCATGTACCAATCTCCCAGCTGCCTCCAGTAGCTGTATTTGATCACCTAGAAAGTTGCTTAGTGGGTAGGAGGATGTGCTGTGCACCATGAGGGCCTGAATCTGAATCCCAGCCCCTACCCCAGCACTCATGGAAAAAGCCAAGTGTGACTGTGCACACATCTCTAACTCCAGAGCTGCAGGCATAAGGTGACAAGTGATAGAGCAGGACACCTGCTGTACTCCAGCAGCCTGTACAATAACATACCACTAACACACACACACACACACACGCACACACATGCAAACACACATCCACACATAAAAGTAAAAAAGGAAGAGAGGGTGGCAGTGGGAGAGGTACTCAGTGAACCAGTACTTGAGTGTTGATAGATTTGTGAGTGTCTTTTGTACATTCTGTGGCATTTGATATCAAGTAACCATCCTCAGTAATAAAGATATAAAGCTGTTAGATCAGCACAAAAGAATCATTCATACCTCTGCTCTCTTATCCTCATCTCCTGGCAACCACTTTCATACCCTCAATCCCTGTTAGTTAGGCATGGTAGCACAGGCCCGTAACCTTAGCACTGGGAGGATACGGACAGAAGAATCAGAAGTTCAAGGCCAGCTTAGACTACAAACCAACTTCAAAGAAAAAGAATGGTATATAAATAGAATCACACAGCATTGTATACTGAGATTGACTTTACTTATATGGCAGGGTGCTCAAATGGCCCTATACTTCCTAGAGGAACTATAAGACACTTAATGGCTGCTGGTAGTGGAAAAGTTATATTCCTCAGTGGTATAGTCACTGATAAGTTGTTTATGGTCCCATAAATTACCACACATATATACTCAAGCAAGCAACCTTAACTAAATTCCTAGGTCACAAAAAAAAAAAAGGAACATGGAAGTGGGAGAGGGACTTCAAAAAGAAGTATTCAGTGCGAGGGAAAAAGGGCAGAAGAAAATTGCTGAAAGTGTGTGCATGCATGTGTGTGTGTGTGTGTGTGTGTGTGTGTGTACGTGTGTAATTGTGAGAGAATGGATGTTAGTGGGTTTGTGGTCCTTTGTACCTTCATCCATTTGACTACATATTTTCTGTTACTTCTGTTACTTCTTGCATGTTGCTCATTTCCCTTACCTTAGTTGTCCAGATATTTTAATTATCCTAATAGCTCCATACCTGACCCATTAAGTTGACCTCTGATCTCTCTGCTAGCCAACCTTTTTCCCATTGAGCATCTTGATCTATATAGGCTTTTTTCCTCCTGTTGAATGATTGCTATAAATTCTTTATGATTGCAGTGGTTGGGTCAAAGGATAGGACATTTGTATGGCTCTTCTTGATGTTTATTTCCCGACTTTGGCTTGATCATCAACCCATGAAGCAGTGCTTGGGTTCTAGTGAGGAAATAAATTCATGGTGAGAAGTCAGAGAAGCAGGTGGTATAGTAGGAATCTCTCTTAAGCCCTTCCTCAGAAGAGCTTACTAGTTCTGCTTGATCTAGTTGAAAAAACAAGGCTTGTGGAGCCATAGCTATCAGAAGAAATTTAGTAGTTGGGAAAGATGGATCATTCTAAGCAACAGGAGTACTTTTCGCAACGTGCATTGTCCTAACTATAGAGGAAATGTGTGAAGAATACAGAAAGGACCTGAGTTGCTCTAGGTCAGAACAGTGTAGGAAAGGGCCTGCAGAAACCGCCTGTGAGTGACTCCCTGGGCTCATGGAGTTATGTGTAGGCAACGCCAAATTTTGAGGTTACATTTTGTTGGCATATGTGCCTATTTTAATGCTTGATCTGTCATGTTTGACCCATATCCTACTTATATTCTTACGTGGTTAATGCACCAAAGCAGGAAACAATACTTTGAAAGCTTATGATTATTTTTACATGTTTTTGATGTGTTTACTATATAGATATAAATACTGACTTTTGTAATTTTGTTCATTACAGGATTCTGCTCTAATACTTGATGTTCCTCTGGGTGTGATATCAAGAATTGAAAAAATGGGAGGCGCGACAAGTAGAGGAGAAAATTCCTATGGTCTAGATATTACTTGTAAAGTAAGAAATTTGATACTTTCTTACACAAAAGATACAATAGTATTGAATAGTAGAAAGTTTATGTGGGCTTAAAAAATCAAAATCCTTTCCGGTGGTAGTGGTACACACCTTTAATCCCAGCATTGGAAAGTAGAGGCAGGAAGATCTCTGTGAGTTTAAAATCATTAAAATCTTTTGTTAATCTAAAGTTGTAGACTTGGATCTTACCCCTGTAGTCAAGTGAGACTTTCTCAAAGAAGTGGTCAGCCTATTATCTTGCTGGGTCAGAAGAAAAGTGTATAGATAACAGTTCTTAAACCTTCATTTCACTCTCCACTCCTCAGGCAGTCAGGGCACTGTAATCATCACAATAGCATGCTGTCCTATGGAGCTGACTGATACTGTCCTCCTAGCTCCCTCTGACCCCATTGACCACCCTCATGTACATCATTTCCCTCCTTTTGAATGAGAGTTATAAGTTTTCCTGAGGAAAATGAGTGAATTAAAGAGTAAAAGTGTTTTTATGGCACTTTATGGTACTACATGTCACCACCTAGATACCCTCATACTGTGAAAGGAAGGAGGCGTAGAAGAGATTTTGCCCTTTGTGCACAGGATGCCTCCTTACCTATAACAACCATTTTCAGTGCCAGTGGCTAGTATTTTATTTGGAACGCTAAGTGGGAAAATGAGTTGTGACAACATTTAGTCAGTTGTTATAGGAAACATTTATTGAGCATCTGTGTTCACCCAAGCATATACTAGAAACTTCACATTCTGTCCTTAGCACAAACTTCCTAGACAGAATGTTATAAATGGAGGACTTGAGAAGAATTAGGGAGCTTTGCTGGTATGTTCTAAAGCGTGCCAAAGCTGAACTCCAAATAGGAGGAAGTAACTTATCATTTTGTAAACAGCACAGTTAGGTTTTCTGGCAAAGTAACTTGCTTTCTACATACTGGGTGTAGCATTATGCTCAATTCTAGAAAGAGCTACAAGGACTTTGGAGGTCGTTTGTCCCAATAGGTCTTAAATGTGTACATCAAGATATCCAAAAGGCTTTTGACAGAAGTTCCAGAGCTGACTGTACGATATGTTCTAAAGGCTAAGACTAAGAATGTGTCCTAAGTGCCTGTCAAGCCATCTTGCTAGTACAGTGTTCATCATGCTTGTTTTACAAAAAGGTCCAGACAGCAAATATTTAGGCTGTAGAGGGTCACAGAAGATATTGGATGCATATTCTCCTATATGTTTTAAAAGAGTGTTCTTGCCTTGAGAAATGTACAAAGAAACCTGGTTGTAGTTGCTGAGCCTTGACCACCTCAAGTCCATTATTTCATGTAGATAGGAAAATGAAGCCTTCATAAAGTGATGTGGCTTTCCTTGGTGTTGCCAAAGACCAATAAAAGAACCTGTTTTAAAACCCAAGTCATGTCCTAGTCTCTGGTGCTACAATTTCTAAAAGCCAAACTTTTATACTTACATTTGCACTGGAAATACAATACTCAGTTTTTTCTCCAGTTAAAAGATCAACATGAGTATGAACAACCAGAACCTGAATAGGTACTCTTGCCCTGAATTTCTCTACTACTCTGCATCTCAGCTGCTTTAGTTTCTATTGGAATCTAAGCTGTTTTTCATACTCTGTCTGCTATCCCAGGTACTGGCTATCATGTGAAACCTAGATGTACATAAATTTACTTTGAAGAAGGGTCTTTGCATTTTGTGTCAAAATATTCATGAGGAATGTTATATTAAACACTCAAGGCAGTGTGGTTAAAATGTTGGTGCTACTAAAGTGACTGTCTTACCAATAAGGTACTTGCTGCCTCATCAATAGGAGGATTTATATTTAACTATTAAGTCTCCAAAATAAATAAAACAAAGTATGCTCTGAAACAGATTTCCAGGAAAAAAATTCTCAGATAATATACATCAAAATTTTGAATTGACTTGTACCCAAAATAAAGAAAACTTAGAGCAATGTTTTAACGCAACATTTTTTAAGGCAGGGTCTTATGTCACTCATGCTGGTTTTGAACCCCTCTGTAGTCAAGGCCAGCTTTGAACTTCTCTTATTGTACCTCTGACACCCTGAGACTACAGGCATATGTCATTTAACACAGCCATAGCATAACCTTCTAATAAAATTCCTTCCCAGAAACACTGATTCACAAAAGGCACAGCCCATTTTCTAAGTAGCAGATATAAGAGAAGTGTGCAGCAGCGGGATAAGCACTTGTCATCCTGTCTCACAGATCACCTTGCACCCATTGTCAGTAATCAGAACATAACATTTCTCTCCCCAGCTAAGGAGCAGTCCCCACACTTTGGGCTGTTTTAGATGTGCACATATGGGTTTCACTCAGCAGCAGCAACAATCAATAGACTGGCTCTTGGTTCCAGAGGACCTTGTGTCACCACAGGGGTGTTGTAGATATGGGAATCAGTACCCTGCAGGCCCTATACTACCACTAATAACAATTTAAAGTCTTTTTGTAAAAAGACAGGGCAAACAGTACTGCCAGATAATCTTCTTTCTCTTTTCCCCCTTTTCTACCTTCTTGGCTTTCTTTAATAATAATGAAGCCATTGAGTATCACCCTAAGATCCAGCTGGTTAGCCTGTTGAGTGTGACAGGGAGACTGTTACAACACAAGGCTCTTTCTCATCTTCCCTTCCTTGATGAGTCAAGCTTGGAGGAGACCATGTATGACTTGGAGTTAGTGTATGTTCCTAGTTATGTTTCGGACTAGATGGTCTGCTTTGAATCACGTGCCTTGTTCACTTCAGCTTTCTTATTGCAAGACTTTTTTTTTTTACTGTTATTGCATCTGAATCAGATGGCAGAAAGTGACTAGAGTCATTCATGCTTTGACATGTGAAAAGTTATTCCTCTGAGCCACTGGTGGATCACAATAAATATTGGTTTGGAAACAGTCTAATTTGGAGCAAAGTGGTTTGAGAATGATGTTGTAGCATTACCAGTGCTTTATGGCTGTTAGAAGGAAAGTTCCTCACAGGTCCGTGTGGCCTGACAGTGGCAGCTATCCAGTGTTAGGCCTGTGGCTGCTTGTTAACGTGTTAGATGTATCTCGTCCTATTGAGATGACTTTCCCTTTCATCTGATTACCATGATATTACAACTAATATTCCAAGATTTTGGGGGTGGTGAAATAAATTGGGTTTTGGAATTTTTTCAGTACCATGCTTTTAGTATGGGCCTGAAGTGTAGCTGGGTGGTAGAGTGTTCACCTGACATTCATGAAGCTCTACAGTCCATTCCCAGTGTTTTAAAAATCAAAAGAGGAAGCACAAGATCCTGGAGCTGGCAAGGCTCATTAGATGCCATCTGTATTCAGAGTGATTGCTCTCAGATCATTTGTTAGTAGTCTTGGAGGCTTCTTCAAACTTTACTTGTCTTTTGGAATGTCTTGTATATAGCAAAGCCTTCGTTGGCCCTTTGGACTGAAAAATTATGAAGCTTAAATTAGGTTGGAAATGGACCATCCAGAGAGAGACTGCCCCACCCGGGAGTCCATCCGATAATCAGCCACTAAACGCAGACATTATTGCATACGCCAGCAAGATTTTGCTGAAAGGACCCTTATATAGCTGTCTCTTGTGAGGCTATGCCAGTGCCTGGCAAATACAGAAGTGGATGCTCACAGTCAGCTATTGGATGGATCACAGGGCTCCCAATGGAGGAGCTAGAGAAAGCACCCAAGGAGCTGAAGTGGTCTGCCACTCTATAGGTGGAACAACATTATGAACTAACCAGTACCCCGGAGCTCGTGTCTCTAGCTGCATATGTAGCAGAAGATGGCCTAGTCGGCCATCATTGGGAAGAGAGGCCGCTTGGTCTTGCAAACTTTATATGCCCCAGTACAGGGGAACACCAGGGCCAAGAAGTGGGAGTGAGTGGGTAGGGGAGCAGGGCAGGGGAAGGGTATAGGGGACTTTTGGGATAGCATTTGAAATATAAATGAAGAAAATATCTAATAAAAACAATTTTAAAAAATAGGCTGGAAAGAAGGCTCAGCTGTTAGCAGTGCTTGCCGCTCTTGTAGAGGATGAGTTCAGTTGTTATTCATACTGGGCTGCCTATACCACCACCGCTAAATCCATGGGCTCTTCTACCCACTTCAGCCTTTGCAGATGCCTGTGCACATGTGCATATACCCAAAAATAAAAGTCAAAGAAAGCTTTTGAATAATATTATTGATTAAAAAATGCACCTATGCAAACTATGAATGTTGTAGTATGTAAGACAGCAGGATCGGAGTCTAGCTCACTCCTTAGATAGTCCCAGACAACCTATAAAACACTCTCTTTGTTTTGGTTATTTTGAGACAGGGTTTCTCTGTGTAGCCCTGGCTGTCCTGGAACTCACTCTGTAGACCAGGCTGGCCTCAAACTCAGAAATCTGCCTGCCTCTGCCTCCCAAGTGCTGGGATTAAAGTCGTGCGCCACCACTGCCCTGGTAAAACACTCTTAAAAATAAGGTAGAATGTTGTGTTTACTACAAACAGATATTAGAGGACCCTATCATTTAGATTCAGTTTAAAAGCCTTTCTTGCCTATTAAAGAAATATGGATAGAGAGCTGCCATTAAAATCTGGTTTTGATCATTAACTTATAGTTCCTGAGGGTAAAATGATATCTAATGTGGAATACATTAATATGGTTTATATAGAACTCTCTGAAAGTAGAGTTGGTAGTAAAAGTTTATGACTTGTATGAGAACATAAAATGCCAATCATTTAGGGGGATAGTGTTTGTATTTTAATGACACATTTAACAATGTCAAAGCAGGTAGTCTTTTGAAACATTATATGACTTAAGTACTGTTTAATAACTAAAACTTTCTTGCGCCAGACGGTGGTGGCGCATGCCTTTAAGCCCAGCACTCAGGAGGCAGAGGCAGGTGGATTTCTGAGTTCGAAGTCATCCTGGTCTACAAAGTGAGTTCCAGGACAGCCAGGGCTATACAGAGAAACCCTGACTCGAAAAAGCAAAAAAAAAAATTTTTTTTTTCTTGCAAAGCAGTGTGCATAGAAGTGGGCAGTAAGCAGATGAAAAGTAAGACAAGGGTCTTTCTTCCAGCATGTGTTTGCACTGTCTTAGCTTCAGCACTTTAGTTTAGAAACTGACTCATTCTGGTAAAGTGCTTTGTCTTTACTTTCTTGGCTACAATGGAACTGTGTCCAGGTCTCCTTAAACTGTGTATGTCAAGATAGCATATACAAATATAGCTTAAAATAAATTACCCTTGTATGGGTAACTGAAAAGATTTTATTTATTTATTTATTTATTTATTTATTTATTGCTAATTTTCACAATTTTACTTGAAGATTCAACTCCACTTTCTCATTTGCCTCTAGGATTTGAGAAACCTGAGGTTTGCATTGAAGCAAGAAGGCCACAGCAGAAGAGATATGTTTGAGATCCTTGTAAAACATGCCTTTCCTCTGGCACACAATCTGGTAATGTCCAGGGCTTACCTAAACATCTGCATTCTCTGAAATGTCTCCTCTGGGAAAACTACCTGTTGGTTGGGCTTCTTTTTGCTTTGCATTTCCTGGTGTGACATATTTTACATATGATTGCTCAATTCCAGAAGTGCATCCCTGCTAGTGTCCATGAGCCTGGGATCTCCTATGCTCTCCAGCCAGGAGTTTGTCCTTTCTGTGATAGAAAGAGAATAAGGTTGCTTAATACAGTATCACTAAGTCTTCCCACAATTCATGGCTCCTCACTTTGGTGCTAACAAGGAATGGGAGTCAGACTTCTGTGTCACCAGTTCAAAATGGGAACGGATCCATTGATCCTAAAGACCATTTAAACAAATACCCCCACCTCTGTATCTCCCTCCTCCTTCCCTTCTTCCCTTCCTTTCTCCTTCCCTCCTTCTTTTCTCTCCCCCTCTATGTCTGTCTGTCTGTCTTTTTCTGTGTCTCTGTCTCCCTCCCTTCCCTTCCCTCCCTCCCTCCCTCCCTCCCTCCCTCCCTCCCTCCCTCCCTCCCATGAGACAGAGTATCATGTATCTCAGGCTGGCCACAGACTCTATGAAAGCAAGGATTAACTTGAACTTCTGCTACTCCTACCTCATCCTCACTGGGATTGCCAGCATGTACCACCATGGCTGGGTTATGTGACGCTGGCCTGGAACCCAGGGCCTTATGCATGCCAAGTGAGCACTTTACTGACTTGAGCTACATTTGCCTAGGCTAACCTGAAACTCATGATCCTGTTACCTCGACCTCCTGAATGACAAATGCATGTTGCCAGGCCTTGTGGACATCCTCATACCCCTAGCTCTCAACAAACATAGAGGTGAACTCTCATTAATAGGGGGAGAAGGAAAAGATACCATTGTTGAAAAATGTATAAATGGTTTTGAAACAGCTCAGGCTGGCCTAAAACTCACTATGTAGCTGAGAGTGACTTTGAATTTCTAATCAATCCTCCTACCTCCACCTCCCCACCTCCCCGCTGTTGGTCTTAGTGTTTGGTTTATGTGTCATTGAGGATCAGACCCAGGGCTTAATGCAAGCTAGTGTTGTACTCTTCCAAATGAGCTACATCCCAAAATGGCTACAGACGGAACAGACGGTGAGAAGGATCATATCCGGAAACTATCTTGCGTTTTCTCTCTCTCTGCTATTTTGGTCTTTTTGTCATGGTAGGTGGTTGTGGTTCTTATTCTTGTTTTAATAAGGAAGTGAGACATTTTGGGGGGAGTAGGGGGTTTTTTGTTTGTTTTTGTTTGGTTTTTTTTTTTCTTTACTGTCTCTGGATCTCACCACCAGCAGTTGTTTGCCTTTCAGGAAACACCCACCTGGTAGAAGGGAGAAGCCATTAGGAGGAGCTAATGAGTACATTATACCCTTACTATACTGACACCAGATGGAATGTGTTTGGGAAACAATTCTACCAAAAGTTTCTATATTTCTGATCAAATAAGATTTTAAAAATGTTTCTTTATAAATATTTTCAACTTTATTAGGATGGAAGTTTATAGGAATACATCTTTTAAACTATTATAAAGGTGAGACTAAAATTTGTTATGATTTAGTCAGGAATAGATCTTTTCAACTATTATGAAGGTGAGGCTGAAATTTATTATGAGTTAGTCAGGAAACATGTTTTGTATCATGGTTTATGCATATTTATATCTGTATTATTAGAAATTGAAGCAAATGGATATATCTGGAGGATATCATCCTTAGTGAGGTAACCCAATCACAAAAGAAGTCACTAGATATGCACTCACTGATAAGTGGATATTAGCCCAGAAACTTAGAATACCCAAGATACAATTTGCAAAACACAAGAAAATCAAGAAGGAGGAAGACCAAAGTGCGGATACTTCATTCCTCCTTAGAATAGGGAACAAAATACCCATGAAAGGAGTTACAGAGAGAAAGTTTGGAGCTAAAACGAAAGGTTGGAGTATCCAGAGACTACCCCTCCTGGGGATTCATCCCATAATCAGCCCCCAAACCCAGACACTATTGCATACGCCAGCAAGATTTTGCTGTAGGGACCCTGATATAGCTCTCTCTTGTGAGGCTATGCCAGGGCCTAGCAAGCACAGAAGTGGATGCTCACAGTCAGCTATTGGATGGAACACAGGGCCCCCAATGGAGGAGCTAGAGAAAGCACCCAAGGAGCTGATGGGTCTGCAACCCTATAGGTGGAACAACAATATGAACTAACCAGTACCCCCCAGAACTCTTGTCTCTAGCTGCGTATGTAGCAGAAGATGGCCTAGTCAGCCATCACTGGGAAGAGAGGCCCCTAGGTCTTACAAACTTTATATGCCCCAGTACAGGAGAATGCCAGGGCCAAGAAGTGGGAGTGGGTGGGTAGGGGAGCAGGGTGGGGGGAGGGTATAGGGAACTTTCGGGATAGCATTTGAAATGTAAATGAAGAAAATATCTAATAAGATAATAATAATAATAATAATAATAATAATAATAATAAAGAAATTGAAGAAGTGCCTCACACGCATGTTTGAGAAAGCTAAGGTCTTATTCCATGATCCTTCAGTTTTGAGCTGTCAGCTTTCTCTTTTCTCTGGCATCCTCTGGGTCTTTTAAAGCTTATTCCCTTAGAAAAAATAGTCAAGTATCAGGCCAGCTTTCTCTTAAACTACCCATCTCTGGAAAGAATTTTTCACTAACGTCACTAACTTGCTCCCTCGTTTACTCATTCATTCACTCACTCACTCACTCACTCACTCACTCACTCACTCACTCATTCATTCCTCTAGCTCATGCCAGAATCAAGCTGATATTGGTTAGTGTTGAATGTCAACGTGACAGGAAACAAACTTCTGGAAACATCTATGAGGGACTATGTAGACGAGTGCTTCTGAGGGATTTTTTAAAATAATAATTATGCGATTTTCAAGTTAAAATGCAATTCTACCACTTCCCCCCCTTACTTTTTTTCTCCAAGCCTTCCTATGCACCCACTTGCTCCTCTCCTTTCTCAAGCTCATGGCTCCTTTTTCTTTAATACTTGACACACAACCTGCTAAGCCCATATAATATTAAGTGTGTGTGTGTGTGTGTGTGTGTGTGTGTGTGTGAAGCTCTTCTATGGGAAGACCATTTTCCCACTCTGAACATGTCCTACTTACCCATAGCTCTTCCTTTAGGGTTGAGGCCCTGTGAGCTTTCCTGTTTTCATGTTAACATGATCATTGATGTAATCCTTGGTGAGGTCTTTTTTGGACAGCCATGTTGATGGGACTTCATAGATTCTCTGGAGACACAATTTTACAGTAAACTTCTGGTTCCTCTGGCTCTTATAATCTTTCTGCTGCTTCTTCCCAAATAAGCCCTGAGCTACAGGTACAGGCATTATTGTATTGTAGATGTATCAGTTGGATCTGGGTACCACATAATTTCTTACTGTCTGCATTTTACCAGTTATGGTTTTCTGTAATATATCTGTTGCAAAGAGAAGTTCCTTTAACAAGGGGTGAAAACTAACCCTTATAGGTGGGTATAAGGATAAATATTTAGAATATAGATATAATTTACATTGATTTTGAAAGTAGAAGTTCTAGGTTCTCCTCTAAGATCTGTGACTTCTCTGGCTCTGGGTTGTTGGTTCGGGTTCCAGTACCAGGCATGAGTTCTTTTTTGTTGAGCAGGTCTCAAGTCCAACCAGAGAGGTTCTGATTATCACCAAGGTGTGTGTGCATTATTGTGCCCTTAGGGTTATTATGCCTTGCTGGTGGTTGTTCTGGTTCATAGGTGTCAGAGTTGGATAGGCCTACTGTGTGCTTCCTTTGCTTGGAAGTTTGCATGTGTAAAGGATTAGTTTGATCAGATGAATTGGAATTGTGATCTAAAAGTAGGCTGCACCGTTCCTTGAGCTTGAGTTCTGGAGGGCACAAGGAGAAAGCTAGTTGAGCTTATGCTTTTATTGTTGTCTGCTTTCTAACTGTGAATGTGATATGACCAGCTGTCTCTAGCTCCCACTGCTGTTACTCCCTGCAATGATGCAATGAACCCAAAAAATCTTTATCCCTTGAGTTGCTTTTGTCTGGATATTTTATCACAGTGTTAGAAAACTAAGTAATACAGAGCTCTTGACCTCTTAGTGGCCAAACCTATCACCTGATTTCCACGTGCATTTGATCAGTGGGATTGAGCTCCTTCTTGTGACCTTCGCTCCCCAGTCGACGCTGCCCTTGCCTTTTTCTTCACTGTGAATGTCTTGTTCAGGGATCCACCCTCAGCTTTCAGTTCCCCTAATGTTCCCAGTTTTGCCATGGTGACTTCATTTATTCCCATAAATGGAGTTGTCACTACTGTGTACCTGGCTTGTAAGTCTAGCCCTTGTAAGTCAGGACGTTGCCCTTGAGTGACTCAAACCTCACTAATCCTGCAGAACTCCTTTCCAGAAGACTTGTGCTTTCCAAGTTCATTGATATCCCAATCTCACTTGTCTCTGTAATGCTTGTCCTCCACAGTCATCCTCCACTTAGCATCTTGCTCCATCTAAGTTGCCGTCCCATGTCATGTGTGATTCACTTAAAGAATTGATCTTCTGTTTCATTGTTAGGTCTCTCTTGAGTATATACCACAGCTTCCTTGTGTGATAATTATGTTGTAATTTTCTTTACCAGCCCTTCCTGTCCATTATTCTTCGAGCTTATCAGGGCAGACATCACCCTTTATCTCTCTAGCCCCAGTATAGTGACTTCTGTACAGAAAGGTTTTTTTTTTTGGGGGGGGGGGGAAGTTCTGGCTGAGGATAGAACACAGCTAATACAGAGAGTCTACCAGTGTGCTACATCACCAGCTCACACATGGGGGTGTTAAAGTGATAGGATTTTAGTTAAACTGTTTCATGAGAAAGTCATGAGAAACATTATTATATAGAAATGAGTGGACTAGATCTTTCTGTCAGGACCTAGAATCCTGTGCATGTCACTGAAGAAAGGTATCTGCAGAGAATTGGCTTATTCATGGTTGTGGTACTTGGATATATTTTTCATGTCTACACTGGAAATCCATGTTACCTTCCTTAGGACATCAGGAATGTAACTACTAAAATTTTCCCTTCAAAATATATAAATCTATCACCCAAACAATGCAATAAACAGATCCCCTGTTGGCACTGCTTTCCTAACTTAAGTTTATTTCAGCGTCCTATGGAGGGTAGCGTTGGGGAATAACCAGGTAAGTTAAGACAAGGTGCAAAATGAGTCTACTAGAAGTCTAGTAGAAGTGACATGGCAAAAGCGTGTGGTTCCAATATAGGGGAGAGGAATGCAGAAGAAATTCGCAAGGCTCTCAGAAAGGAGGCTAGAAGAGCCTGTGTGCCATTGCTCCTGAAAAGATGAAGTTTGTTTTTAGTAGGCCAGGAAAATGGAGGAAGTGAGAATTCAGGCTATAGGCAAGACCTCTTAAATACGGAAGAAAAGCTGGCAACATTTCAAGGTGTTTGAGATGGATCTGGGACCAGCTCTGAAATCTAAGAGATCTGAGGTCATCTGGTCAAGGCTAATGCTAGTGTAGAGAGCCTTTGCCCCAGGGAGTAACAGAAACTTGCTGAAGGTTCTAAAGGAATGGTGATAGAATAAAGATGCCCTCAGGCAGAACAGAACCAAAGGCCAGGACTAGAGAATTGCAGAGCCTAGACAAGGACCTGTTAGAAAGACTTGACTGACTTAAGCAGGAGCTTGGCCAGAAAGGGTAGAGACAAGGATGCGCTTACTTTGGTTCTCAAGTGTGAGTGATGGGAAGGATGGCACTTTGTTGAGAAACAGCTGAAAGAGAGGGGCAGGGAGGGGACGCCTCGTCTTAACCTCCATGCCCAGGGACTACCCTAGTGCTGCCCTAACATGTTGACGGTTGAAAGAGAGAGTGGTTTGTAAAAGAAAGAAAAAGGGAGGAGAGAGGAAAGGAGGAAGGGAAAGAGGGAGTCACTTTCTAGGCAAGGCTCATCAGAAGCCAGCAGGTTAAGGGTTCAAGCCCCCATTTGTAAGGTGGACTTTAGAAAGGAAAGGGCGCAATTGTTCCTATGCGATGGGAGAGGAACAAGAGTTTCCAAACTGCCACAGAGGGGATGCGGCTTCCTTGGAGCTTAATCTACTTATGATTGCATTGAACAATAAAAAGGCTCCTGCCCCTGAACTACTTTGTGAGTATTTCTGGAACTGTTAAACTAGTATGGATGAGCTCGGTGGGTTTTGTCACTATTTGAAGTCTGAATTTGCCAATGAATGCAAGAAATGGTGTCTGGAGGCCAACAGACCTGGGCAGCCATGGGGTGAACACACTGTGAGTGGGCATTCAGACCACCCCTTTAGCCCTTCTGAGCCATTACTGTTTTCACCACTCAATGTGTGCAAGTCAGAACTTAAAAACTCATTTGAACTTGAGCTATTATAGCAGCAAAGAGTCCACCCCAAGCCATTAAACTGATTGTCTCAGCTCAGTATTATGTGCATGGCTTTAGATGAGATTTTTCTATTTCAGCCAAAATACTTCTTGTTTGATCTTTGCTTTTCAAACACCAGAAAGTCTCACAAATTTCATGTAGCTCAGCACAAGTTTTAGGTAAGTGATACAGTGTTGTGACAACTGCTGTAATCCTTCTGACACTGTGACAGAATATTTGAAGAGAGAAACCAGTCATGTACCTGTGTGCAAATGTAGCAACACTACAGAAAGCACAACAATGTCAAGATAACAACGGATAGCCAATGGCAAAGCTCAGTCATTGATTTCCTTGACTGGTCATTTTGTAATGAAATGTGGCAGTCAGAAATAATATCATTTTAGATGAGAGTTTAGATGAAAGCATCACTTCCAACATATTAGTGAATCATAAATCAGTGTGTCTCTTTAAATGAAATAGAATAGAAACCATGGAGAACATGACAGAAAAGGGGTATAGTTTGCTAAGATGTTTCTTCTAAGGGTGTGTACATATGGTGGCAGGGTGCTAGGTTCTTGGTGTTACCGTTAGTTCCTTACTTAGAATCATGGCCCAGAAAGGTTGAAGCATAAGGTTCAGGGGCCAAGCTCACAGCAGCCACTGATGCCGAGATCTATGAGGGGACTTGACTTCTACTGCTAACATAAGCCATGCATTCAGTGCCCTTTGTCAGAATGGGCCTCAGTGAATTTCCTGCTTACAGACTTTGGAAGTCACATAATATTTATGTGTGTCAGTGTTCTCATCTACAACGGGGATAATAACAGCTCCTACCCCATAGAGTTTTTGTGAAGATTCAATGTAAAGTGCTTATAACACTGCCTGACACTCAGTAAGGGCCCAATAAATGCCAGCTGTTCTGTTATTAGCTCCCTATTTTCCCAGCAGATGTAAGAAATAAGGATGACTACTACAACTCCCCACAGACTATTAATAAAGGAATTGTGATAGTGTGTGGGAAACATTAAGCCCTTTAAAAGAAAGATGCTATATAAAGATTAGTGGTATTATTAACAAACCATGGGTTGTACTTTGATAAAGGACTCACTAGAAGTCTTCAGAGTCTTAAATCAGAAAGCATCCCAACCTGCAGTGCAGAATAGGAGAAGTGATGCTATGGAATGAAAGGAATCCTTCAGAGACTGCGTCCCATCCTTCTCTTTCCATCTTTTCAGCCCACACAGACTTAAATGCTTTTAGGGAAACATGGCTCAGATTTGTGTTTGCACCTCCCATTTCTTGGGGACATTCTGGACTAAAGTTAAGGACTTCAGTATTTCCCACTTGTTCCTCTGTGAGCTGATGAACAGTCATGAAGGTGCACCCTTTGTCTTCATCTGGGAGCATGGCACATCTGACCTTATGTCTATATGTCAAGGAAGGTAGGGATAAGGGGACTTGCGGCGGCTTTTTCAAGTTTCAGGAGCAGAGCAGCTGACTGATTTACCTTTGCGCTTTACATTGAATCCTTACAAAACTCTATGGGGTAGGAGCTGTTATCCCCGTTGTAGATGAGAACACTGACACACATAAATATTATGTGACTTCCAAAGTCTGTAAGCAGGAAGTTCACTGAGCCTCACTCTGACAGAGATCATTGAACTCATGGCCTATGCTAGCAGTAGCACACTGGAAGAGCTCTTCACTGTGGCTGCTGTAGTACCTTATTGCTTCCAAAGGATGGGAACAATGCCTTTAAGAGCACCTCCTGGACACTGACAGGCATTGGTCACTACCTTTGGTTTTCATAGTATCTGTGGCCTGTTTCTTCTTGTTAGGCTTTTTCTAAGTATGTGTTTCTATTTTGAACTAACACATAGTAATGCGTGTTCTTCTGGGCAGCAGTCAGACATTTTACTTCCTACATACAATGGGTAGGTAATAGGAGATTTTGGTCTCTGTTTGGGGCTGGGAGGTTCTGGTTTTGATAAGATCAAACCCTGTTATGTGACTTAAGCCTTGGGCCATTTTACTTGAGTTCCCTCCTATTCAACTCTAAATGTGCTTATGAGAATAATTACATAAGAATTAATGAAGTGAGTTATGCATGCGCTCTCTCTCTCTCTCTCTCTCTCTCTCTCTCTCTCTCTCTCTCTCTCTCTCTCTCTCTCTCTCTCTTCGAGACAGGGTTTCTCTGTGTAGCTCTGGCTGGCCTGGAACTCACTCTGTAGACCAGGCTGGCCTCGAACCCAGAAATCCGCCTGCCTCTGCCTCCCAAGTGTTGGGATTAAAGGCATGCGCCACCATGCCCAGCCACACACACTTTCTTGATCATTTAAAAACTATAAATGAGCCTGTGAATAAAGAATCCATGGGGAGTTTTATTCTCTGCCTTTGTTATTCATCTCAGAAATGGAGAAATATTCTAAATTGTACTAAAATTTTAAATGAGACAAAGAGTTAGTGGACTCTTCTTTTTTAGGTTGATTATAGAATCCACAGATTAAAGGACATAATGTTTTGAGATAGGAATTGAAATGAGAAGTGCCTGTACACATAGCCCTGCTTTTGGTTTCAAGATGGCTTAAAGACTATAAACTATGTCTTGAATTTTCTATTTCCTTTTGGTCAAGAATTTTTCCCCTTGAATAAGTACAATTAGCTAATTAAAGACCTAACCATGCTTTTCAATATTCTGTCTTGCCTTCTCAAAATCTTAACCCTTCATTTGATTTGATTTCTCCCTTCCACTGCTGTCTCTATTCAAAACCTTTGACTCTGCTTGGTTCTTCTCAGCACCATCCAGCTCCTGGAATCGTCTCATCTAGCTCCCCCTCAACATCACTGCCTGCTTCCAAAGTGCTGCATTCCCTGGCTGCCTATGCCTCATCAGGATCCACTCCAGCATGCTTGTAGCCCTGCTATTTATTCAGAACTATTCTAAAAATGGCACTAGACCAGACACATTATAAAACCTGGGCTGGGCAGATGGTTTGCTCAGTATGAGAATCTGAGTTCATCCTCAGAACTTACATGTATAAAACTGAGCATGGCTGTGGTGTGTGCTCACAATCCCATTGCTGAGGGGGTCTAAGGTAGATCCCTGGAGCCTGGCCTAATTGGTGAACTCCAGGTCAGTAAGTGACTCTGTCTCAAAAAGCAGGGTGAGAGTGGGATATGGGATTTTTCACTGTAGCTCAATAGTCAAGAGCACTTAGTGACACATATGATCTTTTATCTGTCAAGGCAGGCAAGGGTAAGGGGACTTGCACTGGCTGTCTCAAACTTCAGGAGCAAAGCCTTCACTGTGGCTGGTGTAGTATCATACTGTACTTAAGTACTCTTAAGGAAGACCTGAGTTTAGTCCTCAGTACCCACATCAGATGTCTCACAACTCCCTGTAAGTCTCACTCTGGGAAATCTCTTCTGGCTTCTGTGAGTAATGTGCCCACATACACACCTACACACACACACAAACAATTTAAAAAGAAATAATAAAAAAAGGTGGATGGCAGCTGAGGAACAAGACCTTGGGCTGTCCTCTGTCACACATGCGTGGGAGCACGCACCCAGACACTCCACAGCCCTTCCTCTCCAAGAAAATACATATAAAATATAGCCTTTTTCACACAGGTATACATCCTTTGATCCAGGATTCAGGCAGGGTAATTTCTTCCATTTTATCTTATACTTTAACTACCTCTACATTTGTTTTGCTGGGCTTTTCTTTCCATTGTGTATGGGGAGTGGTGAGGTTGTTTTATTTCATTATTATGGAATGTGGTTTTCATTTTGTTTCAAAGCTGTTTGGCCAATGTTTATAATCTCTCCCTCTCACATCTTCCATACCATTTTTATTTATCAATCATATTAAGTATAATTTATAGTGGTATCTGATTATTATAGTTCAAAGTCTCTGGATTTTTTTTACAAAAGGGCAGTCGTGAAGTATGTTTCCTGCTGTATTTTCTGAATACGACTTGGAAACTTTCATTCTTTGGAATATTACCTATGGAAATACTCTGAGCCTGGGATTGAAAGGGTACTGAATTTTTTCTGCCAAGCACCTCAAACAGCTTGAGAAGGTTATAAATGAATTCTCCTTCATTGTTTTGGGAGCCATTCAGTTTTTTTTTATTATAATACATGCTAGGCTGACCTGTGACTCTGGGTAGACAGTGGTAGACATGTGTTGTCTTCTCTGTTCAGCATCAGTAATTCCAGCTTAGAAGCTGTACTGGCTAGTTTTGTGTCAGCTTGACACAGCTGGAGAAATCACAGAGAAAGGAGCTTCAGTTGAGGAAATGCCTCCAAGAGATCCAACTGTTAGGCATTTTCTCAATTAGTGATCAAGGGGAAAGGCCCCTTGTGGGTGGTGCCATCTCTGGGCTGGTAGTCTTGGGTTCTATAAGAGAGCAGGCTGAGCAAGCCAGGGGAGGCAAGCCAGTAAAGAACATCCCTCCATGGCCTCTGCATCAGCCCCTGCTCCCTGACCTGCTTGAGTTCCAGTCCTGACTTCCTTTGGTGATGAACAGCAGCATGGAAGTGTAAGCCGAATAAACCCTTTCCTCCCCAACTTGTTTCTTGGTCATGATGTTTGTGCAGGAATAGAAACCCTGACTAAGACAGAAGCCAAAAGAGGTTATGTCCCACTTACTTCTGCTTATGTGGTAGTGTTGTGAAGTACAGTCTTTCTTAAAAGAGGTTTCAAATATGACTCCATCTTGGATTGGCCTACAGCTTCATTTCCAAGCTCTTAATCAATCATTAAGTTCTTTGATCCTGTTGGTGGCTACTTCTGGACTTCTGTACATTGTTCCACTCTCATAGGTTCATTGGTACATTAAAAAAACCTGTTTCTATTATATATAGTACTCTTTGGTGTGTTTAGCAAAAGTCACATGATCCCATTGTCTAAGCATGTCTGACCTATGGCCTGTGCAGTGAACATGGCCAAGGATAGCTATAAATGTAGCCCAACACAAAATCATAATCTTATTTAAACATGTTATAGAAAATTGGTTTTTGAGATTTTGTGGTTTGTGGCAACTCAATTGCACAGTTGTCAAGTGTGAACTTTATAAATGACAACATTGTTTTGCAGTATCAAAGAGTCAGGCATGGCAGAGTATCGCATTTCTAGATAATCCTTCTTGGATTGAAGTTTAACTTTCCTTAGCTTCTGAGACCTAAGTCTCTTGTCCTTTCTTCCTCCTCCTGACATTCTTTTTCGGGGGTGGGGAAGTGGGGGTTCTATACATGAATTTTCTAGAAAAGTCTGTTTTCTTCTCCAGCTTACTAGGCAAGCTTTCTCTTGTGACCACCAAAATGCATTCTGAGCAGGATTTAAATTTTATAGTGTCATATTTCTCCTTAGTTGACTTGTTTAAGATGACTCTCTCATATTCCCTCCCAATATACCCTCTGTGTGCCTTAGACATTCCTGATGCCCTCTCTCCCTTCTTCCCTCTCCTGGTTCAAACTTAAAATCATAGGCATTTTCTCTGCTGCTTAGTGGTTACTAAACCTAAATGCCTCTCATCCCCAGCCTGACTTGGTTGAAGACGTTATTCCCTCTGTAAGAAGTGGACTTTGGCTGGTTTTCCTAGCTCGCAGCCAGTACGCATGCCTTCTGTGAGTCTGTGCTGACAGCACACAGGCAGTCCTGGCTTTCTGGTATCCTTGCTCTGGAAATGGCCTCCCCTCTCTGTCAGTTTTTATGCAAGCCTCTGTCTCCTCCACAGGGTGGCCCCATCTCAGTATTTTTGTTTGCTCTTCTACACTCCTGCAGACAGACTAAGTGGCCATGTATTATCTCTGGCCTTTCAGTGCTTCTGCCATTATTGTTTACTGTCCATCCAAGGTCATTCAGACATCACCACCATCCCCTGGGAAGGTCTGTCATGGAGTCACCCTGCTGTTACCCCTAAATGATCTACAACTGTGAGCCCTTCATCTCTCTCCTGTGGATAATTTCTAACTCCTTCCAGTGATATTGTCCTTCTTGTCATTTTTCTACTTCATACCTTGTTTACAGTGGGTCCTCAGAAACTACAAACTCAGTGAATGTCCTACCATAGACACTAAATAGGAGTCACCATCAAGCAGCCCATCAGATTAGTCTGTTTATGTTTTTTAAAAGTACATAGATGTGTAGGCCCAGTCCCTGGATGAGGCCAGAGGTTGACACTGTGCTATTTCCATGGATCGTGTCTCCATCTTAGTACTTTGAGACAATGTCTCTCACTAAACCTGGAGCTCACCATCTCAGCTAGGCTGGCTGCCAATGAACCCCAGACTTGTCTCTGTTTCTCCCAGTTCTTTGGTTATAGACACCTCTGTACCTGCTTTTTACATATATTTTGGGAATATGAATTCAAGTCCCACTGAACCATTTACCTATCCTCCAATTTAACTCTAATGGTATCAGTATATATTGTCTGTGTCTTGCTTTTTTTGTTCTCCAATAGAGACTACATAATGAATGGGTTTCTTCTCTGTGTTTAGAACTACATAGTATTCTCTCAACTTTTAACTTTTATTATAATATATTAGTCTTTTCTTGATAGTTATTTGAAGACTTCCATATTTGGCACAATATAAATACTGTACTGAGTAGCCTTGCATATACATAATTTTGTATATATTCACATACATCTTGGACTAACTGCTTTGAAGTAGAGTTACTGTTTTTGCCAAATTCTGCTTTATAGCAGATATCAGTATGCACTTCTGGTTAGAGTGCAGGTTCTTAGCCTCTGCAATGTGTTAGTTTCCTATTATTGATATGTTATGATGGGCTAAATTGTGTGTGTGTGTGTGTGTGTGTGAGAGAGAGAGAGAGAGAGAGAGAGAGAGAGAGAGAGAGAGCGAGCACACAGAGATACCAGGCTGGAATTGATTTCCTTTTGCTCCATGTCTCATGGCCCCTTTGCTTCTATCAGCACCATTCCTACCTCTTCCAGCTTAAATTCTAAATTCTTTTAGGAGTATATGATGCTGTTACAGATAATCCAGGATACTTTCTCCCTGTTTTAAGGTCAGTTATTAGTTATCATCATTCCATCTGGAACATTAATTCTTTGTTGTGTATGGTAACATAACAAAGGTTTCAAAGATTAGAGTACAACCATTTGGGGAGGGCACAACCTCCCCATATACCTACAATATCAACTCAGTGTGTTTTCTAACTTTTTTTAACTTTGCAACCCTTTAGGCAAAACTATAGATTCCCAGTTCTGCTTTGTAGCACGTGAAATTGAATGCCCGTTGATATGTACCACTTGTGTTATGTTCTGCCTTCTGCTCTGTTTTCCTTTTTAGAGTGCTGAACACTTTATTTAATAGTTGACTTGTACTGTGAGTTGCAAGTGTTTGCTGCAATAGGACTTTGGACTGTGCTTATAGTGTGTTTGCTATTGATAACTTTAAGACATTCATTTCTAGAATTTCTTGACCATTTGGTAGGGATCCCTAAGACGATCTTCAAGTGTATTGATTTCACTAGAAGAACTTGCAAGCCTCAACATTTATTTGTGTGTACAGGTGGGATTTATTACAATCAAAAGATAACAGAATAGAACCAACAAATGGAAAAGCTACAGAGCCCGAGTTGAAATACCATTTGTTGACTAGTCTAGTAATAGGTAGATGGGCTGTGGTGCAATGTATCAGTCATTAGAGCTCTGTATTAGTTATTCTTTGGTAATCTGGGATCATGTGCATGCTGGGTAAGTGCTCTACCACTGAGCCACAGGAGCAGCCCAGCATTGTTGTAACAGTTGAAGGCATGAGCTTTTTTCCCCCTAGGGGAGAGGGAGGGCGGTGTTTCACCTAGCCTTGAATATGCTGTATAACTGCAGCTGTCTATGAAGTTCTGATATTCTTTTTATTAATTGTTTTATTTATTTACCTTCCCAATGGTTTCTCCCCTCCCCAGTCCCCCTGCCAAGAGTTTTTCACCCCATACCACCCCTTTGTCTTTGAGAGGATGCTCTGCCCCATCCCCTTTCTTTAATTTTAATTTTTTAAACCTTATATGGTTCTTAAATGTCTTAACCTCCCTTCTAGTCCATCACCCACTAGGGGTATTGGGAAAGAAAGGGGAAGTGGACCTGTTTAGAAATGGTTCTTTGGAGCAACTGCCCCCTCTGTGTTGTCTAGAAACCGGCAGTGCAGTTTAGTTCATAAATTAGCGGCAGCAGCTCAATCTACTCACAAACACTTAACCGTATATCAGCAGTTCAGCTCAGTAGAGTCTGGGTAGCAAACAAAAATTAGCAGTGGTGGCACTACCTAGCAGACAGCCAGGCCTCAGTCTCAGCACAAGTCAGCAGGAGGGACCAGGGCCAACAGGAACTCCAGGAAAAGATCTCAGGCTGTGCCTCTCTCAGGGAAGTGAAGATCAGAGAAGGCTTGAGACCAACAAACCTTGCACAGCTAGCTGTACTAGCAAACCAAGCTCAGACTCTCACTGTCTATCAAGTTCTATTTATACTCCCTCCAAACACCACATGTCCTCCATGGGTCTTGCCTAAGCACATGTCTTGCCTTAGCATGTTCGTCTGTCTCAGCTGACAACACTCTGCCAATCAGCCTAAGTTCACCGAAGCAGCAAGAAACTGCAGGACGCCATCAGAAATTTGTTGGTGCCTTTTCTCTCTATTGGATTCCTGACAAATGCAGCTCAACCATACAATGTAAGGTGGACCAATACATTTGTGTTGTTAGCAAAGAATCCTTTATTACATTTTCTTTCATGTACTTGCTTTAGCAGAACATCCTCTCTCCATTTGTCTACTTCAGCCAAATGTTCCTTTATGGGTCTGCCTTAGCCTTTCACCTGTGTCCACTTCAGCTAGATGTTCCTTCACATGTTTGCCCTAGCCAAACACCATCAGACACAACTGACTTTCCAAAGAACCCTAAAGTTTCCACTTTACCCTTCCCTGGGGCACCAAGGCTCTACAGGATTAGGTGTGTGCTTTCCAACTCAGGCCAGACAAGGCAGTCCTCTGCTATATGTGTGCTCTTTGGCTGGTGGCTTAGTCTCTGAGAGTTCCCGGGGATTTGGATTAGTTGATACTATTGTTCTTCCTATGGGGTTGCAATCCCCTTCAGTTCCTCCAATCTTTCGCCTAACTCTTCCATAGGGGTCCCTGGGCTCAGTCCAATGGTTGGAGGTAAGTATCTGCATCTGTCTGAGTCAGGTGCTGGTAGAGCCTCTCAGAGGACAGACGTGCTAGGCTCCTGTCTGCAAGCACAACACTGCATCAGTAATAGTGTCAGGGTTTGGTGTCTGTGCATGAGATGGATCCCAAGGTGGGCCGGTCACTGGATGGCCGTTCTTCAGTCTCTGCTCCATTTTTGTCCCTACATTTCCTTTTGACAGGAACAATTCCTGGGTCAGAAATGTGAAGGTAGGTTGATGTCCCCATCTTTCCACTGGGGACCCTGTCTACACTGAAAGTGGTTTCTTCAGGTTCAATCTCCCCACTGTTGGGCATTTCTGCTGAAGTCATCTCCATTAAGTCCTGGGAGCCTCTCACAACCCAGGTTTCTGGGACTTTCTAGTGGTCCCCCCTCATGTCCCACCCCCCCCACAGCTGCATATTTCCATTCATACTCCTGGCCCCCTGGGCTTCCTTCTGTTTCTTCCTCTCTTAGAGTGTTACTGCTGTGAACATACACCATGACCAAGGCAACTCTTATAAGGACAACATTTGATTGGAGCTGGCTTACAGGTTCAGAGTTTCAGTCCCATATCATCAAGGTGGGAGCATGGCAGTGCCTAGGTAGGCATGGTGCAGGCTGAGCTGAGAGTTTATATCTTCATCTGAAGGCTGCTATAAGGAGACTGACTTCCAGGCAGCTAGGGTCTTAAAGCCCACACCCACAGTGACACACCTACTCCAACACGTCCACACCATCTAATAGTGCCACTCCTTGGGCTGAGTATAAACAGACTATAACACCCCCATACCTAATCCTGCCCCCCCTTTCCCTTCCTTCTCCCCTTTCCCATCCAGTTCCCCCCTTCCCTCTGCCTCCAGTGATTATTTTCTTTCCTCTAAGTGGGATTCAAGCATCCTCACATGGGCCTTCCTTCTTGTTATACTTCATAGGGTCTGTGAGTTGTATCATGGGCATTCTGTACGTTTTGGCAAATATCCACCTATCAGTGAGTACATACCATGCACCTTTTGGGTCTGAGTTACTTCACTCAGCATGGTATTTTCTATCTATTTTCCCACAAAATTCATGATGCCCTTATTTCTAATAATTGATTATTCAGTATTTTGTTGTGTAAATGAACCACATTTTCTATATCCATTCTTCTGTTGAGGGACATCTGTGTTGTTTCTAGCTTCTGGCTACTCTGAATAAGGCTTCTATGAACATGGTGGAACACATGCCTCTGTGGCATGGTGGAGCATCTTTTGGATATATGCCTAAGAGTGGAACTGCCAGACTGATTTCCAGAATGGTTGTACCAGCTTGCAATGCCACCAGCAATGGAAGAGTGTTCCTCTTTCTCCACATTCTTGCCAGCATCTGCTGTCACCTGAGGTTTTTATCTTAGCCATTCTGATTGGTGTGAGGTGGAATCTCAGGGTTGTTTTGATTTGCATTTCCCTGATGATTAAGGATGTTGAACATTTCTTTAAGTGCTTCTCAGCCACTTGAGATTATTCTATTGTGAATTATCTGTTTAACTCTGTACTCCATTTTAAAATTGGGTTATTTGGTTTTTGGAGACTAACTTGTTGAGTTCTTTATACATTTTGGATATTAGCCCTCTGTTGCATGTAGGGTTAGTGAGGATCTTTTCCTAATTTGTGGGTTGCCGTTTTGTCCTATTGACATTGTCCTTCGTCTTACAGAAGCTTGGCAATTTTATGAAGTCCCATCTGTCAATTCTTGATCTTAGAGTCTGAACAATTGGTGTTCTTTCAGGAAGTTTCCCCCTGTGCCAATGAGTTCAAGGCTTTTCAGTTTCATGAGGTCCCATTTGTTGATTCTTGATCTTACAGTACAAGCCATTGGTGTTCCGTTCAGGAATCTTTCCCCTATGCCCATGTGCTTGAGGCTCTTCCCCACTTTCTCCTCTAAGTTTCAGTGTCTCTGGTTTTATGTGGAGTTCTTTGATCCACTTAGACTTCAGCTTTGTACAAGGAGATGAGAATGGATCAATTTGCATTCTTCTACATGCTAACTGCCAGTTGAGCTAGCACCATTTGTTGAAAATGCTGTCTTTTCTGCCCCGCCCAGGGATCCATTCCCATTATCAGCCACCAAACCCAGACACTATTGCATATACCAGCAAGATTTTGCTGACAGGACCCTGATATAGCTCTCTCTTGTGAGGCTATGCCAGTGCCTGGTAAACACAGAAGTGGATGCTGACAGTAATCAATTGGATGGAACAAAGGGCCCCTAATGAAGGAGCTAAAGAAAGTACCCAAGGAGCTGAAGGGGTCTGCAACCCTATAGGTGGAACAACAATATGAACTAACCAGTACCCCCAGAGCTGTGTCTTTAGTTGCATATGTAGCAGAGGATGGCTTAGTTGGCCATCAATGGGAGGAGAGGCCCTTGGTCTTGTGAAGATTATATGCCCCAGTACAGGGGAATGCCACGGCCAAGAAGCGGGAGTGGGTGGGTTGGGGAGCAGGGCGGGGGTGTATAGGGGACTTTTGGGATAGCATTTGAAATGTAAATGAAGAAACTATCTAATAAAAAACATTAAAAAAATCACAAAAGAAAAGAAAAGAAAATGCTGTCTTTTTTCCACTAGATGGTTTTAGCTCCCTTTTCAAAGACCATAGGTGTGTGGGTTTGTTTCTGGGTCTTCAATTCTGTTCCATTGATCTACCTGTCTGTCACTGTACCAGTACCATGCAGTTTTTATCACAATTGCTCTGTAGTGCAGCTTGAGGGCAGGAATGGTGATTCCCCAGAAGTTCTTTTATTGTTGAGAGCAGTTTTCACTTTCCTGGGTTTTTTGTTTTTAGTCCTGATATCCTTAGCTCTAACTCTCAAGTGCTAGGAGTAGAAGTATATGCCAGCATGTCCAGCTCTTTACCTGCTCAGGATTCATAAGATGTTTGGCTGTCTGGGAGGGCCAGCCTTCTTTTGTTCCTCTTCCTTTTTATCTCTTTCTCCTGTAGTTTAGCTTAGCCACTCAATGCCTTTTTATTTGTGGTAGGGCCTGCAGACCTAGAACTGATCTCCACTGACTGCCTCCAGAACACCATTTCCAGGATGGCGTAGACAAGCAGATACATATAATAGAGTGCTTCATGAGATCTCATGGGGCTATTCCTAAAAGGCTTTCCTAGAAAGATCAGCAGGGCACCAGTCAGGTTAAGCCTAACTAAAGGAGTGGTGTGCAATGTGAAGAAGCCAGATAGACTGCCAATGCAGGGGTGTGTTGCCTCGGGCTGTAGTATATGTATAAGGGTGCTAACCGTAGATGGTACTGGGGTAAAAGGCAAGCCAAAGCTTGCAGAACCTATCCAATCATTTTTCTTTTTAAAAGGTGTGCTTGCGTGTGCGTGTGCATGTGTGTGTGTGTGTGTGTGTGTGTGTGTGTGTGTGTGTGTGTGTCTAGTTTTCATAGTACTGGAAGGTGGCATAATCTACCTGCTGCTGGAGGAGAAAAGCCATCATCAGCTCTCCCCAGCTATGACCCCTATGAGCTCCAGTAACGACTGCCCTGACAAGGTTTGTCCATTGGAACAATGATGGCACAAATGTTATAGAGTTAACCAGCCATTTTCTGATTGAGTCCAAAGTCTACTCCACAAGATAGAACCCATACCTACCACTACTATTGAGCCAGAAACCTGTGATTAGATAGGTCATAGACCCTAAAGGAGAAACTAATACTATATTTTGCTAAATGCATAGAGTTGTAGCAGAACAACTCCTAATGAGTTACTGCTAGAGTGATAGATTAGTGCATCTTCCAACCCTCACCGTAGAAGCTTCTTCCTTTTACAGTAGATGACATTCAACACAGGGACATGCAATTGGTCAATTTACAGAAAACAAAACACTGTCATGTACTCAGCCCTAAATGGGATGTCTTTACCCTTACCCCTAAGCTCAGGGAGAAAGATTTTTAGAGGCAGAGGTGGTAGATAAACTGTAAAGAAGCTGCTTTCCAGGCACAGTGGGACAGCTGCACATATGCACTCTGTGATTGGGATGACATGTAAGAGGCTTGAGATGTAGGCACTTGTAGCTGAGGATGTCTTGGCATTTAATTGCTGCTGGGTGACAGAGAGTCTGTCTTCTTTTAGGGTATAACCAGTGGTAGGCCGACCTATATTCCAGGGCAGGACCCATACCCAAGAGTATTTGGGCAACACAGTTGGTTGTGATGATTTAAAAAAATAACAAGAAATTTGGGAGTAGGGAGGTGGGTGTGGATCTGGGAGGAGCTAAGGGAAAAGAATCAATATGATTAAAACTCATTGTATAGAATTCTCAAAGTATTGTTTTTAATTCCTTAGACTGCTGTACCTCCTATGATTCTTTAAATTTGGGGGTTCTTAAGATTTTCAAGAAAACATTTTCTGAAATGAAGAAATCTTTTTTGTTAAGTATAATCTAAAAGGTACAAAATGAGGTGACTATATATCCTAATATGGTAGATCAGTAGTTTTTACAAAGGTCATCAGTTCAGAAGAATATCAGAAATTCAAATAAGAACCAAAAGGTCCCTTAAACTCCTGTTAAACTAGTGTGTTGCCTAGGCATAGAGGCGTGGACCTGTCATCTAAGTGCTTGAGAGGCTGAAGCAGGGCGCATACCTGGAGCTGAGGCCATTCTCTTCTACATAGAGAACTTCAGGCAGGCTTGGGTTTCAAAGTGTGACAATGTTTGTCTCAAAACAACAACAACAACATATAAATGTCAGAAAAGAACCAGTTAGTAAGTGGTTTCCTAGAATCTTGACGTTAGATATTCAGAGAAATAAGTCTGTTTACTTTATCAAAAGAGATACCCTTCCTAAAACTCCATGAATATGTTGCTATGGGATGGTCCCACCATTTGAAGAGACTTCTAAAGGTCCATAGTTCTTCAGTTTATTCCCTGGAATACTTGTTTTTCTTTGTTTTTCTCGTGCTAAGGATTTGTACCTAGGCTCTTATGCATGTTTGCAATCAGTCTTATTACCGCACAATACCCAGGCCCCTAAATACTAAAGATGTGATGTTAATGAAACTGTCTTCTATTTGAGATGATCCTGAGTCCTCATCTTCATCAATCTAACTCTCAAACATCCAGTTCTGATAGGCCAGTACAGAGCAACCCCACTCAGTTAGGAGACACTTACACATCTCAAAAAGTTTTAAACACCCAGTCTAAAATTAAGATAAATGTAGTAAAATACCATAATGAAACCCATTACTTTATATGCTACATGCTAACTTAAAATGAGTTTAAAATTTTTTATCTAATTCTTTAAGCAATTTTTTTTATATATGTGCCATTTTAAAATAACATCTAAGTAAAAGCTAGAATCTGTTGTTATTTTGGAAATTTTCCCCCAAGACACAACAATGCTAAATATAGCTAAATGAAAATGACAAGCTATATTCTGTATGTCCAAGCTGGTTTTTTCCCCTGGTGCAAAAATCAGAGATTTTCATTTCAACTTTGTCCTTTAACATTTTTCAAATGTTACATTGTGCTATTTTTAATGTGGAAAAATGTGCACGCACTCTTTTTGTTAGTCTCCACGGCTTGTCTAGTAGGTATTGAAACTGACGGAATGCCCAAATACCAATACAGAGTAAAACAAAGAAAGTCTTGGACACTTTTTTAAATTCTGGGCTAGGTTTGGCTTTTCTAATATCTTGTGCCAGTCTTGACATTTTTCACTTACATAAGATGCTATTGAGGGAAACTGGCTGAAGGACTTGGAGTCCCCCTTATGTTCTCTGTAAATATGTGATCCCATACTTATAACTTTAAATAAGAATCATTGCCCAAACACCTTGACTACAGATTCCTAAGCATTTTTCTCTAGTCTATCTGTCCTTCTAGGACCAGTACAGAAAGGAAGTTAGCTCCTAGAAAACCTAGAGAGGTTCACTAGAGGTGAGTTAGGACATGGCAATCTTGAAATGGAACCTGCCAAACACCCCAGTTCTAAGGCAGAAGATGTGGCTGGGGAAGGACCAGACCCCAAAAGTAACCTATAAACAGCATATGAGTAGTGACTCATCACCAGTTCCTGGCAAAACATGTCAGTGTTCTGACTTTGCTAGGTTAGGGATGAATTTGAGATTCCAGTGCTTACTCAGTCAAGAGAGTAGCTGGCATCCTCACCTGGGCATGTGTCAAGCCAGAGTAGGTACCGTCCTCACTAGCTAGGCGAACAGTTCTGCTTGCTTGATGATGTTCTCTCAATGAGACTTCACTTCTAAGATAGAGAGGCAAAAACAGGCCCACCCAAGGTTATGTTTGGGAATGTCAATTCTCTAACGAAATTTAATGACCTCGAAATTCTGAAATGTATTGTCTAGAGGAGAAAAGAAAATGCCAGCCGAAACCCTCAGGATAGGTAAGCCATTAACTTCAGGTTACAATGTTTTTCAGCCAGGACCTTCAGTTAGGCTGGGAATAAGTTACCACTTGTGGGCAACTTTATACTTTTTAAGGATGTATGGTATATAGATTTTGTTAACTTTGCTTTGATTTCCTGTTTAATATTTGTTTTGTTTTCTATGATTATCCACCTTTATGTTATCTGACAGTGAGCTTCCCTTGTAAAATTCTTGCTTCTTTCTCTTATCTAAATCTTTAAAGAAAAAAACCAAAAATCCAAAAACATCTAGAAAAAGTCCTGGTATGTTCTGCTTTGAAAGCTATAAGCATCTGTTGCTCTAGAATGGTTGTTTCACTTGAGCAAAATGGTTTCCCTATAATTAAAAGCTAATTTGTTGGAATGGTAAAAATAATGGTTTAAGCTTCAAGCATTTTCCATTCTGCGCTCTGATACAGCATTGTACATGTTGCTATGTTATTTCCTGAAGAGAAATTTTAGCAATTATGTGATTCAATTTTTTCCCAAAAATATATGAACTATGAGTCTGGCTTTTAGCCTCAAGAGTGATCCAGGAGCTCTTCCTGTCACTAATTCTTTGCTTCCTTTTCAGGTGAGTAGGGGAATTTACACTGAGATATGATGTCACCTATAAATATGTTAACCAGTTTGAGAGCTATTATTGTAGGACACGTGCACAAGCTGCAGGTTGGATGTACCTGTGACCAGTTCACCATGTGAAGTGTCACTATGAAAGCAGTTGTTTGAGAAAGGCCATCTGATAGTTATCTAATGGAGACTTGGTCTTGTCTTCATACTTATGACAAAAAAAGTCATTGTCTGTACTTGATTTCTCATTAGTCTAAAGTGTTCAGAAGATGATGATGATTTAGACCATATAGTTTTAATCTTCTGATAATTTTGCAGTAATTTTTCTATAAGATATATGAAGGAGTGCTCAAGGCAACAACTAAGTGTTACTATCAAGGATTGAGATATAGTAATGTGCCTAGAAAGTGTGGTTGGCCTTGAGCATTCCAAATCTGTAACCACACATCCTTAGCTCTCAAATTATGTGCTATCTACAACTCTGCTTATGTCATAGCATTTCCGCAGCCTAGATACTGACCAGGGTAGAATTAGATGGCCAGAGCAGTGATATATCCCAGATAGACTTTTTCCTGATTAGAGAAGTTACCAAAAGTGTGAGGTGAACATCAGTTAACAGACCTTAGTTCTTCACCTTCTTGACACCAAATAAGCATTAAGTCAGTGTCAGTCTAGGGCCTTGGTCAATTTCTTAGGTCCATGTGGTGGCTAATATGTTAGGCCTCAAGAGTGATGCTATCCACTGTTGAATATAGCATTTGAGTCTGATGTCAGACTTGAGACCCACTGAGAGTGCTGTATGCATGCATGCATGGAAAAATTCAGGAAAACAGTGAGATCCAGCGTTTAGGTGGTCAGTTTTTTACCTTAACTTTCTTGCTATTCAAACATAGAAAACAGTTCCTGCAAAATGAGACTTTTCCAAAAATTCCATGTAATGTGGGGGAAGGGACACTGTCATTCAGTGTAGTAACAGAAGGAACTAGATAAGGAGATAGATGACTATTGAACAAGTGTCCATCCACAGCATCTCCACAGTTTGCAGAGGTTTCAGGACTTCACTGTACCATTCGGTCAAAAACAAACAAACAAACAAAAAACCCTCTACGTTCTGGACCAAGCTCCAATTTAGCTAATATGTGTAGAGTATCTAGAAGTGTCCAGACGGCAGATGGCCATGTGGAACATTAGACACACTTCAACTTTCGCTCTGAGCCAAATGGGAAGCCATGGGATGATTTTGACAGGGGAATGACTTGATCTAAATTAATATTGCAACATTGTTGCTCTGACCTTAGAGATGTACAGTTGAAAATGGGAATAATCCAGTTACTTTGATAAGCCAAGTGAGAGACCAGAGGGTAAGCAGGTGGTACAAAGACTAGCAGTACAGTACTTGGCTTAGTCACCTAGGAGCATGGGCTTCTTGTTGGCTAAACAGAGGAGACTGGAAAGAAACTGGACTGCTGGATAGATCCAAGGGTTTGGTTTGTGGTGTTATCCTCAGAGACACCCCTGCCCCTGCCTCATGCCTTTGATATACCTGTGGGGATTGTGGCATGGACACAGCCATGTTCAGAGCAAGGAGCTAGAATGGTCACTAGGGGACAGATGATTTTCCAATTTAGGAAATTCATCAATAGTGCCTTGAGAGGTCAGAGTCCTGTTATTTCAGAGGCTGGAACATTGATTCAGAAGTCACAGAGAGCAGTTAATTAAGTTTTCTAATGTTCTGCCTCTCTTTAAATAGATAAACATTTCATGATACTCTCTTGAGACAGGTGCACTGTTTAATAATCATTCCTGAATTTCTTCTTTTTCTTAGTGACTTTTAACTAATCAGTTGATAATATTTAATATTCATAGGTACTTTGAGTCTATAAATCTCGTGTGTGTGTGTGTGTGTGTGTAGCATTATTTTTTAAAAAGCACAAAGATGACATTTGTAGCCATAGAAAATCAAGGTTTTAAAAGCAATTATTCCTAAAGATAGAAGTTAATGTAAGGCTTGTCTTAATTTCCCACAGTTGTTTTCTGTTGTTGTTGTAGGTCTCAATGTGGGTTGCAGTTTCATAGTAAATGAATCTATAAAATCTATTGGTGAAAAATTAAAATATGAACTATTTATAGACTATCACTCCACATTGACATTTGAACTCCTGTTTCTGGCCTTTCCTAGCCATTATTTGCATTTGTAAATGAAGAGAAGTTTAACGTGGATGGGTGGACTGTTTATAATCCAGTTGAAGAATATAGAAGGCAGGTAAGTCAGTAATGCAATTGTCTGGTGTGTGTTGAATTGCAAACATGTATTGGAAAATTATATTGTTGGTCATCTTCTCAAAATAAGTAACAGCCTTGCTTAGTTTGTGTTCATGGCTGTGGCATCATCCACATTTTGTATAATAAAATAATACCTCATTGTTTTCCTCTTGTAACTACCAAGCTCATTCTGTAGCCATATTCAGACTTATCTGAAAACTAAATGACTAAGTTCTGCTTCCTTTCCTAGATGAGGAACTTCCATTTTGTGGTGTTTATGAAATGAGTCAAATATTGAAGGTCTAGAAAAGTCAAACCTTTATATATTACTTTGTGTGTATGTAAGCTTAAATATTACTAATCTTGTTATTTAAGTTATGTATGTTCTGAATTACAGATTTGAATGAGTTAGAACCTTTTTTACAGTTGATATATAATATCCACAAAGAGCTTTATTATTCTTTCACATGAACGTTATCTGCCTGTATGTTCATTTGTGATTTGGAGTATGGAAATGTCTCAGAAGGTAAAGTGCTTGCAACATGAACACCTGAGTTTGGACCCCCAGAAGCCATGCTAAAGGCCAAGTGTGGTGGCTTATATCTGTAATCCCATCACTCACTCGGAAGAAATACTAGGAGATCCCAGGGGCTCTCTGGCAAGCCAGTCTGGTCAGACATTAAATTCCAAGTTCAGTGAGACCCCTGTTTCAAAAGATGAGGTAGAGAAGAATACAGAAGGAAACCTGACATTAGTATTTGGCTTTCACATGTGCGCATACAAGTATAAATACTTGCATATATACATCCATGTACACATACACACACACACACACACACACACACACACACACACACACGCCATACTTACCCTCTACATAGCAAGAAAAAAGTCTAGAACTTGTACAAGGAATATCACAAGCAAGCATATTATGTAACAAAAACCACAACTTGACCTCTAATATAACAGCTAGGAGTTTTGCAATGGAATGTTTCATATTTCTTCTACAAGGCTTCTAAAATTATTTGGAAATGTTATGAAATGAGCTTTCGAGAATCAAGTTAAGGCCAATTGCTTCATATGAAAATCAAGTGAACATAGAGTACAATTCCAGAACCTCAAGCTTGTAAAACAACTTCATAGCCACCCCTTCCACCATCATGACCCCGGTTGACTTCAATTTTCAGTGTTGATCAGTGGTTTGCACATTCATAAGCAGATTTTACCCTGGGGTTAGATGAAACACACTTACGATGGATCCTGTGAATCTGCTTTAGGCTACTGAGTTTTCAAAGGGTGTGTACCTTTAATTTTAATGGCCTCTGTTGTAGACTGACTACTGAGATGAAAGAAAGGCCATTAGAACATTGTTCATGCTTTAGAAACCTCTCTGACATTATGTATGAAAGCATTTTATCTTGTCTTTGGTTGACGTTGACAATACTAAGACTTTCCTTCAGTTTGAGCTTCTAGCTTGAAACAAAAACATTTATTGTTTTTTTTTTTTTTTGTTTGTTTTGTTTTTTTAAGAATTGCATGCATAGACGAACTTTTTAGGTATTTTCTTCTAGACTGCCATTATATTCAATCTTTTTTTCTTGTAACTTTCTGATGGGACTTAAAAACTCTCTAATTGGACTCAGCATCAGACTCAGCATCTGGTTGGCCGTGGTACATAGGGCCAGTCCTAAAGAAAAGGTACAATGTCTATCCCCAAAGCAAACAGCCACCATGCTCACGTTCATGTGTGTGTTTGTGCATTTGTGAGTATGGGGAGAGAATATTCCACCACCTCTGGTTATTGTCCAAAGTGGATATAATTTTGTGGGTGAATGATCGGTAAGGGGTGGCCTCTGTGTCTCCCTATCATACTAGCAGTCTGCTTAAAATACTGACTTCACTCCTCACACAATTTGCAGGATGATCCTGAGTCCCCAGGCTCTTGATTTAAATAACTTGTCGGAGGTGGCGAAATGAGCCTCCCCAAAAGGGTTCCCTCCCCCAACCCCCAGTGCCTCTTTCCATGTGGGAGCAGACTACACCATTCTCTGTGTCTGAAGCACGGAGAGGAAGTTGCTAGCTCTCTGGGAACCCTCAAGTGGACACAGGTTAACACTGCCCATGGCACTTTGCTTTGGAATGGAGGGTAGGGGTGCATGGGTAGGAGATGGACTTGGGCTCATCTGTAGTGCACAAGGAATAAAGAATACAGCTACAAGAAACAAAATGTCAAATTCCAGAGAGCCTATAGTTAGGAGAAATAGTTTAGTTATGGAAACCACTGGTGTTTTGTCCATGTGCTCATATTGTCTGGATTGTTAATTTGACATCCTTATTGTAAATAGGTAGGCTGCCAATCACTCTGGTCAAAGAGGCATGTATACATAATGGTAGAAGGAAGACAGAACCCAGATATTGCAGATAAGAAGTCATTTCATGCAAACTTAATGCTTTCTTTTATCCTGCAGGGCCTGCCCAATCACCATTGGAGGATAAGTTTTATTAACAAGTGCTATGAGCTCTGTGAGACATACCCTGCTCTTTTGGTGGTTCCCTATCGGACCTCAGATGATGATCTTAGGAGGATCGCAACGTTTAGATCCCGAAATCGGCTTCCTGTGAGTATCGTGTCACATTTCCCTTTTCTTTCATAAGAGTAGTAGTCACGCAGTTGAGAGGAGCACTTGTTTTCTGATGAGTAATTCCCAAGGACCTACTGCAAATGTAGCATCAGGTGAAATGGGAGAAAAAGGAACAGCTAGCTGCCTTCTATGAGCTGCCAGTCCAGGGTGCAGAAGGAAGACAAGAAAGCTCTAATGAGAACATCAGTGAGAGGTCACAGCCCACCTCAGTGATGCACAAAAGAAAGGGCAGGCCCTTGCTTGCTGTCAGCATTCTGGTGCAATACCTGATGTTGCAGGCTCAAGCTAACTGTTGGTTAAACTGGGCAGCAAAGAAAAGACTAGAATGTGAGAACATGTGTTTGTGGAGGCTTTTCTGCAGATGCTAGGGTGTGCTCATTGCCAGCCTGTTTGCAAGCTGCTTAATCCCCTTAATGAACTGGAGTCAAGTACAGACTCTTCCAGTCATTATGCTACCATGTCACTAAACCTAGCTCACAAGGCTCACAGAGTTCTCTCTTAGTCCTTAAATATTTATGCACATGTCATACTTTCTACTTGCTACATAAATTTTATTGACTAAAAACGTAAGAGATTGTTTTTTCTTCCTCTGTTAATTTTCAAGAGCTGTCGTAATAAGTACATTGGGTTTTGTTTCAAATTCATAGACTTAAAAAAAAAAACAATGGTAGAAGAAATTAAGATTTAATGTCACTTTGCCTTTGATTTCTAAGTGTAGACATTCTTGTCCTTAAAAGGATTTTTTGGAGAGGAAAAATTTGTATATTGTTATCCAATGATTCTAATTTTTAAAATCTCTAGGTTCTCTGATTACTGTCTATTCATATCTTCCTGATAAAATTGTATTTGAAGGTATATTCTTTAGCTCAGTTTGCTAAAATGGAAAGTAGACTTAGAATTTCAGTCTTATGTTTTACTTGGACATGTTTTTCTGTACTAGAGCCACAGATTATAGTACTATGACACTAGACACTGTTGTGTAGTGTGTGCCTTGCTTTTAGCTACTGTGGTATATATCATGTGTTTGGATTCCTATCTGTTCAGTCTTCATTGAACATCTGCTGTATCAAAGATTGTGTGTGCATGTATGGGGGAGGAGGGCTGGTGTGTAGCATATGGGACAAAAGCGAAAATGACACAGTTGTGCCTAAACCATTGACTTCAGTTCCTGTTGCTCTTCATGAGTGACAGTCCAATGTAGAAAAAAAATTTAACATGTTATTTAACATGTTTCTCATACTTTATCAGGGTACCAACTTATTTTTTTCTGAAAAAAAAATTAAGGCTAAACTGTCTTTTTATTTTTATAATGATATATATTAGGTATTATAAGCATGGTAGTATGCTAATTCCAACATACCTTCTGATCATGTGACTCTTAACAATAGGTCACAGAACATTTGTCCAGAAAGTAGATATGCCAGTTATGTGAAACATGACTAATACATAGTGCTTTAAGTTTTTAAATGTAAAAATATAAAAAATAGTTGCTAAGAAATAGCTCATTTAAACAAAAAACTCAGGCCCACATTGTAATAACATAGCACTGCTTCGTGAGCTCAAGCACATGCGGCGTGCTTCTGTCCCTGAGTACGCATTCCTTTCCTCAAGCAAGCAGGCGCGTCTGCGCTTCATAGGAGGTACTAATGAAGAAGGGATATGGGCTCATTTGAGACATCTAGAAAACCCAGATGAGCAAACACTATTGAGAAGCCCTATTGCGAAGCAGCACCACCATGCTGCACACATCCTTCTGGACTTCCTTCTGTGCACTGAACTAACCTTTAATATGGATCCCAATAAGCAGTTCTTCCCCAGCAGTATATCTTAACCGTAACTGTTCGAGATGGGCAATGATTTAATAAGTGTTCTATTGTGTAAGACTTCTATATCCTTTTTGAATTTTTGCTTTTATAAACAATGCTTTGAGCAGGGAGATTATTCAGTGAATAAAGACTCTTGCTGCTAAACCCGACAGCCTGCATTTATCTCTGATACCAACTTGGTAGAAGGCTAGAACCGATTCCCATAATGTATTCTCTGACCTCTGCATACCCTCTGTAAAATGTGCATGCCCAGTCACACACACACACACACACACACAATAAGTAAATGAAAATTTTAAAAGTAGAAGATAAAAAATGTTATAATAAACAGTTCTTAATTTTAATTATTTTTTATTTTATGTGCATTGGTCTTTTTTTTTTTTTTGCCTGTATGCGTGTCTGTGTAAAAGTGTCAGATCCCATGGAAGTGGAGTTCCACTTGTAAAGTGCTATGTGGGTGCTAGAAATTGAAAGGGGACTTTTGGGAGAGCATTTAAAATGTAAATGAAGAAAATATCTAATAAAAAGATTTTTTTAAAAACAGTTTAACATACTCTTACAGCAGAACAGGGTTCGATTCTTTTTTTTCCCCACATTTTTTATTAGATATTTTCTTCATTTTCATTTCAAATGCTCTCACAAAAGTCTCCTATACCCTCCCCCTGCCCTGCTCCCCTACCAACTCACTCCCACTTCTTGGCCCTGGTGTTCCCCTGTACTGGGGAATATAAAGTTTGCTAGACCAAGGGGCCTCTCTTCCCAGTGATGGCCAACTAGGCCATCTTCTGCTACATATGCAGCTAGGGACACGAGCTCTGGGGGTACTGATTAGTGGGGAAAACCCTCGAAGATATGGGCACACCTAAACAGAACAGCAATGGCCTGTGCTGTAAGATCAAGAATCGACAAATGGGACCTCATAAAATTGCAAGGCTTCTATAGGGCAAAAGATGCTGTCAATAAGACAAAAAGGCCACCAACAGATTGGGTAAGAATTTTTACCAGTCCTAAATCTGATAGGGGACTAATATCCAATATATACAAAGAGCTCAAGAAGCTGAACTCCAGAAATTCAAATAACCCCATTAAAAATGGGGTTCAGAGCTAAACAAAGAATTCTCAACTGAGGAATACCGAAGGGCTGAGAAGCACTTGAAAAAATGTTCAACATCCTTAATCATCAGAGAAATGCAAATCAAAACAACCCTGAGATTCCACCTCACACCAGTCAGAATGGCTAAGATCAAAAATTCAGGTGACAGCAGATGCTGGAGAGGATATGGAGAAAGAGGAACACTCCTCCATTGTTGGTGGGATTGCAAGTTGGTACAACCACTCTGGAAATCAGTCTGGCGGATCTTCAGAAAATTGGACGTAGTACTACCGGTAGATCCAGCAATACCTCTCCTGGGCATATATCCAGAAGGTGTTCCAACTGGTAATAAGGACATATGCTCCACTGTGTTCATAGCAGCCTTATTTATAATAGCCAGAAGCTGGAAAGAACCCAGATGTCCCTCAACAGAGGAATGGATACAGAAAATGTGGTACATTTACACAATGGAGTACTACTCAACTATTAAAAACAATGAATTTATGAATTTCCTGGGCAACTGGATATATCTGGAGGATATCATCCTTAGTGAGATAACCTAATCACAAAAGAACTCACTTGATATGTGTGCACTCGTTGATAAGTAGATATTAGCCCAGAAAACTAGAATATCCAAGATATAATTTCCAAAACGCAAGAAAATCAAGAAGGAAGACCAACTCATGGATACTTCATTCCTCCCTAAAATAGGGAATGAAATATCCATGCAAGGAGTTGCAGAGACAAAGTTTGGAGCTAAGACTCAATTCTATTAGCCATTTGAAGTATCAATTACATAGTTCTGTCCACTATAGTTATCCAACTATGCTAGGAAAGCACCTGCTGCATACAGCTCAGTCATTTTCAGGATATAACTTATCAGCAAACCTTTATCTGCAGAATTTATCATATGCTTTGAGAAGCTGAGAAGCTCAGCGTCAACAGGCTTGCCAGGCAGTTGAAGACTGGCTCTGAGAACAGGCCACATGTGCCCTTCTAGGCATTAGGGATGCAGAGTTTACAGTAGAGAGTGGAGCTCTCTTAGCCACTGAAATCCTTCTTTGCTTCCTTTGTGTCTTCTTCCTCCTACGGTGCATTTAGAAAGGGGACTGTTGGGGAAAGATCCTGTAGACATAGGTTACCTCCATGGGTAGGGCACTGATTGCTTAGCCCTTCATTTACTGTTCACGTTTTCATATAAAGTCCAGTAAAAGCTACCAAATTCCAGTAACAGTATAAACTTTCTATAGGCTTTCAATAATTCATCTTTGTTCTGGTAAGCATTAATTTATAGTGTTAATTTTAAAAGAAAGGCTGATAAACTGGTTGTTGTTCTTGTTTCTGAGCAATTGAAAGTGTTAAATGTGTATTCTGATGCAAATTGCGTGCAGTGAAAATTACAAATGAGCAAGTATCTTGTTTCAGCACAGATCTGCTTCATCATGATTGTCAGTTTTAATGATTTCTAGAGACTTGCTAGATTTAACTTTCTGAACTACCATAGGTACTGTCGTGGATTCACCCAGAAAACAAAATGGTCATTATGCGCTGCAGTCAGCCTCTTGTCGGTATGAGTGGTAAAAGAAATAAAGATGACGAGAAATACCTGGATGTGATCAGGGAAACTAACAAACAAACTTCTAAGCTCATGATTTATGATGCACGACCCAGTGTAAATGCAGTCGCCAACAAGGTGAGTGTAATCAATGGAGACAGACCTACCTTACATGTGAACTACAGTGTTCGCCATGAATTATTTTCCAGAATATATCAACCAATATGTGGATTTATTTTGAATTTTCATGTCCCATTTTTTAAGTCCCATTGGATTCTAATCCCAGCAATGGGAAGATGGAGACAGGAGATAAAAAATTCAAGATCATCCTCAGATATATAATGAGTTCTAGGCCAACTTGATTTACTTTAGACCTTGTCGAAAGAGAGAGAGAGAGGGGGAGGGAGGGAGGGAGGGAGGGAGGGAGGGAGGAAGGAAGGAAGGAAGGAAGGAAGGAAGGAAGAAAGAAAGAAGAAATGAACAATAACAAAAGCCTAATGTGGTCATATATATCTGTAATACCAGTAATGCCAGCACCAAGGAGATAAGGAGACAGACACAGGAGGATCCCAGGTATTTAAGCCTATAATCTCAGTATTTGAATGGCTAAGGCCAAAGAAAGACTTCCTTAAAAGGCATGTCTAGAACTGTAATGAAAGTGGGTTTTATCTATAACCTTATGCAAAACATAGTCTTTGGCACCCTTGCCACTATGTGTGATCACCCTTATTTTGTGAAGTGGTGGGGCATCTTCAGAGACTTGTAGGAAACTGCTGCTATTTAATCTGAAATTTATCATTTTATTTGAAGACTCCCTCATGCATACCATAAGATAGTTAAAGATATAAGTAGGTCAACATATGGGTTTTAAAATCATAGACATAGAAGTTGATTTTTGAAAAGCAAATTTCAATTGTCTTTTTGAGTTTCTAAGCCCACCTTCCTGTGGGGGCTTTGTGGGGAAGAATTGCTTGGTCTGTTTGCTTTGTGTTTTTGTTGGTCAGTTGGTTGTTTTAGGCAGGGGCTCATGTTTAGTCTAGGCAGTGTTGGAATTCGTTGCAGTCCTCCAGCCTCAGCCTCTCGTGAACTGAGATTGTAGGTTTAAGCTACCGTGTATTTTTTGATTCTCTCATCAAAACCTGTGTGGTTTCCAAATGCTCACAAGCAAGCCTGCCCCAAGTTGCTCACTCCCAGATTCTGTCTTTCGACTTTATTCTCTTCAGCTCCAGGCTTAAATTTCATCATCTTTAATGCTTTGCTCTTCCCAAGGTCATTTATCTGACATCTTTAATTATTCAGAACCCATCACAAGAACCTGAAAGCAAAGCAAGTCGTTGAGCAGTCCAGATAGATATAGCAATTTCCGAAATGGAATGTATGTGAAGTCTGTCTCCCTTACAGTGTATTAGAATATGGATGTATGTGGGGCTTAGCTCTTCACCACGTGTGTGTGGCTCAGCTGTCCTACACAATTATTCCTAGGCTTCCCGCCCTGGCCTCATGCATGCTGTAGATGAGCTATTTGTTAACACAGTTGGTGGTTATATAGAAATAATTTCAAACTTCTATGTAAAACAGTCATGAAGTTGAATTGGTAATTCAATTAAGAATTGTAAGTAAAGCATTTAGGAAACTAAATCTAAATATCTTCTTGGGTTATCCTTAATTTTGTATATTTTAAATTCCATTATCCTTCATATATAATTCAAGATGAACACATGTATAAAATACAATATTTCCATGTACTTACTTAGCCTGAAATAGGTAGGATATACCATTAAAATAAAGTATTTAGAAAGAATACTTTAAAATATTAAAGTGTGTGAAATGAATACCTTAGTTATATTAAATTCTAAAGCTCATTATAACAACACAATTCTTGAATGCCTTTTTAATGTTAGGGAAATAAGCCTCTGTTTCTAGTCCGCTTAGGAATGAAAAGAAGGAAAATATTAAGGGAAAAGCCAACCAAACCACCTAAGCCTTCAAGCACACTAGGTCTGGGCTCTGTCTCTCCACTAGTTTTCTTATATCCATAGCAACCGGCCTCTGGCCCTTTATAGCATTCTAGGTAATTTGAGTTGTTCAGTTTTGTTGAAAAAAGAAAAACCAAAGGGAAGACTTCAAAAGTAACCAGAGATAGAGAATTTGAACTTTAGGGATCTCAGCCTGTGCTTGACTAATTGATTTTTACCCTTGCTGACTTCTGTTCCCTTTGCCCCTCATAATTGTTCCTCCCTTGTGTGTATTTAGATGTAATCGGCAACGTTGAGCACATTGTTTTCAATTAAACAAAACTCAGGGTTGGTAACATCTAGCACCACACGGCTTTTATTTTGGGGCAGAGCACTTTGTTGGGTTAAAGTTGGGCTATGTTAATGTCTTGTTTTGCCAGAAAGTTTGGCAATGACTAAAACATGTATTTTTCCTTTTGCTTTTTTTTTTACACTTCATGCTCAGTTATTTATGAAAGGAACTCCAGTGTCAAGCATCTCTGAAAACCCTAAAATTATGTATCAGCCACACATGCAGAGGAGCAGGCCTTCTGTCTGTGGGAGAGCGAGCATGTCACTGCATTATATATAGGCTTGCCGAGGTAGCTAAAAGTAAACCAGCTCTTCCCAGGTCTCTGCCTGCAATGTGCAGAGATACTGCCAGGCAGATGCCAGTAACTCTGGCCATCAACAGAGCATCAACAGCCAGGAAAAGAGGAACATGATACATTTGTCTGCTGACTTACTGGCAAAAAAGCTCTTTTTAAATGGCAAATAGGCACTGGAGAGATGGTTTTGTGATTAAGAGCACTTACAACTCTTTCAGAGCACCCACAGCTACCCGTAGCTCCAGCTCCAGGAGATCTGAGAGCATCTAGCTCCAGAATCCATGCCTAAGTATGTTTTCTCCTCGAGAGTGTTTGGAGACTGAGGTCTCTGCCCTTACACGGAGATTTCCAGGTTTGAAGTTCAAATGATAGTCTTATTCTACTACAAGAAACCTCTATAAGTAACCCTGGGGCACAGAGACACTCAGTTGGTTTTGCCTTTCCAACTCTGACTCCAAGCTTATCTCCCTAACTTTGATATTGTGGGGATGGCACATTTGCCTACCATTTTCCTCTTCAGTCCCCAGTGCAAGTGTTTCCCTGTGCTCCTCCTGGAGGCACTCTAAAGTTGCTACCTCTTCAAAATCTAAGAAGTGTTTCACTTTTTCTTTAAGGTCCCAACTTCATGTATCCCATGACATTTTAAAAATCTTTAATCAAAGTACAACTGTGTTTTTAAACAAAGCCATAATGTCTTTTTCATCACTGTGGAAATGGATACCTTTCACAGTGTTGTGGTGGTGAACTAAAGTCCACCCTGGTAAGTGAGTACGATTAAGTACTATTAGGTGCACTATTAAGTGTTTCGGTAATAGGCCACTTACCTACCATGTACAATGTCTTGAGCTCCATATGTAGCACTACAAGGCAACAGCAGCAAAGTTTTGTGCTTGATACAGTAGGTGGTTGCCATCTTGTCTCTCTTAGAACCTTGTGGGTCCAGTATGTGCAGGCCCCTTCTTGCTGTTTATATAATGGAAAGATGGTGGGGATACTGTGGAAAGGGTTTCTATGTTGAAATCAAAGCAGACATAAATTCTGTGTATTAATTCCATAATTTTGTAATGGATGAACCTCTTAGTTTCTGCTTCCCAATGTGCCAAATGTGGATAGTAACATCTGTTTTGTAGCATTCCTGTAGGAGGTAAAATTACAAAGTATGTCACAGAGCCTCATCAGAAGAGTTTTCTTTTTCCTCTGTTAGAACTAGGTAGTGAACCCTCTTTTACAGAACAGGACACTAGTGCCTTAAGTTTAGTGTCTGGCACTAGATCATGAGGTGAGGAGAGGCTGAAGCTAAGCTGTTGACCTGTGTCTAACTCCAAAAGCTGTTTTCCCACTAACAGATTATAGCCTATGTGAATGTTCACAATGTTAGAGTGCCCACTGCCACACCAATATGGCTACATCTTCCCCAAACAGTACAATAATAACCATAAAATTTATGAAGGAGGACTTTTCAAAGCCTATTCTTGCTTTTCCAGATCTAGAAAAGCCAATAATTACAGAACATTTTGAAGGGAATATTACAGCTGACGAATTCAGTTGTCTGCCACTCCCCCCCACACACACACACACCAGGAAATTGCCAGCCTTCCCTATTTTTCTCCAGCTCAAAGGACTCAGGTTCTTGAGGGTTTGTACATTAACTACTTAATGAGAGAGGTTTGGGATAAAATTTTGGAAGTACATGAGATACTTTGGCTAAGAAGTTACTGATAAACTACAAAACCTATGTGATTGTAATCTTGTTGTTTCTTAGGCAACAGGAGGAGGATATGAAAGTGATGACGCATATCAAAACTCAGAACTTTCCTTCTTAGACATTCATAATATTCATGTTATGCGAGAATCTTTAAAAAAAGTGAAAGATATTGTTTATCCCAACATAGAAGAATCTCATTGGTTGTCCAGTTTGGAGTCTACTCATTGGTTAGAACATATCAAGGCAAGTATACTTTAAAAATATTTGCAAGTATAGAAGAATTAATATTTTGAAGGTGATATTTTTCCTTAAACATTTAAAAATTATATGCTCTGAGACTGTAGTAGAAGATTCTATATTTGATAGCTTTATGTTTCTTATAATTTGTTTAGCTAAATTGAAGATTTTACAGCATCATTATATCTTATTTTTAGAGTCTGTAGAGCTGTCTCTTCCAGTCTTGTCAGTCTTAAATAGTTTCATGTGGGTTTATTTAGGAACAGCCAATTTATTATTCAACCATTATTAGGTGTATCCCTCAGAGACCTAGACAGAAGTACAGTTTCTTTGTCATTTTCCTTTTAACAATTTATTACTGATTAGTTTTATAGACTAGGTTTTGCATTTTGATTGCATTCAGTCATTTGTCCCAATAAAAGCATAAAACTCCTCTTTTCAAAGTACAAGTGTTAGAAACTATGTTCGCAGCCTGGCACTTTTGAAACCCATATAGTTTTCTAAATAACCAACTGAAAGCATATTTTAAGCAGATAAATTATTAAGATACAGTGTTCTCTAATGAGATTATAATTTTTATCTTGTATTTTTAATTTTTTCCTAACTTTTTTAAATTGATCATCCTCAAAAATTTGATTACAAAATAATTAATTGTGGCAACTAAATATAATGTAGTATCCTGAATGGGACTCTAGAAAAGAAAAGGGGCAGTAGGTTAAGAACTAAGGAATTACTAAAAAGGAATTGAAGACTCCCAGAGTCAACACTGGGCCTACACATACACCTATACCCACATATACCTGCACACACAGGCTGACACTACCCCCCAAACTCCCAAAAAGGGGTAGATAAAAGAGGAAGCAGTAAAGAGTCATATGATTTTAATAGAAGCTTTTAAGTCTTGGGATACTTCCACCTGTTTTCAGACAAAGAACTTAGATGTTTTATTCAGGAACAAATCACAATTTTGAAAGTGTAGTAGATTGGAATTTTTATATTCATAGAAAATCATCATAAATAACCTGACTGTAAAGGAAAAGTTACGTCTATATAATGAAGTGCTGTGCAGTCACAAAGTAAATCAAGTATTGTGGTTGCTAATAGCATGAGGAAATGCTCAGAAGCCCAATTAAAGAATCCAGGGGAATTTATAAATGTCTTCCAACTTTTTCTTTGTTCATTCTTTCCACAGGGTAGGGTATTTTCATGTCTTTTTTTTCTTTTAGAGAAATAGGGGAAATAGAAAGGGAGAAGAAAGAGGGAGTGAAGAGCAAGAAAGCAGAGAGAATGAATACATGCATATAGACATGTATCAGAAACTTTAGGAGGGTGGGGAAAGCTCCTAACTGGCAGCAGAAAGAATACTGGTTGGAAGTCCAACTGGTCCCTTGTCTCCGGTGAAGGCGATTCAGAACCAACAAAAGAAATTGTGGCTGTTCTTTCACATGGCCATATAAAACTCAGATAACTGTGAGAAGCCCAAGGAGCCTGTGTGGGCGTGTGCAAGGGCACGCACCTCAGGGTTTCTCACAGCAGTTGAGGGGAGTAGAGCAGGTGCAGCACTTGGGCTATATTCCTCTGGAAGCTCTGAGACATGTCATTTTTATCTCTTCTCAGCTTCTCAAGGCCTTTCAGGAGATTTCTGGTCTATTCCTTGTCTTCATTAGTAAGAACTACTGGCTAGAGCCTGCTGCTTTCTTTTTCATAAAAGTGCCAGATTACTTGTTTTCATGACGGAGTTTTAAAAAGTAGACAATTACAATTGCTCCAAGTCAGAGTGTTTGTGGGAATACATAATCGAAAAGCATATTATATTTTCTAAAATAATTGTCTTTTTATTATAAGTGAGAGATTCATCCTGGGGAAAGCCACCTCTAGAGTGTTCTGGAACCCCAATTTTATTAAATTAGGCTCCAGTAATCTAGAATGTTGGTAATGCTTCTCAGAGGTAGTAGCACTTTCTACAGAAATGCCTCGGGTTAAAACTGCAAACAGAGGAGCTAAAGAGATCTGCAGCCCTATCGGTGGAACAACATTATGAACTAACCAGTACCCCAGAGCTCTTGACTCTAGCTGCATATGTATCAAAAGATGGCCTAGTCAGCCATCACTGGAAAGAGAGGCCCATTGGACTTGCAAACTGTATATGCCCCAGTACAGGGGAACGACAGGGCCAAAAAGTGGGAATGGGTGGGTAGGGAAGTGGGGGGGGGGGGATAGGGGACTTTTGGGATAGCATTGGAAATGTAATTGAGGAATATACGTAATAAAAAAAAGGAAAAAAAAAAGAATTACTACTAAGGGTTGCATTAGAGAACCTTCTTAAAATATACAAGGCCCTGTTTATAATTCCACACACTGCCAAGCCAACAAGCACAAACATCCTATTTAATTCATATTGATTGACAATAATGCTGTCACGTGCAACATTTGTGGGCAACCAAAGAAAGATTGTGCACATAGAAATATACAAAAATGAACATAATTTGTAATAATAAAATCACCTGTCCTCAATTCCAAAAAAAAAAAAAAGAAAAAAAGAAAAAAAGAACCCTGCAAACAGAATTGCAAGGAGTCGTTTCAGGGGCACTGCCACACGTGCTTTTCATGGCCTGCCATCCATTGGCCCCCTAACTTTCTTGTTCACTTGTCTCTTGGGAATTTATATAAAATAACTACCTTTCATATTTTCTATTTGTCAGATGGTTCTCATTCTCCAATGTTCCTTTGAATAAGTTTCAGTATTTTTTTTCAGTTTCTTTGAATTAGTTAAAATAACCACAATGCATATCTGAGCATGCTGTTAGAATCCCGGGCGCTCCATGGAATAAATCTTAAAGAAGCAGCTCAAGGGCCAACACGATGGCTCAGCAGCTAAAGTGATTGCTGTACAAGCCTGGTAACCAGAGTCCAGTCCCCGCAGCACATAGACAGGTGGAAGGAGTTAACAGACTCCATGGAGTTGTCCTTTGACCTCCACAAATGCACTATGGGATCATACCTACACGCACAAGAAGTTATGTACAAATATGCACACAACAATATGTTTTTAAAATCAACTCAAAATGACAAAAAACATGCAAGTAACTGTTAAGCACTTGAGAAGATAGAGCCTTCATACAATACAAGACGGAATGGGAGGTGGTGTAACTATTTTCCTTACAAATTTGAGTGTGATCCTACACATTGGAGTATCCATGCCACCTGCTGTTTCTCTCTGCCAGCTTGTTCTGACCGGTGCCATTCAAGTGGCAGACCAAGTGTCTTCAGGAAAGAGCTCGGTACTTGTGCACTGCAGTGACGGATGGGACAGGACCGCTCAGCTGACATCCTTGGCCATGCTGATGTTGGACAGCTTCTACAGAACTATTGAAGGCTTTGAGATATTGGTACAGAAAGAGTGGATAAGTTTTGGCCATAAATTTGCATCTGTAAGTAAACACATTAAAAGCTGCCCTTTTAAATCAGTTGGGATTTTTAAAAATTGGTTTCTATACTGTATAAGAAATTACCGATCAAGGTGGTGCTTGCCTTTAATCCCAGCACTAAGGAGGCAGAGGAACTCCAAGCCAGCCTGGTCTAAATAGCAAGTTCCAAGTTGGCCAGGGTTACACAGGCCTTGTCTCAAAAACAAAAATTCTGAAGAGTATAAATAAAACCGCCTTCATGATTTCAAAAACTTGTAAGGCCTTAGGCTAAGACATGTGTTCGTCCATCTGTACTCTTCTAGTTAGACTCAAGAGCAGTGTAATGAAGCCTGCAGAGGAGTATATAAATTGAGACTTGGATGGCTGAGGCAGGAAGATTGCAGTTAGTTCCAACCAAGGCTACTCAGTAATTCCAGACCTAGGCTGCAAAGCAAACTTGGTCTCAATAAAAGCAAGAAGAAATGTTTAAATTAAAATTTCCCAAAAGAAAGAAGATAGAACAACAGTTTTTTTCTGAGCTAATATTACAACTCTCAGGAGCAAATGCACTTCACAGAATGGCAGGGTTTTTACATGAGGGTTTTTATTCTTGGACACATATTTTAAAAAAATCAAGAGAAACTGTTCCAATTCAAACTCTTAGGTCTTATCAACAGATACCCTTTGAATGAGCATCGTTTTAGAAGACTTGTTTATTGGTGGTGGGGCTGTCTACATGTTTGTGTACCACATGCATGCAGTGTTCTTCGAAGCCAGAAGAGGGCATCAGCTTTCCTAGGATCACAGTTATAGCTAGTTGTTAGGCACCCTGTGGATGCTGGGAATTGAACCTAGGTGGCCTGCAAGAGTAGCAAGCACTCTTAACTGCTGAATCATCTCTTTGTTACCCAGCTCCATGGTGATTCTCAGAGGATATATATATCATACTAATAAAAATACCATTTGGTCACCTGTTAGCCTTCATCCAAATTTCCCAAATGATATAAGTAACATCTTCAGGTAGAAGCAGTCACTGTTTAGTGGAGACATTGTGAGGGTTTTGTTTGGGCTCTAGCAGAGGAAGACATTTTAATCATAGGAACTGTGCTTTGGGCATGATTTCAAACTTCCATGTTGCTTCTTACCTGAAAGATCTAGTGAAGCTAGAACATACCATGCAGGGTAATCCAGTCACTTCTGTCTGTAGTTTTCATTGTTTTGTGTTACAGTGTGGTATGTGGTATGTGTGTGTGTTAGTATATATGTAAATGCACATAGCTGTATGTACATAAATGTACACATAAATGTGGAGGCCAGAGCTCAGCCTCAAGTGTCACTCCTCAGGATTTTTTTTATTAAATAGGGTCTCTCAAAGGGACCTGGGACCTTTTGCTTGGGTTTGGATGACTGGCCAGTGAGCCCCAGGGATCCTCCTGTTTGCATCGCCCCAGCTCCAGTGTTACACACCAGGGTTGTGGTTGGTTGGTTGGTTGGTTGGTTGGTTGGTTTTGCTATGACTTCTGGAAATTGAACTCAGGTCCTCATGCTTGCCTAGCTAGCACTTTCTTAACTAACTACCCCACAGCCCCTCCCTCCCACTGAATTGTCACTATTCAGATGGTGAAATGACTCCATTGTTAAAGGTACTTCTCACCTCACCAGGCCTGACTGCATGTGTTCAGTCCTGGCCGCTCACTTTAGGAGAGAATCAACCCTTGAAAGTTGTCTTCTGACTTCCAGACACATGTTGTAGGAATCAGGCACATGTGCAAACAAATACACACATACGTGTAATTTTTTAAATTGCCATTATTATGAAATCATCTGTTGTTTCTCTGTATTTCCATGGCAATATTCATAATTTACTGTCTGAGCTTGGTATTTAGAAGGCAGGTTGCTGAGTTACATTTTAACATTTTGTAAGTTATATCCTTTCTCTATTTTATATCCATGAATTAAATCATCTTCATCAATTTATTTCAGAGAATAGGTCATGGTGATAAAAACCATGCTGATGCTGATCGATCTCCTATTTTTCTTCAGTTTATTGACTGTGTGTGGCAGATGTCGAAACAGGTAAAAATGTATGGATGGATGTACATTCAGTGTTTGCATAGTGTTATAACATCCGAAGTTTGTCTACAGAATAGTGCAGCACATAAATAAAGATGACACAGGCCAGGCCATGAGTAAATCCTCATCGAATCCCAGCAGTGGGGACATAAGAAGTTATTTCTTTAGTTACGACTGCTATGGATGTTTAGAACCCTACTCACTACGGTTTACAAAATTGGATTTTGACCTGAATTCTTTGTTCCAGTGGGCGGTCAGCAGCACGGCCAGTTACTTGGCATCTCTGTGGAAGCGTGTCTGCTAACTTGTAATACTTTACACAGTAAACTTGGCCACTTTTTCCTTTTTATTCCTTGACTTTACACTTGTGTATATAGTCTTATATTAAGTAAAAACAAACAAACAAAAAAATAAACCCTCTAGGGTCTGTGCGGACGGCAGCTCTGCTGGCATTCCCAGACTTGGACTGTGGCAGCGCTTAGTCACTCTTGCCATTGATGCAGGAGTCTTTTCTTGCCATGGTGTGCATATGTATTTGCATGTTTCTTTTAATGTAATGACTTCCTCCTTTGACACTCACCAACCAACATGGTCTGGTAGAAACCATGCATTTTGTCTTCCTTGAGAGAATAGACTCGACTTTTCATGATCTTCTTGCTTGTTTGTTTTGAATCTAGTTCCCCACAGCTTTTGAGTTCAATGAAGGCTTTTTGATTACCGTTTTGGATCATCTGTATAGCTGTCGATTTGGTACTTTCTTATTCAACTGTGACTCGGCTCGAGAAAGACAGGTGAGCAAAACACTACTGCTGATCTAAGAAGAGGATGAGGGTTTGAGGCACTGGTTTCGCTCTCAACAAATAGGAGTGATTCTTAAAGTATACAAGTTCTCCCTTGTGAAAAACTAAGTAAAGGGACTTTTAAAATGTATTGAGAATTATATAGAGTATATTTTGATAACATTCTTTCCAATCCCCAGTCCCCCCTGGTTCTTATCTCACTTGAGACTACCCCACCCTGAATCCATCCCATAGACAACCACCAAACCCAGACACTATTGCATATGCCAGCAAGAGCTTGCTGACAGGATCCTGATATAGCTGTCTCCTGTGAGGCTATGCCAGTGCCTGGCAAATATAGAAGTGGATGCTCACAGTCATCTATAGGATGGGACACAGGGCTCCCAATAGAGGAGCTAGAGAAAGTACCCAAGGAGCTGAAGGGGTCTGCAGCCCTATAGGTGGAACAACAATATGAACTAACCAGTACCCCCCCCCCCCCCGCCAGCTCGTGTCTCTAGCTGCATATGTATCAGAAGATGGCCTAGTTGACCATCATTGGGATGAGAGGCCCTTGGTCTTACAAAGATTATATGCCCCAGTACAGGGGAATGCCAGGGCCAAGAAGCAGGTGTGGGTGGGTAGGGGAGCAGGGCGGGGGGAGGGTATAGGGGATTTTCGGAGAGGAAACTAGGAAAGGGGATAGCATTTGAAATGTAAATAAAGAAAATATCTAATAAAGAAAAAGAAAAGGGCCACTAAAAACATGGAGTATGGTCACACTCTGTTGAAGAAATTGATTTTCCCTCTCCCAACAGCTATCACTTTAAAATAGCTTCTTGGTGAGGGCTGGGTCTTTGTGTCCACTTCTCCTCCTTTCTGGGATTTTGTCTGGAGTTTACTGTTTCCCAGAAGTCAGCCACCAACTCTGGCTCTTACAGACTATCTCTCTAGGAGATGTAGAAGTATTATGCAGTTATACACTGTTAAGGGAATGGAAAACAATACAGTTTTAAAAGGGAAATGTAGAATTAGCATCTAAGTTAGAAATTTCATTTCTTAGTTATGTATATATATATTTTTTAAACAATGAAGGGAGTCGGGGAGAGCCAGACATGGTAGCTAAAGTCTATAATCCCAGCAGTTGGGGGGCTAAGGCACGAGTATCACAAGTTTCAGGCCAGATAAGTTACAGCCAGAGTTCCAGAGTAGGCTGGCCTGAATATTAAGACCTGTTTCCAAACAAAATAAATACAAAATACAAGCATTTTAGTGTATAGCCTAAAATTCAATTCAGTATATATATATATATATATATATATATATATATATATATATATATATATGGCATATATAAAACATAATTTAATCCTATGCTTTGATGAGATTCCATCTCTACAATATCTCATTATCTATATGCAAATATTCCAAAATCAGAAGAAAAATTCAAAAGACAAATCCCTTCTGGTCCCAAGAATTTTGGGTATGAGATACTCATCAAGACAACTTGGGAATCTTCGCCGACAATATTGTACAGATGACTTTTAAGGGGAGAGTTTCAAGCTAGCCTTTACAGCTATCAAACTAACAACTCTATGAAAGGAGAACAGAGCTCCTCTCAGACACACATAGTATAAATAATGACCTGACTCATGTGCTGAGGAGATAGCTCAGTTGGTAAAATGTTTACCATGTGAACATGAGGACCTGAGTTCAATTCCCAGAACCCATAGAAAAACCCTAAGCAAAGGGGAACACACATGTAATCCCAGTACTATGCATGTGGAGTCAGCAGGACCCCTAGATCTAACTAGCCATTCTAGCACAGTTGGTAAAGTCTAGGCTATTGAGAGAGCCCAAGCCAATGAGAAACCCTGTCTTTAAAGAGATGGACAGCATTTCTTAGAATAACACCTCTGATTGGTGACTATCCTGTACACACATACACATGTGTCTGTGCACCTGTATACACAAACACACATCTGAAAAAAAATGACCTACTTCCCTCATTGTACCTTCCTTGGGAAGTGGCCAAAATATGCACTCCACGAAAACAAAAAGTAAGGCTTCACAGAATCTTCAGAGTGAGGGCTCCAGCACAGCATTCCTCAACGAGAACTGACCACAAAGCACAGAACAACTTGTGTAGGTTGAAGCCCCTATGCCAGAGAGAAGTTGGGGTCATCTGACGTGCTTAAGATTCTTTAGGGGCATGTGATACTCTAAGGAGAACTTGGCGTTGAGTTAGTCAGTGCCAAGGAAAGTAAACAGACACTTGTGAAATCAAGAGACAATCACTGAGTGCAGGAGAAGGAAAGCAATCCCAGGCTGGAGACTGGAGAGCTAGAGAGCGCAGCTGCAAACAGCGGGTGCTTCGTCATCAGAACCAACCTGCTAAATGCTGAGCTAATCAGAGCTCTTCTGTGGATTGGGAATGTGTGGCAGAAAAAAAAAATCAAGTCTGTCCATGGGGCAGGAATGAGGGAAAGTCGTTATGTCTGTGTCAGTAGTTAACACCTGCAACTGAATAGCTACGTGGTAGTAATGAAGGCTTGCACTTGGGGGATAAAAAGACAAGTACCAGATAAATCAATTAGAAATCCAAGTTGGCTCAGGCTTTATGGAAGACAGTATGAAGATTCCTGAGGAAATTAAAAACAGAACTACTCTATGATCCAACAAGCATGCTACTACTGGTTGGGTATCCAAAGGAAATCAAAGGCAGGCCTGGTATGTCAGGCCTGTGATCCCAGCCGCTATGGAGACTGATGTAGGAGCATCATAAGTTAAAAGACTATAGAGCAAGATCAAGGCTGGCCTGGTGACTTGGTAAAGACTTGACCTATGTTTTTTTTAAGTAGTAGGGGACAGTGAGATGCCTTAGTGAATGGATAAAAGTGCTTACCTCAAAAGCTTGGGAACCTGAGTTCAATCCTGTCTTAGGTTATTACTACAGCAATGAGACCATGACCAAAGCAAGGTGGGAGGAAAGAATTTATTTGGCTAACACTTCCACATCACTGTTCACCACTAAAGGAAATCAGGACAGGAACTCACACAGGGCAGGAACCTGGAGGCAGGAGCTGATGCAGAGGCCATGGAGGGGTGCTGTTTACTAGTTTGATCAGCCTGCTTTCTTATAGAACTGAGGACTACCACTCACAAAGGGCTCATTCCTCCCCAGTCAATCACTATAATTAAGAAAATGCACCCTGAGCTTATGGAGGTATTTTCTCAAATGAGTTTCCCTCCTCTCAGATGGCTCTAGCTTTTGTCAGGTTGACATGAAAACTAGCCAGCACAGTGGTAGAACCGGGTGATTTTAAGTGGGCTGATGCCCTGGATGATCAAAACTATCTAGATGGCCACACAAAAAGAATGACCCACAGCCCAATCTTATGAGACTTTTTCTTAATTGAGGCACCCTCCTCTCTGATGACCCTACACTTCAGCTATGGCATACCTGTGCCTGCACTCAAACATTTCACTAAGTCCTTTAAAAAAAATAAAAGTAAAGTAAAACACTCTTAAAGTGGGCTGGTCCTATCTTTAAACTCCTGTAGCACAAAAGGGAACAAGGAAAATCCCGTTGGAGTGTAGGAGAGACAATTGCACTCATACTTACAGAAACAGTACTCTCAGAAGCCAAGAGAGAGAATCTGGAGTCACCTTAAATACACATGGGTGGATGAATAACGAAGAAAACTGGATGTGCTCCGTGATATAATAGAATATTATTTACCCTTAAAAACGAAATTCTGCCACTTGCAGTAACATAGGTGGAATTGGAGGGCTGTATGAGGTAAGCCAGCTGCAAAAACTTTGCAATAAGAGTTTGTATAAGTTGAACATACAGTGGACAGTCAGCTGTGTCAGGATGATGGTAAAAAGATGCAAAACTTTGCTTAGAGTATGAAGAGCTCCTGGAAATATGCTAATGTTTGCTTGTGAAATGTTCCCTTATTGGTTCATATGCTGGAACCTTTTGGAAAGTGGAGCCTTGCTGGAGGAAGTGGCCTTGTTTTTTTACTGCATGTATTTTCCACATTTTCACTATAAACTATGGAAAAGCCAAAGCTAAGAAATAAAAAAATTCAAGAAATAAATATACCAAAGTCAGAATCTGATTCTTCGATGATAAATCATGATTGTACCATTTGAGCCCACCTTTTAAAGTTCATTTGTACTTTTCTGGACAAAGTCTGCACTGGGTTGTGCTTCTTCTGCACATTTCTGGTTTATATACATCGTTTTAAAAGTCAAACAGCTTTACAGTTAGTTAGGAGAAAAAGCAGCCCCTCGTACCCCTCAGAAACTATGCTTTGACTTTTTAAAGCTAGTTTAAGATGTGACAACAAATGCAAACCTATGCATCGAAAGCTATCATGATTTATCATTTCTATAAATGAATGAAACATGCTACAGGAATTCCATTTCCCTGTTAATGTTGGATCCTTTGTCTTCTTTTTGAAGTCATTACTAGGAAGTGTCAAAGTTGAACTTTGGTAATTTCATTTTCTTTGTGTTTTCTATTTCTCAGCTTTGGCTTTTCATAGTTTATGATGAAATTTTGGTAAAATGTATGCATTATAAAAACGTATAAATGTCTTATGAGAACATACCAGTTAAAACGGAAAACTTGATGCAGTTATTTATCCAGAGTTTTTCAGATATCTGGATATGGTTATGCTGCAGATTAAAAATATGGATGGTTGGTTAAAATAACTGTTGAAATACCTGTTGTCAAGTAGATATAGGTTAAAATATTTCTAACAGATAGAAAAAGAATTGGAAACTAGGTATGGTCTCCTAATTTTTCTTTGAGTGGAATGAAAAAGATGGTGTGGCCCATCTGCTCATAAGGAATTGTCTGTAGATCAATGGTACAGCATCCTGCTTCCTTGTATCCCAGCAGAAACAGTGGCTCTCAAACTAGGCAGTTATCAGTAAGTGAATGTAAGTCCTCAGTGATGCTTTTTCTTAGTTATGGAGGCTAATATAAGTAAGTGTGTCAGTGAAGCTAATCTTAAATGGATTGCCACAGGCTTCAGGATACTTTGTTGAGTGTATTCACATTTCTGCTTTCCCTCTGTGTAGAAACTTACAGAAAGAACAGTTTCTCTATGGTCGCTAATTAACAGCAATAAAGACAAATTCAAAAACCCCTTCTATACAAAAGAAATCAATCGGGTTTTGTATCCAGTTGCCAGCATGCGTCACTTGGAACTGTGGGTGAATTATTACATCCGATGGAATCCCAGGGTCAAGCAGCAAGTAAGTGAAGCGGCTCTCACGCTTGCAGGGCTGAATAAGCGGCTCCAGGCCGCCTTCTACGGTGCTCTTCTCTCACAGTTTGAGGACAAACACAGGAAAGACAATACTTGCTTTTAAACTAACCCTAATTTAAAATTGTTGGGAACTACTAAACCAGGAATTTTGAAGTTAAAAATGTCCCTGTCGATGAATGTCGTAATAATGTAAGTAATTTTAAAGCTCTAGAAAGTTTTAAAGTTTTCCTAGCTAGGGATTTCCTGTAATCACTTCAAATGCTCAGGCCTCATTAGAAAGCTCTGTATGGATTTCCCTGGCATGGTGGGTCACTGTTGTGTTTCTAACACTTAGGAAGTGAAAGGCAGGAGAATCAGAAGTTCAAAGCCAGCCTTTGCTACATAGAGAATTTGAGGCCTACATGAGACCCTGTCTCAAAAGACAAAGTTCTTTGTACTGACTAGGCAGTCTTAAGTGATCTTTTCTATGCTCTGCTTGACGTGTATATATAAAGTGAGCTGGCGTACTCCTTACTGAATATCTCTATATCTAAAATAAAGGTACCAGTATACCAGTGGTTAGTAAATTTAGCTAGCCATTTATCAGTCAATATGAAGGCAGATTTTTGAAGTGATAATATGCATATTTTAATAAAGACATTTCCATGTGAGTTTCAAGCAGCCAGGACTAGACAGTGAGACTCTATCTGAAAAAATAAACAACAACACACACATACACAGTGAACCATGTTTGTCTTCTAAAATAAGCCCTTTCTATCTTTGTCTTTGAGCCATTGGCTGGGAGGAACTATTGGCAGTGTCTGTGTAGATTCTACAATTACATCTCCATTTATTCTTGTAGGAATTTGCGAAGTATAAGGAATTTTGAATTATTCATTTCTGACTATTAAAAGTAACAATGATTATTCGACAAATCATTTGGAACCTTGTTGATTGGTTTTGTTTCATTTTGCTGATAAGGAAAGTTTGAAGGGACATCACCATCATCAGAAATTTAAAGTATACCTCTCCGCCCCTGTATTCTCTAAGGGTTTAGCAAAATGGTACCTGTACAAATAGAAATGTTTGTCCTTTAGGGGAGCCTTTTACTTTCAAATATTAATTGTTCTATATCATGATCCATTGGCATCTATTCAAAACAGAAAATTACCTTCCCTTTGCAAATTTTTCTGACTTACAATATTCCTATATAATTTGATGTCACTGAGCATTTCACATTTTCTTCTACAAAATGTTGAGTATTCCTATGTGTCCTGCAATGGAAGAACACAGGTATTAGAAAGACATGGTCTCTACCCACAAGACTCCCCAGGCTGGTGGAGGCAGCCAGGAACATAAGCTGATGATTGCAGTGCACAGGGATGAAGCTGATAATGAAGGTGTGAATTAAGTATGTGAGATGTCTTTAAAGATCTGCTTATGTAGAACATTATTTCATAAAGAGATTAAAGCCAAATCGCATAGGACTTTCTAAATTATATAATGTATATAATGTAAAATTGAAAGAAAGTACTTAACTGCTTAAAAGTTAAGCGATTATTCATTTGTGTGATCTAGAAAGCATTCAGTTGCTGGCCACCTACAGTATTCACAACACAATGATCTGCTACCTGTGCTGAAAGATAAAAGAGCATACAGCCCCTCCCTATAATGAGCTCTTAGCCTTAATGAAGGCAGGGTGGCCTGTTCTTAAACGCAGACTTTGCCAGTCCTTGCTGTGATATCAAACTTCCTAACTGAAAGATAACAGCAGGGCCAATGACATATAAACCAGCTGACATGTGTGGTATTTAAGTCATTTCTACTAGAAGGGTTAAAAGCCATATGAATGCAAGAAATCATTTGAGGCTTAAAATGCTGCCATGATGAGCTCTCCTGGGGTGTGTATGGCATGCTGAGTTGGCACACACTTTAGCTCACAGCTTGTCGCCAGTCTTTCCATCCTATCAGAAATGGACTCCTCTGCTATATTCTTTAAGGTTTTTTGTGTATCTATAGGTTAATGACGTCTATGTATTTTAGACTCATTACTCCACTGATCTTTTCCATGTGTAAGTTTTTAATCTCTTTTATTGCTAATAGTTTAGAAAACTCATTCTAATCATATATTCATGCCACTGCAAAAAGATTGTTATTATGTCTGATTCCTTTTTCTTAAGTATATGTGCTGATTCTAGTATTCAAACTGACTCAAATTTAATATTCATATGGAAGATGATTTTTTAAATAACCTAAACAGTTTTGGAGAATATCAAGGAAGAACCTGCCCTCCTGTGTATATCAAGTTATATATGCTCCAGACTTAGCCATTGATAAGGTAGCCACGTTCCTATAAACAGCCCTAATTAAATTTATCAGGTCACCAGGAAAAGGGGGCATGAAAGTGGGAAGCAATCTCAAAGCTAAAAAAAAAAAAAGAAAGTGGGAAGCAAAGAGAAAACAAATTAGTGGGAGTGGGGAGCAGACAGCTTCAAAGTACATTGTCATGTGTATAAAAAGGTTATGATGAAACTATTTTGTATAATTAGTGCATGATAACATATAAAACAAAACTTGATATGACATAGGAACAGACCACTGTGGCTGTGGAGACTTGGTATAGTAAGAAGGTGGCATTATTTATTCTGTTAATAATGTCAGGATCCTAAATTAAACATCACACATCCAACCAGAACACGTAAGGCTGCCCTCCAGCTCCTCCTACTGTCATCTTCATTTCAGCTCCGGGCATCACCTCTAGTCACCCTATCAGAAAGTCTAGAATCATCTTTGATTCCTTCCCGTCTCTTCACCCCACGATCAGTGTGCCAAGAGAACCCATTTGACTGTCACAATACATAGGACATGGGGAAGGAGGGCTGGAGAGATGCTTCAGTGTTTTAGAATACTTGCCGATCTCTCCCAGAGGACCTGGGTTCAATTCCCAGGACCCACATAGCAGCTTGCAACTGTCTGTAATTCTAGTCCTAGGGAATGTAAAGCCTTCTGCCTCTCTGTGCATACCAGGCTTATACATTGTGCATATGCATACATGCAAAAAAATACCCATACCCATAAAATTAATAGAACACACACACACTTGGTGTGCTTCTGCCACCACTTCAGGGTGTTTGATAGCAGTACACTTCTAAATGGACTCATGGGGATACCCTTGCCTCCTCTGAATCTGTCCTCAGAAGAGCAGCCGAAGCAGTCCTTGTAACGTAGACATCTGACTATAACACTTTTTCATACTGCCTAGGAAGTTGCTCACCTCATGCCAGACTCAAGGACTAAGTCTTAACAGTGACTTTCTGAGGCCTTATGTGACCTTGTCCCTTTTCTGTTTTCCCTGTCTCAACCCTTTGTGAACAGTTTTTAGCCATGGTGACCTCTGTTCTTCCTCTATTCCTCTCAAACTTTTCCTCTAAACTCACTTTCTTCTTTAGTGTTCTTCATTCCACAAATCCAAATTAGAGTCCCAGTGACAGCGCACCTGTCCATACTCTCCTAGCTTGTTCGGCTCTCTCCAACCAGTCTTCTTCGTGGAATTGGTGTTTCTCGTTGGTCTGTCGCCCCCTGCTGGAAGATATACAGCATACAGGAAATCAGGCTGTTTTGATCACTGAGCACCTAGACCAGCACCTGGCCCTATTTGAATACAGAGAAAACTAGGCAGAGGATATTTGTGAGCGGCACTGCATGAGTGTTGGTTGCTGCACCGGGTGTTCTGCCTTCTTGACGAGGGCACTTTGGTAAATCTGTGGACCCTGAACAAGCAATCCATATTTTGTCAAAAGTAGCAGTCCTCCTAGAAATGTGGAGGTGGAAACATTCACAGCTCTATTCAGCTGATTCACTCTTTGGAAGCCTGCAATGGTTGAATGGCACCTGCTCTCTCCTCAAAGGAAGTATATATTCAAACACTACAAATGTGACTATTAGTTATTTTTCTTGTTGCTGTGACAAAACTACCTGACACAAACATCGTAAGGAGAAGGGTGTTTATTTTGGTCCACGTGTGTGAACACAGTGCAGCATGGTGGGAGCTTAAGGCCCACAGTCAGGAGGGAGGAGGATGAACGCTGAGGCCCGCCTCTCTCTCTCCTTTTAATTCATTTTATTCAGTCTGGTTCATACCCCCCGCCCCCTCACACACACACACACACACACACACACACACGGCCTGCTGCCTCTCTTATTCACAGTGTGTCCTCCCTCTTCAGTAAAACCTCTCGAATCTCCCAGAGACATACTGTGTGTATCCTAGGTGAGTCCAAATCCAGTCAAGTTGACATGAAGATCAACCATTGCAGTTACTTCACATTTGCAGTTGTAACTGAGATTGCTCCTCAATCTGCTGAGAAGCACTCTCCTGGGACAGGGGAGATTTGCAACATGGCTACAGCGGAGGGGAAAGAGCCATACAAAAGCAGATAGAGAGACCAGTGTGAAATTTTCGTGGGCCAAGGGGGTTAGCTGGAGCCACCAGAAACACAGAGCAAGGAAGGATTCTCTCCTAGTGCCTCCAAAGTGTGTGTGGCCCTGGTGATACATGACCAGTGAGCTTTTACCTTGCAGAAACAAGGTGAGTTACTTTCAGTTTTAAGCCACCAAAGTTTCTGTTCACTTGAGATATGGCCCCAAGAAACTAAGTCACAGTGTTACTTCTCAAGGCTCAGGCTTGCTGATCTTGAACCCTGGTCATATCAAGTGCCTGGTGCTGGCAGGGACCATTCTCCTCAGCCTTTACCGGCAGTATCTGCTGCCGCAGCTTTGTTGGCACACGGAGCTTGGCTTGACAGTTTAACATGGACTGTTCTGGGAGCCACTATATGTGCTAAAGGAAAACACTTTTATAGACTTTAGCTTTTATTTCTTCCTGTTTCATAGTCACTCAAGCTTTCTCTAAAGGCATCTCTGATGGCTTTGGAACATGAGTCTCCTGCAGAGCTCTTGTCTTGTACATCTTGACTTGGGTGATGATTGCCTAAGTGTATCCTTACATAGAGATTCATTGAGCTGGGCATTTTAGGATGTGTGCACTCTGATTTGTGTCTCAGAATAAAGATTTACAGAAATGAACATGCTGGCAAGGATCCCATTGTGCCTTTATCAATCCCCTGTTGACTGCTAAAAGAAATTACGGTGACACAGACTCATGGCACCCTCAGAACACACCTGGAAGGGCTGTGCTGGGCTTTGGGCAGTTTGTACGGAGAGCTTGATAGAGACATGCTGAACCTGTTACACATCTGGGAAAGGGCAGAGTAAGAAGTGATTCCCTGACCAGAGTTAGGAGCTCTGCTGCTCTCTGCTCTACCTTCATTCAGGCAGTAAACTCGTGTGAAGAAGGTCTTGCAGAGCAGTATGGGCACAGAAAAGTAAGATACACCACATTATAGCCCTCGAGTCGGTACAAACTCTTATATGGGTGAGAATATGGAGCAGGAGGAAATGACAGGTATCACTGCCATGGCCCCATGTTAAGGGCAATTTGATAGCATGTGTTGAAGTCAAAGAGATTGTACTCTATTCTTCAGAGACCCCATGCCTAGGAATGGTGCATGAATACATGTGTAGGAAGACACTCATAGACCATTACATATAGCATAGAGGAGCCCTGGATATGAGCTCTGTATTTTAGGACTGTGTCCACAGTGCAGTGTGTAAGGAAAGTATGTGTGGTTGTCAGTTCTTGGGAGCTTAATCTGAAGACAGTAGACAGATAGCATGGCTAACAGAAAAGATGACTTGTGCCTGTGATTCCTTATAGCAGCCCAACCCAGTGGAGCAGCGTTACATGGAGCTTTTGGCCTTGCGTGACGATTATATAAAGAGGCTCGAGGAATTGCAGCTGGCCAACTCCGCCAAGCTTGCTGATGCCCCCGCTTCGACTTCCAGTTCGTCACAGATGGTGCCCCATGTGCAGACGCACTTCTGAGGGGACTCACTTCTGGCACTGCACTTGAACTCTAGATAAGTGAAATAGCTGACTCTCATTCTGGGCATGTGGACAAAGTAGATTTAAAGTGTCTGCCTCCATTTAGAAGTTCAACTAACATCTTAGACTTTTGAGTATGTGCCTTCTGTAATACATATCACAAGAAATCGATGGTGTCCGTGTGGCAATCATAAGGAAGGAGTCAAGAGGGGGTTCTGGAAAATCCTCATACTTTTTTTTACAAAGCACTTTTGCAAAGATAAAACTTAAATTTAATTTACCTCTATATAAATTCTACATATACAGTATGTATTTTGTGGGCTTAATTGAAATATTATTTTAAATCCAGGGGGGAGATTTGTTTGCAAAATGTATTTTCCTCCAGCTGCTTATAACAGTTGCTTTGGATTATCTAAAATTAATCCAAATGTGAAAGATGGGTATTACTGCCAAAGCCAAATTGCACTCTGCTTCTTCAGCAAATTCCAAGAGCAAGGCGTTTAAATAATTGCCAATTTTTATTTTACCATAAGTGGTAAGGTAAAAAGAAAGATGAACATTTCATCATTTTGAATTTTTGAAAATAAAAGGTTCTCCCATCATTTTTCAAGAGAAGCACATTTTTATATTAAGAAAAAGTGATAAGGTTTGATTTTTTTTTCCCTCAACATTCTCAGCTTTGCTTTCTAAATTATCCCATGATTTTTGTCTAACACTGAGTCATACTCAGGTTGAAGGAAACCCATAAATAGCACTGTGCGAGGAGCTGGCTGGCTTCTGCTGCTTAGAGGAATATGTTCGCAAACATGCCTCTAGTCAATTCGCCTTATCTGCTGAAGTGTAGGGGCACCGCCTTGAATGGATGAGCTATGGCTAGAGCATCTTTCTTTACAGTAATGCCCCAGGTGTATTCTGTTTATGTCTCTCTGTTTAAATGGTGTGCGTGCATAAAAACTTGCTCTGCACATTATTACTTGAAGTACTGGGCAATTTGCTTTTTCAGGTTTTTTTTCATTTTGTTTTGTAGTATGAAATGGAATTTTAAATGCACAGTTCTATTTGATATCCGAACTAATTCATTTAGTAAATATATTTGTAAAAGCTAAAGTTAAATCAATTAATGTTTTACAGTGATTTGTAAAGGATTATTTATAGCTAATATGGTTTTGTTTTCAGTGAATTAAGAGAGATTACATTTATCTTTGTAAATTATTTTATGTCATAGCTTAATGGCCTACCAAATGAGACATCTCAAATATAATAGTATAATGTATGGATTTTGTAAGTATAAAAATTATTAGATATTCGTTTGCTTTTTGTAAACACTGTAAATATTTCATAAATTAAAATGTGTCACTCCATAAGAAGAAAAAACTAATACTAATAGTTGACAGGAATTGGTGAAATTTCATGAAAATATTTTCATTGCAATAAATATTAAAAGACCTGCTGTAATAAATATATTAACTAAAACCTAACAGTATTTCCAGGGCTATGACTGTGTGTTTAAGATGTGCATGGTGTCCATCTTACTTGCTTACTTGCTTTTTCTGAATCGACTTTACTTTCTTTGTCACAGTAACAATATCTGTTTTCTTTTGCTGTTGTTGTAATTATTGTCTGACCTGAAGTCTCATATAGCCCAATTGTCATCCAGTGCACTGTGTCACCAAAGCTGGCCTGGAACCCCTGATCCTCCCGCGTCTATCTCCTAGTCATGTACTACCCAGCCAGCTTATTTCCACTCTGACTAATAACTGGTCAAAGGAATGTACTCTTCTTGATGGACAGACCTAGAAACGTTTAGGAATGTGCACCCCAAGCATGCACACGCCAGGAAAAGGAGGAGAGAAAACACCTCACCTTGACAAATCGGGCAAAAAAAAAAAAAAAAAAAAGGAGTCTCAAGTTGCCAGGCTGTCCTCCATGTAGCTGAGCATGACCTTCGGCTTCTTGGTCCTCCTGTCTCTAGTTCTTAAACACTAGAAGATGCTACCAGGCCCAGGCCCAGTTTTTATGCAATGCTGGAGGTCTACATTCTAGAGACTCTACTGACTAAGCCACATCCCCTACCAACAAAGGACTTGCTAATCATGTATGTATGAGACAAAAAAGTTCATGGTGATTTAAAAATAACTGGCTATGAAGACAAACATCTAGAACTTGAAATCAGTTTACATTTATACCATAGTGAAGATAAATAAGCCTGTAGAGTAGATAAATCCAGAAGTCTAATGTACAACATAAGGGCTTATTATTTGAAATTTGTTCTTAGAGTAGTAGACTTAGAAGTCTTATTAAAAAAAAAGCAGGATAATTATGAGATTTTCTTGAATGTGATAACCATCTCATTATAAATCTGTCAAAAACCTACTGTGTGCCATAAATGTATAATATAGAAGAAATTTCGTAAAGACTCTGTTCAAAAGTCAAATGAACTCAAGCAAGCCTTTCATCAAGAGTATACATTGAAGCCACAGTGAGGCGCTCTGCTGCACCTTTTATCATAAGCCTTGTTTTGTTCCAGGAATCCACCCTCGGGCCTGAGAAGTACTTTACCACTGAGCCACAACCCCAACTTTTTAATATTTTACTTTGAAATAAGATCTTACTAAGCTGTCTAAGTAAATTTGGGATTTTTTTTTTTTTTTTTTGGTTTTTCGAGACAGGGTTTCTCTGTGTAGCCCTGGCTGTCCTGGCACTCACTTTGTAGACCAGGCTGGCCTCGAACTCAGAAATCCGCCTGCCTCTGCCTCCCAAGTGCTGGGATTAAAGGCATGCGCCACCACGCCCGGCAAATTTGGGATTTTTATAATCTTTATGCCTCTGCCTCATAAATAACTGGATTATAGTCCCCCCACTCTTGCCCCAGGCCTTGCCATCTTACAAGCATTTAAAAGTCTACCAGTCAGAAGTATTGATGAGTAGGAGCTCTGGTGTAATACTTGGAAAACAGTTGGTATTACCTGATAAGTCAAATGGTTCCCTTTGACATAGTATTTCTACTTTTGAGGAATGAAAAAAATCCATGCCATGTTTAGAGAAGCATTGTTTGGCATAGCCAGGAACAAGCTAAGAATAAGGATCCACCTACAGTAGGCCACATAGGCTATGGCACACTCTTAACAACAAAATACTGCACACTAGGATAAAATTGCCATGTGGTCGTGGCCAAGTATCATATAGATGTATTCCATAAGCATGGCAACTGAAAGAAACCAGCCACTGAGACTATAATATCATTTTAATCATGTAAGTTCAAAAGTCTTGTTCAGAAGTAGATGGATAGTAAAACAGAAGCGACTCATCACAACACAAAGGACAGAGCAGAAGCACCTGGTACGTGAAATAGGATGCAGTGGTTAGAGACTGCAAAGAAAATTGACCTGCCTGGATTTTAGTGCGCCCAAGCTGGGCACAAAATGACAAAGAAGTAGCTGGGGCCATGTGAGAAAGGTGGATTTGAAGGCACTGGGCTGAACATGAAAAGGTAGTTTGAGGCTACTGTGTATGGGGACTGAAGGTATATGAAGGCAGGTTACAGATTTTAGAAAACCCAGTAGCCTGTAAATAGAAAGATGAGATGGAGAAAAAACAGTGCAGTTTGAGATCTCAGCTTTTCTAGGTTTCCAGAGTAAGAGTGCTCAGTGTAGACTGGGATTTCAGCTTCCTTTTCTGACACAGGGCATGTCAATAGTGAAGCAACTTGGGGTAGTTCTAAGATGGGTTTGAGCCTTTCTGTATTTAATGAAGTGTCTGGCACCATACTTAAATTTAAGTCTGGGCTCACAAAAGAAGAAAAACACATGGGGAGAAAATCCAAAGATATGGAAAATTGTTCAGGTTGGATGCTAGGGGGTCCCTCACCGGCATACTGGAAAGCAGTTTCATTGGGGCAGAAGTCAAATACAAGTCAGTTAAAAGATCAGGCTACAGCTGTGCACATCTTTAATCCCAGTAGCCTGGGGGCAGAGGCGAGTAGATCTCAGTGTGTTCAAGGCCAACCTGATCTACAGAATGAGTTCCAGGACAGCCAGGGCTACACAGAGAAATCCTGTCTCAGGGATGGGAGGAAACCAAGGGGACTAAGAAGCAACTAAGGAGAACAAAACTGAGGGACCTTCAGATGGGAAAATTATTGCTTTCCCACCAGGAACCACATTAGCAACATTAAGACTAGAAGAAACTGAGGTAGCCCATGCTATAGACTCTGGCAAGGAGCTGTGGTACTAAGAACAAAGAATTTAAAAAAGAATTAACACAACTTCCTAAGTGTCATTCAGCAAGTGACACCTTCTACAAAACTTTCCTTCCACTTGTAACTGGCCAGACTGTTAATCACACATATCTCTTACTTTCTATTTAAACCCTACCCTCATGTCAGGACCCCAAAGATAGACTTTGTGGGCATGGGCTCCTGGATGTCTTTGTCCCTATTGCCAGTGTGGCCACTTTAAACATCTCCTTTTTCTGCTTTTCACTATGAATTTGGCTCTTTTGTTGGGGGTGGATAGCTGAAACTGACTTGTTGGGACTGAGGCCCCTCAATCTCTTTCTCATCTTAGATCTTCTACTCTAAGATCCACTCCCCTATGGTATATGCCATTCTCAGTCGAAACTGTGTGCTGTGTGTCTTTCTTCCTCGGCTTCTTGGCTGTAATGCACAACAGGGTATCTGACATGTGATTAGCGTGCAGTCTATATTCATTTGAATCCATACATGGGGGAAAGGATGATCAGGAAGTGTGAGAGTTGTAAAGAAAGGAGAAAGAATGGATAACTTGTGAGCGATTAGACCAGAAAACAGTGGGCTTTAGGGAGGGAAAGAAGCCCGTGGAGAACAAAGTCACCTATAGGAAAAGTGGGAGTGCATAAGACAAGGCTCCAGAGTGAGGCTGAGCTGTGGAGCACAGGCTGAGAATCAGCAGAATAGCTCAGCAGGCTATCCCCACTTAGGCCAGTGCACAGGGAGAGGAATGGGATTTGTTTAATTATTTTTTCTTTTATTGAAAATAGATTTTTTCCACATAATATATCCCTCCCATGACTCCCCCAGAATTTTCTTCCCTCCCCTCCTATCCAGATCCATACCTTTTCTCTCTGCCACAGTCTCTGTGAGGTCACGTGTGCCAACCCTGCTGTGTTTAGAAGGCCTTGATCCATGGATATCCTCCATCCCCTCTGGCTCTTGTTTTTTTTTTTTCTTTTTATTCTTCTCTCATATATTATCCCAGTTGCAATTTCCCTTCTCTCTCCTTCTTCCAGTCTCCTTCCCCAGGTCCACCCTTCCTTCTCACAGAGAAGAGCAGGCCTTCCAGGGACATCAACCAAAAATAGAATAATAAGCTACAATACAATCAGACACATACCATCATGTCAAGGCTGGGCCAGGCAGTCCAGTAGGAGGATAGCAAAAGAGTCATCCCCATGTTAGGATTTCCATAAGAACACCAAGCTACTCAGCCATAACATATATGCATAGGGCCTAGGTCACAGACACCTGCAGGCTCTCTGATCTCTGAGAGACCACTTCAGTTCATCAATCAATTGATTCTGTGGGTTCTATCGTTCTGGTGTTCTTGACTTCTCTGGTTCTTCTCATCCTTCCTCCCCGCCTCTGCAGGACCTCCTGAGCTCCACCTGATGTTTGGCTATGGGACTCTGCATCCAGATGAAGTGTCTTTTGCATCTTTGATGAGGATTCTGCTAGACATTAGCCCCAACACACTCTGCAGGCAGGACATACTGTAGGTCAAAGGTTTTGTGGCTCAGTTGGTGTCCCAATCCCTCCACTTGAGCCCTTGTCTGGTTACAAAAGATGGAAGGTTTAGGCTCTGTGTCCCACATTATTAGAAGTCTTTGCTAGGGTTCCTCTCATAGATTCTATGGAGTTTCCACTGCACTGGGTTTCCACCTCACTCCTGAAATGTCCCCAGTGCCAGCCATTTCTCCCAGTATTTTCTCTCTCCCTCCCCCTGTCCCACCTGATCACATCTGTTCCCATCACCAGCGGTCCCATAGTCCACCCATGAAATCTGTTTCCCTTTCCCAGAGAGATCTTTTTGTTCTCTCATAAGCTTAACTTACTTAACTTCTTTGGGTCTGTAAATTGTAGCATGGTTGGTTATCCTGTACTTTATGACTAATATCCACTTATAAGTGAGTACATACCATGCATGCATGTCTTTTCAGGTCTGGGTTACCTTGCTAGGGATGGGTTGTTTTTGTTTGTTTGTTTGTTTGTTTGTTTGTTTGTTTTTTCTACTTCCATCCATTTTCCTGAAAATTTTATGATGTCATTATTTTTAATAGCTGTAAATGTTCCACATTTTCTTTATTCGTTGGTTGAGGAACATCTAAGTTGTTTCCAGTTTCTGGCTATTATGAATAAAGCTGCTATGAACATAGTGGAGCAAGTGTCCTTGTGATAGAATGCACCACAGTTTTCTGAGGAACCACCATACTGACTTGCAAAGTGGTTGTTCAAGTTTGCACTTCCACCAGCAGTGGAGGAGAGTTCCACTTGCTCCACATCCTTACCAGCATGAGCTTTCACTTGCATTTTTTATCTTAGTCATCCTGGCAGGTATAAGATGAAATCTCAGTTGTTTTGATTTGGATTTCTTTGATAGCTAAGGATTGAAAGAACAATACTCAAGCTTTGCATGGAAAAATAAATCTCCAAGATAGCTAAAGCAGTCCAGAACAGTAATAGAACTTCTGGAGGTATCACCATCCCTAAATCTGTACTACAGAGCAAAGATGATTTAAAAAAAAACTACATGGTATTGGCATAAAAATAGACAGGTTGATCATTGGAATTGAATCAGAGACTGAGAAATAAATCCACAAGTCTATGGACACTTGATTTTTGATCAAAACCAAGAAGCTAAAACCACACAATGGAGGAAAAGACAGCATCTTCAACAAATGGTGCTGGTGTAAAAGGATGTTTGCATGTAGAAGAATGCAAATAGATCCATATTTATCACCCTTCACAAAACTCAAGTCCAAGTGGATCAAAGACAACATAAAACCAGATACATAGAAGAGAAAGTGGGGAAGAGTCTTAAATGCATTGGCACAGGAGACAGCTTACTGAAACAGTATAATAGCTCAAGCACTAAGACCGACAATTAATAAATGGGGCCTTATGAAACTGAAAGGGTTTTGAAAGTCAATAGGACAAGACAGCAACCTACAGAATAGGAAAGATCTTCACGAATTCTATATCTAACAGGACTAATTTCTAAAATATCTAAAGAACTCAAGAAACTAGACAACAACAAACCACATGACTCAATTTTAAAAGTAGAGTACAGATCTAAACAGAGTAATCTCAAATGGCCAAGAAGCACTTAAAGAAATATTCACACCCTCTGGCTCTTATACTCTTCTGCCTCTTCCTCAGGGTTCCCTGAGCCTGGAACCCTGATGGAAAGCATTACTTTTAGGGCTGAGTGTTCCAAGGTCTCTGTATATTGTCTGTATATTATTATCTGTATATTGTCTGGATGTGGGTCTCTATATTTGTTCCTATCTGCTACAAGAAGAAGTTTCTCTGTTGATGGCTGAGGAAGACACTGATCTATGAGTATAACAGAATGTCATTAGAAGTCATTTTATGGCTATATTCTTTAAGTAGAACAGTATTATTTGGTTTCACACTAGGTCTCTGCATGATCTAGTCTCGGACTCTTGGTCACCCAAGCAGGGTCAAGCATGGATTCCATCTCATGGAGTGGCCTTGAGTCAGATCAGATATTGGTTAGTTACCCCCATAAGCTTTGTGCTGCCATTGCCCTAGCATATCCTTGAATGCAGGAAACCATTGTAAGTGGAAGGGTTTATAGGTGGGTTGGTGTTCATATTTCTCCTTTGTAGTATGCAGAGTACCTTTTGGTACCAAGAACACTAGAATGTAGAGGTGAAGGCTCTAGGTAGGTACCAGACAGACTTCTCCATGTTTAGGCATTCAGTGGGTTATGTAGGTGTTATCTTCAGCCATGGGACCTGAGTGTCAGTTTGTGGAGAGCAACCTATTGTAGGCATATACATTTTTTTAAAAATATTTTTTATTATTACGTATTTTCCTCAATTACATTTAGAATGCTATCCCAAAAGTCCCCCATACCCTCCCCCCCACTTCCCTACCCACCCATTCCCATTTTTTGGCCCTGGCATTCCCCTGTACTGGGGCATATAAAGTTTGTGTGTCCAATGGGCCTCTCTTTCCAGTGATGGCCGACTAGGCCATCTTTTGATACATATGCAGCTAGAGTCAAGAGCTCCGGGGTACTGGTTAGTTCATAATGTTGTTGCACCTACTGGGTTGCAGATCTCTTTAGCTCCCTGGATACTGTCTCTAGCTCCTCCATTGGGGGCCCTGTGCTCCATCCAATAGCTGACTGTGAGCATCCACTTATGTGTTTGCTAAGGCCCCGGCCTAGTCTCACAAGAGACAGCTACATCAGGGTCCTTTCAGCAAACGCTTGCTAGTGTATGCAATGGTGTCATCGTTTGGAGGCTAATTATGGGATGGATCCCTGGATATGGCAGTCTCTAGATGGTCCATCCTTTTGTCTCAGCTCCAAACTTTGTCTCTGTAACTCCTTCCATGGGTGATTGTTTCCAATTCTAAGAAGGGGCAAAGTGTCCACACTTTGGTCTTCGTTCTTCTTCAGTTTCATGTGTTTTGCAAATTGTACCTTATATCTCGCTATACTAAGTTTCTGGGCTAATGTCCACTTATCAGTGAGTACATATCATTTGAGTTCTTTTGTGATTGTGTTACCTCACTCAGGATGATGCCCTCCAGGTCCATCCATTTGCCTAGGAATTTCATAAATTCATTCTTTTTAATAGCTGAGTAGTACTCCATTGTGTAAATGTACCACATTTTTTGTATTGTAGGCATATACATTTTACAACCTACTTTCAATACGGATTCAACCTCTCCTCTAGCCCACCACCCAACAGAGGTAGTGGAAGAGAAACGTTATTAGGATGTCAGGGAAGTGCACCTGTTCAGAAATAGTTCATTGAGGGCAAGCTTGATCTTCTTTGGCAGCAGTTTAGTCCCATAGCAAACACCAAATGTGACTCAGCAGTGGCAGTCCAGTCCTCTAGGCAGGCAGACACCAGGCACAAAACAGCTTCAGTCCAGTCCTTTCAGAAGGCAAACAGTAGGCACGAAACAGCAGCTGTAGTTCAATCCTGAAGAAACAGCCAGTCTCTCCAACTGGCCTGAGGCAGCAAGCTGCTGCAGGAATCTGGAGAGCAGTACTCACGTGAGTTTTTCTCAATGACAGCATCATCACAAATTGAATTCAACAATGCTATGTAAGGTAAACCAATACATGCATGTCAGAAGCAAAAAATCGTGAGATGGAACAAATCAAACCAAGGCTCAGTGCTCGTCTCCCACTGTCTGTAGGGTCATATTTATATTCTTTCATCAAGCTTTCTTTCCTGTGTCTGCTCCAGGAAAACATCCTTTCACCATGTCTGCTTCAGGAAAACATTCTTTCACCTGTGTGCTCCAGCCAAACATCATTTGATGTAACTAATTTTCCAAAGAACTAGAAGTTTGCACTTCAGCTTATAGTTTTGGCAATAGCCTTGGCTATTTAGGGTTTCTCATGGGGCCTCTTTATTCAACAACTCAATTAGATGTAACCCATCCTGGTACTGAAATCTTTATTTGGTGACAGGAGATGTCACCCCTGCTATTTGGTGATTTCATTTAGATCGCCTTCATATATGTATATATCTTAGGAAACTTCTACTATATTAGGTTTGCATAAGATGGCCCTTAGTTATGTCTCTTCCCATATTCCTCCCTCTTCCCTCTCTGCCCTTCCCCTACAGACTTGATCCTCCTGTTCCATTCCAGCACGCTGTCTCATGCACCCATAACTAAGTGCTCTATTTCCCTTTCTTAGGCAGATCCATCTGCCCTTCAACTAGTCCTTTAATTGAACTAGAGAGCTGCTCATCTAAAAAAGGAGCAGATTCAGATCTTTCCAAAGCATCCTTCCCTCTTTAGTGTCCAGCAAGTTGATAATATATGGAGAAGGAGGAGGGACAAAGGTAGTCGGGAATTGTGGAGCTCAGGTAGTCAGCCACAGATCTGTGATATCCCATTGTTGCCATCCTTTGCATGCTTCTTTTTTTATTAGATATTTTCTTTATTTACATTTCAAATGTTATCCCCTTTCCCCTTTCCCCCTCTGAAAGCCCCATATCCCATCCCCCTCCCTTGCTCCCCCACCTACCCACCCACTCCTGTTTTCCTGGCATTCCCCTACATTGGAGCATTGAGCCTTCACAGAACCAAGGGCCTCTCTCCCCATTGATGTTCAACAAGGCCATCCTCTGCCACATATGCAGCTGGAGTCACAAGTTCCACCACGTGTACTCTTTGGTTGGTGTTTTAGTCCCTGGGAGCTCTGGGTATACTGGTTGGTTCATATTGTTGTTCCTCCTATGGGACTGCAAACCCCTTCAGCTCCTTGGGTCCTTTCTCTATCTCCTCCATTGGGGACCCTGTGCTCAGTCCAATGTTTGGCCAAGAGCATCCACCTCTGTATTTGTCAGGTACTGGCAGTGCCTCTCAGGAGACAGCTATATCAGTCTCCTGTCAGCAAGCAGTTTTGTTGGCATCCACACTAGTGTCTGGGTTTGGTAACTGTATCTGGGATGGATCCTCAGGTGGGATAGTCTCTGGATGGCCTTTCCTTCAGTCTCTGCTCCACACTTTGTCTCTGTATCTCCTCCCATGGGTATTTTGTTCTCCCTTCTAAGAAAGACCAAAGTATCCACACTTTGTTCTTCCTTCTTCTTGAGCTTCGTGTAGTCTGTGAATTGTGTCTTGGGTATTGCAAGCTTCTGGGCTAATATCCACTTATCAGTGAGTACATATTGTGTGTGTTCTTTTGTGATTGGGCTACCTCACTCAAGATGATATCCTCCAGATCCATCCATTTGCCTAAGAATTTCATAAACTCATTGTTTTTAATAGCTGAGTTGTGTAAATGTACCACATTTTTTGTATCTATTCCTCTGTTGAAGGACATCTGGGTTCTTTCCAGCTTCTGGCTATTATAAATATGGCTGCTATGAACATGGTGGAGCATGTGTCCTTATTACATGTTGAAGCTTCTTCTGGGTATATGCCTAGGAGTGGTACAGCTGGGTCCTCAGGTAATACTATGTCCAACTTTCTGAGGAACGGCCAGACTGATTTCCAGAGTGCCTAGTTCATAGCAGCCTTGCATGCTTATTCAGTGTTTGGGGGCTCAAGCTCTTGTTAAGATGATGAGTTGATTTAATTTCTGCTGTTGTCAGCCTTCTATTCCTCCAGGGGCATCTGAGCTGGGTGAGAGGGTTAATTCAGAACTAACAGTGTGTATACACTGACTCCTTTTCACAATATGGAGTACGAGGATCTTTGTAACACAGAATATCAATGTGTTACATCTGTCCCTTCTGTCCACTATCAGAACCATGGATAATGGCCATTTAGAAAAAAGATTCAGATGAAGAAACATTTGTAGAGGGCTGTGTTAGGCATAAAATACCTCCCCAAAGATGTCTATACAAGTCTTAGTTTGGGTTTTACTGCTGTGAAGAGACATTATGACCGTGGCAATTATTTCATAAAGGAAAACATTTCATTGAAGCTAGTTTACAGTTTCAGAGGTTTAGTCCATTATCACCATGGTGGGAAGCATGGCAGCATGCAGGCAGACATGGTGCCAGAGAAAGGGCTGAGAGTTCTATGTCTTGCAGCAAGCAGGAAGAGACTGAAACACGCATAAGTCTGTGTGGGCCGTTCCTATTCAAACCACCACAGGGTCCTAGTTTCCAGAACCTGTAACAAAGTGAGGAAATCGGGTTGCAGACAGAATTAAAGTTGGTATTATTTGTATCTAAACTGCCCCTACTCCCAACCTCAACCCACCTTGTTTGTGAAAGGCTTGGTCCTCAATGCAGCATTGCTTAGAGGTGGGGAATTGGAAGGTGATAAGATCATCAGGGTTCTGCCCTCACCAAGGGACTTATTCTATTCTCAGATTCATGGTTGCATGGGCTACCAGGAGCTTGGGGGAACTTTAGAAAACGGGGGACATTGTAGGAAATAGGTCACTGCCCTCTTTTTCCTCCCTTCCTGCCCCCTGCCTCCTCCTCCTTTCTCTCTGTCCTTGCTGGCTGCCTTCTCACCATGAACTTTTGCTTCACCACAGGTCAAGATACCATTGGGCCTAGTGAGCATGGATTGAATCATGGGCCAGATGAGCCTCAATAAGTCATTTTTCCTTTAATTTCCCCAAGTATTTTGTCACAGCTCTGAAAAGCTAACCAAAGCTAATCAACCGACTTTGAGATGAGGTTATTCTGGAAGTTTCAAGTGTCCTGACATAGCTGTAAGTGTTTTTAAAAGTATAAGAGGGAGACAGTCTGTGTCAATCTTGACACTTGAAAAAGCCTGGCCTGGCCAGGCCTGGCTGTCTATGAGAATGGAGAGGGTGTGATCAGGAAGTTAAGTAGCATCTAGATGTTAGAAAAGGCCAGGGGACAGATTGCCTCTACTACTCCCAAAAGGAGTGCGGCCGTGCAGAATCCTTAACTTTATCTGAGTGATGTATCTCTCTTCTGCCCTCCAGAACACACCATGCTAATATTGCTGTGATTTGTTAGAGCAACCACAAGTACAAAGCAGAGAGAAGATAGAAAAGGCTTCTGCCTGCTTTGTTCAGTGCTCCATGCACCCTCCCCCCCCCCCCCATCCAACTGCAATGGCAGAGGGCCTCAAGGAGACTTGCACTGGTTTAGAGCAGAGGTAGGGAACTTCACACTGTCTCTAGCAACCTCTGTGCCATACAGTTCAAATTTGTATCACCTCAGGAAACAGGCTCACAATGACATAACATGTTCTTTAGGAACTCCACCAGAACCTCAGGCTAGAAAAACAAAAACAAACAAACAAACAAACAAAAAGAACAGCAATGGCTTGTGCTGTAAGATCGAGAATCAACAAATGGGATCTCATGAAACTGCAAAGCTTCTGTAAGGCAAAAGACACCGTCAATAAGACAAAAAGACCACCAACAGATTGGGAAAGGATCTTTACCTATCCTAAATTAGATAGAGGACTAATATCCAATATATATAAAGAACTCAAGAAGCTGGACTCCAGAAAATCAAATAACCCCATTAAAAAATGGAGCTCAGAGCTAAACAAAGAATTCTCACCGGAGGAATACTGAATGTCTGAGAAACACCTGAAAAAATGTTCAACATCCTTAATCATCAGGGAAATGCAAATCAAAACAACCCCGAGATTCCCCACCTCACACCAGTCAGAATGGCTAAGATCAAAAATTCAGGTGACAGCAGATGCTGACGAGGATGTGGAGAAAGAGGAACACTCCTCCATTGTTGGTGGGATTGCAAGCTTGTACAACCACTCTGGAAATCAGTCTGGCAGTTTCTCAGAAAATTGGACATGGTACTACCAAAGGATCCCACAATACCTCTCCTGGGCATATATCTAGAAGATGTTCCAACTAGTAAGAAAGAAACATTCTCCACTATGTTCATAGCAGCCTTATTTATAATAGCCAGAAGCTGGAAAGAACCCAGATGCCCCTCAACAGAGGGATGGATACAAAAAATGTGGTACATTTACACAATGGAGTACTACTCAGCTATTAAAAAGAATGAATTTATGAATTATGGTTGGACCTGGAGGGCATTATCCTGAGTGAGGTAACCCAATCACAAAAGAACTCACATGATATGTACTCACTGATAAGTGGATATTAGCCCAGAAACCCAGAATACCCAAGATATAAGTTATAATTTGCAAAACACATGAAACTCAAGAAGGAAGACCCAAGTGTGGACTCTTTGCCCCTTCTTAGAATTGGGAACAAAACACCCATGGAAGGAGTTACAGAGACAAAGTTTGGAGCTGAGACAAAAGGATGCACCATCTAGTGACTGCCATATCCAGAGATCCACCCCATAATCAGCCTCCAAACGCTGACACCATTGCATACACTAGCAAGATTTTGCTGAAAGGACCCTGATATAGCTGTCTCTTGAGAGACTATGCCGGGGCCTAGCAAACACAAGTGGATGCTCACAGTCAGTTATTGGATGGATCACAGGGCCCCCAATGGAGGAGCTAGAGAAAATACCCAAGGAGCTAAAGGGAACTGCAACCCTATAGGTGGAACAACATTATGAACTAACCAGTACCCCGGAGCTCTTGACTCTAGCTGCATATGTATCAAAAGATGGCCTAGTAGGCCATCACTGGAAAGAGAGGCCCATTGGACTTGCAAACTTTATATGCCCCAGTACAGGGGAATGCCAGGGCCAAAAAGTGGGAATGGGTGGGTAGAGGAGTGGGGGGAGGGTATGGGGGACTTTTGGGATAGCATGGGAAATGTAAATGAGGAAAATACCTAATAAAGAAAAAAGGAAAAAAAATTTTAAAAACATGTGTCTTATATGCCTGAAACTATTACACAGAGATTGAAATTCCCCTCAACATACACATGTGTTTTGCTATGTAGCCCTTGTTGGCTAGCCCATAACTTGCCATGTGGACCAGGCTGGCCTTGAAGTGGTAACAATCCTCCTTCCTTTGCCTTCCATAAAGTGAGGTTATAGACATGTGCCAACATGTGTGGCTTACAAAGAACACTGAAGAGTCGAAAATAATCTAACCTTATTTATTTATTTATTTATTTATTTATTTATTTATTTATTCACTTTACACCTCCAAATCAGCATCCCCTCTCCTCCCAGTACCCCTCACACAGATCATCCTCTCATTTCCTTCTCCCCTTCTCCTCTGACAAGGAGGAAGCCCTTACTCCCACCCTGGCACATCAAGTCACTACAAAACTAGGCACATCCTGTCCCACTGAAGCCAGAAAAGGCTGCCCAGCTAGGAGAATGGGGTCTATACACAGGCAACAGAGTTAGGGATAGCCCACACTTCAGTTGTTGGGGAACCTGCATGAAGACTAAGAGGCATATCAGCTACATATGTGCAGGAGGCCTAAGTCTAGCCTGTGCTTGCTCATTGGTTTGTGCTTTAATCTCAGGTTAGTGGATTCTCTTGGTCTTCCTGTGGAGTTCCTCTCCTTTTTGGGTCCTTCAATCCTTCCCCCAACTCTTCCACTAGACTCCCTGAGCTCCATCTAATATTTGACCGTGTCTGTATCTGTTTCCCTTGGCTACTGGGTGGAGCCTCTCAGAGGAGAGTTACACTAGACCTGTGTCTGCAAGCATAACAGAATATCATTAATAGTGGCAGGGGTTGGCTCTCTCACATGAGATGTGTCTCAGGATGGGCCAGACATTGGTTGGTTATTCCCTCAGTCTCTGCTCTATATTTGTCCCTGTACATCTTACACATTTTGGGTTGAAGGTTTTGTGTGTGGATTGCTGTCCTTATCTCTCCACTGGGAGTCCTGCCTGGCTACAGGAAGTGGCCACTTCAGGAACCATATCCCCCACTGCCAGGAGTCTCAGAGTCACCTCCATAGACTCCCCAGGGCCTTCCCTCGTTCCCAAGTCTCTGACTGGAGTTCCATCATAGATTTTAATGGGAGGTGAAAGTATTTCAGGAAGATCACCTGCTAATTATTAGCTTGTCCTATGATGGCTCCTGATAACAGGTCTTAGAGATGCCCTCTGCCCACCCACCGCCAAGTTCTATTCTCTCACCTGATCTCCCTACACGTGATCCCCCCCCAAATTCTCCCCTTTCCCTCTCCCACCCAGATCCCTCCCTCCATCCACACTGGATATCTTTTCATATTTCCCTTTCTGAGAAGGATTCAACCATCTTCCCTTTGACCCTTCTTGTTATCTGGCTTCTTTGGTTCTATGGATTGCAGTCTAACTAACCTGATTTTTTTTTATTATGTATTTTCCTCAATTACATTTCCAATGCTATCCCAAAAGTCCCCCATACCCTCCCCCCCCCACTTCCCTACCCACCCATTCCCATTTTTTTTTTTGGCCCTGGCGTTCCCCTGTACTGGGGCATATAAAGTTTGTGTGTCCAATGGGCCTCTCTTTCCAATGATGGCCGACTAGGCCATCTTTTGATAAATATGTAGCTAGAGTCAAGAGCTCCTGGGTACTGGTTAATTCATAATGTTGTTCCATCTATAGGGTTGCAGGTCCCTTTAGCTCCTTGGGTACTTTCTCTAGCTCCTCCATTGGGAGCCCTGTGATCCATCCAATAGCTGACTGTGAGCATCTACTTCTGTGTTTGCTAGGCCCCGGCATAGTCTCTCAAGAGACAGCTATATCTGGGTCCTTTCAGCAAAATCTTGCTAGTGTATGCAATGGTGTTAGCGTTTGGAAGCTGATTATGGGGTGGTGCAAGGTAACCCAATCACAAAGGAACTCACACATAACTCACACATGTACTCACTGATAAGTGGATATTAGCCCAAAACTTAGGATACCCAAGATGTAAGATACAATTTGCCAAACGCATGAAACTCTAGAAGAATGAAGACCAAAGTGTGGACACTGTGCCCCTTCTTAGAATTGGGAACAAAACACCCATGGAAGGAGTTACAGAGACAAAGTTTGGAGCTGTGACAAAAGGATGGACCATCTAACCTGATTTTTTAAGTGGAATAAAACAGGTAAAATATTTGAATGGACACCTTACTAGCACGCGCATGCACACACACACATACACAAACCCAGGGTTGGCATTTATCTATGTCTACTATATATAACCTGTATATGTAATTTCCTAACATTGCAGGTAGAATATAATACACTCCACTCCATGTGCCATCAGGGAAATGAAAATACAATGATACACAGCAGAGCACCTACTAGAGTGAGCAACAGCAATCCTAGGGAGAGTATGAAGCAATACCAACTTTGTTTTCTTTGTTGCTGAGAAAAAACATGGTGTAAGCACTTGGAGAGACAGTTCAGTGATATCTTATGCAGCTGATCATAGCCTTGGCATATGAATCAGCAATCATAAATTTGGAAGCTAACCAGATGGATTTGAAAACTTATGCCCAGGCACAACCCTTATATAAATGTTTGAAGCAGCTGTCACATGTTTATCAGAGAGTTGCCACAATTCAGTTTAAAAAGTATAAGTGAGGAAATGTAAAAGAAACTGTGGTACATCCACACAATGGAATATTATTCAGTGCTTAAAAGCAATGAGCTCTCTAGCCATGGCAGCACATAAAATCCAAATTAGTGCTGCCCATGTGCACTGTTGGACTATCCACTAAAACATGATTAACTTACTAGGGTCCATGCCCCCTTTAACACCACCAACTGCCAATAACTCTTCAACTAGGGGTGAAAGTTGACTCCCTCCCCCCTGTTAACAGCCACCAACTGTCAATAACTCTTCAACTAGGGGTGAAAGTTGACTTCCTCCCCCCTGTTAACAGCCACCAACTGCCAATAACTCTTCAACTAGGGGTAAAAGTTGACTCCCTCCCCCCTGTTAACGGCCACTAACTGCCAACTAGGGGTGAGGACCCCTTGCCCCTCCTCGACTCATGCAGTAATTTTGACTGGCTTGATTGTGTGCTAGTCTTGTGCAGGCAATCACAGTACAGTGTACTTTCTACTCTGTTTTTTTTTCTGAAACATGAAACTGTTTAAAGACAAATTAATGATTTTTCTAAAAGGAATGTTATGTGTTTAGTCTAAACTGATGTTTAGCAATGACTATTTCAGATAATCTTGCTCAAGTTTTTAGTCCAAATGCATCCTTAGGTCAAGGTCACTGAATGGCCTCTGGTTTGGAATCAGTGTTTTAGTTTGCCCTTTTCTGTTGTTATACAGACCATGACCAAAAACACCTTGGGGAGGAAAGATTTTGTTTGACTTACCCTTCCATGTAAAAGTCCATAACTGGGGAAAGCTAAGGCAGTAACCATAAAGGCTAGAGGCCGTAAAGAAGTGCTTCTCACTGGTTTGCTCTTCATGGCTTGCTCAACCTGTTTTTGTATACCATCCAGGACCATCTGCCCTGGGGAAGCACTGGCCCCAGTGACCTGGGTCTACCCACCAAACAACCATTAATTAAAAAAAAAAAAAACCTACAGAGTTGCCTACAGGCCAATCTGATAGAGGAGAATCTTCCTCTTTCCAGATGACCCTGGCCTGTGTCAGGTTGACCTGGGTATGGGACTAACTATCACAATCAGCTCCTTCTGCAAACCTTTGATTTGGGGAGTTTGCACAGAAGGACTTTTTATTTGCCCCTAGACTTGTAGAGGCAGTGCCTAAGAGAAGGAAGTCAGTCATCATGTGGGTTGGAAAATCAAAACATAAACATTTTAGTGTGGCTTCTAAAACCTCAACATGCGTAAGTGATGCTACACCATGTAATTGCGTCTTTTCTCCAAATGCACTTCTTTAAGCACTGTCAATGTTGAAGTAAGGCTTTGTGGTAACTCTGCCTGACCAGAGTCACAATGTAAATCCTTGTCAGTAGAGGGCTCTGAAGGTACAATGGAGAAGATTTGTGCAGGGTTCTTCTGAGACAGAGTCTCATTATGTATGCAAACCAGGCTGGCCATAAACTGGTAATCCTCCTACCTTCCTTCCTCCACCTCTCAAGTGCTGCCATTACAGGCTTGAGTCAGTACACTTGGCTTGAACTGAGTTTTATGAGACTCTGATGTGCCTCATCGGTTAGACTTCTGCAAAGCCAGCTTTCTCCAGTGCTAGGCTTCTATGAGCAAAGTTGTTGCACATAGAAACAGTGCTGCAGGCATCCCTCTCTTCATTTCCCTTCTCTTCCCATTCCTGGCCTTTTAAGACAGGGTCTTTCTTTTTAGCCAACATTGGCCTCAAACTCAAGATCCTCCTGCCTCAGCCTTCAGAACACTGAGAATGCAGTCATTTTTCACTGTGCCTGCACATTATGTCCTTTAATTACTCTGTTCGGATTCCTTGATACCTTCGGCAAAACTCAGAAGTCAACAGATCCTCAGTGGGTGAGTGAAATTGCAAACTACATTAGTTACATACAATAAAATATTAATAACACAAAGATGATGATCTACCAACTTATAGAAAAACATGGAGGAACCAAACTGAGTGCTAGGTTTTCTATAAATCTAAAAGTTTGCCTGGGGATCCATCGCATAAACAACCACCAAACCCAGACACTATTGCAGATGTCAACAAGATTTTGCGGACAGGACCCTGATATAGCTGTCTCCTGAGAGGCTATGCCAGTGCCTGGCAAATACAGAAGTAGATACTCACAGTCATCTATTGGATGGAACACAGGGCCCCCAATGAAGGAGCTAGAGAAAGTACCCAAGGAACTGAAGGGGTCTGCAATCCTATAGGAGGAGCAACAATGTGAACTAACCAGTAACCCCAGAGCTCCCAGGCACTAAACCACCAACCAAAGAATACACATGGTTGGACTCATGGCTCCAGCTGCATATGTAGCAGAGGATGCCGAGTTGGCCATCAATGGGATGAGAGGCCCTTGGTCTTGCAAAGAGTATATGCCGTAGTATAGGGGAATGCCAGAGCCAGGAAGCAGGAGTGGGTGGGTTGGGGAACAGGGTGGGGGGGGAGATAGGGGACTTTTGGAAAGAAAACTAATAAAGGGGATAGCATTTGAAATGTAAATGAAGAAAATATCTAACAAAAATAAATAAATAAATAAATAAATAAATAAATAAATAAATAAATAATAAAAGTTCACCATTAATGATCAAAGTGAATCTAGAGCTGGAGAGATGGCTTAGTGGTTAAGAGTACTCATTGCTCTTGCAGAGGACCTAAGTTCAACTCCCAGAACCCACATGGCAGGTCACAACTGTAACTCCAAAGATCAGATGATCTCAGATGACTGTGTACACTAGGCATGCACATGGTACACACATACACACACACACATGCATATACAGGATAATAAAATAAATCTAGAAAATTTAAACAAATATAAACCCAAATTTCTTAGTAACTGAACAATTAAACTCTTGCCTAGTAATCTCAGAGAACCAGCAACTGATTTCACAAAAAGTTCTGTGTGTACCAAATGTCCTTCAGTAGTTAGAGAATAGACAAAACCCCATATACACCATCCCTGATCCCTGGGAATATTGCTTGGCAATAAAGAAAAACCAGCTCTTCTTTTATAATTTTATATGCACAGTAAGTCAGATAACCACCCCCACCCGTGTGTGTGTGTGTGTGTGTGTGTGTGTGTGTGTGTGTGTATTAAAATGTACCAGTAGCAAAGACATTACAACACCTGGTGGTCCCTATAAAATGAATATTTTTGAAATGACAGAAGTATGAAAATGAAAAAACAGATCAAGGGCATGGAGAAGGGTGAGCAGGGTTTGTGGGCGGACTGCGGAGGGTGAGCGAGCAGAAGCAACACAGCTTCTGGGACAGACCCCTTTCAGGGCTCCAGACATCCAGGTACCTTCCCCGCCAGAGGAGAGTGTCTGAATGGTAGGGCTCTGACTTTAGGGGCAGGCAAGGGAGCCATCTTGTGTCCCGGGTCCCTTGGAGACCAGTCTGCACAGGTTGGCTCACAGACTGCGAAGGGTGAGTGAGAAAACTGCAGAAGCAACACAACTTCTGGGACAGACCCCGTTTTGGCTCCAGACATCCGGGCACCTTTCCTCACCAGAGGAGAGGTGGCCGCCTGGGATGGCTCTGACATCCAGAGCAGGTGAGAGAGCCATCTTGTGTCCCAGGTCCCTCAGAGACCAGTCTGTGCAGGGGAGCTTTCAGGATGCAGAGGCAACACATCTTCTGGGACAGGCCCTGTTTCAGGCCTTCATCTTCAGCCAGGAGGCAGGTCTGAACTCCAGACCTCTGTGTACCTTCCCTGCAAGAGGAGAGCTTGCCTGCAGAGAGTACTCTGACCACTGAGACTCAGGAGAGAGCTGGACTCCCAGGACTGCTGACAGAGGTTAACAGAACACAGGAGGAACAATCTGCAACCAGAGACAACTATAACAACTAACTCCAGAGATTACCAGATGGCGAAAGGCAAATGTAAGAATCTTACTAACAGAAACCAAGACCACTCACCATCATCAGAACTCAGCACTCCCACCTCAGCCAGTCCTGGATACCCCAACACACCCAAAAAGCAAGACTCGGATTTGAAATCATATCTCATGATGCTGGTAGAGGACTTTAAGAAGGGCATTAATAACTCACTTAAAGAAATACAGGAGAAAACTGCTAAAGAGGTAGAGGTCCTTAAAGAATTACAGGAAAACACAACTAAACAGGTGGTGGAATTGAACAAAGCCATCCAAGACCTAAAAAGGGAAATAGAAACAATAAAGAAAACCCAAAGTGAGACAACTCTGGAGATAGAAACATTAGGAAAGAAATCAGGAACCATAGATGCGAGCATCAGCAACAGAATACAAGAGATGGGAGCGAGAATCTCAGGTGCAGAAGATTCCATAGAAAACATGGGCACAACAATCAAAGAAAATGCAAAATGCAAAAAGATCCTAACTCAAAACATCCAGGAAATCCAGGACACAATGAGAAGACCAAACCTATGGATAATAGGTATAGATGAGAATGAAGATTTTCAACTTAAAGGGCCAGCAAATATCTTCAACAAAATTATAAAAGAAAACTTCCCAAACCTAAAGAAAGATACCCATGAACATACAAGAAGCCTACAGAACTCCAAATAGACTGGACCAGAAAAGAAATTCCTCCTGACACATAATAATCCGAACAACAAATGCACTAAATAAACATAAAATATTAAAAGCAGTAAGGGGAAAAGGTCAAGTAACATATAAAGGCAGGCCTATCAGAATTACACCAGACTTTTCACCAGAGAATATGAAAGCCAGAAGATCCTGGACAGATATTATGCAGACCCTAAGAGAACACAAATGCCAGCCCAGGCTATTATACCCCGCAAAACTCAATTTTCCAAGCAAATGGTCCAATGAAACAAGCTGGAGTAGCCATTCTAATATAAAATAAAATTGACTTCCAATCCAAAGTTATCAAAAAAGACGAGGGGAACTTCATATTCATCAAAGGTAAAATCTACCAAGATGAACTCTCAATTCTGAATATCTCTGCTTCAAATACAAGGGCAGCCACATTCATTAAAGAAACATTAGTAAAGCTCAAAGCACACATTGCACCTCACACAATAATAGTTGGAGACTTCAACAGCACACTCTCACCAATGGACAGATCCTGGAAACAGAAACTACACAGAGACACATGGACACTAACAGAAGTTATGAAACATATAGATTTAATAGATATCTACAGAACATTTTATCCTAAAACAAAAGGATATACTTTCTTCTCAGCACCACATGGTATCTCCTCCAAACCTGACCATATAATCAGTCAAAAAAACAGGCCTCCGCAGATACAAAAATATTGAAATTATCCCATGCATCCTATCAGATCACCACGGACTAAGGCTGATCTTCAATAACAGCATTAATAATTGAAAGCCAACATTCACGTGGAAACTGAATGACACTCTACTCAATGATTCCTTGGTCAATGATGAAATAAAGAAATTGAAGACTTTTTAGAGTTTAATGAAAATGAAGCAACAAAATACCCAAACTTATGGGACACAATGAAGGCATTTCTAAGAGGAAAACTCATAGCCCTGAGTGCCTCCAAAAAGAAACTAGAGAGAGCATACACTAGCAGCCTGACAGCACACCTAGAAGCTCTAGAACAAAAGGAAGCAAATTCACCCAAGAGGAGTAGACAGCAGGAAATAATCAAGCTCTGGGCTGAAATCAACCAAGTGGAAACAAAAGAACTATTCAAAGAATCAGCCGAACCAGGAGCTGGTTCTTTGAGAAGATCAACAAGATAGATAAACCTTTAGCCAGACTCACTAAAGGACACAGGGACAGTATTCTAATTAACAAAATCAGAAATGAAAAAGGAGACATAACAACAGAACCTGAGGAAATCCTATACTCAACAAAACTGGAAAACCTCGATGGAATGGACAACTTCCTACAAAGATACCACATATCAAAGTTAAATTAGGATCAGATTAATGATCTAAACAGTCCCATTTCCCCTAAAGAAATAGAAGCAGTCATCAATAGTCTCCCAACCAAAGAAAAGCCCCAGGTCCAGATGGGTTTAGTGCAGAGTTCTATCAAACCTTCAAAGAAGACCTAATTCCAACTCTCCTAAAACTATTCCACAAAATAGAAGCAGAAGGTACTCTATCCAATTCATTCTATGAAGCCACAATTACTCTGATACTTAAACCACAGAAAGACCCAACAAAGTTAGGAGAACTTCAAACCAATTTTCCTTATGAATATCAAAGCAAAAAATACTCAATAAAATTCTCGCAAACCGAATCCAAGAACACATCAAAATGATCATCCATCAAGATCAAGTAGGCTTCACAGGCACGACTGGTTAATAGTGCCCACCCAGTTAGGATGTGGCTCTGGCCTCTGAGTGGAGCTGCTGGGAAGACTGATTCTCATTGGCCAGGGCTCCAAGCTCATGACCGAGCACTGGAAAAGCTCCTAGGAATTGGTAGTAATCATAGACTTCACAGTCCCTGTGTCACTCACTGGAGAGTTAGAGGGAGGGGTTTGACACCCCCCACCACACACACACACACACACACACACACACACACACACACACACACACACACACGAGTTCCTCCAGTTGCCCTTGTCCTCAGGTGCAGTGGGACTGTTGTGAGCCCCAGGGATGGGCACAAAGAGGGCTTTTATTTTGTTAGCTCAGACAGTGCAGTGGTGCACATCAGCAACTTGTATTTCTTTGGTGTTTGGCATGAGCACTGTCTCACTGTGGCTGTGTGTCATGAGAACTTACCAGCAGAAATCCTTGTTACTAAGCTACAGAATGACCAAAAGCTGTCAAGTCCTTAATGTTTAGAAACTCCTTAAAATGTATAGTATTTTAGAACAACAACAACAACAAAACTCAATAAACAGTTGATCTTGGAAAAAAAAAAGATCAAGTATGCTTCATCCCAGGGATGCAGGGATGGTTTAATATATGGAAATCCATCAACGTAATCCACTATATAAACAAACTCAAAGACAAAAACCACATGATCATCTCCTTAGATGCTGAGAAAGCATTTGACAAAATCCAACACCCATTCATGATAAAAGTTTTGGAAAGATCAGGAATTCAAGGACCATACCTAAACATAATAAAAGCAATCTACAACAAACCAGTAGCCAACATCAAACTAAATGGAGAGAAACTCAAAACAATCCCACTAAAATCAGGGACTAGACAAGGCTGCCCACTTTCTCCCTACCTATTCAATATAGTACTTGAAGTCCTAACCAGAGCAATTCGACAACAAAAGGAGATCAAGGGGATACAAATTAGAAAGGAAGAAGTCAAAATATCACTATTTACAGTTGATATGATAGTATATATAAGTGACCCTACAAATTCCACCAGAGAACTCCTAAACTTGATAAACAGCTTCAGTGCAGTAGCTGGATATAAAAATAACTCAAACAAATCAATGGCCTTTCTCTACACAAAGGATAGACGGGCTGAGAAAGAAATTAGGGAAACAATACCCCTCACAATACTCACAAATAATATAAAATACCTTGGTGTGACTCCAACTAAGGAAGTGAAAGATCTGTATGATAAGAACTTCAAGTCTCTGAAGAAAGAAATTGAAGATCTCAGAAGATGGAAAGATCTCCCATGTTCATGGATTGGCAGGATTCATATAGTCAAAATTGGCTATTCTGCCGAAAGCAATCTACAGATTCAATGCAATCCCCATCAAAATTCCAACTCAATTCTTCATTGAGTTAGAAAAGTCAATTTTCTGGACATAGTACTACAGGAGGATCTAGCAATACCTCTCCTGGGCATATATCCAGAGATGTCCCAACCGGTAAGAAGGACACATGCTCCACTATGTTCATAGCAGCCTTATTTATAACAGCCAGAAGCTGGAAAGAACCCAGATGCCCCTCAACAGAGGAATGGATACAGAAAATGTGGTACATTTACACAATGGAGTACTACTCAGCTATTAAAAAGAATGAATTTATGAAATTCCTAGCCAAATGGATGGACCTGGAGGGCATCATCCTGAGTGAGGTAACACATTCACAAAGGAACTCACACAATATGTACTCACTGATAAGTGGATATTAGCCCCAAACCTAGGATACCCAAGATATAAGATACAATTTGCTAAACACATGAAACTCAAGAAGAATGAAGACTGAAGTGTGGACACTATGCCCCTCCTTAGAATTGGGAACAAAACACCCATGGAAGGAGTTACAGAGACAAAGTTTGCAGCTGAGACAAAAGGATGGACCATCTAGAGACTGCCATATCCAGGGATCCACCCCATAATCAGCTTCCAAACACTGACACCATTGCATACACTAGCAAAAATTTGCTGGAAGAACCCAGATATAGCTGTCTCTTGTGAGACTATGTCGGGGCCTAGCAAACACAGAAGTGGATGCTCACAGTCAGCTAGTGGATGGATCACAGGGCTCCCAATGGAGGAGCTAGAGAAAGTACCCAAGGAGCTAAAGGGATCTGCAACCCTATAGGTGGAACAACATTATGAACTAACCAGTACCCAGGAGCTCTTGACTCTAGCTGCATATGTATCAAAAGATGGCCTAGTCGGCCATCACTGGAGAGAGAGGCCCATTGGACAGGCAAACTTTATATGCCCCAGTACAGGGGAATGCCAGGGCCAAAAAAATGGGAATGGGTGGGTATGGAAGTGGGGGGGGGGGGTATGGGGGACTTTTGGGATAGCATCGGAAATGTAATTGAGGAAAATAAGTAATAAAAAATAAAAAAAAAGAAAAGTCAATTTTCAAATTCATCTGGAAAAATAAAAAACCTAGGATAGCAAAAACTATTCTCAACAATAAAAGAACCTCTGGTGGAATCACCATGCCTGACATTAAGCTGTACTACAGAGCAATAGTGATTAAAACAAAAAACAAACAAACAAACAAAAAAACTGCATGGTACTGGTACAGTGACAGACAGGTAGATCAATGGAATACAAATGAAGACCCAGAAATGAATCCACACACCTCTGGTCACTTGATCTTTGACAAGGGAGCTAAAACATCCAGTGGAAAAAAGACAGCATTTTCAACAAATGGTGCTGGCACAACTAGCGGTTATCATGTAGAAGAATGAGAATTGGTCCATTCCTATCTCCTTGTACAAACCTCAAGTCTAAGTGGATCAAAGACCTTCACATAAAACCAGAGACACTGAAATTAATAGAGGAGAAAGTGGGGAAAAGCCTTGAAGATATGGGCACAGGGGGAAAATTCCTAAACAGGACAGCAGTGACTTGTACTGTAAGATCAAGAATTGACAAATGGGACCTCATAAAATTGCAAAGCTTCTGTCAGGCAAAGGATGCTGTCAATAAGACAAAAAGGCCACCAACAGATTGGGAAATGATTTTTACCAATTCTAAATCTGATAGGGGACTAATATCCAATATATACAAAGAGCTCAAGAAGCTGGACTCCAGAACTTCAAATAACCCCATTAAAAATGGGGTACAGAGCTAAACAATGAATTCTCAACTGAGGAATACCGAAAGGCTGAGAAGCAACTGAAAAATATGTTCAACATCCTTAATCAACAGGGAAATGCAAATCAAAACAACCTTGAGATTTCACCTCATACTACTCAGAATAGCTAAGATCAAAAATTTAGATGACAGAAGATGCTGGCAAAGATGTGGTGAAAGAGGAACATGCCTCCATTGCTGGTGGGATTGCAAGCTTGTACAACCTCTCTGGAAGTCAGTCTGGAAGTTCCTCAGAAAACTGGACATAGGACTACAGGAAGATCCAGCAATACCTCTCCTGGGCATAAACCAGAAGATGTTCCAACTGGTAATAAGAACACATGCTCCACTATGTTCATAGCAGCCTTAATTATAATAGCCAGAAGCTGGAAAGAACCCAGATGTCCCTCAACAGAGGAATGGATATAGAAAATGTGGTACATTTACACAATGGAGTAATACTCAGATATTAAAACAATTAATTTATGAAATTCTTGGACAAATGGATATATCTGGAGGATATCATCCTTAGTGAGGTAAACCAATCACAAAAGAAGTCACTAGATATGCACTCACTGATAAGTGGATATTAGCCCAGAAACTTAGAATACCCAAGATACAATTTGCAAAACACAAGAAAATCAAGAAGAGGGAAGACCAACGTGTAGATACCTCATTCCTCCTTAGAATAGGGAACAAAACACCCATGAAAGGAGTTACAGAGACAAAGTTTGTAGCTAAAACGAAAGGATGCAACATCCAGAGACTACCCCACCTGGGGATCCATCCCATAATCAGCCACCAGGCACTATTGCATATGCCAGCAATATTTTGCTATAGGGACCCTGATATAACTGTCTCATGTGAGGCTATGCCAGTGCCTGACAAATACAGAAGTGGATGCTCACAGTCATCTATTGGATGGAACACAGGGCCCCCAGTGGAGGAGTTAGAGAAAGCACCCAAGGATCTGAAGGGGTCTGCAACCCTATAGGAGGAACAACAATATGAATTAACCAGTACCCCCAGAGCTCGTGTCTCTAGCTGCATATGTAGCAGAAGATGGCCTAGTCAGCCATCACTGGGAAGAGAGGCCCCTACGTCTTGCAAACTTTATATGCCCCAGTACAGGAGAATGCCAGGGCCAAGAAGTGGGAGTGGGTGGGTAGGGGAGCAGGGCAGGGGGAGGGTATAGAGTACTTTCGGGATAGCATTTGAAATGTTAATAAAGAATATATCTAATAAAATAAAATAAGATAAAATAAAATAAGGCAGTGTGAAGAATCCCTGTGGTGATAGAAATGTTCTCTACTTTGTGTCAAGGACAGTATCATAACTAATACTTTAAATATGTTTGCAGATCTTTCAGTTTATCATTGGTGAGAGGCATAGAAAATTTTATAAATGATCTTATGTTGGTTCTTTTTTGTTTGTTTGTTTGTAGAACATGATTTTAATATTTTCAACTGTTAATATTCAACAAACAGAATAATTATTTTATGATATATTTCATTGTTATATCTCCCTTTTCATTTCTGATTTTGTTGATTAGGATACTGTCCCTGTGCCCTCTAGTTAGTCTGGCTAAGGGTTTATCTATCTTGTTGATTTTCTCAAAGAACCAGCTCCTAATTTTGTTGATTCTTTGTATAGTTCTTTTTGTTTCTATTTGGTTGATTATTTTCTGCTGTCTACTCATCTTGGGTGTATTGGCTTATGTTCTAGAGCTTTCAGGAGTGCTGTCAAGCTGCTAGTGTAAGCTCTCTTTAGTTTCTTTTTTTGAGACACTTAGAGCTTTGAATTTGCCTCTTAGCACTGCTTTCATTGTGTCCCATAAGTTTTGGTTTGATGTGCCTTTATTTTCATTGAATTCTAAAAAGTCTTTAATTTCTTAATTTCTTCCTTGACAAGCTACCATTGAGTAGAGCATTGTTCAGCTTCCGTGTGTATGTGATCTTTTCACTGTTTTTGTTTTTAATGAAGACCAGCCTTAGTCCATGATGATTTGATAGGGGGCATGGGATTATTTCAATCTTCTTGTATCTGTTGAGGCCTGTTTTGTGACCAATTATATGGTAAATTTTGGAGGAGGTACTGTGAGGTGTTGAGAAGAAAGTATATTCTTTTGCTTTTGGATGAAATGTTCTATAGATATCTGTTAAATACCTTTGTTTCATAACTTCTGTTAGTTTCACCATGTCTCTGTTTAATTTCTGTTTCCAGGATCTGTCCATTGCTGAGAGTGGGGTGTTGAGGTATCCCACTATTATCGCATGGGGTGCAATATGTGCTTTGAGCTTTAGTAAAGTTTCTTTTATGAATGTGGGTGCCCTTGCATTTGGAGCATAGATGCTCAGAACCGAGAGTTCATCTTGGTAGATTTTTACTTTGGCAAGTATGAAGTGTCCATCCTTATCTTTTTTGATAACTTTTCATTGAAAGTTGATTTTATTTGATATTACAATGGCTACTCCAGCTTGTTTTGTTTACCAACCTTTTATTCTGAGGTAGTGTCTGTCTTTGTCACCGAGGTGTGTTTTCCTGTATGCAGCAAAATGCTGGGTCCTGTTTACGTATCCAGTCTGTTAGTCTATGTCTATTTGGGGGAATTTTGTCCATTGATGTTAAGAGATATTAAGGAAAAGAGATTGTTACTTCCTGTTATTTTTGTTGTTAGAGGTGGAATTAAGTTTGTGTGGCTATCTTCTTTTAGATTTGTTGAAAGATCACTTTCTTGCTTTTTCTAGGGGGTAGTTTCCCTTCATGTGTTGGTGCTTTCCAACTATTATCCTTTGTAGGGCTGGATTTGTGGAAAGATATTGTGTAAATTTGTTTTTATCATGGAATATCTTGGTTTCTCTGTCTATGGTAATTGTTTATATTGTTTCTTAATGTGAATATGCAAGTGTACTCCTCTCACTGCCTGCACCAAGGATAAAATTGACCACCTCTACTTCCACATCCTTGGAAGCCAGTTTCTCCTTTACAATTTGTCTTACCAAGAAAGTGGCCAAATCAGTGTTGGATATAGAACATCCAAATATTATTTTTGTGCTATTGGAGATGATAATAATACGATGATGATCCTTCTGAGAGGCTTTCATTGCCTATGATTGTAGTGCTGGATGCAACAAATATAAAATGAGAGCTTTGGGGAAGGCTACTGCTGCATATACAACTTCCCACCCCAGGGAGCTTCATGGTCCATCATGAACACACAGAAATAGCATCCTCTCTTTCCCCTGTGGAACACAATGTTCCAGGTGACATTTGTCTTCAGTTTCATGTCATCTTCGTCATCTTCATCATCAGTATCATCAGCATCATCAGCATCATTCACTTACCATCCTGATCAGTATCCTACTTCCCAGTCACCCCCTTCTACAATCCTCCCTCATTCCCCCTTCCCTTCTCCTCTGAGAGGGTAGGCCCCCTTGGTATGCCCCACCCAAGCAAATGAAGTCTCTGCCAGCCTAGGAGCATCTTCTTCCACTGAAGCCAAACAAGGCAGTCCAACTAGAAGAACATATCCCACTAACAGGCAACAGATTTTGGGATAGCCCCTGCTCCAGTTGTTTGAGACCTACATGAAGACCAAGCTGTGCATCTGCTACATATGTGCAGGGGGTGGGGGTGGGGGTGTCTAGGTCCAGCCTGTGTTCACTCTCTGGTTGGTGGTTCAGATTTTGACAGCCCCAAGGGTCCAGATTAGGTGATTCTGTTGATCTTCCTACCCCCTTCAGGGCCCATGATCCTTCCCCCAGCTCTTCGATAAGAATCCCCAAGCTCTATCCACTGTTTGGTTGTGGGTGTCTGTATCTATTTCAGGCATCTGCTGGGTGGAGCCTCTTAGAGGACAGGCTTGCTAGACTCCTATCTGCAAGCATAGCAAAGTATCATTAATATTGTCAAGGATTGGTGTTTGCCCAAGGGATTAGTTTCGAGTTGGGCCAGTTATTGGTTGCCCTTTCCTTCAGTCTCTGTTCCATCCCCTATCCCTGCATTTTTTTTTTAGACAGGACAAATTTTGGGTCAGAAGTTTTGTAAGTAGGTTGGTGTCCTTATCTGTCAACTGGTGTTCCTACCTTGCTACAGGAAGTGGCTCCTTCAGGTTCCATATCCCCAATGCTGCGTGTCCTAGCTAAGTTCACCCCCATTGACTCTCAGGCACTTTCCCTATCTCATGTCTCTGGCATGACTTCAAGATGTCCCCCAACTCCCCAACCCTGCCAGTTGCAGATTTCCATTCATTCTCATGGCCATCTCTCCTGGGGTGTTCAAGATCAGCTCCATATCTTAACCTGACCCCTGTCAAACTGAGTAGACTGATTCAATTGGAACAATCATTCTGACCACTCTGCTGCACACATCCATGTCTCCCTCCTTTCCCACACACTTGTGCCTCCCCCAAAACACACACCATCAGAGAACACAGACACAAACATTTACTTGTGGGCTTGATTTTATTTTTACCTTGTTTGACTATTAGTTGGTGTAATAATTTACTTCAGGTAACAAGATTTCTTTTTTAGTCTGACTTAGCCCAACTAGCTTTTTTAAAATTTCTCTTCAAGTGTTGTTGGCCGGATTTTTGGGGCCTTCCCCTCTTGGCTTTCGATGCACTTGTGTTAGTTCTAGATGGAGGCTTCCTCTCTGATGTACATTTTGCCATTTCTCCTCTCTTCTTTGTAGGGTGACTAGATGCCTAGAAAGGCCACAGAGAGAAAACAGAAAGACTTAGGTTTTGAAGAATAAGAATAAGATGGAGGAGAGAAAGAAGCAGGAACTTAATAGGAAATGAAGGGGTGAGGTCAGTGTGTGTGTGTGTGTGTGTGTGTGTGTGTGTGTGTGTGTGTGTGTGTTTGTGTGCTGAGCAGATGAGGGCTAGAGAGAATATTTGAATATTTGATGGCAGGATTCAAAGACAACAACAGAGAAGACTTGTGTAGCTCATCTCACCTTAGATTTCTCATTCGGTTTCGTGCTGATCTTCCTTTTGTACCTATTATTTATTCTTGTTTGAGTGCCTGTGCTGTGCTGTCTAATTTCTGCATTTGGTGTTGTCATTTTAGACGCTGCCTTCCCCATCTTCGCAGCCAACAGCAGACTACCTTAGCCTTCCTAAACTGGCATATGTATACCCCTTCCCAGACAATGAGTGATCATACCCTTACATTGTTAAATCAGCAAGCCCAGGAGGGAGAGGTCTTAAAGGCACAGAATATCATCCTGAATACTCTGTGTGGATAAGGAAGATGTGTAGTCTTGTTGGAGAACTAGAACATCTATTTAGCACTCTTAGTGTCTTCTTAACTAACACTTAACATGCTTCTCATGGTGGGCCATTGCAAGTGATACATTCTATTCACTCAAAGTCTTACTCAGAGGTGGGGGGCACATCATCCATGGTGAAATGGCCATAGTTAAATAAATCTCTGTGGAGATGTGAATTGTTCTACTTCTCCCTTAACCCTTTTTTCCTCACATACCTTAATAATGCCACGTCTTACTTACCAGTAGGGAACTTTCTCATACCAATCCTTTGCCCCTCACTCACTGAGGTTCCCTTGCCCTTGTTTCCAGTCTGAATTCGTGGCCTTTAAGGTGTCAGACTTTGCTGAATTGAGTTGACAGGTTGGAAAATCTAGTCCAGACCACAATTTGAAGGGCCTCAGTAAGCCCATCATTGAGGCTTGAGTAGTACTATAGTCACAAGGGAAAAGAGACAAGCTAGAAATCTGTGTGCCAGTTGTGCTGTCTGTTTACATGCATGAAATTACAACAGAAAGACTGTTGGGTTCACACTGTTGGGACGGGGTGTTTGACTAACAGTGTACTTGGTAGCAGATGAAACAAGGAAAGAAAAGGGGCAAAGTCAAACTTCTCATAGTCCATGCAGACACCTATGTGACGCTAACAAAGAATATATCTCAAGCTAACAATTGAACTCTATAAGAGTCACAAAAGATTAATATATGTAAGTAGTTCTACTTTTATAGATGAACAATAAAGCAATCTGAAATTGAAAGCAAAAGGGCCAAAATTTAAAAATGAGATTAAAAACATGATATGCTAAGGAATTGTCTTAGTTTTGTTTCCTGTTCCTATGATTAAACACCTTAATAAAAGCAACCTAAAGGGGAAAGGGTTTCTTTGGGTCATAGGTCTAGGTTACAGTCCATCATTGTAGGGAAATCAAGGTGGCAGAAACTTGAAGCAACTATTCACATTGCACCTACAGTCAAGAGCAGAGTGCAGTCAATTCATGTAGCCACACTCCTGCGCTACTAGATTTCTCCACTCTTACACCATTCAGAATCTCCAGCTCAGGAAATGACACCACCCATAGTGGGCATCTCTTCCCACCTTAATTAAAGTCATCAAGACAATCATTGTCACTTCAACAAGCCAACTTGATCTACAAAACTTTGCATTGAAATACCTTTTCTCATGATTCTTAATCTCAAGTCTACAGTGAACAAACACAGGGATAAACCTAATGAAATACTTAGAAACTCTGGGCATTATAGATTACAAAACATTGTGGAAATGAACTTATGAAGATCTAAATTAAAAGAGACTTGTGCCTCAAAGAATTGTGCCTCATTCAGTTGTCAGGAAAGTCACACATTCTTCTCATAGATGAACCAAATTTAGTCCTAATCAAAATCTCAGAAGTATAAAACACACACAAACAGGAAATTGCAGAAGACAATGTTCACAAAAAGAACATGACTTTTAAAGGAGGACAAACCTGAAGAAATTACAAAACTTACTATAAAGTCACCATAATCAGGAGAGTGTGAAAATAAGATAATAGAAATGTATCAATACAGTAGAGCCTAGAAATATACCTACATGTAACATATGTAATAGCATACATATGAAGAACTGATTATGAAAAAAGATACAAAGGAATATTGCAAGAGAAAGATTAGACTTGGTATCAGCTGAGTCTCTAGCTTCTGGGTATCCATATGCAAACTATAAATGTCAATACATACTTTTGATATATCAAAAATGCACTAGAGAAGTGTTTCAGGTTAAGAGCACATACTACTCTTACAGTTCCCACAGTGGCTCACAGCTGTCTATTACTCTAGCTCCAGATGATTCAACACCCTGTTCGGGCTTCATAGATACATACACCCACGTGTGCCCTCACTCACACACATGCATACACATATTATTATCATCATCATTATTATTTGTTAAATAATGTATGTATGTATATTTAAGGGCTACATTATGACATGGGAGCACATGGAGAGAATAAGATAATTATTGTGAGGAAGCAGATGAACTGGTCCGTTTCAGATGGCTCTTTGTTGGGAGGATACACAGTAGCAGCAGCACACATTTCTTTCTCAAACCTTCTAATGTAAGTCCATGTTTGTAGCCTTAGTCTTCTCCTGTTCATTGGCTCCCCAAATTTGGTCACTTCATGCATGCACATGATTTTTTTAAATTTAAATAAAACTAAGTCTTTGAAAACAGAAGAGTGAGAATGGATCATGGACTCAGGTGACACACCACAACTGAAAGTATAAAGCAGATTAAAGAATGCACAGGAGAAATTTTGCTTTATTTGGGTTATGTGGTAAGATTTTGAGGATCAGGGAAGAGACAGATCTGTGGAAGGCAGTAACATATAATAAGCTTTACTTGAACAGCTTGTATCAGATCAGAAACTCCTCCCAGGAAGACATGTTCCAGAGATAGTGGGATAAGGCCACCACCAAAAGAAGAATAGGCTGAGGGACCTTCCAGAAAGAAAATGTCATGGATAATTTTTAGTGCCACATTGATTTGATTAAGAACAATCAAACACAGTAATAAGGTAAATCTTTGGGTATGTTCATGAAGTTGTTATAGAATGCTGTCCTCCAGGCATGGCATGACCATTGCCTTCTTGAGTTATCAACAGATGTGATTGACCACAGGACCTGCACAAGATTGGGCCCATTTGCGTTCTATCATGAAAGGCGAGGCTAGGTCCACAAGGCCCCAACCCCAAGAGATGTATAGGCAATTAGCAGGTGCTGGGAGGAGGGGCTCGCCAGGCTTTCCTGGAGATTCCTGCAGTTCCCAGCCCGTGAGTCATGATCCCCAAAAGACACTGGAAAACACAGACATCTAAATTATGATTTGTAGTAGTGGCAAAATTATATGAAGTAGCAACCAAAATAATTTTATGGTTGGGGGGTCACCATAGGAGGAACTGTATTAAAGAGTCACAGCATTAGGAAGGTTGAGAATCACATTGTTCTAGACAGTTGACAGTTGTTGGAGGGAGGGGCTCATGAGTTCCCCTGTCCCTGAAAATATGTAGGCAGTTAACAGTTGCTAGGAGAGAGTGAGAGACATATATATTTTTTAATTGAGATAGCCACTCATAAGTTGCCCATACCCCCCATAAGTAATACCAACTAAATTCACTGGTCCAGTAAGTTAGGCATTATTGGAATCATTTCTCTGTCTGCCATTGGTGCTCTATCTGGGGTAAACAGACATTTGTTCACCTCTCTAGGAAAAGTTAACACAACGCTTGGTACCAAAACAGAGAAACCACAAAACCATAGATGAGTTTTAAAGGAGTACTTGGATCATTTCTGTTGTGGGTGATGAGACATGTGATTAAAACTAAACTTAGCACATTCAGGAGCAATTGATCCCCCATGTGATACCTGCTGCAGTAGGTGTTTGCATTGCCCTTGTTAATGGATGGAAAGATTTGCTACTCTGACAACTCCATCTGAAAATGGGACTGTCTGTTACAAAGAATTCTAGGATGTCTGCCATTGTCTACATGGTATGTGTTGGCTGTTCATGCCACCTCAAGCTTCCCTGGACTCTCGTTGTAAACTTTATATGCTTTATAAACATTCAATGTCAGCAAGTGGCCAGGCCCTGCCTGAAGAGCTCCAGCAACCAGGCCATAAAGGCTAAAACAGCTGTAATTACCAAGGCAGGAAAGTGTCCTGGACACTTGCCCCAGATTTCTCTAAGGGCTGTAATTGTCAGACCACATAATCTCTCCAATCCCAGACCACTCTGGAAAGCTTTACCCCTCAACCCCCAAGAAACCCTGTATAAACCCTGTGCTCTGCCCAGTTCTTTGATTCTTTTCTCCCAAGCAGAGGCAGCCAGGAGGGTCTCCTGAGTTTTTCCCTCCCAATAAATCTCTTGTGTGGCATTTGTTGTTCAGTGTGGCTTTGTTGTATGCCTTGGCTCCTAACTGCTAAGATACATTTCCAAGCAGAGCTATAATGCTTTCATTGGGGAAACTTTCCCCTGCCTGAGCATAGCTGTTACACTTGCAGGAGGGAAACTTTCCAAGCAGGTAGAGGACAACTTCTGCAGGGGAAGCCTTTCCCTTCAGGACTGCAACACTTACAGTATGGATGGCAGTCATCCTTGATGAATGGGGTCTGCCATATTAGTATGGTATTGTCCCTAAAATGTCTAATAAACCAGAGAATATATCACATTCATAGAAACAACTGTATAATAGAATTGGAAGCAGGCTATGCCATTGGTTCCATGGCCTTTCAAGTAGCTAGTAAGACATGCAACTGAGGCTGATGTCTGTCCAGAAAGAGTTTGCCTGAGCAAAGGAGGGATTGCCAGGGAAAGGCATGTGGACAGTATCCTCTGCACTAGTCTCTGGATTGGCAGAAAAAGTCAGAAAGACATAGTATGAGACGGAGTTTCTGGTCTGCTGTTTCATGCTAGTGGGGTCTGGAGAGCATAATAGAAAAGGGTACATAATAGAAAAGGGTACAATTTTGATCTGTGTCAAAAAGTCCCTCTTGAGATACTAAAACTAGGAACTCTTGGAGGAATCTGGCAATAGTGAGGAAGAGAGCAAGGTAGATGAGCTAGCCCTCAGATACAGCCTTAGTAAAGAGGGAAAGAACAACACCAAATGAGACATCCTATTACACTGTGGCTCATGAAACTGTGGGACATAGACACAGATGGGTTCAGTCTGAGTGCTATACAAACATAAAATACAAACTACCCACCTACCCATACAACAAAGGTTGCGTGACCTTAAGCTATAGGAAGAAACCCAGTCTTTGATGCACTGGCTCATAGCAGCCATTAGGGATACGTGCTCATCACCAACCAAAGTCCTCATGGATATGAGGGACTGAAGAACAATAGAAGGGCAGGCATTATTACTGAGAGAACTGGAAATGAGAAAAGCAGTGTTTGGTTCCCAGTTCACTGGACTGATCAGACTGTGTTCACAGGAGAGCTAAGATTGAGTGAGGTAGATTCAGTAGGGACCTTGGGACTGGTATAGAGCTTAGTGGCTTTGCTAAGAATAACGAATAACGTAGGGGAATGTGATCCTTACAAAGTGGGAGAGGCTATGGCAGATATGGTAAAGACTATTTTCCATAGACTGATTTATAAGTCAAGTTTGTAAAGTACTAAGGCAATTAAGAGAATAAGAAAAGGCATGTAAAAAGGTCTGTGTGGTCACTTGAAAGCAAATGTGTCCAAAATTTGTGATAAGTCAGAGCTCCAAGGGAAAGGCATCTACAGAAAAGCAAATTCAGTAATTGTGAGCCCCCAGGAGCCTCAAAACCCTAAGTGAACAGTTAATAATAAAACATTCATAATAAAGCAATGTAGGTGAAAAAGACTAAGCTTGTTCCAGAGGTGAATAGTCACCATCCCCTTAAAGTGTACTAGGAGAAGAAATTGTTCCCCAGTGGAGAAGCTACAGCTCAAGTGCAGAGACTGTCAGATGCCTGGAAGCCTGTGAGGATACAAGAAGTCAGAGCATAGCCATGTTCCCCCTTCACCCTATTTAAAAGTCTTAATCTCTGCACTGGCAGGATCTTGTTCAAATCTTGCCAATTGGTGGTGGCACATGCCTTTAATCCCAGCACTTGGGAGGCAGAGGCAGGCGGATTTCTGAGTTCGAGGCCAGCCTGGTCTACCAAGTGAGTTTCAGGACAGCTGGGCATATACAGAGAAACCCTGTCTCAAAAAAAAAAAAATCTTTCCAGTTCAATGAGTTCAAGTCTATTCCTCACTTTCTCTTCTATTTTATTTAGTGTATCGGGGTTTATGTTGAGATCTTTGATCCACTTGGACTAAGGTTTTTGCAGGGTGATAAATATGGATCTATTTTCATTTTTCTACAAGCAGACATCCAGATCGACCAACACCATTTACTGAAGATGTTTTCCTTTTTCCATTGTACAGTCTTGGCTTCTTTGTCAAAAACAAACAAACAAACAAAAAAAAAAACAAAAACAAGTGTTCATAAGTGTATGGGCATATTTCAGGGTCTTCAATTCAATTCCATTGATCATTATGTCTATTTTCATGCCAATACCATAGTTCTGTAATACAACTTAAGATCTGAGGTAATGTTACCTTCAGAAGTTATTCTATTATTTAGGATTACCTTTTATTTTTTTGTGTGATATTTACCAAACGAACAAACCAACCAACCAACTATATACAGAAAACCAAAACAATTTTGAATAAATCCTGATTTTTTTTTAAGAGTCCGTTTCCCAAATATTGAAATAGAATTATTTTGGTTAAACATAGTTCTTTATAAACCCAGTTGCTGTGAATGTCACTGTGGGCAGTTCAAACTAATGTTAGAGATTTTTAAATTTTTTTCTTTTAAATGTTATTTTTGGTTTGTTTGTTTATTTATTTATTTATTTATTTATTTATTTATTTATTAGTTCAGTGTGAGTGCTGTGCTGCACATACACCTTCAGTCCAGAAGAGGGCATCAGATCCCCTAATAGATGGTTATGAGTCACCATGTGGTTACTGGAAATTGAACTCAGGACCTGTGGAAGAGCAGTCAGTGCTCTTATACACTGAGACAACTCAGCAGCCCCAGCGTTAGAGATTTTAATAAACATTACTTATCACACATGTCTTGTTGTTCAAGTTCCATCTTTTATTAACTCTGTGGGGCTTTTGCTTTCCTTCTATTGTGTGTTTAAGCCCTTTCTAGTTTTGATCTTATCTTTCCTATTTAATCCTTATGACATATTTTGGCACAAAAAATCCTTCCTCTTCTTTTTAATTCCTTATATCCAAACATATTCCCATACTTGTATCTTTCTTCATATCTATCTACCACTCTTTCTTTTTTACTTTGTTTCCTTTCTTAGTATCATGAGATGTAGCAACAGAAACAAGTTCACTTTTGTCACTTGGGTGTTTTTAAAGGCTCGTTTAGAGGTTGCAGAGATAGCTCAGTGGTTAAGAGCACTGTTTGCTCTGACAGAAGGCCTGGGTTTGGTTCTCAGTGCCCACGTGGTGTCTCACAACCATCCATAACTCCTATACCAGGGGATCTGACACCTTCTGACCTCCAGGCATGCTTGTGGTACACAGATACACATGCAAGGAAAACACTCATAAAATATTAATTTAAAATATGAAAAATAGGGGCCTGATGGGATGACTCAGCGGGTAAGAGCACTGACTGCTCTTCCAAAGGTTCTGAGTTCAAATCCCAACGACCACATGGTGGCTCACAACCATCTGTAGTGGGAACTAGCTCCCTCTTCTGGTGTGTCTAGAGATAGCTACAGTGTACTTACATATAATAATAATAAATAAATGTTTGGGCCAGAGAAAGTGGGACCTAACTGAGCAGGGCAAGAGTGAGCAGAGGTCCTGAGTTCAATTCCCAGCAACGACATGCATGATGGCTCAAAACCATCTGTACAGCTACAGTGTATTCATATACATAAAATAAATAAAAATATGAAAAATAAATAACTAATAAATAAAAATGCTCTTCTACATCCTCTCCCCTGCTACTCTTACAAGTTGTAGAGTTAGAGAATATACATTACAGCAAGAACCAACTGGGATGCCAATGACTTTGAATACTGAATACTCTTTTGTAAACAAGGAAAGAAGTGGAGCAGGGAGGGAATTAACCAAACCCAGAAGGAACAAGGAACAGAGATCAACAAAAGGTAGAAAGCACTCATTGCTCCCCTCAAAATGGTCATCCCTCCAGAGAGGAGATATTTGGTTTTTGAAAGGACAGCCAGTGACATTTTTAAATTTCAAATCTTAAATTCAAATTTTCCAGAGATGAGCTGTCAGGCATGACTAAGAGGGCATGAGCAAAGTAAGGTTCTCTCCTCATGACATAGTAGTTGAGAGAAATTTGTTAGCTGGGTAATAGTGGCGTATGCCTTCAGTCCCAACACTTGGGGAGTAGAGGCAGGCAAATCTCTTGAGTTTGAGGCCAGTCTGGTCTACAGAACGAGTTCTAGGACAGCCAAGGCTACACAGAGAAACCCTGTCTCAAACAAACAAATAAACTAATTAATTAAAAAGAAATGTTTGGCTAAGGCCTTTCCAGATATTTCACTTGATGGTAATTTGGGGTGTGGAGGAGAGGCCAAGATTACACAGAAGGACTGCAATCTAGAAGAAACTCTACAGGCTTTACTTCAACAGTTATGTGCTTACAGCTCACGTCTGGAGAGGACTGTCCAAGATATAGACATTAAAGGCATTCCCTGGGCTCCTTGAGTCTATTTGATTTGATTGTTTGCTTGTTTGTTCACCATCACAGAGGCCTAAGCATTTAGAGGACTTTGGAAATGATAACATCTGAACTTCCTCCAGTAGTCTTTCCAACAGATGTATTCTCATTTGAGGTAGCCCCTCTGACCACAGCTACAACAGGCAAAAGCCATTTTCCTTTTGTCCTCAGGACTTAGATGCAGGTTAACTTACAATAGTATGGCCACAGGAGTATAATTTCCCTCTTGATTTCCTTGTCCATTTCTTTAATGGCCCCTTGATCTCCCTTATAAAAGATCATAGTAGGTGTTTTAAGGAGGTTATCTAAAATCCATTCAATTCCCATGAATAACATTATATTCATCTAGGTTAAATCAAAGAACTGAATAAAACCCTGCAAACATCAATATGTGTACTGTTTAGGTCAGTCTCAGATCTTGTAAGGAAAAGGGGATGTTCAGCAGGGTAGGTTTCCAGTCTGAGAAGGAGGACATGACAAGCATACGGAGGGAATGGGGGTGGGGGGTAAGAAAACCTTTTCTATTAGAAGGCTTGCTGCAGCAGTGGAAGGCTACTACTGATATGGGAGGCCCTTAGGATACGAGCAGTAAGGCCCAGAAATGAGGTCTGTATATAACTTTTTTCTTACAAACAAATCTATTTATTCTCTTAATGTTTTGATTAATACTTCCCGCTGGAATTTATTTTTCTCCATCTTCCAGTTTATTTTCAAGCCAGGCTTGAATGCAGAAAAATAGCTAGTGGTTCTGTTTTATGGTTTGAGTGGTCAAATGAACTTCACTGACCTATAATACATCCTAAAGGTTCCTTGTTACCTATACAACAGAAAGAATCATGTTGGGATGACTCCTATCATCTTTTGGACCTTTTACCAGAGCATCTTTTGGAATTCTCCTGTCCCTCTCATCATAGATGACTAAGAGTGGAGGTGAAAATTAGGCTATCAGTTGCTCTCACCAGCATGGCTATAATATCTGTCCTTTCCTCCCTCATTAGTGATCATGAGGAGATAGAGAACTATGGGTTTAGTCACCCTCTTTGACATGATCCTAATGCCCCATGTTCTTGATTAATTCTTCTTACATTTTGCCTAGTTAACTCTAACCTGTCTGTACTAGAACCTATGAAAAATATCTCTGAAGCAAATATTGACACTTGTTATGTCAAGGAAGTCAGCTAACTTTTATTAATTATATGAATCAGCGAGATTCTTGTATGTGTCAATCCACCAATCTCCAACTTTTACCTTTCTTTGAACTTCTTTTCTCTCAAATTCATAATCTGGCAAATCCATATTATGTACTTCAGCCTGGAAGAGGACACAAAGATAACAAGGCCTAAGGTGAAACCCTCAGTTAAGGCTGCTGGATCAAGAGAGAGAGATTATAATTTACCACACCTAACTTAATTTAAACCCCTATAATCTAGAGAAATACAAGGACAGAGAAAACAAAGATATCTCCAAAGGCCAGGAAGCAGATGATATACAAATGTTCTTTTTTCTTTAGCCTGTGTATGGCACAATAGCTGGAAAGCAGAAGTGAGGGTAAAAGCTTAGCAATGAAGAGGAAAATAAGATAAAGCAGGAAAGAAAGGATATGTGGTCTATGATAGCCTTTTGTAACCGCTTTTCTTAGCCAATTCTCCAAAATTAAATGAGGGTTGGGAGTCAGAATGTTTAACAATGATGGACATTTTATTGTCCTGAGTGGGCTTAAGCCAAGGACTAGGATTCTGGGTGTTTACAAGTCACCAAAATCTCTGTGGACTCAGTGGCTCCTGGTCCTTTGTCTCAAAAACATGACCACAAATGAGGTTTTTAAACTATAAAGAGTTTAAAACTAATACAGAGGCAGATACTTGAAGCCAACCATTGGACTGAGCACAGGGTCCCCAATGTAGTGCCCAATTGTGGAGTTAGATAAAGCACTGAAGGAGCTAAAGGTGTTTGCAGCCCCATAGGAGGAACAATAATATGAACTAACCAGTATCCTCAGAGCTCCCTGGGACTAAACCACCAACGAAGGAGTACACATGGAGGGACCCATGGCTCCAGCTGCATATGTAGCACAGGATGGCCTTATCTGGCATCAATGGGAGAAGAGGCTCTTGGTCCTGTGAAGGCTGGATATCCCAGTGCAGGGGAATTCGAGGGCAGGGAGGCAGGAGTGGGTGGGTGGGTGAACACTCTCATAGGGGGAGGGTGATAGGATATGGGGCCTTTGGGAGGAGGGTAACCAGGAAAGGGGACAACATTTGAAATGTAAATAAAGAAAATATCCAATAATTTTTTTTTAAAAAGGGAAAAAAAGAGTGAGTCTAAGAAGTTTCACTTCTACAAACTAATGCTGGCATTCATAGTGCTGGAAGGTATTATAAATGGTTTTTGGAGAAGAAAAGTAACCTGCCAGCAAGATAAACCCCTAAGTGCAATGGGAGTAACCAACCACTTTTGAAATATTACATTCAAGGCTCATTCTATGAAAGGGCACTGACAATAAGGCCTACCTAGTATCTGAGAGCACATAAGTCACAGACCTAGGGGAAAACCTAGTACTAGTTCTTATTTTGCTAAAGGAACACAGTCATAAAGTGACTCCTGATGGCACATTACTCTACCCATAGAGGACAGCATTGCTCAGCTCTCATCAGAGAAGCTTCTTCTGCACTAGGTGAGAATTAACACTGAGATGTGCAGCTGGACAGTATGCATCCAGTGTGGTACAAGCACAGGCTTGAATGAATGCCATACTGCTCTCCTTCCTCACAGATTCGGGACTGATGTGGAAGAGGCTGCAGAGAGAATGTAAGAGCTAGATGTGGTTTAAAAAAAATAAGGAAATAAGGAAACAGCATTTTCCAGACATAACAGGGCTGATCCAGTGGATCTACAATGAACTCAGAGACTGACAACAAACACAAGACCTGAACAAGTTCAAACCAAACAAAGCCCTAAGAGAAGGTAAAGGGGGCACACAGTCCTACCTAACTTAGAGGCTATTTGTGATTTATAGCTTCTGAGAGAAGGAAATCATGTTTATTCAATGGAGTGATATTGTATATATCAACCACACAAAGGTCAGGCCTCATGGTCAGGAGTAGTTGTCTGTTGGGTTTTTTTTTGTTTCGTTTTGGTTTTTTTGTGTGTATGTTCCTGCTTTAGTTTGGTTTGGGTTTTTTTTTAAGGTAGAGAAATAACAAGAAATTAGGTGAGTGGGTTTATCTGGGAGGAGTTGGGGAGAGGGAAAGAGTATGATCAAAATATATTGTACATATATTTTAAACTATAAAATGAAATAAAATATTTAAAAATAAATTTTATACTAGAAATCAAGCAGGGCTCTTTTATAGCAGCAGAGGCTCCAAGAGAAGGTTGCTAGAAAGTCTATTCCTCTGAGGTTAAAAAAAGTAGGGACCCCAAAGGAGGATAACCACTGAGGCATGTGATAGCTACTCCTAGTTGACAATTTGACTATATCTGGATTGTAGTTCATTCCACATATAGTCAAGTTGACAACTGGGAATAGCCATCACAATCCACCCCTTGTCAACTTAACAGAAATCATATCTCATGTCCAAATGAAAACAATAACCAGGTCATAAATATGTTCAACATAATATAACTATTAGAGAACCCTGACTAATTCAAGGGGCTTTTGTGTAAGGGTAAGATATGCTTTGCATCTAAGGAAGTAATTTTGACCTTAAAATTTCTTGTCTGAGATATCAACATTGGCCTGGTTGGACCATCTGGTTCAACTGCAGATGCCCAGAAAGTGTCCGTACATCTCCCCATCCTGGTGACTTGGTGACTGGTTTCTAATATACATCTTGAAGCACCAATGAAATGTCTGATTACACATAGCTTCCAGGCTGCTGTGCTTATTATGTTTCTGTGCAGAAGAACAGGACATATCAAACAACAACAAAAGGCTCTGAAAGGGCTCCTCTGAACCATTTCTGGAATTTCTGGTCTCTGTCTAGGACAAAACTGCCAATAGAACCAAGGACATTGCTGTCTTCTGGCCAAGAAAGAATCCTATGTTTCTGAGGTCCCCACCTAACTGCCTGACAAGTGTCTGTCTCCTGTCATCATTGCTAATATTTTTTCTTTAGTATTTCTTTAGCCTCAGACTCCTGAAGTCAACTAGGTCTTGACTGGAATGGTGGGTGGTAGGCCTTCAGGGAGCCTGCCCACTTTTTGCAAAAAAAAAAAAAGAAAGAAAGAAAGAAAGAAAGAAAGAAAGAAAGAAAGAAAGAAAGAAAGAAAGAAAGAAAGAAAAGAAAAAAAATCCCAGAACCAGGAATGGACTACATCCCTATGACTTGTTGTCCAGAAAAGTACCCAAACCACCCAAATCAATACAGTCTGTTGCCACTGCTGTTGACTACCACCAGAACTAGACTATAAGACCCTGTTGCTGAAGGGCATTACTTTGCTACATGACATGGAAAAATCAGGCTAGCATTGAGCTGAAAACTTCCTTCGTGCCAACAGGCTTTCTTTTTTGGGGGGGTGGGAGGAAAGGATTTATTCAGCTGATATTTCTACATCAATCATTGAAGAAAGTCAGGGTAGGAACACAAACAGGGTAGGAACATGGAGGCAGGAGCCAACCAACCAGACCTCCCAGAGCTCCCAGGGACTAAACCACCAACCAAAGAGTATACATGGAGGGAGCCATGGCTCCAACTGCATGTGTAGCAGAGGATGGCCTTGTTGAACATCAATGGGAGGAAAGGCCCTTGGTCCTGTGAAGGGTCAATTCCCCAGTGTAGGGGAATGGCTAGAAAGACACTATGAAAATTGCTGGCATACAAAAACCAGCAGCAGCTATATTGTTTTAGCTTTTTGTGTGATATCAACTCTATAAACATGACAAGCAAGATGCACCAGTTGGTCTAATAGTGCCATGATTATCATTGGCACACAGACTGCTTTCTGTTGGAATATGAGACCTGTTCCACAGTATGGAAATCACATCTGGTACTATAAGCCTGGTCAAAAGCCCATGGCAGGGGAGAACATGGGTCGGATTGATAAACCTACTGTTTTACTGAATTGACATTATGTACCTGTTAAATTGTATTTCAAATATTTGTCTTCATACTCAAGATTATTTCTGCTATCTTTTGTCAGAAAAGCTTCCTGTTGCAATAAACAGAGACTCATAACTTGTGAAAGTACTGAGAATAAGTGACATTTTCTTGTAGTTTTTTGTTTGTTTGTTTTTTGAGACAGGGTTTCTAGGTGTAGCACTGGCTGTCCTATAACTTGCTCTGTAGACCAGGCTAGTGTAAAACTCAGAGATTTTGAGTGCTCAGCCCTAAATGGGACATTCATATCACTCCATTCAAAGGCCCAGAGAATACTGTGCAACGGCATGGGGGACTAAAACAATAGAACTGGAGGACGTGAGGGTGCTGTGGAATGATCTCCTCCAAGCATGACATGGCTATGATGCCCATCAAGAGACTTCATAAGATTGAGCCCATTAACTGAAGTTAATGTGTGAGTTCACAAAGCTCCGACCCACCATCAAAATATATAGGCACTTATATAAGGGAGGGGCTTACTATACTTTCCTCACTCACATAGGTAGTTAACAGTTGCTAAGAGAGGATGTGAGGCATTTTTCGCAGTGTTGCTGTCTATAACTTGCCCATGCTCCTCTAAGTAACCCTAATTAAACTCAACAAGCTTCAGAAAGTGAAATTTGAGCAGAGTCATTTCTGCCTCCAGCAGCACCCTGCATAGATACTTGTGGTTTTGGAGAGGTTGTGGTTAGGGATGAAAGACCCATCCTTCATGTGGGTGGCACAATTCCATGTGCTCGGCATCTCAGGCTGAATGAAGGAGAAAGCTGGATGAACAGTGACATTCACCTCTGCTTCTAGACTGTTGAGACACTGGAACCAGTATCCTCACCATCTTAATACTATATCTACCTCCACACTATAGGTGCAATGTGTGCTTTGAGCCTTACTATAGTTTGAGCATAGATATTCAGAATTGAGAGTTCATCTTGGTAGATTTTACCTTTGATGAGTATGAAGTGCCCCTCCTTGTTTTTTTTTTTTTTGTTGTTGTTGTTGTTATTTTTTGATAACTTTGAGTTGGAAGTCGATTTTATTCAATATTAGAATGGCTAATCCAGCTTGTTTCTTTGGACCATTTGCTTGGAAAATTGTTTTCCAGCCTTTTACTCTGAGGTAGTGTCTGTCTTTGTCCCTGAGGTGGGTTTCCTGTAAGCAGCAAAATGTTGGGTCCTGTTTATGTAGCCAGTCTGTTACTCTATGTCTTTTTATTGGGGGAATTGAGTCCATTGATATTAAGAGATATTAAGAAAAAGTAATTGTTACTTCCTGTTATTTTTGTTGTTAGAGTTGGGATTCTGTTCTTGCAGCTATCTTCTTTTAGATTTGTTGAAGGATTACTTTCTTCCTTTTTCTAGGGCGTAATTTCCCTCCTTGTTTTGGTGTTTTCCCTTTATTATCCTTTGAAGGGCTGGATTCATGGAAAGATATTGTGTGAATTTTGTTTTGTCATGGATTACTTTGGTTCCTCCATCTATGGTAATTGAGAGTTTTGCTGGGTATAGTAGCCTTGGCTGGCATTTGTGTTCTCTTAGGGTCTGTATAACTTCTGTCCAGGATCTTCTGGCTTTCATAGTCTCTGGTGAGAAGTCTGGTGTAATTCTAATAGGTCTGTCTTTATATTTTACTTGACCTTTGTCCCTTACTGCTTTTAATATTCTATCTTCATTTAGTGCATTTGTTGTTCTGATTATTATGTGTCTGGAGGAATTTCTTTTCTGGTCCAGTCTATTTGGAGTTCTGTAGGCTTCCTGTATGTTTGTGGGCATCTCTTTCTTTAGGTTAGGGAAGTTTTCTTCTATAATTTTGTTGAGATATATAAGCTACAGAAGAAAAAAACTGTGGGGGTTGGAACATTGTTTCTGGTATATGTGTATGTAAGATTTGTATGAGTGGGAGTTGGAGCACTGTTCCTTCCACCCATCAACTATATGTGTGTATATGTATATGTATGTGTATGTATGTGTATGTATATGTATAAGGGTTATGTGATTTGGGGGCTAGATCATTGTTCTTTCCACCCATTAACGTTGAATATGTATATGTAAAGCTTATCTGGGTGTGTATTGGAGCTTGATCCATCCACCAATTGTGTGTGTGTGTGTGTTTGTGTGTGTGTGTGTGTGTGTGTGTGTGTGTGTGTGTGTGTGTGAAAATCTTGGATCCTGCTTGCTGGAGCTTTGCTCTAACTATTCTATGTGTGAATGTGTATATATCTGTCTATAGTTCTCTATGTATGTATGCATAGTGAGTGTGTGTGTGTGTGAGAGAGAGAGAGAGAGAGAGAGAGAGAGAGAGAGAGAGAGAGAGAGTTTTCTCTTTCCTTTTCTTTTGCATTGGCCCCTAAGAGTTAAAAGAGTTCAGAGTTTTCTCTGGCCACAGGGAGTACCAGCCCCAGTAAATTAAGCTTTGTTCCCTCAGAGAAAAAATTGCCGAATAACATCTCTAATCACTGGCTGCCATTGGCAGCAGCCCCTGTAAGTATCTGTATACACCCCAATCAGTGGTTCTAAGCACTGACCCCCAACGGCTATCTACCTCAGTTTACCCACCAACTGGATGCCAAAGCTGTTCACTGGCAGGGAGAGTGAGGGGAAATCTAGGTGGAGTTTGAGAGGAGGAGTGTGATATGAATATGATTAAAATACATTCTATACATGAATGGAATCCCCAAAGAACAAAAATATATTTTACATATGTTAATAAAAGTTCATGTTTTGTTCCCTTGGACTGTCTTTATAAAATGTTATAGATGTGTGTGTGTATGTGTGTGTGTGTGAGCGCGCGCGCGCGCGCATGAGCACTCATGATGGGTTTGTAAGTGCTCGGCCCAGGGAGTGGCACTATTAGAGGGCGTGGCCCTGTTGGAGTAGGTGTGGCCCTGTTGGAGTAGGTGTGGCCCTATTGGAGTAGGTGTGTCACTGTGGGCGTGGGCTTTAAGCCCTTCATCCTAGCTGCCTGGAAGTCAGTATTCTGCTAGCAGCCTTCAGATGAAGATGTAGAACTTTCATCTCCTCCTGCACCATGACTGCCTGGATGCTGCCATGCTCCCACCTTGATGATAATGGACTGAGCTTCTGAACCTGTAAGTCAGCCCCAATTAAATGTTGGCCTTATAAGACATGGTGTCAACTCACAGCAGTAAAGCCCTAAGACGGGGGGGGGGGGGGGGGTCATAAACAACAAATATTGATTTTCTTACAGTTCTGAATAGGAAAGTCTAAAGATCAGGATTCTGACCAAGCTGGTTTCATTTTATTTATTATTAATTATATTTATTTACATTTCAAATGTTACCCCATTCCTGGTCTTACCTCCACAAGCCCTCCATCCTGGGCCCCCTTCCCCCTGTTTCTATGAGGGTGCTCCCCTGCCCACCCACATACTCCCTCCTCACCCCTCTAGCATCCCCCTTCGATGGGGCAACAAGCCTCCACAGGACTAAGTGCCTCTCCTCTCACTGATGGCAGATGAGGCAGTCCTCAGCTTTAATTTCTCTATTGAGTTTCCTACAGTTCTGAATAGGAAAGTCTAAGATCAAGATTCTGACCAAACTGATTTCTTACAATGTGTCTCTTCCTAACCTATAGATGGCTGTTTTCTTTTGTGTCCTCTGTGTACTTACATGGCATTTTAAAGGGCCTCGTGAATGCTAAGCACTACCTCTCCCACCACGTATACCCATAGCCTCTTGTTTTAGTTTGATTTCCTAGTGCTGTGAAGAAACACTCTGACCAAAAGCAACTTGAAGAAGAAATGATTTATTTGGCTCACTTCCAGGTCATGCTCCATAATGTTGGAAAATTGAGCTCAGAACCTAAAAGCAGGCTATCTGCTATTGCACACAGAATTACCTCCCAAGTGGGAACTCTGAAGTCTATCAGAATCCATGAAGGTATGCTACATGGTAGCTTGCTCATATGATCTTGCTTCACTAGCATTTTTTATATAGCTCAGGCCCACCTGCCCAGGGAATGGTGCTTCCCATAGTGAATCGGGCCTTCCTACATCAACTTATGACCAAGACAATCCCCTACAACAGACATGTGCACAGGTCAGTCTGATCTGGGAAAATCCTTCCAATGAGACAGCCTTCTCAGGCTACTCCAGGCTATGTCAAGTTGACAGTAAACGCTAACTAAGACACTCCTCTTTGGTTTTTTGTTTTGTTGCTGTATGTGTATAGGAGCACAAGCTCAAGTGTGTGTTGTTCTTCTTCACTATGACATTAATCTATTCTGATCAGGGCCTTTTGCCTTCAGGACCAAAATAGCACCCAAAGTCCCCATCATCACATTCTAGGAAGTCAGAACTCCAACCTGGACATTTGAAGAAAATGTGACCATTTGGTACCTAACAATGAACTAAACATTTGCCTGGGTTGTAGTGATGCATGCTTGTAGTTCCAGCACTTAGCAGATGGAGGAAGATTATAGCATGTTTGAAGTCAGCTTGGTATACACAGTGAGTTCTAGGCCAATGAGGGTTACATAGTGAGACCCTGTCAAAAATAAATAAATAAAACAAAAATTGGACCCTAGACACTTGCAGATGATTTTCTACTGTATCTGAAGACGTTGCTTTACCCCAAATTACCACCTCTTGGATGCAGGATGATTACTTAAGCTGAGATGGGCATGGGTTACTCTATGTCCAGGTCTGTCTTTATTCAGAGAGCCACCAAATACTGCCTTTATATGTCCTTAGTCAGCTCTGGGTTAGTGGTCTCCGGTTCATGTCTAATGCAACCACAGGCAAAAGCTCTTCTTTTTTGTTTGTTTTCGAGACAGGGTTTCTGTGTGTAGCCCTGGCTGTCCTGAAACTCACTCTGTAGACCAGGCTGACCTCGAACTCAGAAATCCACCTGCCTCTGCCTCCCAAGTGCTGGGATTAAAAGCATGCACCACCACTGCCCAGCCCAAGAAGCGCTTCTTGATCCTGTAGCCATGTACAAAGCCAAGAGAAAATAAATTCTGGGTATTGCAACCAAAGCAAAATGAACAGAGTAATAAGTCTATCCTAGGAAGTGAATGTTCTAGATTTATCAGATATTGGCTTGATTTTCATAATGATGATTTGCATAACACGTTAAATGTTAAACTTAACATAAACCAAGGGCGGAAGTTCTGAGGGCGTGTTTGGAGCATGTGCTTGCCCTACAGATGGTTGGGAGGTGGATTTGTGGAATTGGAGTTGGGGAGAGTAGGATGAGAGAAGAACGGAGTAGGAATTGAAAACACAAAAAAACAAAAACCAAACCATGGAATTGTTTATATTTTAAAGAAGTGTTATCAGCACTTAAGGACCTCGGGTTATCCCCATCCAGAAACTTCCCTGGAACCTGAAACTAAGAGTGGGAAAAATGTTTGTTTGTCATATAGAGAACTTCCTCGGCCTTTTTTTTAACCCCCTATGTCCACAGTGTAGAGCAAAGCTTGCCATGCATGACCAAACCTCAGAGGTTGTACTGTCCTGATTGCTCAGGCTGGGCTGGTTGAGGGTAGGGTGTGGGTTGGCGACCCGCAGGTTCCTGGGCACAGCAGGTGGGCGGGGAATCCGTGGTGGGACCGTGTGGCTAGGGCGCCACGCACCGCCCTCCCGCACCGACCCCGCCTCTCCCGCCCCCGCGCGCGTGGCCTTCTGGGTAACGCGGGGCCGCCAGGTGACAGCTAATGGCGGCGGCCGCTTGACGCGAGCGGTCAAGCAGCGAAGCAGGGCGGCAGGGGGCGCGTCGGGGAGCCTGGCTGCCGCTGCACTCCGGACTGTGGCTCACCGGAGGCGCCGGGCTTGACGCGTCATGGACAGGCCAGTGGCGGCGGCGGCCGCCGCATCTGCGGCGAGCTGCGAGGGCGCTGGGGGCCCGGGGCCAGGGCCGGGCGCTAGCTGGAGACCCTCTCGGGTTGCGGGGGGCGCCTCGGCCAGCTCCCGGCACCCCAGCATTGAGACCCTTGACAGGTAAGTAGGGTCCTGGGTGCCACAGACTCTCGGTGCCCAGCTCAAGGCCCGGCGTCGCCTCCGGGCTCCCGGCTGGGAGCCAAGGCGGGGGTGGGCGGCTTGTCCACAGCCACCTCTAGCCTTCCTGGGACTTAGGGCCGCTGCTCTAGGACCTGCCTGGGGTTGGCCACCTGCTTACTTCCGCCTAGCGAGCCCAACAGTTCTTGGCTTCAGAGCTGTCAAACCCGGGCCAATGCCTACTGCTCCTTGAGGACTCCTTTTGTGTGTGTGTGTGTGTGTGTGTGTGTGTGTGTGGCCAGAGCCAAGGATCCTCCGGGGCGGGGGGGGGGGGGCGGCAATGTCAGTTGGCTGCTTTTTAGCTTCAATTTCTGTCTAAATCGTGTGATTTTTAAGATCCAGTTCCGCTGCCGCTGCTTGGGGGTGGAGACTGGGAGGTGAGACCCCATAGGCAGCAGATTTGTCACAGATGGTGGTAAAGATACAGATTTGGGAAACTGAGATGGACTACTTCCATAATCACGAGGCAAGAATACTGTTGTGTACTTTCAGTTCTGTACACTTTGAAGGGCACAGTATTTTTTTTCCTCTTGGGTGCATGAGTCCCCTGCTTCTGAGATAGATTTAAATATGTCAGTTCAAGGCATACCTGCCATGTGCAACTGGGAAAGGCCACCACCCAGTCGGGTAATGACAAGAGATGTCTGGAACATCCAGTTTCCCCACTTAGACACTTGGGCAAAAGACAGTTGTTATGTGGCTCAGTGGGTTTGAGCTGTTTATCCCTGCCTGTCTTAGTCATTCCAGTGTGCTGAACTTTCGGGAGTTTCCAATGACAGGCAGGGGAGCAACAAGCACTACTCTTGTCACCTTTCTAGCTCAGTTTAATTACAGTATGTAATCTCAGATTAATACATTAATCACCTAGCAACAGACTTCACCAAAAACCAACCACAGCTAAGCCATCCCTTGTAAACATGAGGACTTTACTCACCTGAAAGTATTCAGCAACACATGAGTTCTTGTCTATTCACAAAATGCCACACTATGTATGACTTTATGGCTCTAAGGCTGATGATTGAAACTGCATGTGTTAAGTGCTAGGCTATTGGTAAAACAGAAAGATGATATTCATGTGGTGGCATAGGCCTGAATCATTGAAGTAGCTGAAAGATATTATTCCAATATGCCTCATTCAGTGTTTATTAGGAACTACAAGTGACCATGTCCTACTCTCAAGGATTTGGATTTGGGACTTTTAGGGCAGGTGCAAATTTGTTTTTTTTTTCAAAAACTCTTTATATATTATAGCCTCAGTTGTTAACCACTATGCTTTGGCTGGTAATTCAAGGATGTAAAGGTGTTAGTGATGTGGGCAGTAAGGAAGGAAGTCAGACATTTGAATTGAGGAAAGAATGAAGTTAGCTACAACATGGACTGGAGAGAGCACTTTGTCCAAGAGATCAGAACTTTTTGCCTTGTAGGGAAATGATAAGAAAGATGGCCTGGTGCCTGTCAGAATGAGCAGACTACCTTCCTATGAACTTGAGCTTTCATCCCATCTCAGGATGTGAATGGTTCTCTTAACTTTCATCAGAATCATCTCACACCAGTCAAGTGAAAATTCAGGTTCTTGGGGACCACGATAAGTCTAGTCTGTTGAAAACTTAAACCAGGAAGTCTTAGACATCCATCTGGGGCTTCAGTTCATGGGACAGAAGGAGGACACAGAAGGTGGATGCAGTTCAGGGGGAAAAAACTAGAATGGTAATAGGACTGGGTGGACTTTCAAGGTACTTAGCACTTACCAGAGAAGCAGGTGCCTGATTTGCTGTGAGGGGTGTGTGCATTGTGGCCACATGAGGTCAGCTTGGAAAAAACAAAGCTGCTGAAGCAGACGCCAAAGAAAAGCATGGAGGGCAGGGAGAAAAGGTCAGGTCAGGTCAGGTCAGGTCAGACATCTCAACATGCATACTTTTCTTTGAGGAGTGACACCCCTAAAGGGAAGTTGCTCTCTGTGAGCTTGTCTTAAATATGTCCCATGAACCTTGAGGCCCTCCTAGTCTTCAGAGTATTTCACTTCTCTCAGAGAAGCAGCTGTGGTCCTTTGAGAGGATGTGGCTTCCTAAAGGTTACATATCTAGTTGGTGACAGAAACAGGACTTGAGCCTAGACCTTCTGTTGGCTAGCCCATTATACCACTCTGTGTTCTGAACCAGGCCATTTCCTGCTGCAGATGAAAAGTAAATCAGCAACAATAACCCACCCTTTTCTCAAAACAGCATAATCAACTTTAAGGCACAAAGGAGATATTTTGGTTCACAAACTGCTCCAGAGAGAAAGAGATAGGCATGGACACAACTGGGGCTAAGGACTGCTTTTGAAACAGTGTGCTAGAGCTCTCTATCTCTTGGGTTTGTGATTTTTTAAAAATAATATCTCATTTAATTTATCCTGTGTGTTCTTTAAAGTGGTAGAAATAGGCTTCTAGAAAGCCTGTGGTAGAACCATACAGCAAGGATCCAAAAGGAATCCTGGGACTCCCTGAGCAACTCATCTACAAGGAAGGGCAGGAAGAGGTAGGCCAACCCCAGGAAGCAGTGGATCTCAAGTCTGCAAAGTAAAGAGAAGTGTCCTTATTGGAAGAAGGCACGGCAGGATCTAGTCAGCCGTTAATTTCCTCTGGTTGGCTTTATGTGTTTGTAATCAGGAATGGGTGCTTGTGGTAAAAGGGCAAAAAAGGAAACTTGGTGTGGCAGTCTCTACCAATAAACACTGCACTCAAAATCAGGCAAAATTGGTGCATATACAAGGACAATATAGTGGTAAACAGTGAGTTCCAGGCCAGCCTGTACTAGAGAATAAGACTGTCTGGAAAAGGAAAGGAGCAGTCAAAGGGGGGGGGGATGGGACATGTCAGCATTCAATCCCAGCACAGAAAGATCTCTGAGTTTGAGGCTAGCCTGGAACACCAAGCTCTGGAACAGCTAGGACTACATAAGTATGTAGAGAGAGACCATATTTCAACACACATGGAAATGTCTTTCTCCTTTCCCCCTGCCACTTAGAAATTGTGATAGAGTTCTAACTTCTACTAAGATCATGGAATCTTAGTGTATCATCGAACTTTAAACCTATTCAGCAAATATTTTACATATATTTTCAACTTTAATGACTTAACTACCTTAATCAGAGACTACAAATTAGATGGATGTTCTGTCCTTAAAACACATGAGTGTGAATGTAATTTGTGATGTTTTTGTTTTGTTTCCAGACAAAAGCTAACTTTGTGGTAAAAGGTCCTAAGTAAAAGTTTTGTCCTCTTGCTTGATCTTTTTTCCTGTATTGACAGATCTGGAAAGGTGCCTGGCTCTCGAGGGCAAGTTTTAAATCCCTGGCCACCTAGTTTGCCTTTGTAGTCTATTGGGTCAGGTGAGCAGAGACCAAGATCTTACAGTGATATGACCATGGACAAAACTGGAAGCTCAGTTTTCTTTTCTATAAAATGGGTCACTGGGGGGGGGGGCGCTAGGTAACACTGCCTTTTACACTAGCAGAGGGTTCCATCTCCTTTGCAAACTGTTGTATTTCCGTATTGAGGCAGTGTCCCAGCATGTGTGGTACTGCCTTTAGCTCAGTAAGTCAGTCATTGTGAGCTGTGCTGCTCCCTGGAGTGGTGGCCATGTTCCTGGGTATATTGTGGCTTCAGCACCTCCATTTCCTTATCCAGTCAAGTTGGCTGGTGTCTATTCTGCCGTTTTGTCACAACTGGTTATAAAGCTTTGAGTTATTAGCTGGAAGAAGCTTTTTTCAGTCGTTAAAACATTTACAGAAATGTAATGCAGCATCATTACTTTATATAAAATACCTTTTCTAGTCTGTTCTATATTAACTCACCATCAGTTTAACTCTAGTAAAAGTACACTGTTTTCTAGATTTGAAACTGTAAACGTGAATTTGGTTGAATGTTGTTTGAAAATCATGTTTTAATGTAAATATTTCACTTTGGAATTAATTTCCTATATATACTATGTTAATTTATATATGTGTATATATACATATGTGTGTGTATGTATATATACACTATATCTTCCATATAATTTTGATAGAATTCTACAATATGTTAGAGAGTAACATGCTTAACTAAATACCTGTAATCATTTTAAAATTATTTATTTTATGTGTATGGATGCATGTGTGTCTGTGTCAATACATGCCTGGTGCCCACAGATGCCAGAAAAGGGCATTGGAATCTTTGGGACTTGAGTTACAGAAAATTGTGAATGGTCACATGGACAATGGGAACACGAACCTAGTTCCTGTAAAGAGGTGCTATTGCTCTTAACCACTGAGCTGTCTCTCTAGACCTAACATCTCTGATCTTAAAGTTTTAGTAAAAGGTTGATTAACTCATCTAAAACCAACCTAGAACCTAATCTTATTTTCTGTTTTGTCTATTATTGATTCTTACGTTAAGTAGAAAGGCAACCAAATAGTTTAAAACATTGGGGTGCATATCTATAATTTCAGCACTTGGGAGGTAGAGGCTGGAGCATGGGGAGTTCAAGGCTATCCTCAGCTACATAGTGATTTGAGGCTGTCTGGGCTGTACATGAGAGACTGATTTTAAAAATGACATCTATATTATATCTATATATTCCTACCCAGGACACTTTTTTCTCATTAGGAGTCTGTGTTTAAAGGGTTTTAACCACACTGTTTCTTTTAGTCCTACAGGGTCACATGTTGAATGGTGTAAACAGCTTATAGCTGCTACAATTTCTAGTCAGATTTCAGGTTCAGTGACATCAGAAAATGTGTCAAGAGATTACAAGGTAAGCGGCATTGAGTGTTTAATTCATTATTATATAGAATAGCTGATTCGTAGCCAAGAATGTTGTAGTTTAGTTCATGTGAGCTTTTGACCACTTAATTTTTATTGTCCTTTGGAGGTGGTGAGGACAAAGGTTCTCTAGTGTTCAATCTGAAATACAGATAGATAGAGATAGAAATATAGATAGAGATAGAAAGTTCTACCTATTTTTCTTATTTGTGGTTTTATAATTAACATAAAGAATGTCCTAAGGTTTTGATCAATTTTTTTTTAAAAAATCAAGCTCTATTTTATGAGAAATGTATAGTGGGCATAATAGTGCATGCTTGTAAGGCCAATACTACTTACAAGGGAGTTAGAGGCCAGCCCATTGTCCATAGAGAAACTTCAAGGCCAGAGGAGGTTACCAAGTGAGATTTCCCATCGAACAGCAGGCAAACAAAAAGAAACATGTTTGCTTTTTTTGTTACTGTTTTATGTAGCAATCAAACCTGGATGCCAGCACTGTACTTCACAAACATGGTTTTGTATTTAGGCATTGCACTTGCATAGTCATCATTAGCAAGGATACTACAATTCTAAACCATTTACAGGGCTCAAAACAGGACAGCCTCATTGTTTTATGCCTTACTGGAGTGATAAACTTTTGTTTTAAAAGTTGGATTCTCTGCATTTTCTAAGGTTAAGAGTGAGGCTTCAAAAAAAAAAAAAAAAAAGCCGGGCGGTGGTGGCACATGCCTTTAATCTCAGCACTTGGGAGGCAGAGGCAGGCAGATTTCTGAGTTTGAGGCCAGCCTGGTCTACAGAGTGAGTTTCAGGACAGCCAGGGCTACACAGAAAAACCCTGTCTCGAAAAAAACAAAACAAACAAACAAACAAACAAACAAGGCTTCTTGTTGGCATAGACTGTTTTCTAGCACTGTTCTAGTTCTTAACAGATAGGTGGCGCTTGCCTTTAATCCCAGTCTACACAGAGAAGCCCTGTCTCGGAAAAAAAAAAAAAAAAACCAAACAAACAAACAACCAAACAAACAAACAAAAAAATAGTCATTGAATGAATCAACTAGCAAAAATCTCAGATGTTCCATCTTTGTTCAGGCTATAAACTAGAATTTAATTCCAGTATGCTGTTAACAGATACACAGTGAAACTGCTTTGATATGTTCTTTGTGTTTGCTTGAGGGGGTTTTTTTGTTTGTTTTGTTGTTGTTGTTGTTGTTTTTGCCTGGCAGGCATGGTGAATACATTCCCTTTTCAGTGAGTAGCTCTTAGAAGATGGCAAATCTCACAAATAGTTCAAGAGCTTCAGCCAACATCCTAAGCTTGCCTAAGATTACCAAAGTTAATAGAAATCCTATAACCTGTTACTTCGAAAACTGGCAGTATACCCCTTAACAGTGGCCCTACCTTTTGCTTTTCATGCATGGCGACAAGGTGGGGGGTGGGGGCACAGAAGCTCTTGATCTCTAAAACCTAGTTAGGACGCCACTCTAGGGAGATGATTTGCCGGAGCAGCAGGATCCCACAGATCCCAGGTAGCATATTGCCCCCACTTTACTTGAAATGGCCCACTGGATGACCCTTCTCAGAAGAGAATGACACTCATACTCTGGGGTGATTATTGCCAATTATAAGTTAACTGTAAATTTTTCATAATGGCTTAATGGTGTCCTGTGGGTCCTGGAAAAGAGTAAACAAATGCACTTAGGAAGCTGAAGCAGGAGGATCAATTCTAGTTTAAGGATAATTTGAGCTGCATACTGAGTTCACTGCTAATGTGGGCTACAGTATAAGACCATGTCTCAAAATACTAAAACAAATAATAACAAGTAACAATGGAATGCCGACTAGCTTTCTAATGTATTGGTTGGCTGGATCTTTAACATGAAATAACTAAATTTTATCATTTTAATCTATTTAAAATTTTTGTATAGCAGAATCAGCTCATATTAGAATGGTTCCCTAGGTTCTTTTCATAAAAAGTAAGGTTCTTATATATTTTGGAAATTGAGGTTTAAGTCCCTATATCAGATCATAGTCAAACCTTTGATGGATTATTCATGTTTTATAACTAAATCTACAAATTTGTCATTAAGTTTATAATTTGTAAGTTATACTTTCTTCAGAGAAGTATATTTTAATCATAAAAGCATAAAATTATCCTAAACTACACAAAAGTGGTATACCTTCTACAAATAAACTTAGAGTAACAGTTTTGGGCCTTGGAGACCCTCTGGCATAGGAGCCATGGTATGGAGCTGAGCATAAATGTCCAGATACAATTTCAGGACGATTGAAGTTGTAGCTACTAATAGAAAAGATTTAAAATTATCTATTGTGTAATTATCTTCCTTAAAACACACAGATATTTGGTGCAGACGTCTCTCCCCTTCCTACTACCATCCCCTCTTGTCCCTTCTCTTCTTTCAAGTGCCCTCCCCTTCTCTAGTTCTTTCCTCTCAAATTTCCTCCCAGTGTTCCCTCCCTCCTTCCTATCTCTTCCCTCCCCCTTCCCCCTTTCTCTCTCTACTCCCCTCCTGTCTTCTTCCGTCTACCCTGTCTTCTTTCTGTTCCCCTATTCCCTAGTCTCTCCTTTCTCCCAGTCCTTTTGTCATCTCTTCCCTCTTCTTTTCTGTCTCCTCCCCTTTTCTTCTTTCCCCTTGTCTCCTGTCCCTTCCCCCTCCCCTTTCCTTCTTTGCCCCTTTTTCCCATCTTCTCCCTTCCTTTCCCCTCCTCTACTCTCCCTGACCTTTCTCTTCTACTCCTCTTCATCCTTTCTCTTGCCCGCTTCTCTTTTCCCCTCCCATTCCTTTCTTTCCTTCCATTTCCCACTCTACTTACCTCCCTTTCTAGCCCATTTCCTCTTCCATAGGTCTTCTTTCTCCTCCTTTCTCTTCTCTCATTCCTCCTCTCCTGTTTCTCTTCCTCCTTCTCTGCTTCTCCACTTTTCCTCTAGATTCTTCAACACGGTACTTTTCTCATCTCTCCACTCTTTCCCTGCCATTCTTCTCCTCCTGCTTTCTGTGTTTAGTCCCTTCTGCACCTCTCATTTCTCTTCCTCAGGCAGCTGTCCTCTCATCTATACCTTTCCCCTGTGCTCTTCTCGCTTCCCCACCCTCTTCTCCTTTTCCTGCTCCTCTCTCTTCCTATCCTGCTTCCCCTCTCCTTTTTATACTCTCCTCTCTCTCTCCTTTGCTTTTTTATTCCTTCCTCTCCCCTCTACACAAACTCTACATCTTCATGACTCTTCCCTCTAGATAGTCGGGAGTACAGGTGTGCTCTGCCATACAGTTCTCATGCTCATGGAAAGACAAATATTAACACAAATGGTATGCAGTTACAACAAGCTCAACTTGTAGAGGTGGAGGTGTGAAATGGCAGGTACTTGCCAGGCATTGTCATAGCTGAAAGCACAGACAGGTGGTACTAGTTAATAATACATCTTTACTTTATTGTTACTTGCTATTAAATACCAAGCCATCCTAAAGATTAACCTGAGAATTAATATCATTAAAAGAAATATAAGAAAAGGTTTTCTTTTGCTTACTCTCTGCTTGCTAACTCAATTGCTTTCATCTAACTAGGCCAACATACAGAAAAAAATCATGGGGTTGTTTTATGAATATGATCAAAATACATTGCACGAAGTTCTCAAAGAATAATAAGGACATTGTTTTAAAATTCTTGCCCTTAAATTTATTTTTAAAAATATGACCGTTATCTTACTGTATTTTTCATAGATTAGATACAATAATAGTTAGAAATTATACTAAAATATTTCTAGTGACTGAAGAAATGATACAACCAATCATAGCTTCCATTATTTGCAAAGTACAACTTGGCTCGGAAGAGGGAGTTTATAGAGTAGTACAAACAGTGCTGACTAGCTCTGTGATCTTGTGTAATCCCTGTGTATGACCTTGTATAGTCTTGAGAGTTTCCTTGACTATATACGGCTAAGAGGATTATGGTCAGATTTTAAGTGTTTAAATGCCTTTGTTTCTAGAATGCTTTTCAGTTATGTTTGATTCTGGCCTGCCTTCTACCAATGAGTCTACTATGGGAGCATCTTGCTTCTTCTGCTCTAGGATTACCATCGTTACTTCTCTGTCCCTCTGTGGTGTTTTGCACCCCCCCCTTTTCATTGTGTATGCAGTAATAGCTAGATATATTCTTTAAATAGTTTAAACTACAACAGAGGAGAAAATTGGAATGGCAGCATACACATTTTCTTCCTTTTCTTAGTTTGGACTATTTAGATCAGAAATCTAGCTATTATTGAACCAAAAGAATGCTGTATTAATTTCTGGATCCTCAACAGAAATTTCCAGAAGAGCTTTGAAGGAAAGGGGGTGACAGTATATGGGGAATACATTATTATGCGTGACTTAGGTCTTGGTTTATGTTTATGTTTCCTGAGTTTGGTGCTAACCTTTGAAAAGGGAAGTTTGAGCATGCCCTTTCAGGATTCACTGTCATAATCTATGGCTGAAAACCCAACTTTATGAGTTACTTATTATTTGTAGACTGCAGACTCAGATGCCTACATGAGACAAGCATCTCTTTAGCAAGGAGGGCAGATATAAGAGAGAGATGTGGAGAATTGAAGGTATAATATGCCCCCATAGAAGCATTTTTTCAAAGTCTCATTGCTATCTGCTTGAGCAATAGCTGTCCAGTTTAAAATCACTTAATCCTGACTTAAAGGCACTGCTCTCTCCTCTGGCTTACATCAGAATCCAGGTCAAGAAGGAAATAAGTGTCTATATGTACTAAAGGGATCGTTTCAGGAGAGGAGCAAAGGGAGCCAGAAACATACCCACAAGACTTTGAGGCAAGCCCCTGCAAACCTACCACTCTCCTGTCTGGACTGCTGAGGCTTTCCTTAGAGTAGCTTAAGAAGCGTGTGAGCAGAAACACTGGATACTACACTGTCCCTTTCTAAACTGCCCAGCCATTTTCTTAGCAAAGGCACTGGCAGAAAAGTGGTGGCCAATTATATGCTGTTGGCTTCTTCAACAAACTAAAGAAAGTTAAGACATCCGGAAACTTTTACTCCCAACCATGTGTCTTTGTTCATGATAAATTACTATTACTATGTGTGGGGCCTGGAGATGATCTTCCACATCTATGTCAGGATTTTCACTGGCTTTACCTTGTATAGGTCTTCTGCAGATAACCACAGCTGCTGAGTTCACGAGTGTGATAGCCATGTCATGTGCAAAAACCAGCATGTCACAGCACCCCTTCTCATCCTCCGCTGCTTACGTTCTTTCCACCTATTCTTCACAGTGTTCCCTGGTGGCAGAAAGGGAGACTGTGGAAATAGATGTCACAGTCAGGACCAAGCACTTAGTATCTTATTTTCAGCACTTTGATCAGTTATACATCTTTCCATTGACTACTGTCCACTGCAAACAGAAGCTCCTCCAAGGTTGAGAGCAGCAAACATCTATGAGTATAAATATAAATACATACAAGGCAATTTGATAGCATGAGCACTGAGGAAAAGAACAAGAGTGATTTCTACCTTAGGGCTTATAAACTCACCAGCCATGTCTTAAGTCTAATAAGAAAGCATTCAGCACTCTAGAGCAGTCATGCCACTATCACACCAGTGGACAAATCTCTTCTAGTAAGTTGATCCTTTAGTGTACTGGGTCCGGTCCTATATAAGAACTTAAATGTCTTTTCTCTGCCATCAGCCTACACTGGGGGGGGGGTTTCTGGTGAGTTTGAGAATGATTTTTTTATGTGTTGCAGCCAGAGTATGTGGGTGTTTTCAACAATCAGGGATTGCTATGTAGTTATGGTGGGTAACCAAAAGCAATGGCAATAGCCTGTGGTAGTTTGGTGACCTGGGACCTACCTGACCAATACTTGTAGGGAGGTATTCCTTGCCTTGTACTGCTATTTGCATTCAATAACTCATGTCTTCTGGGAACAAAATTGTCCAACCATGTAGGGTAACTCCATTTGGGTTCTTTTATTTACATTGTTAATGCTGAAACAGGGAAAGCTTTGTGTTCATGTTCCTGTTAAGGTGATCTTCTGCCTCTTTAGTAAATCCGGTAAAGCTAATAATCTGGCAATTGTCCTTTTTGATGAAGTGTTTCTTATTCAACATCTAGTGGTTGGATGGATTCAACAGCCAGTGTCGTATGTAGTACAGAGAGATTCAAGTTCTCCCCAGAATGTAACAACAATTCGTTTTCCTAGAGTTTTTTGTCCCCATGTGCTGTTTCTTCTAACTAGAGCTTTCCCACACAGAGGCTGCATGTTCAGTTAGGATTCTTTGACCACAGACACAGGAATATTACTTCTGAAATTAGTGTTTCTTGCTTAAATAAAGCATGCTTTTACTTTTCCTTCAGCCACTACCTCTTCCTCCTTGGAGCTTCCTCTTTGCTGCCATCTCCATCAGAGAAGGCACCCAGCTTCCAGTAGAGGAACCACATTAGAGAATTTCATGCTGTAGTCCCGATAGGAATTGGAAATGAATTTAAAGAGAAACCAGGTTAAGCTTTGTGACTATCTCACTGTTAGGTTATTGAATTCATACATAGCTAAACTGGGTTCTGGATCCAGTTTGGGGTTTCTGGTTTTGTGGGAAGGCCTGAGAGCATAACTCCCTTTTTATATCATTGCTTCTATACTGAAAATACCTTCAATTTTCTAAACAGAAACGTTTACTTTTGAAATGCAGCCTGTTCACAATAGCTTGTGAAAGCACTTGCCAGAAAAGATTTGTGTTTAAAAGGTTGGAGATGAGGGAGATACATTTCTTCAAAACAGATACTTCCCTGAAAATTACAGGACAAATGTGTTAGACATTGATTTGATAGTGAATAAAACTTCAAGGGTTAATATATTATAGAGGATTACACTATTTCTTAGGGACTAGGCTGTTGAATTTAATGGCATCTTTCACAGGTCAGTAAGAATATTTCCATGATGATGATGTTCTGTATTTTAACTAACAGGTTTTCAGGAGGCCTGATACCAGGGTAAGGAGATTTGGCTTGTGGCAGATGGGCCTCCTGCTTGTATATGTCTGTTTTATGAGCACTTGGTTTGTATGAGTCACTGATCAGTTTGCTGTGCTGTGTCATAGCTTTAAGTGCTTTCTGGAAATGCTTTCTTTGCTACAGGTTTTTAAATGTGCAGTTTTTAAAAAAAATGTGTCAAGGCAGGGAAAATTGTTCCCAGTGTGCTATACTGACTTTCCTCAGACCACATGAATTCTGACCCAATGGATGGTCATGGCCAGCGCTATAACTCTAGGGCTATGTTGTCCCTTTTTTAAAAATATGCTTTTAATTGAAACAGAATTATATCACTTTCATCCCTCCTTTCCTTCTTCTGGCCCTTCTAAAAACCCCTCACTCTTTTGGAGTTGATAGACTGTTTCTTTGATTATTATTGTTTCGTACATACATATATACATATATACATGTGTGTATATGTACGTGCATATTACTCATGCTTGTGTTATTTATGCTGAAGAACTTAGCAACCAAAATAGTGATCATTTTTTGTCCATCCACTCTAAGTATGACTTTAAGTCATGCTTGTGTTTGCATGTTCAATCCAAAAAAGCTTAAGCACTAATCTTGAAGCAAGCTTTACAAAAATGAGTATTTTTATAAATACAGCTACAGCTTTTCTTTTCCTCATGATTTTCCTTCCCTCTATTTCAGAATATTCATAAAGCAAGACAAAGATTGGTAATTTGCATGCATCTAACTCCTAGTGTTAGACATGAAAAAAATTAACCTATTTTCATTAAATGGAAACAATCTGGATTTTCATAGTATGATTGAACTGCTTCTGTTTGAAAATTGCAAGCTTATTGAAGCCAGTGCAGTCATACAGAAATAGCCGAGTTGAGTAAAACTCTTCCTCTATTAGTTGGTTTACCATCTTACCTCATTTTCTTTGGCTCGTGAGAATCATTTTCTTTCATTGATTCACACAGTTAAATATTAGTGTTTGGCTTACACTTGCATGGAGTTTGAAGTACTGTAAGAATTTGTTTTAAGGAATCACTAATTTTTCTGTTTTAACATTTTAAAAACCACACAATGAATGGTTCTGTTGTTTATACATGTAAAAATTAGAAATTTCAACAAAACAGGCTGGATTAAAAACCTACACTGCCTTTGATATAGGTAGTTATAAATTCATTCTGAGTATAAAAATGTGTTCTGTAGTTACTGAAGTTTATTGACCAGTTTGTAAATGTGTGAAGTAGTAAATTCATTCAAAGCTTTGCAACTTTTTCTGTTGCCATTGGAACTAATTTCATATTAGTTTTAATATTTTCACTGTTAGCACTGTTAGAAATTTGATGCTACTTTAAAAGGGGGTTATATTCCTGTCACATTGGTTCTATGAAAAATTAAGAATAGCATGTCTTTAAACAGATAGAATAAAATGACTATGCAAGACTTAATCTTGTCTTTGAAGCATGTTTTTGATATTGTTAGAAATATTTAATGTGATGTTAATTGTAAGTCACAGTATTTAATTGGTAATAAGCAATAAACCAGCACACATGTATTTATATGTGTATATATTATATATAAAATCTTGAGCATGTGTTACGTGCATGTATGCAATGAAATTTACCCCTGGGTAATATAATAATCCTTTAGCATATGCAAATCCTACTCTGGTTAAGCTACTCATGTATGAACTGCCTATGTAGTTTGGCTTGACGTTGCCTTTTATGTGGTTTCTGTGGTGTGCTTTATGAGCACATGATGTGCCTGTTATGTTCTTTGCTATTTGCTATGGTGTTGCTTAGTTTTATAAAAATGGTGCATTGTTTGAAATCCATGATGTTTGTTTGCTTTTCATTTTTCTACCCCAACACAAACACAGAAAATAGACACTACATTTTAGGCTGAGGATGCTATAGATGGTCCACACGTTATTTCCTTAACTCGAAGGGGGCAAGTGTGGTGATTTGCAAAGCCGTAAAAGGTGTGTCAACTTTTACATGCTTACTGTCTCTTAAAGAAATTCTGTCCTTTCACCTGTCTGTTTGCACGTGTTTCTCTTTCTCTTCTCTGCCCTTTCTTGTCCATGCACCTGGTGCTGTGCAGGAGCTAGAGGAAGAACACAATGGCTACCCTTCTGAAGCTGAAGCTGATCAGGTGGCAAGTTCTACATGTTCATCTGTTTGTAGCTACAGACCGTGTATCTAGAAGTCATTTCATACTAGATATCTAGGCAATAAGCAAAGCTTGCCAGTTGCTTTTACTACTATAATAGTGCTCTTCTGTCTGTATTTGGTAGATTCCATTGTGACATTATTTGCAAAAATTGGTTTATCCAACATTTTGTCAAGTAGAAATTGGTTCATCCATACTTCTTGGTTCCCCAAGATAGGGTTACATGACCTCCAGCACTATAAGACTATGAAGTGTTTTTAACAAGGACCTAGAGGGGTGAACACAAATGCCACAGGTTTTTTACAAGGGTGTGGATATTTCTGTACTCAAAGCTGCACAGTGGGGCTTAAGGTTAAAAGCACTGGCTGCTCTTCAAATTCCCAGCACCCACATGGCATCTCACAGCTGTCTGTAACTCCAGTTCCAGGTGATCCAGTGTCGTCTTCTGGCCACGTGGTGGCAAATATATACACATGAAGGCAAAATACCCATACACATAAAATAATGTAATATAATTTTTAAAGTTACATTGTGTGTGCCTAACACAGCACTTGGTGTTTCATATTTGTGGAATGAGCATATATACTTTATTTTTATTAATCAGAATTCAGAATCTTGCTGTTTGCTTCATACTTTCAGATGTTCTCCAGATTCATGAAGCAGCGATGTCTTTCCCGCTATTGATATAGAAACCGAATAGGCGAGTCCTGTAGAAGAGCAGTTCTGGGGATGCCTTGCAAGCCTCAAGTGTCAGCCTTGTATTTGTCCTCTATCGTCTGTGTAGAACCACCTCCCTTCATTGACCCCAGAAGCATCTTTTAGGACTCAGTTAGAAAATCGCTGTTTGGGCATGCAGCTGTTACATAAGCTGTCCACCTGGAAGTTTTGATTCACGCTTATGAAAACCGTGCAAAGGTCAGAGTCATTTAGGTGGGTTGGACCCTCGGGGACAAAGTCAGGAGGTTGTAGATCTCAGCTGGACACTCAGAAGCTAAGCACCAAGGTTGAGATGAGCTCATAGGGAATTGCTCAACTGGGCAACATTGTGAAAAGAGGCACCAAGAGCAGTTGAGTGTGTTTATGAGATCAAATTCACTCCATCTTTTAGTTGCGCTATATATAGGTTGGATAAATCAAGGGTCAAATCATGTCCTGTGCAACCTAGTAGTTGCAGTGAAAGCTTAATACAGCACAAATGTGAGTCCCATCTCCTAACACAGCTTCATAAAGGGAATCTACTGTACTCACCAAAACATGAGCCTTCTATTGTCTCTTGGCTTCCTATGTTTAAGCTAAATGTATAACTTTCTCTTCTAGAAGAATCTGAAGCATTGGGGCCATTTCTTTGTGTTATTCAGATCGATGCTTTTTCATCTTTTAAAAACATGTCCCGTATTTAATGATCATTAGTGAAAGTTTTGTCTCACAGTGTTCATCAACACATTCATGCCTCATGAAATGCACAAATGTTTCTAGTCATATTTGACTATGAATATGGGACAAGAAGACAACCAGTTGTTCCTTACTCTTTATCTTGAGAGCCTTGTGCATGCTGCCAGGGTTTCATTGGCTAGCCCAGGCTTGAGATCTTGAGAATGGCTGATGTGGCTTGCTCTAAAGCTGAAAAGGCATCTTCTCTTCCCAAATGCCATCCAGATGCTACTGCTTAGAGAAGCTGCTTTTCATAAGCAGCTTCCAAAATAACCTCTCCTCTGTTAGCTTTAAATATAAGGTATGGCATCGCAGTTTATAGGCTATAATATTTGCTCACTAAAGTAAGCCTTAACAATGTAACATTGAAGTAATTTACAATTCCAACCTCAATTAAAGTAGCTTTTTCACTTGGTAATTAAGTTACAAAATTAGCCTCCACTTCAGTTAAAGTAGGCCCTCAAATTAAGGCTCCTGTTAAGATTGTTGGTATTTTAGTGTTTATAAAACAAATTGTTGCAGGGTGGTGTGGCCCACGCCTTTAATCCCAGCATTCGGGAAGCAGAGGCAGGCAGATTTCTGAGTTCGAGGTACAGAGTGAGTTCGAGGACAGCTAGGGCTATACAGAGAAACCCTGTCTCGAAAAAAGAAACAAAAAAAATGTTTACAAGTATACATATTGTTTTATGCCTCATTGAATGAAAAGCATATTCCCAAATCAGATATAGTAAAAAGGAATCTATAATTGGGGCTAAGGGTGAAGCTCAGTAATAGACCATACTTACGGCCTTGGGTTTGATACCCAGTGACCAAAACAAGTATAATGAAATGATTGTAAAATTGGACATTACATGTAAAAAGAAAGTCAAGTTTATATGAAAATCTTAGGAGTAATGTTAAGATGGGAGTATAACTTAGTGATATCATGCTTGCTTGGCACATCTAGTATCCTGGGTTTGATCCCTAGCACTATAAAATCAAAATTTTACAGACCTTTTTGGTTAAAAATATCTAACCAATAGTAAAAATTCAAATTGAATACACTACTTGTATATATGATTTTAACTATACACTTTTTGATAAGGAAACATGGACTGTGTAATCTTCTGCCTTTTGGGTAGACGAGACATACATACCGTAGCCTTGATCAACATAGCACACCCTGTTTTCTGATGAATGTCAATGCCCTCCCAAGTGTTAACAGGTATTTCTTCTCAAGAGGCACTCCCTGATTAAGGAGGTATGAGACATGTGTTGTACTTTAGCGCCCTCTTGCAGATTTAGTGTGCATTAACGCGCTGAAGCCTGGCTCACTTTTTTCAAAAGCCTAATGTGTTGTATCACAGCATTTCCCACCCACTCCTCTTAAGCCTGTTTACATGTCTTGGGAAATTAATGTTCTATGAAATACAGCTTGGTAATTGCTGGAGGTTTTATCACCTTATTCTTATTCATGACACATCGTGTCAGACATGCCCAGGAGAAAATGACTGGTTTCCTTGGTAGCAACTCACAGGGTAGCAATACCTTGAAATAGGCCCCAAGTTTAGGCTCCTAGCTTGGTGGTCCAGAAACTCCATTTTCTGCTCTCCTTTGAGTTATCTGGCACCTTACAAGGAAGCTTAGAAGAAGCTGGTTCCTGAGTCCCAGCATCAGCCTGATCATAGAAGTATGGGCACAAACTGCCTAGCCATCCTAGACAACTTTTAGTATCAATGTAGCCAGTCGACCTAGCAACTCTTTAGTTTTCTTGAAGAGTATGAAATTAGTTATAAAAATGAATTGGCCCTAAGAACTCATGATGAATACACCCTACCCCACAGTATATATACAGTGTGATGCAGGTTGAGTATTCTTTGCCTCAAATGTTTGGTACACATGTTCCACATTTTGGAATTTTCCATATTTTGGAGTATTGGATGAAACCCAAGTCTAAACATGAATTTTGTGCATCTTCTACATCTTATACACATAAACTAAAGGAAAATTTATATAATACTTTCTAGTGTATATGTGTTTTTGTGCTATCTGCCAGTATAATCTCTCATAGCCTAGATGAGTGAACATTATTGACATTCCCATTCTTTATGCTCCCTGCTACACACACACACACACACACACACACACACACAGAGAGAGAGAGAGAGAGAGAAAGAGAGAGAGACTGACTCATGTTTGCATGTATCTGGGACTCAGTGCCGAAGTGTACGGCTTTCCTAAGTTGTGCACTGTTCTGAGACTGTTCTCTGGTCATTTTCACTCAGCCTTAGGGTTTCCCAAACTGTTTCATAGGCTGGATGATTTCTACCCTGGCTAAGCACCTCACTTCTAATGTTTCTATTTGTTAGTCTCATATTCAGAAGGTAACATTTCTTTTCTGGCCTTATTTCCAAAATTAATGGCACTTTAAAATAGCTGTCTGTGTAGTGACTGTAGTACCTATCTGTCCTGTCAAGCCATTTCTGTATTAATGCTTTCTAACTGTTAATTGTAAATATGTTGTAACAATTTGCTAGAATATGCAGCATGATGTCCTGTGGTGCTGAGCTTTGAAATTATCTTTTAATGGGAGGGGCATACACTTTTTGCACGCTTCTGTAGCCTTATCAAAATATCCCAGAATATTAGCCTTCCCCTCAATATACAGATGGAAAGTGATATTTATTCCTGTTGGCTTTCTTGCCAGGCTCTAAGGGATGGAAATAAACTGGCACAGATGGAAGAAGCTCCACTTTTCCCAGGAGAATCAATTAAGGCCATTGGTAAGTTTAATATGTACCATTTGCTTATAGGAATCTACGAAATGTATTGATACTTTTTGAGCATAGGTTATATGTATGTTGGAGATCAGCTAGACTGATTTAATTAGGGAGAAAAGAGATCAGGGGACTGGAGCTCTTCATTCTTATTGGCATCATCCTGACCTGAAGAGATGGAAGAAATTAGAGGATCCAGGTGAGTGGCAGTTGAATGTTTACCAAAAGAAATGAGACCTGATTGGATACCCACTACAGTGCTGGCTCACTGCTTTGATGGACTGTTTCACCATAAAGAAATGTATCAGTAGAAAACCTTAATGCCATATCTTAGTAACAGTTTTGAGAACTTCACAAAGAACTTTTGTTGGCTTCTATGATTATCAAAAATATAATGTAGTGGAAGAAAAGGGCACGTGTTGCCATTCTGACTTATAAAGATAATGGCATGAGGGTTACCATACCTCTCAGGGTAAATTGTTATGCATCTCAGAGATAGTTGGTGGGTGAGGGGTCTGCTAGGTACCACTTTTTCATCTCAGTTAGCTGGGTTGGACAGTCAACTTTGCTGGGCTATTTTCTTATTCCTTCATGGCTCTCTCTCAACATGGGTGTTCAGTCCTAATATAGTCATCTCATATTAGGAGCATTTGAATGGTTGGGCTTTCCTACTAGAGCCTCCAACTAATTACTGCTGAATGCCCTAGTTTGTGACTCTGCTATTAACAATCTTCATTATCCATTAGTGGTTTTGAAACTCTTTTCTTTACTTGTGGGTCTTAATTCTCTCCTTGTAGGCCCCTGGCCTTGCCGGCTCTTTCTTCTATGGATGTTTCCTAGCATTACTCCTTGCTGTGTTCCAAACAATCTGCTTAACATGACAGACAGCAAGTTACAGACTTAAGTGTCCTATATGAAAAGGGCTGGATGGATCACTTGGCTTTTATTAGTAGGCCAGAATTCACTTAGAAGGGATTAGAGCTAGCCTAGGTGACTGATTTATCACTTTGTACTTGGGACTCGCATTTGTATTAGAAGGAGTGCCGTAAAATCTTTAGACTTTGGCTATATCTATCTGTGGCTCTGGAAATGGAACATTGGGAGATGGAGGGTCTCACACAGCCCCACTCCTCTCCCAGTTATTGGAAATATTTTACAGTTACATGTTAGGGACATCTGCACATCCCTAAGGTTTGTAAGTATGCTTTCAATTCCTCCAGTAGCTTCCAAAGGGTAGGTAACTTGACCCCTACTATTAAATAACATATGTTCCCGAGGCAATATATTAAAGTAGGTCATTTAAAGTAAAATAAGCCCTACTGAGTAGTATTTTCGAATGGAAAGAGTTTTGACATAGTAGATATAGTATATATTTGGGAAGCCATTGTCTCTCTTATGGTAATGAGCATATCCAAACCTCTAACTGTAGTTCTTTTTTCATCTATTCTGTTCATTCCTCTCTCCCCCAAAACTGTAGACTAGTTTATATTTCCTATTACTTTTCCAAAGTGAAGTTATAGTATATTTTTTGCTGAACTTCTTTTAATCAAATAATTGTTTTGATATTCAACCACATTGTGGCATCAGTTAGCAATCATACCTTTTTGTTGCTGAATAGTATTTCATGTGTTGATGGATGTTTGAGTTGTTTCTGCTGCTTTTGTATTATAAATAAAATTGTTATGAACATTTTTACACAAGCCTGCCTACACGTGTTCACTTTCTCTTGGATAAATGTCTAAGGAATAGATCAGACTAGTTAAGAAATTGATGGTACTACATACATCCAGCAGGGCAGGGGTGTTCCGGTTCTTCCTTCCTGCTCTGGATGCCTTTGCTTTCTTTTTCTTGTGTAACCCTTCAGTGAGAAGTTAAGGAGGAGTGGGAGTAGACATACTTATTCCTATGTGGGGAAAGTGTTCAGATGTTCTCTATTAAATCTGATGTTGGATGCAGGTAGTTGCTATCCTTTATTATCTGAGAAGGCAAGAGTTGTAGTCAGGAATTTCATGAGCTGGGGATTATCCTCTCTCAGCTTTTGTTTTGGAAAGAATTTATTTATTGTTTACAATTTGTAGTTTACCCATGAAACCACCTGGACTGTGACTTCAGTGGGCAACTGTGGTCATTGATTTGAGATCTTTGCTGTCTTCTAGTTTGGCTGTTTACATTTCCTCCAATCACTGCTTAACACCACCTCATGAGTTATGATTTTGCACTTTAATTTTCATGACATTCAATGCTTTTGATTTCTCCTTGACCCATGCATTACTTAAGACTATGTTGTTCATACCAACATTCAGGAGTGGACACAAGAGGATCGGGTCCAAGTTCATCCATAACTATATATGTCTATGTGTGTGTGTTGTTTTTTCATACAAGGCTTCATCTAGCATGATCTGACTTCAATATATACATGAGGTCTGCATGTTTATGAATTTCTCAAATGCTCTTCTGTTGTTGGTTTCTAAGTTTATTCCATTTGTATTTGGGAAACATAAATTTCATGATTTGAATTTATCCCAAAACTTGTGTTATGGCCCAAAATATGGTCTTTTGAGTGCTCTGTATACTGTAGAACTGAACATGTGCTATGCTATTGTTGATTGGAGTGTTCTATACATGTCAACTAGGTTGAATTCGTTGATATCATTTGAACCTTCTGTGTCTTTCCTTACCCTACCCTTCTCTTCTTTATTGTGGATATCTGTGTCTCATTGAAGATAAATCTCTTTCCTTTCTGTGTTTTGGAGTTCTAGGCATATAAATGTTTGTAATTATTATGTCCTTCTGACCAAATTGACTCTGTGGCTAATAGAAAATACCTTCTTAAGCTGGGCATGGTGGCGCATGCCTTTAATCCCAGCACTTAGGAGGCAGAGGCAGGCGGATTTCTGAGTTCAAGGCCAGCCTGGTCTACAGAGTGAGTTCCAGGACACTCAGGACTATACAGAGAAACCCTGTCTCGAAAAACAAACAAAAACAAAACAAAAAAAAAAAAAAAAAGAAAAAAGAAAATTACCTTCTTTATTCCTGGTTATAGTCTTTGCTCTGAAAGTCTTTGTTTAATATTATGGATAATATAGCTTTCTCCTAATTAACTTAATATACCTATTTTCAATATTAAAATTATTCATGTCTTTTTTTAGCTTTGTAAATTTGCGTACTAAATAATAGGCTTCATTAAGGTGTTTTCATACATACTTATTCTGAGACAGCATCTTATGTAGCCCAGGTTATCCTCAACCATGTAAAAAAGCTGGTCTTGAACTCCTGATCTTTCTACCTCAACCTCTTGAGTGCTGGGATTACAGGGTATACCACCACATCTGGTTTATACAGCAGTAGAAGTCAAATCTAGAGCTTTATTCATGTTAGGCAAGCATCCAAAACCTAACCCTAACTCCAACCCCATCCTCAAGTCCAACCCTAAGCCATGCTTTGTTCTTCTAGACCCTCTTCTGTATATTGCTCTACCATTCCACAGTCCCAGTCCTTTTGGTCAGTGCCTTCCCTACCCACAGTAGGCCCCATTCTGCTTCTAGGTCACATATTTGCTCTCTTTTCCACTCTCGCCCCTCATGACCTCTTTCTCCTACCTTTTATTTTCCCATCTAGTTTCATGGTCTATATCCGTAGACACATGAGCCACACAGATTGTGTCTAGGATTTGCATATTTTAGGAAGTATGTGGTATTTGTGTGTTTCTGAATGTGGCTCATTTTACTTAACACTCTCCAGTTGCATTCATTTTCCTTCTTTATGTTAAATACAGTACTATTGTGTATATGTGCTATATTTTCTTTATTCATTCATTTTTCTATGTGAAGTGGGTTTCTTTCGAGCCACATATAGTTGAGATCATGTTTTTGTCTGCAATCTAATAATTCGTGTTTTGTGTTTAGATGGTTGGGGTTATTAACATATTATATTAATATAATTAATTTTAAATTCCTCATCTTATTGTTTTCTTTTGTCTCATTTAGTTCTTGCTCTCTTCTTTGACTTTTTGGTCATGTTTTAGTTGAAATGAGTACTCTTTTTTTTTTCTTTCTTTCTTGTTGCAGTGCTGAGGACCGAACTGAGAGCCTAAATGCTTGTCAGGCAAGCACCCTGCCACCAAGTTCTATCCTTGTTAATTAGTACTTTCTCAGAATGTGTTTTTTGTTTGTTTGTTTTTTTCGAGACAGGGTTTCTCTGTGTAGCCCTGGCTGTCCTGGAACTCACTCTGTAGACACTTGATTGATAACAAACAGAAAGTTAACTTTGATAGGGAATTTTTGTTTTGAGGCAGAGTCTCAATATGGCTGTTTTGGAACTCACTCTGTAGACCAGGCTGGCTTGAACTCACAGAGATCCTCCTGCCTCTGCCTCCCAAGTGATAGTTACTTAAGATTAAAGGCATGCACTGCCATGTCTAGCTGATAAGAAATTTTAAACGAACCCTCCTCCTGGTGGATAATAACTTAGTGTCTGAGGCACTGAGCTATACTCTCGGCCTGTGAAAGAATGCCTTTTTCTACTTCAATGAAGGTGTGCCAGTTTGCTTCAACTGCAAAGCAGTTTCTCTTCAAAAAGACAGTGTTTAACTTTTACAAACTTTAGGTTACATTTTATAGGATAATAGCCCAGTGCCTTCTGAGTATAATAAATATTTTCAGCATTATCAACTTTTCAACCAGGGAAAATATTAACTACCTGGAAAAAAATGACGAAATAAACATCACTATAAGGCATTTTACTTAAAGCATCATAAAGTAGCAAATCAGAGTTTTGAACTATATCAGAAGACTATCCATCTATGTTATTATATAAAGTAATAATTTTTATAATTCCTTAAAGTTTTAAATTCCTAGAAGACTGGATCATCCATATGTTTTTGGAAAGTCGTACTAGATGTTACTAAAGTACAAGTCCATAAGAGTCATCGCTACTTTGGTTTTGTTCTTTCAGTGAAAGACGTCATTTATATCTGTCCATTTATGGGAGCAGTGAGTGGGACCCTGACAGTGACGGACTTTAAAATGTACTTCAAAAATGTAGAAAGGGTGAGTTTTTAAATTATGCTTTGTTTTTAAGATCTTATGAACAGTAAAAGAAGAAAATAAAGTCCCCTGAACTCCTATCACAAAGACACTACAGGACAGTGAATTTGAAGAGACGTTGGTTCTTAATCAAAATTGTTAAAGTTGCATTTAGACGTGGGGGAGGATTAGCACTGTGGTTTGGGTATAGACCTCCTGAGGTATACTATCTCTCAGATGCCAGCTTCTTAACTGCAAAGATAACTGCAATTCATAGTAAACAAACATCTAAGCCTGCAGCAACTTAAAACATGAAAACTGGTGACTGACTTTGATAGGTGTTTAATTTTCATCCCTAGGACCCACATTTCGTCCTTGATGTTCCTCTTGGAGTGATCAGCAGAGTGGAGAAGATTGGTGCACAGAGCCATGGGGATAATTCTTGTGGTATAGAGATTGTGTGCAAGGTAGGCTGCAAACACCAGTGAACACCAACACGAGGTAGACCATTCTGAACTCTTTCTGACTCGTGGCCCTTACAATCTTTGGATCATAGGAATAATTTGTACTGTTTACAGGGTAAAACCTCCTTCAAATCTTATGTCAGTAAATGTAATCCACTGTAGAATTTGATACCCTCTCTCACAGTCTTCTGATTGAAGTTTTTGGCTATGTTGGAACTTTCTATATTGAACTTCTAGGCTCATGTTTTTTTTTTTTTTTCTTTTCCCTTCCTTCAAGAAGTTAGATAGGAATGTGTGGAATAATGATGGCCACCAAACAAATTAGCTCAAATGAATAGGTTTTATGCCTAGTGACTTTACCTCATATAAGACAGTTTACTAAAAACTAACCTAATGTGCCAGGAGATGTATCCTGTCTGCAGAATTGTCAAGATCTCTTCCAAACTTAGAATTTGCATTTTTGCTTATTCTATTTGCTTTGCTGGAATCTGAGGACATCTCCACCCCTGGTTGGCTCAAGCACACAGTCTAGACTCACTGTTGGCCTTACATGGCAGATGTTTCCCATTCCTAGACAAGTTCTACCTGTGATACCAGGGCACGCAGCTGCATAGGAAGGTAAACAGCTGCCGTGTAGGGTCTATGGTGAATTGAATAGGTTTGTGGTCTTTAAAGCTGTTACTCTCTTGTAACTTCCTCCATACTCACTGAGGGGAGCTTAGAAGCCAGGACCTCGTGAATGCTAGACAAGTGATCTAGCACTGCACTCCATCTCTGGCCCCTTTGCATAATTCTTTAGGAGCTTTCCACTCTCAGGCTATAGGAAGTACTCTTGTGTGGAACTCCCCTCTCCTTATCCTTGTCTGCCATTCCTGCTGGCTGTCCTGTAGATGTTCTTATTTGGCACATGCCTATTTCCTCACACTCACTGAATTCAATAAATCTCAGTCCCTCCCCCTTCTCACATCCTCTTTCCTGGGTATGCAGTACATAGGCTACCCCAGCACATTCTAAGCTATATGCTTCATTCATTGCACATACTTTCTCATGGCTTGGAATACTTTTCCTCCCCTTTGAGTATTTCTAAATGCTCAACAAGTAACTTACCACAGTATGTGCATAGCCAGTATGGCTTGAAAAGCAGGCATGTCAGGAAACGATGCTATTGTAGCTCTTTTATGTATCTTATGGTATTTTAAGGTATTTTATGGCTGGCGTGGGTATTTGCTGACAGCTGATTTAAATACTTGGTAGCCTGGAATTATGAAGACCAGGCTCCCAACTCATGCCTGAGAACCTCACAAGGTATGGGGTTTTATTTTTATAGATTTTTGTTTTGCTTGTTTGTTTGTTTGTTTTCACATCATCAGTTTTCACCAGATCTTAGAAGGCCTGAAGCTCACTATGTAGACAAGGCTGGCCTCAAACTCATAGATTGCTCTCTGCCTCTGCTTTCTGACTGCTTGGATTAAAGGCATGTACTACCACACATGGATTATTTTATTATTTTTAATGTATAGGTGTCTTGACTATATGGATATCTGCCTGGTGCCTGTGAAAGCCAGAAGAGGGCATCAGATCAGATCTCCTGCAACTGGAGTCACAGACAGTTGTGAGCTGCCATGTGGGTGCTGGGAATTGAATTTGGATACATCAGAAAGAACAGCCAGTACTCTAAACTTCTGAGTCAATTCTCTAGCCTGCATTTTATTTTTTTTTTAAAAGATGATTCATAATTCCAAAGTACAAAAGCTTTATATAGTAAAATGTCAAGTATTTCCCTCCTGCACTTTACTCCCTATAGACACAGTTACCAGTGCCTAATGTAACACTGCACAGATACCTTCTGCATGGAAACATGTGGTGGCACATACCTCTACTACCAGCACTTGGGAGACGGGCAGGCAGATCTCTGTGAATTCATGGCTGGCCTAGTCTACATAGCAAGCTCCAGGCCAGCAAAGGTTGTATAGCGAGACTTGGTCTCAAAAAGGCAGGGTAGAGGGTGGAGGGAAGGCAAGGATAGCGTGTATATGTGGTTCTGCCCCTTTCCCCCCGTGACTGTGTATCTTTGTACTTCTTTTGACCAGTGCATATATAGCTGTAGTTTCTTTCCAGTCGGTCTTCAGCTTCCCTGTACATTATTTAGCCATGGCCCCTACAAGCATTTGGCTTGTTACCATTCTTTTGCTGTTATAAGTATCATAATAAGTTTACTTCCCAAGCTGCTGTTTCTTTGTTTGTGGTTCTATGTATTTTCAAATTTCATTTGATGCTAAGGAAGAGTGTTTTACACACACACACACACACACACACACACACACGCACACACCTTGGTTACTGATAAGAAAATAGATTTATTAGGAGACAATGCTTAAAGTGCTGCCACAGAAAGAAATCACACTGTTAAGAGCTAGGCTTGATGCAATAGTTTCTGCTAATTTGTGCTTGCTTGGGCATTTGGCCATAAGCTTGTATTGAGATAAGAGAAAACTTTTTTAAAAATTGATATTAAGAAATAGCATTCTATTGATACAAGAGCTTGCTGAGAGCTACAGTCTCCCCATGGTACAGACTACTTTCGGGGAATACTGTAGCTGGCTCATTCAGCAGCTTAGCCTGAACAATAAATTCCATGCGCGCCTTTGGCTGGTAAGTGCACAGAATGTGGTTGCACATCTTTTGTATGCAAACATTATTTTTAATTCTGTTGACTCTCCTCCCCAACATATACAGTCCCTTTTATTCCAGTTTTCTTAATTTTTAAAATCTCATTGGAAGTATTTTTGTTAACTTGTCTTCTGTGAGTTAAAAGAAAGTAGAGTACAAAGTAAGGGATAAATAAAAGTCTTTTATGTAATTATGTCAGGGCATCTGGCTAACAAGTGCTCATTCCATGTTAAATAACTGAGTTTTGTTCATTGTTTACTAGGATATGAGGAACCTGAGACTTGCATATAAGCAGGAAGAACAGCGAAAACTTGGGATATTTGAAAACCTCAACAAGCATGCTTTTCCTCTTTCCAATGGGCAGGTAAGTACAACGAAGTAAACTTTTGCATATACCTGTGAGTGTCCAACAATTCCATCTTTACACATTTCTTTCTTGCATATACCTGTGAGTGTCCAACAATTCCATATTTACACATTTCTTTCCTGTATATACCTGTGAGTGTCCAACAATTCCATATTTACACATTTCTTTGGAGTTTTCTTTACCTCTTTTCTGTGATGTAACTAAATTCAAATGTTTGAATTTTATCTCTTCTTTATAATGATTAAGAAAAGCTTTTAGCAAGGCAGTGGTGGTACACATCTTTAATCTCAGCACTTGCGAGGCAGAGGCAGGCAGCTCTCTGTGAATTTAAGGCCATCTTGGTCTATAGAGTGAGTTCCAGGACAGTCAGAGCTATACAGAGAAACCCTGTCTGGAAAAACGAATTAAAGAGAGAGAGAGAGAGAGAGAGAGAGAGAGAGAGAGAGAGAGAGAGAGAGAGAAGAGAGAGAGAGAGAAAGAGAGAGAGAAAGGGTAGGAGAGAGAGAGTAGAAAAGAAAAGACAGAAAGAGAGCTAGAGAAAGAAGGAGAGAAAGGAAAGAAAGAAAGAAAAAGAAAGAAAAGGTTTCTAACTTATTACTTTACAATGTGCAGATTAAAATAGGAGTTCTAACGTGTTCAACTGATAACAGAATAAACAAAGGTTTGCTATCTGTTATATGATAATAAATACTGATATACATTTTCTGGATTTTGTATACAGGTGCTATTTGCATTCAACTATAAAGAAAAGTTTCCAGTTAATGGCTGGAAAGTTTATGATCCAGTGTCTGAATATAAGAGACAGGTAGAGTATGCCACTTGTCAAATGGACTATGATAGCTTAAATGTCTGTACTAAAAGGTTAGATATGTAGTAGTGGAGATGAAGCTGTGCAACAAATTGTACATAGGCCTAGCTTTCAAGCTTGTTGGTTCCTGATTTCCTGGGTGCCCTCTTCTGCTGTGCCAGCCTTTGACTACATTGTTGTCTAGTCATCATTTTCCAGAGGGATTAGTAGGATGTGTGCACAAAGATTTGAAACTCAGATTTCTGAGGAACAAATCTCCCTCCCTCCCTCCCTTCCTCCCTCCCTTCCTCCCTCCCTTCTTCCCTCCCTTCCTCCCTCCCTTCCTCCCTCATTTATTTTCCTCCTTCCTCCCTTTCTGCTATTTTCTTATATGCCTTTTCTATCCCACTGTCTGTCATCTTCTTTCCTACCTTCTTTCCTCTCTCCTTCTCCACTCTGACTCCCAGGATTATGCACATACTAGGCAAGTACTCTCTTACTAAGCCATACCCTATCTGCTTCCAGATGTTTATATCATAGGTCTCATAAAGAATTGATGAATAAGAATCCAGAATGCCATTAATTTAATTTGAGGCACTATTAGTTAAATAACAATAAACAAGTTATAAATTAATAAACATGATTCATACTTTGTTTTTTTTTGTCAAAGTAGAGATGAGTGTTTCCCCTTCTTCCTTCTCTAACATCCTACAGGGCTTGCCAAATGAGAGTTGGAAAATATCAAAAATAAACAGTAATTATGAGTTCTGTGATACCTATCCTGCCATCATTGTTGTGCCAACTAGTGTGAAAGATGATGACCTTTCAAAAGTGGCAGCCTTTCGAGCGAAAGGCAGAGTCCCTGTGAGTAATAAACTTTGTCATTTAGACAGGAACAATCACAACATTGGATCTGATAACAAAATGGAAGGTAGAAAAATCAGCTTATAAACCTGACTATATCTTTGATTCTTAAGAAATACATCACTATATAAGCACTCATTTGATCTGTCTCTTGTATGTGTCCTATTTCTAAATGCAAAGGTTCCTCAAGGTTTGCCCTCAGGGTACAGCCAAGAGGAATAGAGGAATGACAAGAGTGGATGTGCTGGTGCACCACACCTCATCGGTTGCACCATTCACTCTGGAGAAGATACATTCTTTCTTCCCACTCTGTGAATTTTTGTAGCTACATGGGAATAAAATAATTGTGCCCAGAAGGAAGGGATAACTTTTGCTTAGAGTTTACATCTGAATTATTTTGTGTCCTTGGACCACTGTAGAAAAATGGGAGATCTGGTGATAGACTTATAGATTTGTTTTTAATAAGAGACCTCACCCTGCTTTTTATGTTATTGTAAAGATATAATTTTTATATTAGAAAGATATAAATGTAGCCAGTCAAATAGAAATGGGACTAGATTTTAGTAATAGTTTGACTTAAGTTTTATTTTATTTAGAGTGATAGAATTTCAAGGGCAGAAAGGAATTTTAGGGTATCTAGTCAAATTCTTTCAGCATGACCAACACATTAATTCTCTTAGTCACTACAGTACCAGGACTAGCTTATGCACTCATAACCGAGGAAACTCTCTAGGAGAGATTGTTCTTTTTAACCAATTAATTAGATAATATATTATATTAGGAATGATATCTATCAGCAAGTATTTATTATTTGTTGCTTTAAAACATTAGGTGTTGTCATGGATTCACCCAGAAAGTCAGGCAACAATTACACGTTGCAGCCAGCCATTAGTGGGTCCCAATGATAAACGCTGCAAAGAAGATGAGAAATACCTGCAGACAATAATGGATGCTAATGCACAGTCACATAAACTTACTATCTTTGATGCCAGACAAAACAGCGTTGCTGATACCAACAAGGTACATGTTTAATAGCCTTGTAGAAAATTTGGGGTTGGTTGTTTGCTTGCTTCATTGTTTGTTTTTACATGCTTTCTATAAGTCTTCATAGTTTTAGAACAGGCCATTGAATTCCTTGTCATGTGAATATTGAGTTTCTTTGATGTAGTGTGTGGCTATCTCTCCCTCTTTAGTATTCTATGGACAATGTTTGCCATCCTACATTGCTGGAATCTTGCCTTTTTCATTACTTCTCCACAGTTTAGTCTGATGGCTCAATTAAGCAAATTCCTAGAAAGAGAACTACATAAATTAATGTCTATTTTCGTGAAACAACCACAAGCCCTTGGAAGTCCCTCTAGTAAATTTACTGATAATTTAACCAATTCATATCTTTTAAAATATATTTCATGTATTACTTTCATATATTTTTAGAATGCACTTAGTTATATGAAAGTGCAGAAATATAAATTTTGCTGTCATCATTAATGACCTCTTGGCTTTCATCAACCCCCATGTTGTTCTCACTATTGAGCCAGGCCCTTGCTCTCTTTCATTGGTTCCACTTTCTTTGCTGAACTTCCAATGGTAGCATTACTTGAACTTGGTTTGGGGTCCCCTTTTTGGTTCTACAACAATCTCCCAAGGTCATCTACTCAGAGGCAGGACTTTAAACAATGTTTCTATGCTGAGTTACACATGGAAGTATCTCTAGCCCTGAAGGTAGCCCAAATCCCCATCCTATTTTATGTTTGACATCTCTACTTTGCTGTCTCCAGGGTCACAAAACCTCAGTGAACTCCAATCCACCTAAGAGAGACCTTTGGCTTAGACTTGGATACCCCTGAGTTTTGCTGCACCAGTTATTTAACCTGACCCACAAGATGAGAGATGATAGTAGTGCTTTGTGCCAACATCTGTGTGATGATTAGAACTAAGTGAGAACAGTACCTGTGAAGGCCTCTACACCCCCAGTACTCCATGCATAAAGCTACGGAGTCAGCCCCTTCTGTGGTCAGCAATGTTACCCAGGATTCTGACTTGAAGTCTAAGTTATGGTGTTGGTTACTAATATGGGAGAAAAATGGGGTAGGGAGGATAGCGGTTTCCTGAGGCTGCCCTTTAAACTATCACAAATCCAAAAACCTCATAAAGTTGTTCTCTTTCTAAAGGTTCCAAGAGAGAGTCTACTTTTTATCATCTCTAGAGTCTCATGGCCAAGCCAGCACTCCTGAGCTTGTAGCCACACCCTGCAATTTACCTCAATTTCACTTGGCTTCCTCAAGCTGTGTGTGTTTCTATATTTCTTCCTCCTTCTTCTAAGGATATTATAATGACCTTCTGGGTCCTCTTGATGTAATCCAGGATTATCCCTACAGTTTATGGTCTTTAATCACATTTTCAGAGATTTTGTTTTGTTTTTCAAATAAGGTTGCATTCACAGTTGGTAGGGGTTTATTGCAAATATCTTCAGTGAGGGCTACTTTTCATCCTATTTTACAAAGGCATCCTTCATCAGGCAGCTGCCTCCACTCCTCCTGACTGCTGGATTATTGCCAGTCTATTTCTTTGAATCCTTTCTGTTACCACTGTACTGCTAATCCAAGAACTTAAAAAGTATAAGAAAACTATATAGAAAAGACAGACACACAAAGACAAAAGAAAGACCTTCCTTTTAATTATTTTATTAGTTTAAAATAAATATTTGTCGTACTTTTAATCGAGTAAAGTTGTATATGGTTGTGGTGTGTGTGATGTTTTGAAATATATATACATTGTAGAGTGGCTAAATTAAGGTAGCAAACGCATAACCTCACAGATATTTTTTTGAAGTGAAGAAACTTCAAATCTATTCTTAGCAGTTTGAATTATACAATATAATATCATTCTCAATAGTCACCATGTTGTACAGAACATACTCTGCACATACTACACGCATGAATCCTTTCCTTCCTCTCTCACATATCATCTCCTGTAGGATAATTTATTTAGTTCCTCAAGTACATCTCAAGGTCACCACAGAATCTTTGCTGTGCTCGCATAGCTAGCCACTTCCCTATTCTTCAGGCTGGCGCTTTCTCAGCTCCTGAAACTTAAGAATCTCAGTTCCCCAGCTAGCTGCTTCAAGCCTAGGCATATGCTAATTTCTGTTTCTCAGCAGGCATAGCTGTGGTCCTACCTACCTCTACTGCTCAGATTGCAGACTCGGGCACCTATTTTGCCTATATCATCAGTTTCTCTCAAGAACTCTGGTTGGCCCTGATAGATAAGGTCTGTCTAACAAATTTTTGTTTTCTAGAACTGTCTAAACCTCACACTCTGGTCCTTCTGAAGTATCAGTGGGTTTCCTTTCTCATTGTCTTTCCTTTTTGTCTTGAGACCCCCAGATGACTGATCCCTGTGTTCTGCTATAGAATTGATATGCAGTGTTCTTTTAACTCTATAGCCTTGGTTTAATTAATGAGCCTTTGTCTTCTGTACATTGTTATAATCAGCTTGTAGGCAGAAAATTGACTTTATGTTCCCTAGGTTTATTCCAATTCTTAGTGCACGCACGCTGCCTCTGTGCTGAAATGCTATATAGCTATAAGATTCCGGCTCATCCCCTCACAGAGTTTCCTTCCCATTGGCAACTGGCTCTGCAGAACTGATTTCTGTGCTTAGCTTATAGCTTAACACAAAGTAGGTGCCCAAACAAAGTCATCACTGCCTTGAAATCCACTTCATCTCTCCTGTGTACCTTTCTTGGTGCTGCTGGGTGGTGGTCCTCTACATTTCTCCAACCAGCTCCTGATTCTCCACAAAGGCCATTTCAACCCATTTTGTGACAATTCAAGTATATAGTCCTGCCCAGCCCCTCACTTTGAAAAACTGACTGCTTCTTCATAGAGGATAAGCTATATCTGACAGAAACTGCCTTCCCTTCCTGCATCTTGTTAAGGTAGAAGAAGTGGCTTTCTCCCTGAGCCTTGTCTTCCTTCCCTGGCCTCTCCTGCCTATCCAGGGACTTTAGTCCTTCATATTCTCCTTGCTTCCTCTTCCCTCACCTCTTCTGCCCTTTCCACTCTTTCCTTCCCTGTTTGTGACCCCTACCTTCTTATCTGTTCTCTTCTATTGTCTCTCCTTTCTGCTCTCTTTCTCTCCTTCCTCTCCTGTGTTTTCCTTAAATATTGGTCTTCTTTAGACTTCTGGCCTACTCTTCTGTCCGTACATTACACATTGTTCTGGAACACCATGCAGCATTTTTCTGTCTTCCCTTGTCATCCATTCATATGACAAATATTCCACATCAATATTCACACGTCACACTTTTTCTGAGTTCCAGACCTTTGCATCCCTTAGCCTAGATATGACTCCAGCCAAGTCTTATCACAACGTCATTTGGTCCTCACTGAACTTGACACCAATCTTCCCCATAGAATGTAGTCTTTCACCAATAGACTCTTAATAAATGATGCCAACACTTCATGTAACCCAACAGAGAATCATAGGTATCACTTGTCCTATCTATTCCTGCAGTTCCAAATTACTACTGTGTGTTGCCTTTTAAATAGCTCAAATCATATGTCCATCTGTACCGTAGCTCCTTCAACCAGATGATTGCATCTCTGTGCTTAATCCACCTGCAGAATGTCTCACCTCATAGGCCTTCCCAGTAACTCTGTTCCTCTACTGCCTGACCCTTTACTCATATCATCTAGTCTCTGCATGCTCTCTGGCTTCATTGATCATTCTTACCGATGACCTGGTATAATTTGTGTAGAATTTCTCTTCATTTCAGGAAGCCATGTTCTTACCCGTCTCTGTGCCCTATTTGTCTTGGCTATTCTTGTCTGTACCCTAATTTGTGCCTTCTTTGCTTTTGGCTGTCCAGGTATCTGGCACCTCCTGTGCTACCCTAGAGCACATGACCCTCAGCCCTGTGCTGTTCTTGATCTTGTTCTCTTCTCCCTACCCCAGCCTAAAGACCAAAGTCTCTCCTTACTCATCATTGTCCCGGGACTGAGGTAGAGCACAACAGTTATTTGTATACACTGGAGAGTTAGTTTCAGACTAAATGAATAGTGTGCCTTTGTGTTATACATGTTTACTTCTTTATCAAGATAAAATTCAGGTAACATAAAACTCCTTAGTTTATACTTCAAGGACTTCCAATCTATTCACAATCCTGCAAAGGTAGCTCTACTGTCCCAGTCCATCAGCCCATATGGAACTCTGTATCCATTTGCTGTCACTCCCCACTCCCCTTGCCCAGCCTCTGGCAGCAGTTAATATGCTTTTATCCGGATAGACTCCCCTCAGTTGGATACTTCATAAAAATGGAATCCTGTATTAAGAACTCTTTTGTGCTTGTCTTCTTTTCCTCATTTGAAAAGTTCATCTATTTAGTAGCATCTGTACGTCATTCCTTTTTCTGGATGAATAATATTCGATTGTATTGAAAGACAAGATTCTATTTGCTCATCTATCTGTTTGTGGACATTTAAATTGTTTCTCCCTATTGGCTATTGTGATACAGCTCTTCTACTCAAGGGTATATATGCCGAAGAAATCAGAATAGGTACTTAAATAAAACATGCTCACAAATGCTCATAGTGGCTGGATGGCGTGGGAATGCTTTCACCAGTCATAACTTCCACCAATTGTAACTTTGGAGGACCTGTCAAATTGTCCTCCACAGAAGCTGTAGCTTTGGACTTTGCCGCCAGTTTCTCGGAGCTGTCATCTAAATGTGTTTTGAATATTGACCTCTGTACAGTGTAAACTAGCTACAGAGCAGGTTTTATTATAAGATCACCTACTCCCTTTTGGTTACATTTATTTTCTCTTATTAAATTGCTAAGATAAATTTTGTGGTTTCGGAACTCCAAATTGTTTTATTATATAGAAATGTTGTGATAGTATGACATTTTCTAGGTAAATAAATAGCTCTAGCAGAAGGAACCTTGTATAAAAATCACTTGGTACTGTTTTAAAAACCATAGTTGGTGAAATGGGATTGTTAAGGCTTAAATTGTGTCCTCAATAAAACAACATGTTGAAGTCCTGCCTCTTAGTGCTTATGAGTACATTTTGAAAGAATCCTTATAAGTCTAATGAAGTTAAACCATCCGTTAGGTTAGGATGGGCCGTAATTCAGCATGACAGACACATTTTTATTACATTTATTTGTATGCACATGTGCATGCTTCTGTGTACAGGCCAGAGAACAAGCTGGCAGGATTTGCTTCTCTCCTACAGGGATTTTTGGTATCAATCAAACTCAGGTTGTCAGGCTTGGTGCCAAGTGCCTTCTCCACTAAGCCATTTCACTGGACCCGCAGGTATTTTTATAAAGAAAGCAGAGACAGAGTCAGAGACAAAAGGGGAATCAACTGCAAACATAGAAATGGACATTAAAGTGTTGAGCATATAAACCTAGACTGCCTATAGGTGCTAGGAACAAAGAGCCAAAGAACAATATTCTCTGTGATTGTTGGTCTTGTTCATTAACTGATGGGATTTAGAATCCTAGAGCTACAACCCTAGGCATGACTTTGGGAATGTTTTTAGAGAGGTTCAACTTAGAAGGAAAGGCTCACCCTAAATGTGGATACCTGCACTCCTTAGACTGGGGTCTAAACAGAATCAAAAGGAGAAAGTGATCTAAGCAGCATTCATCAGGGTCACCTTGCACATCTGTCACTACTCTTCCTCTGCTGGAATGGGCTGTGTCCTCTCAGACGATGAGCCACTTTCTTTCCTTAAGTTTCTTTTGCCAGATATTTTGTCACAGCAATGAGAAAAGTAAGTGGCACACTCTTCTAGAGACAGAATTCTAAGGAACTCTGACCCTCTGGCACCTGTATTTCAGCCTCCTAGACTTGAGATGTGGTGATGGTGGTGCACTGCAATGAGATGGTTCATTTCTGCTGCTTTGTTCTGACAGTTCGTGGTACCCCTGTTGTGTTCTGGCAGTTCTAAAGCAACCATACAGTATATAGAGATTTATCAGCAAGGGAGTTTGATGCATCTTTAGTGGTCTATGTCTGGTTACAGTAGAAACAGTACAAAAGTTAATTCAAGAAATAATGTATATCTTTTGCTTTTTTATAGGCAAAGGGTGGTGGATATGAAAATGAAAGTGCTTACCCTAATGCCGAACTCATATTCTTGGAGATCCACAATATTCATGTGATGAGGGAGTCACTTCGTAAATTAAAGGAGATTGTGTATCCTTCAATTGATGAGTCACATTGGCTATCCAATGTGGATGGGACACATTGGCTGGAATATATACGGGTAGACAAGTTCAATCTTTTATCTACTTTCTAATTCACACATCTAACCATCTGCCATAAATATTTCTATTTATAAGTGTTTTCAACATTACATATTAATGCATCTTGACTGTGTAGGAAACCTTTTGGAAAATTTTTTCTGGAAACAGACTATAGTCTTTATGGAGGGCTTTTCTGACAAAAATTCACAATTTTTTCATTATAAATCAATAAATAAATAACTTTAAGACAGGGTCATGTAGCCCATGCTAGCCCACAAATTTGCTGTTTAGCTGAAGTTCTTTTGATCTTCTGATCCTCCTGACTCCACCTTCCTATGCTAGGTTTTCTAAAAAGTTACATTTCTTTTATTAAAGCTGTGGCTTCATTTTAAATTATATGCATATGTGGAGATTGGTATATACACATATGAATGGCTATGCCTGCAGAAGTCAGAAGATTGTATTGGATCCCCTGAAGGTGGGGGAGCTACAGGTGGTTGTGAGCTGTCTGACTTAAGAGCCCAGAACTAAACACTGCACAAACAATATATGCACTCTCAACTACTGTGGCGTTTTTCCAGCCCCAAGTTTCTTTGTTTTTAATGACTGGGTCTTTCTGTGTAGCTTGGACTGCCTTTGAATTCACCACCTAACCCAGACTGGCCTGAAGTTGCCTCCCCAGTGCTGGGATTACAGTTGTACAATACACGTAGTTAGGTTTTTAACAGAACTTTTGACCCTCCAATAAATGACCCCATTTATTTATGTTATTTTTATAATTAAAAAACATGATGCTAACACTTCCTAGTGATTCTTAATTAATTTTGTGTTTGTTGTTGTGTTTTGTTTTGTTTGGGATACTGGGACTGGAACTTAGGAACTTACTGAAATAGAGCCTCAGTCCTAGATAGCATTCTTGTATGGCTTATTGGCCAGAACATCCAAACTTTTGTACAGAATTATCTTATACAGCAGTTAAACACTTAATGTAGCCTTATCTGTTTTATCTTCTTTTCTGAAGGTTCTCCTTGCTGGGGCAGTGAGAATTGCTGATAAAATAGAATCTGGGAAAACTTCCGTGGTCATCCACTGCAGTGATGGGTGGGATCGAACATCCCAGCTCACATCTCTGGCAATGCTGATGTTAGACAGTTATTACCGGACCATTAAAGGATTTGAGGCTCTCATAGAAAAGGAGTGGATAAGCTTTGGACACAGGTTTGCCCTGGTATGTTTGTCTGGCTTATGTGTAACTGTTTTATTATTTCACGTACATGTGCCTGGCATTTGGTAACATCTATTTACATGCATCAGCAACCTCTTTTCTCTGCACCAGACTTGAAGCCATGTGAAACTGTTGCTTTGAACTTATAATGAGCTTATAGAGTGAAACACTGTTTTGTACTGACTATCAACATCCTTCTATGACTCTCCTTGTGTGTCATATTTTATCTATGAGGTAATTTTCTAAGAACTTTTGTCTATAAAAAGGCCAGAGAAAAGAAATAAAGTTGTTGACTTGAGGGGGCTCCGCTCCATCCATGTATCCATCCAAATGTAGATATGCATATGTCTGTCTGTCTGTCTATATATACATGTGTGTAGGTATATGTGTAAATATGCATGAACACTTGTGGAATAGATAAGACAGGTAGTAGGGCCCAACCAGAATGTGTGTGTGTGTGTGTGTGTGTGTGTGTGTGTGTGTGTGTGTTTGCGTGAGTCAGTCTGTGCATATTGCCTGTGTAAAAGACTGAAATTCTTTTCCTTTCTTCTCTCTCTAGTTCACAAAGAGTTAATGAGTGTAAGGCTCTTGTCTAGCCAGTTAGAGGCTCCTCTACAAGAGAGAAAGGAACTCTAACAATTAATCCTTTACTTAATGCCCTGCTGCTCCCAGCAGGAATTAATTACCAAATGTATATCTGTCTGTCTATAACTATGTACACTTACAAGTTAAAATAGTTCAGAGTTTCTCACTGGGCATTCTTGCCAGTCCCAGATAATCAGGTTTGTTCTGTCAGTAGTATTTACTCTGTAATCACTGTCAAGGAGACCTGTCTGCTATCAGCATGATCCCAATCACCAATGCTGCTCCTCCATTCACGGCCTTCCCCAGGAAACCCTGTGATGCCAGGAAGGTCACTGACATATACACCTTCAAGACATTGCATTGAATGGAATAAGTAAGACACAAGATGTTAAATATTGTTATGTTTTCCATTTACACAAAGTAGCTAGAATAGTACAAAGTAGTATGCTTCTTGCCATGAATTATGAGATCTAAGGTAGCCATTTACTATTTAATAAGAACAGAGTTTCAATTTGAGAAGATGAACATTCTACAATAGATGATACTAATGATTATACAAAGTATGTAATTTCATTGAACTGTACAGTTAAGAATTGTTTTAACCTTTAGTAACTTTTATGTTGCATATTTTTATCATAATTAAAAATGTAAAAATACCTAATAAAAAAAAGAGAAAAATGTAAAAGAAGGACTGGAAATGTTGCAACTCAATCATCTGTAACTACAGGTATAGGGAATGCAACAGCCTCTGGCCTCACACACATAATGCACGTAAATAATAATAGACAAATTTCTAAAGTAAGATAAAACAGTCACCCAAAACAAAAACACTAAACACCCACCTCACCAAGTGGAAGTAAGGTAATATACTCTAAGACGTTTTGTATAGAGGTTTTGTATAGAGGTAAGGGGCACTCCTTTTTTTTGTATAGAGGTAGGGGGTTTCACTATGTAGCCCTGGCTGGCCTGGAAATAACTATGTAGACTAGGCAAGGCTCAAAGTAACAAAGATCTACCTTCCTCTTCCTCACAGGTTCTCTGATTAAAGGCGTGTACTACTTACTATGCATGGCATCTCTGAGATTCTTTTTAAAAATAATTTTTTTCTTTCAAATGTCTATACATTTACACAATGTTTTTTGATTTATCCCTTCCTCTCTACATCCCTCCGATTCCTCCTGCGACCCACTGCTTGTTCATTTCCTTGTTTTTATATCTTTCCAGGTGGCAGTTTCAGTGATTATTTTCTTCCAAGCTCTCTATGTGGAGATTGAATAATCTGCTTCATAATCATTTCTTTCTTAACCCTTTGCTCATTTGGAAGCTGCTTCTAGAATGCTCATGAAATAGATGTCTTTTTAATCATTAAACTTCTAATGCCTCTGGAAAATCTCTTTTAAGGTTATGGGAAGGTGCCACCATACCCACTGTCTTAGTCAGGGTTTCTATTCCTGCACAAACATCATGACCAAGAAACAAGTTGGGGAGGGAAGGGTTTATTCGGCTTACACTTCCATACTGCTGTTTATCACCAAAGGAAGTCAGGACTAGAACTCAAGCAGGTCAGGGAGCAGGAGCTGATGCAGAGGCCATGGAGGGATATTCTTTACTGGCTTGATTTCCCTGGCTTGCTCAGCCTGCTCTCTTATAGAACCAAGACTACCAGCCCAGAGATGGTTCCACCCACAAGGGACCTCTCCCCCTTGACCACTAATTGAGAAAATGCCTTACAGCTGGATCTCATGGAGGCATTTCCTCAACTGAAGCTCCTTTCTCTGTGATAACTCCAGTTGTGTCAAGTTGACACAAAACTAGCCAGGACACCCACCTTTTACATGGGTGCTGGGGTGAGCCATTTATGTAGCTTGCTTCCTGACATTTCTGAAATATGTCCTACTTTGTGAATTACTAATTAATCGCTCTAGACAGATATTATTGGTTTGACATAGTAGTGGCCCTTGGTCCCATCATTTGAACTAAAAAGTTTGCTGGTCAGTTCTTCATCTTTCTTGGTGTCAACTGTATTAAAGAAAAATTATAAAATCACCACCATGTAAATATAGAGTAAACTAAAAATTTGCTTTCTAAAAGAAGTGAAATCCACTTAGTTTAGTGAGCTCTTATTTTTAGTTATATGGTCATTTATTTTTAAGTCATACAAAGTAGTACATTTTCTTTGACATTTTAATATTACATGCCATCATGCTCTAATGTTCTAACTCATCCTTGTTATAAACAATTTTGAGTGCCCACAATGAGCAGGAATTCTCTTAGGCAGATAAGACATGACTGGGCAATGTAAGTGACTTTTAAGAGGATCATAGCATGCATATGTGTGTGTTTGCTTCTTTTCAGAGAGTGGGCCATGGTGATGACAACCATGCAGATGCTGACCGATCACCTATATTTCTTCAGTTTATTGATTGTGTTTGGCAGATGACAAGACAGGTAAGAGATTCAAGTATATTTCTCATCTATTATAGTCTTTGATTCAAATATATCTCATAGATGAAAATTAAATTTCCATTGCTGCTTCATTCAAAATGTGGGTATATGTGTTAAATATGCCCCCTTCTATTACTCAGTACTGTTTGATTCTCATTCACTCAAAGATGTGAACAGAAAATGAGAAACAGTTTTCTTCTGCTAGTGGTTTTGGTCAATGCTCTTATCTATACTTAAGTGTGCTTCTACTTTCCACCTTTTGTCAGTCCCCTGCTGAGCGCTTACTCCAAGATTTCCTTCCACATTAGAACTGCTAGTAAGCAAGCCAGTCCAGGGCATCTGAGAATGTTTACACTAAGAGCCAGTAACAGAGAGGAAACTCGGAACATTTTTGTCCTTAGCTGCTCTTTTACTTTCCTAACTCCACTGAGGAGGGCGCTAATAAGCAAGAAAACTTGTAGGGAGCCTCCTTCCCTGAGTTAGTGAGGTTCTGCAGTTTCATTTTGAATAAGGCCCACTCAGATTTTCCCCTAATCTCTAACATCCACGTCTGAGTTTGGAGTCCTTAGGATAGGAGACTGTGCCAGGAATATGAACTTGGAATCAGAAAGAATGAGGGAGGAGGCCAGAGAGTTTTTCCCAGTATCTGCTGTTCAGTCTAGCTTGAGTGAGAGTAAGTTGGAGACTGAGAACCAAGGCCTGGAAGCTGTCTTTCTTGTGTATCTGTGAGAAGCTCCTGGACATCTCCAGGGACTCCTCCAAATACCTTGATGTTTATGATTGATGCTTCAAAAAGCCTTTTCAAACTTGTCAGAGGACATGTATCTCCTCTCTGTGGAAAGCTGTGGATTGCCATCCTTGTTTGCTCACGCTGGGTTACTGTTACTGATGGACAAGAACAAGTGTGCTGACTCTGCTGTCCTCCCCATCACAGTATAGACTACTTCCCAGAAGTGTGCCCTGGGAACCTGGTAGCCATATCAGCTCTAGACCTACAACACAACTGCTGGTGCTCAAGAGTTAGAGCCCAATATTGGGACTCCCAAGCCCTCTAGGCACTTCTAATGTTTGAAAGCACAATGCTAAACCAGCCCATCTGAAACCTGAACCAGCATATGAATCCTCTGAGTTTCTTTTTGAAATACAAGAATATGAGTCAGTAGTTTGCAGAGCTGCCTTGTTAATGCTATGGGTTCCCAGGCTGGCAAGGACAGTGGTTCTCAACCTTCCTAGTGCTCCACCTCCAGCACAGTTCCTCATGTGGTGGCCCCCAACCATGACGTTATTTTCACTGCTACTCCCTTGCTGTAAAGTTGCTACTTTTGCAGATCATAATGTAAATATTTTTTAGAGTTACAGGTTTGCCAAAGGGGTCACATTCCAACCCACAAGTGGTGAACCTCTGGACCACAGAATAAAGACCTACTTTTAAAAGAGAAACAAGGGGAGATGGTTTGGAATAGATCTTGAAGGCCATGGCTTAGAATAGACTCCTTTAGATTTAGCATCAGAAAGCTGACAGGGGTTTATGTTAACTGATTTCCATGTCAGAGAGAGTTAACAATAGGCAGTCTGAGGGGAGCACTCCCAAGTGAAAGGCAACAGAAAAGACAAGCTGAGAAGGCCTAGAGGCTGGCTGGAAGTCCTTTTCTTCTTTGTACCCTACTAATAACAGAACTGAGTGCTTGTTACATTCTGATCAAGAAAAGAAATCATGAAACACATTTTAGAAAAATTATCTCGAAAATGAAATGCAAACAAATCTGGTAACCATCTCATTGACATGAACTAGCTCCTTTTCCTCCCATGCTTCTGAGCAAGCGCACTGCATACACATGTGTGTCTTTCTCTTCAAATTCATTTCCACTCCTCATACTGATTAGTACTTTTTTTTTACCTCTAGTCTGTTATTTTTGTACTGCTTACTGGTTTTTAAGAAAGAAAATAAGGGATTTGGAAGGGATAGTTTAGGGGCCTTTCACAACTTTGATTCTGTTCATTAAACATGTATAAAATTTTCCTTAAGATAACATTAGTACCTGAGAAGAAGAGATTAGTGATAAGTCTTTGGCTGTAAGTTAATAAATTAATTTTATATAACAAACTAGTAAAATATATATCCATGTAATACAATTTGCTTATTTTTCATTTGCCTACTGCTAAATCAAGTTCAATCAGTATAAAGTCAGAAAAAAAATCTCAAAATACAATGAGCTATTTCATATATAGACAATGCTACTTTGTATAGAGACAAACTGTGACAAAAGAACTAGGAAAAGGGCCTGAAGCAATCATTAGCATCTTAGAAACATTTTATAGCATCTGTAGTGTTAAGGAACATTACCTTTGATACTTCTGTCCCTCAAGCAGTACAGAATCTCAGTGTACATTATGATGGTTTTTTGAGACTACATGTTAGGTAACTTATATAGTCTGTGAATAAAGACAAGAAAGAAAACTATAGCTTGTAGAAACTTATCTTCTGTTTGCAATTCCCTGGCACTTCCACTATCCCTGCTAAACTGCCTCCTAAATTAAATTTACTATAACAGTGTTCTTTGAGCGATTGTCATCTTGACACAGCTACCGAGTAGGAGCATTTGGAACTTGGGTTTCTAGTTTTCAGGAGTGCTGTGGGCCTTGAACTGAGCCTTTGCCTCCTTTGACCTCTCACACCTAGCATCCAGTTGGCCACACTAAAGCTTGTGGTTATTGGTACTAGAGTGCACCCACCCAAACTTTGAAATCTAGAATGTAGACTCATAGAATGGGTATAAATATTCAATGTCTCATTCTTCTCAGGCTAAGGTCCTACTTATTAGCCTGACAATAGTTAAGCAAATGTCAGTGATCCTGGTTGTCACACAGATGTCAAGATTAGACATGAGAGCATGCAGCATCTTTCTGACTAGATAAAAGTATTTGTTTTAGCAGTGCTCAGGATTGAATCTGGAACCTTGCATATTTTAGGCAAGTGTTTCAAAACTGAACTACATGCTCCCTGCCCAAGAATCAGTCTTTAGTGTAAACTGACTTGTACTTCTGTTTATTTGCTTTTGTTCTAGTTTCCTTTGCTTCATTTAGTAGAGTGTATCTCAGGGTTTTAAATTAGAACTTTAGCACATGGCAGTCACTCCATACAGGCCTGCTGCTGAGATCATTATTATTTCCAGATGGCTCATGGCTGCTAAATGGCTGTTACGACTGTAATCTGTTGCCAGTGCTAATAATCTTCATAGACATTCTGAAAAACCACATTATGCATTGCCTAAAACAATTGAGGTGACCATGTGGTTTTTATTCTGTAATCTCTTAATATGATTAATTATAGTAATTAATTTCTTTGTAACATTGATTTTTTTTACTGTTAAACCAGCCTTGCATTCTTATAGAATGAACCAGACTTTATCATGTAATATTACCCTTTTTATATACAGCTAGACTCAGTTTGCTTACAAACTGGTAATAATTTAGAAGTATGAGATCATGGGATTCTATTTGTGGGATAGTTCTTAAGTATGAGTAATCTCTACTATGTATAGAGCTAATCACACATTCTGTTCTTCTTAAATCACTTTTGATAAATCCTGAACCTGGCAAGTTTCTTCCCACTCTGTGCTCTGCAGTGTGCCTCCAGGCAGAAAGAGCTTCAGCAATAGTACTCTCTTCATTGGCTTGTATTTTCTCAGACGTCATAGCAGTTCCATGTTGCCTACTGCCCATTGCTAATAAGCCTCCTGTGAGAAGGGTAAATCTGGGCTTTGGTCTACCATGTGAGAAACCAGAAGATACCTGTTTTGGTGTACACAATGAAGAACACAACAAATTTCGTTGGTGATAGTTGTTTCTTTTTTTAAAAAAAAATCCCTTTTATTCACTTTACATCCCGATTGCAGCACCCCGTCTCCTCCCAGTCCTCTGTCCCCTATCATACAGCTCCTCCCCATCCCCAGTCCCCTCTCTGAAAAGGGGGAGCTCACCCCTCACAATCACAGCACACCCTGGTACATCAAGTTACCGCAAGACTAGGTACATCTTCTTCATTGAGGCCACAGAAGATAGCCCAGTTAGAGAAACAGGTCCACAGGCAGGCAACAGAGTCAGGAACAGCCCCTGCTCCAGTTGTTGGGGGACCCACATGAAGGCCAAGCTGCACATCTGCTATGTATGTGTGGGGGTGGTATAGGTCCAGCTTCTGTATGCTCTTTAGTTGGTGGATCAGTCCCTGGGAGCCACCAAGAGTCCAGGTTAGTTGAGTCTGCTGTTGTTCCTGTGGAGTCCCTGTCCCCTGTGTCCCTCAATCCTTTCCCCAACTCTTCCACGAGATTCCCTGGGCTCCATCTAATGTCTGATTGTGGGTCTCTGTTTTGGTCATTTGCTAGGAGGAGCCTCTTGGAGGACAGTCATGCTAGGTTCCTGGCTGCAAGCATAACAGAGTATCATTAATAGTGTCAGGGATTGGCTCTCTCCCATGGGATGGATTTTGAGTTTCGGTTATTGGTTTCCTCAGTCTCTGCTCTATCTTTGTCCCAGCACATCCTGTGAGCAGGACATATTTTAGGTTGAAGGTTTTGTGGGTGGATTGGTGTCCTTATCCCTTCACTTGAAGTCCTGCCTGGCTAGAGGATGTGGCCACTTCAGGATCCATATCCCCTACTGCTAGGAGTTTCAGATAGAGTAACCCTCATAGACTCCCTGAGGCTACCCCCACATCAAGGTTTCTGGACAGTTCCTAGAGATGCACTCACCTGCCTGGTGCATTCCATTCTCTCTCCTTCATCTCCTTACATCTGATCCCCCTCCACCCTGCCCTGTTCCCCTCCCAATCCACTTTCCCACCCAGTTCCCTCCCTCCATCTACTTCCGATATCTATTTTATTTCCCCTAATAAGAAAGATTCAGCATCCTCTCTTTGGCTCTCCTTGTTATTTTGTTTCCTTGGTTCTATGGAGTGTAGCATGGTACCTATAATTTATGGCTAATATCAACTTACTAGTGAGTGCATACCATGTATGCCCCTTTGGGTCTGGGTTACCTCACTCAGGCTGATATTTTCTAGTTCCATCCATTTGTCTGCAAAATTCATGATGTCTTTGTTTTTAATGGCTGAATAGTATTCCATTGTGTAGATGTACTGCATTTTCTTTATCCATTCTTTGGTTGAGAGACATCTCTGTTGTTTCCAGTTTCTGGCTATTATGAGTGAAGCTGCTATATGTCCTTATTACACGTTGTGGAATGGTAGGGCATCTTTTGAGTATATGCCCAGGAGTGGTATACCTGGGTCTTGAGGTAGAACTATTCCCAGTTTTCGGAAAAACCACCAGATTGATTGTACCAGTTTGCAATCCCACCAGCTATGGAAAAATGTTCCTCTTGCTCCGTATCCTCACCAGAATGTCCTGTCACTTGAGGTTTGGGGTTTTTTTTTTTTATCTTAACCAATTAGAATAGTTAAGATAAAAACATCTTAGATTGATGGAATCTTAGAATAGTTTTGATTTGCATTTCTCTGATGACAAAGGACATTGATGTGTTTCTGGGCCATTATAGAAATAAATTAAAAGATATATATATATTTTTAAAACCCACCAGAGCTACCAGTTTTGTCTTGAAATTCTCAATTAGTTAAATTTTGCATGGACTGTTTGCTTTTTAATCTGACCACATTCCATATTGTAGTCCATCTCTTACATACACAAATAAGTGATATAACTTTGTTTTAGTAATTAAACTTCAAGACTAAACTTTATTTTTCCTCTTCATTTAAGTTCCCTTCAGCATTTGAGTTTAATGAATTATTCTTGATTACAATTTTGGATCACCTCTATAGTTGTCTTTTTGGGACCTTTTTGTGCAACTGTGAACAACAGCGAATCAAAGAGGTAAGTGTATATGCTTCCCTATTGCTCAGACGCCTTTCCTAGTAAACTCAATCAGAAGAGGCCTGAATAGAGTGAAGACTTGGCTCCTGGCCCTACTGCTGCTTGTAAATGGTACAGGGTAGTGGGAAAGATGCCCTAGACACCTTTCCAGAATTTTAGCAGTCTAAGCATAGGTGTTTAATATAAGCCTCTTACTTGTAGAGTCGGGAACCTAACAAGATCACAGCTTTCCAAGGTGTATGACAAAATTCACACTTCCATACCTCCGTTTGATGAAACTTTATTAACTTTTTAAAAAAGATTTTAATTTATTTTTATTTTCTATGAACAAATATGGTACCTAAGGGAGTTAAAAAAGAACACCATATCTCCTAGAGCTGGGATTCTAGAAAGGATGAGCCACCATGTAGATACAGGGAATCAAACTCCAGTCTTCTGTAAGAGTGGCAAGTGTGTTTAATAGCTGAGCCATTTTTCTAGCCCTCTGCTAACTTTTTAATTTCAAAGGGAGGAAATATAGTAAATATAATGGCATGTGAATTGAATCTTGATAAAGATGTTTAAAGGAAAACAAAATGAACCCACAACAGCAGAATACAATCCACGAACTGCATCTCTATCAATTTTTGTAAAATAGGGAAAACTAATTAATTCTCCACTTAAATAAATGCTAAATTAACATAGTAAAATTAGCTCATCTGAAGTATACAGTTCAGTGCAATCACTGATATTTAATTTCATGAGTATTTTAGCCACCCCTTTGGGAATCTCCATATTACCAGTTACTCCCATTTTCGTGGTACCTAGAAATCACCAGTCTGCCTATTCTGGGCATTTCCTATAATGGACTCATACAATAGGTGGATGTTTGTGAGTGGTCTGCTTTACCTAGTGTAACAGTTTCAAGGTTCTTTTTTATAGTTAAGCAATATTTCTTTCTCTCTCTCTCTCTCTCTCTCTCTCTCTCTCTCTCTCTCTCTCTCTTTTTCTCGCTCTCTTTCTCACCACCAACATAAAACTAACAGGAATTAACAGTTATTAGTCATCAATATCCCTCAATATCAATGAACTCAAATCCTCAATAAAATATATATTTGTTATTGATGAGCCTGCTTATACTGTATAGATAAATACAGTTTCCAGATGTTGCCTAACTTTAGTACTATTTCCTGATACATCACACATATCATCTCCAGGATGAGACTGTATATAGCCAGAGGGGTGGGGCTTAGTAAATGTGCCTAGATTTTTCAGTGTTTGAATTCAGTTCATTATCTAAAAATCTATATTCGTATGAAAAAAATTAATCCTTGAGGCTGTGGAGAACTTAATTCAATGTAATGTTTTTATTTTTTCAGGATGTATATACAAATACTATATCTTTATGGTCTTATATCAATAGCCAACTAGATGAATTCTCAAATCCCTTCTTTGTGAATTATGAGAACCATGTGTTATATCCTGTTGCTAGTATGAGTCACTTGGAATTGTGGGTAAATTATTATGTACGGTGGAATCCACGGATGAGACCACAGGTAATTTTTTATTTTCTTGTTTTCATAAGGGTATGCCTTTCTTTCCAAGTGAAGATGGTGTTATAAAATGTATTCATAGTAGATATTGACTTACTGAAGTTATATTGCTGCTAGAAGTCAAGGCTCCATGTTTTGTGTTCCTTTTTCAGAAAGTTCCTTCCATATACCAACTCCATACCATTTACTGAGTTAGAGTTTAAACTCTTATATGTCTGCCTTCTACTGGTGAAATGGTAGGAAGTATTACCTCTTGCTGTGTTTGGTTATCAATCTTCTAAGTTGTTGGGAGATATTTGGCTTGCACAGTACCTCTCTCTGCTAGTATATATATGAGGTAGTAAAGGCCTGTGAAAAGTGCACCCAAGTTCACTTATAATGTAATAGAAAGAGAGGGTATGTGATAAGTTGTAAAGCAGATACAGCTTGAAGGAGTAAAATTCTCCCCAAACTGCTGCATTATTTCACAGTAAAGTAAGATTGGGGGGCGGGGGGAGGCACAGTGCACAACAGAGACCAGTCAAGCAGGTCTCCTGCCTCCTGCCTGCTGGGTTCAGTGACTGACCTCATTCTGCATATCAAGTACTGCTAGCTAGCACGCCTTGACCCAATCCGCCAAGCTCCTCCACATAGGGCTAGAGAAGTGACAGGCAGAGTTTAATATTCTGAAGCTTTAAAGGGTGGCCAACAGGAGCATGTTGCTAGGTCATTCTTTAATAGCACTGATTCCATCAGCCTAGAACATAAACACCTCCTCCTCCTCCTCCTCCTCTATCCCTTTTACCTGGTGTTTTCACAACCTCCACTTGCTTCCTAAGCTGCACTGGCTAGGGTAAAGTTCAAATTGTTCCTTCTCCTTTTTACTTGCCAGGATGGAAGTCCAAGTGGTAGCATGGCTTTACTAACCCTCCCTCAGCTAGACAGTGCACTCACTCTTAGACTCAGCTGTGGGCCCCAGCTGGCACGCCGGGGACTGAGTGGCTTCTCAGAGACTGCAGGAATTGCCCTCTGCCCATGTTCTGTGCTCAGCATGTTGCAAACTTGAAGTGTGGTGAAGCTAGGTAAAAAGTATCCTCATGGATATATGGATTCCTTCTGCTAGTGCTTAGTGACACGTCTTTATTGCGTACTCCTGGGAATAGGGGGGTGGGAGTAGGAAACAAAGTCATTCATAAAACCTATAGCCTGCAAGAGAGTTTGTCTCTAAATGCAGACAGTTTCCTCTACAGGTAAGCAAAGCAGGCTTCAGTATGGTGAGGGCGATCAGCAGACCTATCATAGCTATTACACATGAGAGTAAAAGAGAATGTCAGAACTAAACCATAAGTCACCCAGCACCTTGCTGCCTGGTAGATGTCATAGAATGTCCCTGTCCAGGGCCAAATTCCATTTTTATCAGTGATTTACTGCCAGATCTAGAACAAGGTCCTGAGCCTCGCTGAGCCTTCACAGGGGCATGTAAGCATGATCTGTACCAAGTAGTACCCAGCAAGCACCATGGTGTCGTTCTAGGCAAATGGCAGATAGGGAAGGCAGCATTCCGTGTTGTCCCTATACAGTGCTACACAAAAGGGAAATCTGAGAAGGCTGTCTACAAGCCACAAGTTTTCCCTCTAAATGCAATAACCACATATCAAACACCTTCTAAGTATGCTGAGCACACAGTGTTTTGGGAGACAGGCAGAACCTTGGTGACAGAAACTTCTAGAAGGGCAGGTGGACATTTGTATGACAGGGATGTCTATGTGTTCCTCCACTGACAGCATTCCAATGCTGAGAGGGTAGCTGCACTCGAGGCTGTGGTTGGGGAATATGCAGGTAGGTAGTGTAGAGAGAAAATTGTAGGAAAAGACTGTGGGGAAGAAAGGCAGGCCAGCAGGCCACTGCGGACCTCCATGTCAGCATCCATCAAAGAATGGGTGTGGCATTCTCTTAGTACCTCATACTATGTGCGAGTGCCCTGGGGCAGACATGACTGACGCTTTATGTTTGTTTGTTTGTTTGTTTGTTTGTTCGTTTTGTTTTTTTCGAGACAGGGTTTCTCTGTGTAGCCGTGGCTGTCCTGGAACTCACTTTGTAGACTAGGTTGGCCTCGAACTCAAATCCACCTGCCTCTACCTCTGCCTCCCAAGTGCTGGGATTAAAGGCTTGTGCCACCACTGCCTGGTGGCTGGCTTTTTCCTGCGCATTTTCTTTAACATAACTTAGCCTCAGAGTTTTCTAGACCTTTAGGCATGCCTTTGCATACTTAAAACTGAAATGTGAGAAAATAAACAAAAAGCTCCATGAAGATGTAAGGTGATATCAGTTCCCTAAGCAGCCATGAGTCTCAGACCCTACATAGTGTTTCGCAGCTCACATATGGGTTACTGATGAAGGCTTGATCACAGAGTATGTATTATCTCCGGCAACTGAGCTGCATGATCCCGTGGGTGTGGCAAATAACAAGAGAACTCCTAAAGGATGAATGGAGCATTTCCCTAGTGCACAGTGGTCTCAAGAGCCAGCCTTTGCTATGTAATTATGGCATTTCTGTCTCTCTCTTCCTGCAGCCTGCCAAATGGAGCATTTTTTTTTAACCTTTCTGTTGTGTTGGAGACACCTGGCTGTCTTTGCTCCATCTTCCTCCTCCTGTCAGTCTTGTTAGGTCTCTCTCATCCCACTAAGATTGCTAATCAGCAACAACACTCAGGCTTCACTCTAGTTTCATGTGTTTCCTTCTATAGAAGCAGGACCTGGTGATAGGTGGGCTAGAGAGGCAGACTGAGGCTTAGAGGATATTACTATTAGTCCTGAGGAAGTAGCCACTGAGGTGTGTTATGTAGTGAGCCATATTGGCATCCTGAGGCTTAGGGCCAGTCCAATAGCAGCCGGGAATACAATGAATGGGAACAAGGCTCCCCAAACCTGCCCATGCCTCCTTTGTCCCTTCTTTGCTGCTCAGCATTACCCTCAGTCTGAAAATCTATAAGGGAAAATCTGGGTCTTGGATCTCTGGGCTCCTAGTAGGTATTGAGGAAATCTGCTATCTCAGAAAGCTGGGTATGATGAACATAAATACTAGGATCTTCCCATCTCTTTGTTGTGCTCCCATACTACCATCAGGGGGTCTAAAAGACAATCAGGGTGAAGCAATGAAGAAGTGCTAAGTGGAAAGCAAAAGGCTGGTCTCTAGGGCACCTGTGCCCTGGCATTGCCCTCTGAGGGCTTTCTGCCAGTTCCTATTCCAGTTGATGAAAACACAGAGCTCTATGGGGAAGAAAGTGCTGACTTAACACAGTGTTTGCAGTCACTGGAGCGATTTATAAAAATGCACAAGTATAGGGATAATGGAGCAGGGGTCTCATGAACACTACTTAGTCTGGGAAGAAGTTACTTGCATTTCTAACAACTCCAAACACAGCCTGGCTCTGAATCTGCACATGGCAGCCTTAGTTGGATTATGGCTACACCTGAACCTGTTTGCTCCTTCCTGGGAGCTAAGAGAGTGGAGGGTAAGGGTGACCTGTCTTCCCCAATGCCTTTCCATGCCTACCTTGTCCCTAGGAACTTCAGGACAGCCTGGGTAGCTATCAAAAACTCCTAACTTGTGGGAAAAAAATGAATCACTTATGTGGGTTAGTTTTATGTTAGCATGACACAGGCTAGAGTTATCTGGGAAGAGGAAAACTCAGTTGAGAAAATGCCTCCATAAAATTAGCTTGTGTCATATTTTCTTGATTGATGACTGATGTGGGAAGGCAGTGTCACCCCTGGGCTGATGGTGTGGGGTACTATAAGTAAGTAGGCTATACTATAAGTAAGTAGTCATGAGGAGCAAGACAGTAAGCAGCAGTCCTCCGTGGCCTCTTCCTCAGCTCCTACATCTAGGTTCCTGCTCGGAGTTCCTGCCCTGATCTCCCTCAGTGATTGTGACCTGAGAGTTGTGAGTTGAAATAAGCTCTTTCCACCTTAAGCTGCCTTTGGTCCTGGTGTAATATCACAATAAAAGAAACCCTGACCTTATAAGACAATCTTTGTATACTTGGTGATAGATTGGTCAGTAGTCTATGAGACTGGGTACATAGGAATCTGGCCAGTGAAAGAACCATTAAGCTATGAACCTAAGTACTGAAATGCTGTATTTAGAACAAACAGTACTCCAACGAGAGTCAACTAACAGCCTTGTCTCTGTTCACTTCCAGATGCCAATTCATCAGAATCTCAAGGAACTGCTGGCTATCAAGGCTGAGCTGCAGAAGCGTGTGGAGGACTTGCAGCGGGAGATGGCCACCCGGACCATCTCATCTTCCTCTGAGAGGGGCTCCTCACCTACCCACTCAGCTACTCCTGTACACACCTCAGTCTGATGAACAAAGCCAGTACCCCGGGCCATCCGGCTGCTCTATTGTCTTCCAGCAGCTCGGGGACCTGGCCATTGATATTATGGTTCTAGCTTGTCATCTTAGCTCTTAGGACTCAGCCCAGGGACCATTTGTGGGTGGTGAAAGCTCCTATTATTAACAAGTACTTCTTTTGTGTGAACAGCCTGTGCCCCTTTTGCGAGCAGCCTCACCCTGTGAACCACCTGTGTCTTGTACAGGTAGCTTGGGAGAAACCAGATTGAATGCAGTGCGGTATTTTAACTTAAGAGAATCTTACACCACTTCTTTCCAAGTTACATCCTTTGTTACGAACAACTCGTTTACTTATAGAACACATCACCAGCCATGTGGCTCCTCTCAGCCTTTTGGCACAATTTAAAAACTGTTTTAAATGAAATGTTAGTGTGGCAAATGAACCATTGCCACCTGTTCTACAGTTATCAGTTATCTTCATACAAGAAGTCCTGTTCAACTGGTACAATATGTACTGCTGTGTACATATAAGGTATTTTTTAAAGAGAAACATGCCTTTATTTTCCTATGTCCTTTTTTATGTTTAGAATAGCCTGAGAAATCATCTGCTAAACTGTGCTGTAGGAGAAATTCTTTCCCAACGGAGTCCATGCTGCCTTTTGCGCAGCACATTTGAATTAAGATTCGAGATGTGTCAGCTCAGTGGCAATGGAGTGTTGTCCTCTAACTCTGGTACTTGTCTTTTGAGATGGCACAGCCCATTCATTCATTGGTGGTAGCAGCAGGTTCCCTCAGGATGCAGCAAACTATGAATGCTCAGTCCTCTGGCCTTGTCGCAGGTAAACTGAGGGCTCAGGCAGCAACTCTGCATTTGTTGGCCTCCCTCTATGACAGCTCTCTAAAGGAGCAAGTCTTGAAAATTGCTTTGGCATCCTACCACCTGTTAAGATGCCCAGCATCTATGTCAAATCAAGTCGTCTCTCACCTGTTAGACACCTGGACAGCTTGCTTTCATTTACCACGATCTCTTCTCAGTTGATTTACATGACTGCCTGGCCATACTTTAAGGCAACCAGTGGCTAAAATACTCATGAAATTAAATATCAGTGATTGCACTGAACTGTATACTTCAGATGAGCTAATTTTACTACGTTAATTTAGCATTTATTTAAGTGGAGAATTAATTAGTTTTGTATTCCCTATTTTACAAAAATTGATAAAGATATAGTTCATGGATTTTATTCTGCTGTTATGGGTTTATTTCTATGGGTCTGAAAGCATAACATGCTCTTCCATGGTTTTCCCCTCTCGGACCCAGCCCTGGCTTGGCAGGCCTCTTTCCACAGTTAACAGTGTTGATCTCTGCTACTCAACCAGTCCTTCTAGGAATGAATCTCCCATCAGCTTCGACGTGTGCAATGCCAGCATAGCCACCACCACCACCATGTCCACTTCTGTGTGTCACCAGGCCCTTCAGAGTTGGAGATGTGTTTGAGGCTGACCAAGTGAGCCCCTGAGGACAGATGGCTCACATCTTCCTCTTGTCAGTGTCAAATCACTGGATGCTGTGCAGTCCTACACATTAACCTCGGTTTTCAAAAGTGTTCTTAAAAGAATTTTTACAGCCAAATACATAGAAACTAGATGATTTTTCAACTTACAGAAAACTACCCAACTATAAGATAACCAGAGACATTTATTCAAGGAAGTTTCATAAGTTATGATCAATTCTCCATTTTTAATCATCTGGGGGATTTGTTTCTAAACTACAGTTTAAGTGATTTTAGCTTTTGATTTGTGTTCATCATAGATATAAAACCTTATTTGTAGATGGATAAACTGCCATATCTGAGGTAGGAGAAGCTGTGAGTTCAGGGACAGCTTTGGCTACATATCGAGTTCTGGGACAGCTGGCCTATATTGTGGAGCCCTGTCTCAAAATCAATACCAAAAAGAAAATAACATGAACTATAATATTTTTTTTCTTCATATACTTTTTAAAAGTGGGGACATTTACCAATTTTTCCCTAGAAATACTGTGTAATTTCCCAGCGACACTTGAACTATTGAAGATAGAGTGGACTGGATAATGTTTTGACAGAACCAGAGAAGCCATGGGGATGGCTGCTTGTTGAGGTCAGCTAGCCTGGTACAGATGGCTGGTAAACTGTGGCTCTGGCTCCTGCTCAAGCCATGGCCTCCCAGCTGCCATGCCTGCAGCACCCCTAAAAATGTCCACTGGATTTTAAAGAAGCACAACAGAGTCTTTCCCTTTGTATGTTTCTAGCACAGAACTGTTTCTAAAACAACTTGAAGTATAGTTTTCTTATCTAAACAATTCTTTCATGTATGTTTTATTTAAGTACTATAATGTAAACCCTTTAAGGTTCAGGTTTTTAAACAAGTACAATACTGTATTTGCCTCATCTGAAGCACTGTATTCCAACATGTAACTAAAATGATAATATGTTTGCTCCCTGGTCTCTGTTGTCTCTGTGTTTTCACCATTTCAGTAGTTTTTCACCCCTGAGGAAAATGAGTACTAAGAAAGTACCATGTGTTAAATGCTTTCCCTGTACCTGCCACAGTTAATATATGTAAAGTGCCCAATAGTAGTTGATTAACTTACTAAGTTGTCAGCAATTTGTTGTGAGTCTTGAGTGGGCTGGAACAGGTAGGTGATCTGATTTTCAAATCTGCAAGTCCCCTTGTTCATAACCTTGAAGAAATGTTGAAGACAGAGAAAGGCCCAGAGTAACAAGAGGCAGTGGGTCTTTCTTATACAAATGTATAAGTACTTGCTAGCTCTGTGGGACTGTGGACTTCTTCAAGGTTCTAAAAGTTAGTGTGAAATTACACCACCTCCTGTGTATAACCATTCTTTAAGGGCCTGACATTGCTCATCTTCTTCATGTGAATCAAGGCTGTGTTAGCAAGAAAGCCCAATATTAGGTATAAGAAGGTTGGACTGTCTCCCAGTATACTTCTATAATAGTGCCCCCACAGTAGAAAGCACACTCCTTACTGGATCACTTTTTAGGATTGAGCAGTATGTTCTAAAGCTGGGTGGTGGAGCCAATGCTGATCCTACTAAAGGACTTGATGCTGTGGCAAGAAGGCTCTGCTCCAACCTCCATCTCCTCATCCAAGTATACCAGACATGTCCTGCGGCAGTTCCTGTACTATGGAGGCCCACCAGCAGAAGCCTGGGATCGGGCACTTGGTGGAAGGACTGATGGAAAAAATGCTAACATGCCAAAGACACACCTTTAGCTGGGGAGAAGGCGAATGAGGTCAGTACTATATCACAAAGATAGTAGGAAAAGACAGATCACATCAGGACATAAGGAGCTGTTAAGAGTCCACTTTGTTTAATGCAAACACTAGACCATTTACAATTCACACTTGGACACAAGCACGTAAAACGATGTACAGGGATTCTGGCAGTCTCCAACATGTCTTCCTCAGAGAACTGGTACTAACCACGACCCAAGTGGCTGAGGCAGTGGGCCTGTCCTACACCAGGGTAGGAGCCCCTACATCAAGCCACTTGAGACTGTTGAGCATTTTTAAAGTTCTTCCTGTCAAGTTTCACTGATCGAGATCTGATCTTGGCAATTGGCTCTTCTGCTTCATTTGGTTTCTCCCTTCTGTCACCTGGGACTAACCCAAGTTGGCCAACTCAGCCTTCAGGGGGGACACAGTTACAGGACCAGTCCCAAGCCTTCTGCAGGCCACAATGCCCCACCAAGTATAAAATGCCAGTGGGAAGGAGGAGCCCGGCCCCTGGGATGAAACTGTATGAACAGGAGGCCGATGGCCCGCTCAGGCCTGTCCAGCCACTTAGCTAGCGCCTGCGGGCTGAGTGATGGGTTTTATGCAGAAGGGCTTTATGCAAAAGGCACCGAGGTAGCTAAGGGAGAGCAAATTAGAGCTCTTTTTCACTGGAACCAGTGCTATTGAGAAAACAGTTTAACAAGAGGGCATTTATTTTACATCATGGCCGTGGGGTTTGAGGGCTTTGCCATCAGACAGGCCTCAGCATAAAGGTAGACAACCCTCCTGAGATTACCCTAGCTAGCTACATGTCAACAGACCAGAAATACTAAAATCCTTCCTTTAAGTCACCTATAGCCCAGCACTGGCCAAATGGTGGCACCATCATCTCCTGTTGTCCTTGGTGTCAGTAAGGCACAATCCTGACAATGTTGACAGCAATCCGACCAGCAAGTTAAGAGGTTCTAGAAACGGACACATCTTGCAAGTGATGCCTTCTTTGCTTATTAACCTCCTGAAGAATAAGGCGGGCTTCCTGAGGCCATGAGCTTTTTTTTTTTTCCATCTTAGTGTCATTTTCCCAGTGCTCCAGCTTCCCTATTGGATCCTCAGACCTGGACCGTCTGGGACCAAAGGCCAAGCAAAGGGGGCATCTCATCGCCCACAGGTATACAGTAGGAGTTGGTGTTCAGGCTGCCTGGAAACATGACACCACCAGCAGCCCTCCACCAAGAATAGTCTTTAAACAGCAAACACACTCAAGGCATGCATTAGACAGCACAAGAGTTAGGGAGTTTCTTAAGGTGAGTGTTGCCTCTTCCCAGCTCAGCAGAGGTGAAGGAGCCAATTCACAGCTTATGGGATATATGGGGCCAATCATGTTGTCCAGAGGAGCTGTAGATCTTGCCTTCACAGTGACACACATTGCTTTCAGAAGTGCCGTTTGACGTGGCAAACTATTAGTTCATATGGGGTGGAAACTAGCTTAGCTTTCACCTGCAGGGTTCACTATCAAGCTCACTGGAGCCAAAGAAACAATCCAGGAAGCAGGCAGATCCAGCCCAAACTAGGGGTAGCAGTCAGCTCTGGCCCTGGCCCTTGGTTTCCTGTATTTACCGCTATGAACATGGTCAGAGCCCTTTTCAGAGCAGACAGGGAGGACAGCTACACAACTACAAAGGCAGCTAAGCTAGTATCCCTTCCCCTACCTTCCCCTTTCCCCATCCACTTCTAATAAAACAACAAGCATGCTTCTGGTTTCCACGTTCATTCTCAGGATCTGTAGCTCTTGCTACTTAAATAAGATCATGTACAGGGTAGTGTAAACACCCACCCTGACCTGGGAGAAAGTTCATTTGTAGGTGACTTCCAAGACCTGTTAACCAGGCCAGCCGGAGATCCCTACACAGTCTGATAGGAATCCAACCGCAAGTCACAGCTCCCATATGCTCCTTCTTTCTAATCTTGGGGTAAGACTATTGTGAGACCATGTTTGCACTAAAATCACTGAAGAGCCTTCACCTGGACAAGCTCTCTGGAAGCTGACCAATATGAAACATGAAGTTGGGAAGAACAATCGATTTTTTAAAAGTGCCTAGGTGTTATGTGTGTGTGCGCACACATGTAGGGTGTGTGTGAGTGTGTGTGTGTACACATGTATGTGTGTTGCAGCTTGGTGCTGTCTGATTTGTCTTAAAATGGGTTCCATATGCACCAGATGCCCGTTGAGCATGCTCCTCACAGCTCTCAGTGGTCAGCACCACAACAAACAACCCACTACAGCATGTAGGCAAAGGATTTCATAGAACCTAGAGACTGCCTAACCAGAAACGTTCTGCAGTGCTGCCCCAACCATCCTCTGGGCCACCCCCACCTTGGGCATCCTCCTTTTCCCATGCTAAGGCTGAATCCAGCTGTCTCCATCACCCAGAAACTTTCACTGCTGGTGCTAGGAATCTGCTGAATGTGGGTCTCAAGTCTCAGAACCAAGTCTCTTTAGAGGACCCATGGCAGAGCAGTCACTGTAGTCTGCAGGACAGGGCACAGAAACCACACTCATGAACACCTAAGGCTTGTCCAGAAAACTCACTACAATAAGCAGCCAGTGGCATGGGAAGAAACTTGGGGAAAGGATTGGCAAATGAAATCCGGAGCTGGGTCACAAGCGGTGGCTTCCTTCAGATGTACCTGCCTCAAATCCGGGGTGGCTCGGGTGGTGGGGGTTCTGCAGACTGCGTTTCTTGTTTTGAGTATGTCACTAGGAAGAGAAGACATGTGTTAGGAGGGTTTCACCTCTACTCTTCCCAAGTCCTGATAGAACTTTAGATCTATGCTGTGTGAGCAGTTCAGCACATCCCAGGCCTCCTCACTGTCCTCTGTAGGACTGCCATGGGCCCTGCGTACAAAGTTCAGGGTACCTTGGCCTACCAAGGGAAGCAAAGGCAGAAGCCTGGCAGGCTGCACAAAAGAGCTCTGCCTCCATTCTCCATCTACAGAATGGACATGCTTCTGTTGAGACTTCTACATTACTGGATCTAAAACAGTCCCAATAGTACATTGGGTACTATACTTCCTTGGGTATTCACTCAGTGTTGGTTCCAGTGTTAAAATTTTGACAGACTATCCTCCTTTAGATTCCAAACCTCTACATTTGCATTCAGGATCATTTCCATGCATTTGGTCTTGCACTACCAGATAACTTCTATAAGCAGTGACCTGGAGACCTCGTTCTCCATTATGGAACAGGTAGAGCCAGATCCTTCCTCGGCACCCAGGCTCCACAGCTGTTGTCCTGTAGCTGTGGTCTCTTCTCATGTCCTTGTCTGAAGGGGAGCAAGCCTACCTCCCTGCCTCTCCATCAGCGTTCCTGGGTCACAGGTATGTCTCCCTCTCATTTGACCTTACCATATGCAGCCTCTAATTTCTGCTAGTCCTTGAACCTCAAAAGTGCTCAATGACCACAGAGGAGGTAACAGAACATCTAGGTTTTAACTGTCTTCTTGTCTTTGGTCATTTTCTAATAAAAAAAGCCTAAAGATAGATGTGGACTCACACCTGTAATCCCAGACTCGGGAGGCAGAAGCAGAGGATCGGGGATCCAAGGGTACCCACAGCTACAATAGTGAGTGGGAGGCTAACCTTGGCTACCTTAGACCCTGTCTCAAACAGACAACAATTAAAAACAGACTACAGGTCTAGAAGCAAAACTTCCCGCAGCCCTGGATGAGCAAGCCCAGGGTGCAGGTAGGTCTGCTGGCAACGTGCTGAGGGATCTCAGGCTCACATTCAGGTGATTCAATAGTTGAGGCTGAGCAGCAAAAGCTCCCAGAAGTCATCACAATGGCATGGTGTCCCCATTCTCAACAAACAGTCGATCAGTCACAGGGTGCAGGCAGACCTGGATCCCTGAAGATTTTTTATGATGGACATTCCAGAGGCAGATTCTTCTGGACCACCCTAACTCATTCTATTCAGTGCTGGGGACACTGAATTGAAACCCTTCATCAGGGACAGTGACTGAGAAGTCCTTACCTTGGGGCTCCTCACACACAACAGCTTCCAGGTTCTCCCCCTTCACGTAGTCTGCATTGAGGCCCTCTGCAAAGAGCAAGAGCAAAGCTGAAGAAGCACAATGACACGAAGGAGTGCTCCTGACTGAAAGCCGCTCACTGTGTCCTCTGGGACATGAAGGAGCCCTCCCGACTGAAAGCCGCTCACTGTGTCCTCTGGGACATGAAGGAGCCCTCCCGACTGAAAGCCGCTCACTGTGTCCTCTCGGACAGTAAAGGCTGCCAGGATGAGCTCTGAATCACCAGAACATCATCTTCTTCATAAAGACTGGCCACTAAGGAATGCATTGCCCAGGACTTCCGTCACCATCCTTGCAAACAGCATCATGCATCAAAGGCCCAACACCCCATCTGTAAAGAGGATGACTGGGCTCTGAACCATCATCCATAGGACCACCTGAGTCCCAGAGGCCAGGGAGGTGGAGAGGGAGCCAAGAGCAGAGGGAGTGACTGGTGAACGCAGCATTAGGAAGGGCAGGTGGGTGTGCAGGGAATCACTCTGGAAATGCCAGTAGATGGCCTTCCCAGGAGCATCTGAACACACCAGGAAGCCAACCGACTTCTCCAGGCTGTAGGAATGACTATCCACATCTGTGCTTAGAGGGCCCAGGGTCCACAAAGAGCTGTTCTGGTCTAGTGTGTGATCTGAATTCTCCCCACCCCCACCCTCATGCTATTCTCAAATGCTATGCAGCAATTCAATAAGGTATCTTCTTCACTCAGCCAAAGGCCATCATCAATCAAGGACTCGGAATAGCCCCACACCAATGGTTGCTTAAAAGTCAGTCTTCTGTGTCTTCTCTCTGAATAACCGAGGGCCTCTAGGGAAAATGGGTTCTGATGCTAAGTTATCAATATCAAATCATATTCCTGGCTTTTACCTGACCTGATAGCTGTTGGGCTCAAGGTGAAAGCCAAATGGCCCTGTGAAAATGTAGGTGGCATTCTCCAGCAGGGGGAGTTAACTACCATGCAAAGCCAGCCAGGTGACAGCCCCAGTGCTAATGGGTAGGAGCTGGGAGATGTGCTCTGGGCCTCCAGACTACAGTCCTTATTCCTACTTGGTGAGCAGGAGATAGCCCTTTTCCTTCCATGCTTCTGGGAAGTGTTCACCCACAGATATCTGAGTGTCCCCCCCTCCCACTCCTATGGACATTCATAACTCCAGCCATCTTGGACCTGGGAGTAGATGATATGGCACCCTCACAATATATCAGAAAAAGCTCTAAATGATATGGTCACAGGCAAGTTGGTGGATACCAGGGAGAGAGGAGATGTAGCTAGCAGGGAGGGATAATGAGGGGTCCAGGGCCAAAGCACAAGAAACAGGAGTTAATTAAAGCACACTGTTACCTGGACCTTCTGCTGCATCTGAAAGCAAGACAGGAAGCTTAGAAGCCTGGAGCAAGAATTTAGTTCCAGGCAACAAACCTATCGAGTATTTTATGAGATTCACTGACACTTGGCACTGAGGGCAGGCAGGGAAACCGAGTGTTCCCAAAGTGAAAACCCCTTTGGTAGCAGCAGAGGCTGGAGGCCAAAGAGGTGAGATGGCAGGTCCTCCTAGCAGCCACCTGTCACCTCCTTGGGGCTTTCCATCTGACTTTCTTGACTGCCAATCACTGAAGGCAATAGTTGTCTCTGATCAGCAAGCCAGCCTGACCGTGGAGATTACAAGCAAACACCCCTGCTTCTTATAAAGCTAGCCACCCACATGAACACCCTGGGGACCCTTCCTGATTGTGGATCAGCACAGGGCAAGTGGCAGTCACATTGCTGTACAGAATGGAAGTCCAGACAGGTGTGAGCTTGGTGTCTAGTCAGACAAGGAAACTGCAGACTAATCCAGACTGGAACGAGGTCAGCAGGGGGCGCTGTGGCAGCACAATGAAGTATGGCTGGGAGACGCCAGAGAGAAGGCTCCTTGAAAGGAGACACAGCGACCTGAACAATAAGAGGAGAGAGGAGCAAGGCAGAGAAGAAACAGCAATGGCTGTACCCTGAAGAAGGCAGAGCATATGGGAAAGGAAAATGACTCTGGAGAAGCCGAACGGCTAGGGCTTGGAATGCCATGCTCAGTTCAGGGCCTGTGACCTTGTGACCGACCAGGTTCAGGGAACATGGGGAAGTCCAGGTATTTTTAAACAGGTCCTCCTGGAGAAGGTGCAAAGTGTAAGAGAGACAGAGTCAGGGAGGTGAGTAAGGCCTACTAGTGGACAGAGAAGCATGCTTGTGACTCATGGAGAGCGGGCACTGCAGGGCTCCCAGACCTCTAGTGTGGAGGACAGACACGGATTAGGAGAGACAGTGAAGTCCAAGCTCCAAGCCCTGTATAAATGACTCAGCCTGCCTAGCCAGCTTGTTCAACTTGTGAGCTGTCATAACTGCCATGTCTAACAAAGCAAGTGGGCTGGATGAGGGCTGGAGCCAGACTCTCCCAGTCTCCCTCCTTCCTGAGACACTGTGACTCTAACTGAAGCTCTGCTAGGCTTCCCATCCTTATTGACACTCTGTCACCTCATTCATTTAATCTGTAAATGTTACCTTATTTAGGAGAAGGATCTTTGCTGTCACTATTAATTAAGGATCTCAAACTGACTACTCAGAATTTAAGTTGGAGACAGCATTAAAATAATGTAGTCGCACACCAAGGAACACCTGGATTTCCTGAAAGCCGGAAGATGGGCTCTCTGCAGGGAATGTGGTCCTACAGGCTCCTGTTTGTAAGACAAAGCCTGACATTATAGCTCAAGCTGGCTTGGAACCCACACTGTAGCACAAACTGCCACGGGCATCACACAGCAAACCTCTTGCCTCAGCCTTACTAATGCCAGGGTTACAGGTGTGTGCCAGCGTTCTGACTCAAAAGACAAATTTCAGTTGTTTGAAATCACAGCAGTCTCTGTCCTGGAAACCAGAGCCTTGGACAGCTGAACCGGGTAAGATGTTCACTAATGAAGCGTTCTGTTGTAGCCTGGTGGCCCCCATACTGAGGGACGGGGAGACTTTGGTCTGAAGGGTTCACGACCCTTTCATTATTAAGGCCCAAGTCTAGACTGACTTCCACATATGAAGAGCAAAAATGGGAAAACCATGGCACAAATGGCCCTGGGGTACTGCTTCCAGCCAAGCTAGCCTTTCAGCAATGTGAAGACAGAACCAGGCCTCTAGCTGTTCTGAAGGCATGCCCATCACTAAGAGCATCACTGCACAGGACACTGGCTGAAATTATCAAAAAGTATTTGCTAAATGGCATTAGTGACTTTGATCAGTCATACAGAGTAGTATGTTTCTCCTAGTTAATTTCCAACTTAACCATTTTAAGTTATCTCTTTATCTTTTTACAAGGCCATCTTGAGAACACTTAGCCAACCTTCTGCTTCCCCCTCTAGCCAGCAGGAAGCAGAGTTGTTCTCCCCAAATACCCTTAGAGCAGGACCATATTCCCTTCCCTGATAAGATTATATAAAGACTGTAGCCCCAAGAGTGGCCACCTGCCTGCTGGGGGAGAGGGCAGGAGAAGAGCTGCCAGGCATCTGGAACAGAAACTCCCCAATCTTCAAAGGCACCAAGAATGGGGCTGGAGAAGGTGGGAACTATAACTATCTTCTTATCTCCTTGTTCCAAACACAGCCCAGGAGAGTGACAGACAGAGTTATCTCCCAACACTATGTACAACCTGGGCCCTTTGACCAATGTGTCCAAAAGAGTCTCCCTCAAAATACTCTTCCAGGTCCAGGGTCATCCTTGGTCCAATGTAAGCCATCAGTGGGTGGGGCACCCATATTTTTCATCAATTAGAAAGTCTCTTTGCTTTATAGTTGAGGGGAGCAGGCAGAGGTAAGAAAATTCTAGACTTCATCCCCAATATTTCCTTGTTCCTAACAACCCTACCACCAAACTTGTGGACTATGTGCATGTGAGTATCCTTGAGGAAGAATGTTCTAGAAGAGCAAAAGGAAAAGGCAATAAGATGGTCAGATGAAGAAACAGTTGTAATGTTTACACTCATAGCACACTAGGATCCAGGTTAATTTTCTGGGAGTCTCAGGTCCAGGTGCCACAAAGAGCAGAGACTCATAACCAGGACATGAAGAAACAGAAGAAAATGGTCCTAGGCTTCCCAGAAAAATCAAAGAATCTGAGGAAGGTTACAAGAGGCCAAGTATGGCTGTGTCATGTCCTCTCCCTGGAAGGAAAACTTGTCAGCCCTGAACTAAAGCCATTCCACTTAAGCAATGCCATATTGGTGCTGTGCCACTAAAATCAACAGATTCATCCTCACAGGCTTGCTCCCACAATGTCTCAATAGGCTTCTTAGATTTACCCACAGGTGTCCCACTGGTGGCTACAGCTCACAAGAAAAGCCATCTGTTTTCTAGAATTCCAGCACATAGATGGCAGTAATGAAAAAATCACTCTATGACTTCTCTTTCATCACTACTCCTTAAAATAACTTATGAGTTCATACAGTTTAAATGATCTGACTGGTGGAGGAGCAGAGAACACCCACATACTGACATATCAAGAAATCAAGATCAGAAAGGGGCACTGCCAGAATCATAAGGAGCCCAAAGATGCTCACTGCCTTGTCAAAGAGACTCTGGGAGACCATAGTACTCTGGTTGGCAGTGAAGGGGGCTGGTGGCACTGGGCCTCTGAAGACCCAACATCCCCTTGGGTGAGGTCTGAGGCCTCCAGGATTTATCCGAATTCCTCCCATTCTAGGGAAATAAAACAGCACAGTGCTCATTGAGCTTTGTCCCAACAGAAGTATAGCCTCTTCTAGCTGAGATGCCTATAAAATCAGGAGCACATAGTATGACCCCATGTGCTCTTCCAGAACAGGATCATCTTTAGTTTGTCCTAAATTTGCCCCTAAGGATGTAAAAGTGTACCTGCTAGGAAACCTACTGGTGTTGAGTAGCCTGGGGAAGGGATGAGAACTTGCCTGAGCCCCTTCCCCTGCTCAGATGTGTACTTACGCTGAATGCTGAAGCAAAACTTCTTCTGCTGGTAGGAGATGTAGCTGGATACAGCTCCAATCAGGGCCATAGCAAGGGCACTGGCCACACCTGCAATGGTGCCAGTTTCTGTCGATATGCCTGGACATGGAAGAATGAATGGAACTGAAGAGACAAGGCCACCAACTCCAGGATTCTGCTGTTCTGTTAGCCCCAAGTTATGCTGGCTTAGATGTCTATAACCATCAAGTCCATGTGGAAGAGCTATGCCATAGATACCCAAAGCATCATAATGACATGGGCCACCTATCCCACAGCTGAGATCTTCATGATACTTCCACTCAATGGCTACTCCTCTCTGCTATTTGCCTCATGATATTATTGATAACTATGGTGGTTTGGATGTGAATGATTCTCTCCCCCCCCCCAAAAAAAAAGCTTGGGAGTTGAATACTGCCCCTTATGCAGCAGTAGAGACCAGTAGAGCCTTTAAGAAGTAATTGGATCATGAGGTCTCTACCCTAAACAAGGGGTGGGATTGCAGTGGAATGGATTTCAGGGATTGTTATATAAGCAATATTTATTTCTAGGAACCGCTGAGGTGAGCAGGCTTTGCAGCCTCAGTGTTGGCCACGATGACCCACCTCTCCACAGGCACAAAGGCAGCAGGGTCAAGTAACCATGCGCTGGAACTTCCAAACTCAAGAGCAACCTGTACTGCCCGGTTTTGTGTGTCAACTTGACACAGGCTGGAGTTATCACAGAGAAAGGAGCTTCAGTTGAGGAAATGCCTCCATGAGATCCAGCTGTAAGGCATCTTCTCAATTAGTGATCAAGGGGGAAAGGCCCCTTGTGGCGGGAGGGGGGGACCATCTCTGGTAGTCTTGGGTTCTATAAGAGAGCAGGCTGAGCAAGCCAGGAGAGGCAAGCCAGTAAAGAACATCCCTCCATAGCGTCTGCATCAGCTCCTGCTTTCTGACCTGCTTGAGTTCCAGTCCTGACTACCTTTAGTGATGAACAGCAGTATGGAAATGTAAGCCGAATAAACCCTTTCCTCCCAAACTTGCTTCTTGGTCATGATGTTTGTGCAGGAATAGAAACCCTGACTAAGACACAACCTAAGTTTTATCTTCTTTTAAATTCTATAGCTTTAGTACTTTATGGTGACAGAAAGATTACCAATAGAAACATTTTGGGAAGGGCAGGAAGAGCAGCTCTAAGACCAGGGGGGCCAGCATTATTTTTCTTGTTATTCCAACAGAAACTTTGGACCACAGATACCCACCAGATCCAGGGTCATCGTTGCTGCCATAACCACCACCGCCTGGAGAAAGGACAAAAGCACTTAATGTCTGCTATGACCCCTATGGCCCCTATGACCCCTATGACCCCTATGACCTCTATGACCCCTATGACCCCAGGAGCAGCAGGCGTGGACTCCCAGAAAGCCTATTGAAATGGTTACTTCCATACAATGAACCCTTGTCACACACAATATTCTCTAGGCTCTGGCTTCAGGTTTAGTTCTTCCTATCACTAGGGGCAGTTGTGCTTCGGGTGGGAGCCAAGGCTCTCATCTGAGAGATGAGCAAAAAGGAGTTAAATCTGACTGCAAATTACACCAAGCACTTCCTACACATCTATACCAAACAAGAGGTGGAGCATAGACAAATGCAAACATGCAAAACCATATCTAATATTTTCACACTTAAAAAGTTCTTAACCATCATAGCAAAACCAGTTAATGCTAACAAAGGTTGGGGAGATGGATGCAGGAAAGACATTAGCCCTGCCTATAAGGGTCATAGGAGAGAGATCATTGTGACAGAATGTTTTATCCAATTATGGTGATACACTATCATCACATGGCAAAACTACAGGGTTAACACAAACACACACACACACACACACACACACACACACACACACACACACAAACTTCTCCAGAGCAGCCACCCCTCAACCCATTCCCCAATTCCTGGAGAGAAATTTCATGAGAAACAGCGAGGCCTACCCCAACATGCTAACTGGTCCTGAGTTTATCGCTTTTATACCGTCCTTTTTCCTGGTATCTAACACTCACTGGCAGAATTGGTTGGACGGGGCTCTCTTAGGAGAGACTCATCTAGAATGTGGGAAGACACGAGCACTAATGTGCCCTTCCCCTGAGGGAAGCAAAGAGTCAAGGTTTTGAAGTATAGAAATATTCCCCTGTAGTGAGGACAGTGTGGGGATGAGCAAGTGGGATGTGAGAACTCAGTCCTTTTCATCATTTTTGCTATGAGCTTAAAACTACCCCCCCAAAATCATCTATTTTTGAAGAGTCTTCAGAGAGAAAATGAGGTCTGTTATGTTACTATGTGGAACAGAATCTTCCAATTAAGCATTTTATAAAAACCTCTAATTTAGTATTTACTAAAAGAGGAGTTTAAGAGAACTGGGTACTCTTTCAGAGGACCTAAATTCAATTTTCAGCACCCACCCACAAGTTGGTTTGCAATCATGTCACTCCAGTTCCAGGGGATCCAACATCTCTTCTAGCTTCCTGGGCACCAGGCATACAAGTGGTCCATGGACATACAGACAAACAAAATACCCAAACACATAGATAATTAAACAATTAAATAAAAATATAAAAAGAACAGCAGCAGTTTTGGTTTGGTTTGGTTTTGAGGCAGGGGATGTAGCAGAGGCCCACCTGAAACTCAAACTCTTCCTGCGTCAGCCTCTAGAGTGAGAGACTTACAAGCATGTACTGCCTTGCCACACCTAGCTGAGCACCAGCATTTAGCACTGACATTTCAGCAGTAAGTTGTGACCAGTACTAGCCTGTCACCAATCCCCTCTGCTTTTCTGGGAGTGGTCACTGATAAGGGTAAAGCTAAGTATCTACACAGGCACCCTTTGTGCATGTGTTCAAGTCACTAGCTTTCTGAAGTTTAGACTTAGTAATTCAATTTTTCTTCCTTTCATCTTAAGATAGAGTATGGAGAGCCAGCCAAATCAGTGAGCTGCAGGCTCAGTGAGAGACCCTGTCTCAAAAACACATCATAGAAAGTGACAGAGAAAAACACTTAACATTCACATTTAGCTTCCACGTATGTGCATAATATATGCACATGTACATGTGTGTGTGTGCTTGAACTCGAGCACACACACACACACACACACACACACACACACACACACACTACTCAGCTTAAATCCTTTTGTCCACCCAGTCATATGAACCTGAACCAAAGTGAGCTACATGGGTCTATCATTGCAATTACTCAGAACAAAATCACGACCTTCATCCTTCTTTAGCTTCTAATCTCCACTCATTTTTCTCTCAGTATTGACTGAACCAGGCTATTCTACAAAATGCAGTGTCCAAAAGTGGATATCAGGACAAGTGACAGAATCAACTTGTATTAAACAATTCAATACAGTCCATGAACCTGAATTTCCATTAAAAATGAAATGGATAAAATCATATGCCCATAAGACATTTCAGGACAGTATTTATAGTATCTTAGGGGCAGTGGGTGGATTTTAAATATGACTATAGAGGCAGAAATGCACAGTAGAAAAAGATTCTATCTAAAGTAAGAGCTTCAATAGTAAAAGCAAGAGTGCAAGAGCGAGCAAGTGAGGGAGAGAACAAGAGAGCCAGAGAAAGAGACAGACACTGAATTCTGTCAAAGAACATTATGTAGCAACGCAATGAATTGGATGTGGTAGCACACACATAAAGTCCTGCCCAGAGTGGGCTAAAATAGAAGAGTTGTGAGTTTCAGACCAGCCTTAGCTACATGATGAGACAGTCTCAAAAACAAAACCAAAGAGTGAGATGGGGAGAAAATGGGGAGAGCCAGTATAGCCATGACATCAAAGTTCTGCTGGGTACAATGTGCACCTAGTAAAGAGCCAGAAGCCAGCATGGGCTACAGCATAAGGTCCTGCCTCAAAACAAACAACCAAGAGACAAAGGTGGAAGGTAACTCACGAGATACTGGCAAATACTTATCTGAGAAAGGGCTAACTTAATCAGCAGATAAATGCAAATGAAGTCAGAATGCCAACGCCTCCCCACACCTTAGGAGGGGGAGGAAAGGAAAAGAAGGGAAGAGTCTAACAAGAATGTGGAGAAACTAGAACCCTCACCTATTGCTAGCGGGGATATGAAATAGCCCAGCCTCTGTGGAAAAGCTTGGTAGCTCCTGAAAACATGAAACATAAAGTTATGGTATGTACTAACAATATTACTTCTAGATCACTATGGTTTGGATGTATTCCTCAGAATTCACATGTGCAGGAAACTTGATCCTTGGAGTCCTGTGTCAATGATATTTGAAAGTGAGGCCTTTGGGAGATAATTATTATTAAATGAGGTCATGGGGATGGACCTCTCAGACTGACCTCTGGGGTTTTATCAGAAGAGGAAGAGAGACACAAGCCAGCATGTTTGCTCTGTCTTACAACTGATCCTCCCTACCACGTCTTGACCCAGCACAGAGGCCCTAGCAGATGCTGAGCAGATGCCAATGCCCAGACGTACTCAAGACAGTTAAAAACTATGCCTGTGGAAACTCTTCTATGTACTTGTATACAGATGTTCATAGCAACATACTTCATTCATTATGATCTTTGGTCCAGTGGTCCATCAACTGGCAAATAACTAAGTAAAATGTTTGGTAATATATGGAAAAGGATTCGCCAATATAAAATAAATTGTTCAAAACAAGAAGGATAAACTGGGTCAAGGACATGAACATGAGATCACAATATATATTGACTTTCTAAAAACACACACATTCAAGGAAATGAAAATATGACCAGGACAAATGCCTTGTTCTGATTGAATTCGCCAAGATGACAAAACTATAATGCTCGCTGGACTGAGGTATCGGGAAAACTGGATACCTGCTTACTCCCTAGCAGGGGAAATGGAGGCTGGTGCCACCTCAATGGGAAATCACTTGGTAATGACACTTAGAGTCACATTTTTAAAGATGTATGCATCTTGTGGCTCAGCAATTTTAGTGCTAGGAATTGATCTGACAGAAACAACTGTGGCTTTTCATATTTGGCCTGATGGTTTTCAAAACACTAGGTATAGTTGACAAGCTAGAGGAACCACCAAACAAAATCAGAGACAGGATAAAACAAGTGTCACTGTTATATTTAAAAATAATCTACATAACAGAGAAAATAATCTAAATATTATTGAATAGACATTGGTTTTTAAAAGGGTAGCATATGCGGGTATGGGAACACATACATACATGTAAATCTAGCATACAGCCAAGCTTCCTGTGAGGCTCAGGCAAGAGGCCGGCCCTGAGTTTGAGGACAGCCTACACTTTCCTTCTATGGTATATATTAAACTGTAATTGATTTCAGAATACACACCTATTCACACACTACCTAAGTTTTAGGGACCTTGGCTGCAATTACAGTGACTGTCATTGCTATAGAGAGTACCACTACAATGATAGTAAGCACTGCTGTAGCAGGCCCCATAATTATAGAGACCTTGTAGCTATAGCAACCACCTTTACTTGGATGGACCCTGTAGAATAAAAGGAATTACTTCAGTAAGGAAGTTGTGCTCAGTGGATTGAATAAATCTTGTCCCCATGGAAACTTGTGGTGAAAGTTAATTGCCACTGTGGCAGTGGAACGCTTTTGTCCTGGGATTGGGTTAGTTGCCACAAGAACAGGCTGTTACAAAGAGAGCCTGCCCTTGTGTTTTGTCTTACTGGTCTGTGCCCATTTGCCCTTTTGCTCTTCTGCTATGTTAGGATGCAATGTAAGGTCCTCACCAGATGTAGCCACCAATCTCCGTCTTCCAGCTCCCAGAACTGTGAGGTAAATAAACTTCTTTCCTTCATTAATTACTCTGCCTTGGACATACTATTATAGTGAAAGAGAATGGGTTAAGACATTATGAATAAGCTCTGTTGTCAACAGAGGTGTCAGACAACAATGCACAAATAGACGTCAGCCTTGAGTCCTACGGAGCCACTTACCGGGAGAGACAGGGACACAAGGCATGTGTTTGCCCTTCTCTGACGGCAGCCCAGCTCGTGGCTCACAGTGAGTGCCTGACGCATCCGGTTGTCAAGGACACAGAGAATCATGGAACAGTAGAGTGATTATCTCTACAACTGTTGGGGAGGTATTCAAGTGCTTAAGGACACGGTGAGTGTCCCAGACTTCCAGCAAGACACAGCAAGAGCTTTTAAATATTTTAAAATGTGCTTTTATTGTCTCAAAAATGTAGCAAGAAAAGTATATATATTTTAAAGTCAATAAATAAAGCTATGCATGGCGGTGCCACCCTTGAACCTGGAAGGCTAAGGCAAGAAGCTCGTGACATCCAGGCAAGCAAGGGCTATAAAATAAAACCCTTCTAAGAAGAAAATAATAAACAAAAAGGGGGAGAGATATTGCTGCAAATGACTTACAATTACTAAATAAAGCCAAACAGAAAAACGATGTCAAAACATAATATTTGGGCTAACAAACAGGGAATGTATTCTTGCTGTTGCAAAAACTCTCACAGCCATGTTCGTCCCTTTCCTACCACAAAAGTTAGACTAGTCTGTAGCTAACATGCTGTTATCTATATGAAAATACCCAATGGTATACATTAAGAATAGCTCAGCAAAACCCCCTATGTTCATTCTGCACTCCCTGATGTGTTGGAGGGACTGTGGGTGTCTGATGTGTCTCTACACTATGGAACAGTAAGACCATCTGGCATGTGTTTCCCCATGTTAAAGCCAGAAATATTATGGAAACAACTCCAAAGAAACCTCTTTGGATGTTATTTCATCCGTACTAGAAAAAGAATGGGGCCATTGGAAAAATGGTAACAGTCTGAGTCTAGGAAGGCCAAGGAAAGGGGAAGAATGGAGGGCTTGCAAGCTACTCACTTCAAGAGATGCTAGAGGACTCAGTTACAAACTCATTTTGAGCCAGACACAGTCTGTCAAAAATGTTGTCTTGAGGAAAAAAATACACAATGGATAATGTATTATTTCAGAAATCCACTCCAGAACAACTGAAGCTATGTCATAAAGACTTGAGTTGGAGAAGTGCGATAATTGAGTTTCTAATTTATGGAAATGTGATGCTCCCCCTTCGCTCCCCATCATGAGCTTGTTTTGGTAGAAGGGACAGTGTCTGTGAATCTCACCCATGTTCCTGTTTCACCCTTTGATCTTCTTTCCTGACACCTATGGTGATGGAGGGAATAACCGAAGCCAACAATTGATTATTCTTTACAAGACAAGCTCCAATATGAGCCTAATTAAAGAATTTCCTAACACTTCCTCCTTGCTAAAACAAGTACATTTAATGAAGAAAAGCCCCTGGCCTGTCATTCAGGCTTTCGTTCCTGTGTATGCTTACAGACATAACTACTGCCCTCCTCTCCCCATCTGGAAATACCAATTGTCACCCAGGAGTAATTGGCTCATTTGCTGGGTTTGCCCTTTAAATGCTCCATGTTCTCCTGACACCTGGAAGTTTCATTTAGAGGCTTTTAGGGCTTTTTCCTAGAGATGACACCATCTGGAAAGGTGTTTCTGGGGACAAATGTGACTAAGGTACATTTTAAGTAACAGAGAACACTGTTCCTATATGAAAGGCACAGTGCTTGCAAGAATGAAGCAAATGCCAGACTTCAGCCAGGACTTGGGAAGAGGAGTCTTGACACACTCACAACTTGAATTCTTCAAACCCTGCTGCAATTTTTTCCATCACAACAAGGAATAATAAACAAAGGGTTTCAAACACCACAACTTATCATTCCAACATCTTGTTAGAGGTCACACTTGTAGTATGTTCCAACAGGAACTTGTTTTGCCACACCACACGACTCAGGCTTCTCACCCCATGCTTAAGATCCAACTGACAAATCTATCTATGGGGGACTACAAACGTGGCTTAGGAAGGACATGACTATTCAGAGGCAGCATGCAGACGAGACTTTACAAGAATCTCTCCCTGGTTGTGGTAATGGCTATTGAAATCTACACATGTGGTACTCACACACACACACACATACACACAGTAGTTCATGTAAAATGAGATTTGACACAATTTCTATAATGCCAATCGGTAACTTTATTGTAGAGATATAACTTCATATTTAGGACCACCTACTCTGGTTCTGCAATAGAGCCTCCCAGGGAGGAACTGGATGAAGAACACATAGGAGTTTTCCTGGACCATTTTAAAACTCTTACCAGTACTAGCTTATTTTTTTAATACAAAGGTCTTTTCCGGTTTTGGTTGCTTGGTTGCTTTTGTTTTGTGTTTTGTTTTGTCAGTCAGACTAGATCAGAACTTCGAGAGAGTCTGATCCCATGGTTTAGTTTTCTTACACATTTAGACACAGTCAAACTTCAGGGAAGGCTACATTGAAATTCTGTTGCAAATTCTGTGATCTTTACAGTAAGAATGAACTCTATTGGCTGATAAGCAGTGCTCAGGGCTAGGGCCTAGTGGGGAAGGATGTGGGATTTGTTTGTTTGTTTGTTTGTTTTGTCTTTTTAAATTGAAAATAGATTCTTCTTTCATACAACACCTCCCAAGGACAGTTTCCACTGCCTCTAGTCTACCAGGAGGGAAGCATGAATTTTCCTGGGAAGGGGAAATAGAATGCAAAGATATTTTGTAAAAATCTGATTTGCTAGGGGCTTCTTTAAAATGTTTGCCATGTTTGCTTAACATGGCAACCCTCACACTGCATAGAAAAATGGCTCTCCAAGCATTTGTATCAAGGGCTGTCTCCTTGATACTATGATGCTCCATGTGACTGTCCTACTACAGGCCACTGTCCTTGCTGCTGCCTTATAAGGTGCACCCAGGTTGTGGGGATACTAGCTCATGAAGTACCTTGGTTTAAAGAACAACAGGGCAAATGGACAGCTTCTCCAGGATGGCTTACAAATGGGCTCCCACCCACAGGAATGAGAGCCCTCTCCACCTTACAAGTGCAAATGACTAAGCCTGATTTTCCAGAGGCTAAGAATGGCATGTTTTACCTGAAGGCCAAATGGTCAACATTTTAAGGAGAATTTGGTCTGTTATCAGACAAAGCAATACTCCTACCTTTATTCTTGTCAGGTTTGTATCCCCCACCTTCCACGATGTCTTCAAGATCCTTGTCTGACCAACCTATGAAAGAAACCCCATACATTTCACTGGCAAAAAAAAATCTTTGCAGCAAATACTTGGATTAGTAAATGTTGTCCATGACATGTGGGTATTCTTCATGGTACCGGGATTCTGGTTCAGTGGTACAGCAGATAGAAGGCCCTGAGAACCAGGCCTTGTGCCCAAACTAAGGAGGGATTCGGGAAGAAGGAAGAGGAAGGGGAGGAGGAGGAGCAGGAAGATGAAAAAGGATGATGGTAGTAGGCAAAAATTCCAACTAGCCCCTCAGATTGCTCACTGCCAGCGTATGTGTTCTGCCGAACCTCCAATCACCTTGAGTGTGTGTGTGGTCCCAGAGAGAATGAATATGATCCTAGTGATTAAGCTCAAAGTGATTTTTGTCAAAGTAATTAAGGACCTCAATCAGCCAAGTGAACTCTTTCGAAGCTAGTTTAGGGCATGCCTAAGCTCAGACACTAGACGTTAAAGTCTCTTTTCTTTCTCTCGCTTCTCTTAAAAGAGCCACTCACTGCCTCTATAGCTGAAGAGAAAGATACTCTATCAACAACCACATGACCTTGTTTTGAAGAGAATCTAAGCTCAGATGAGACTCCATCCGAGTACCTTGATTGCAGCGGAGACTCTGACCCTATAGAAAACTCAGCTTCTTAAGTGAACGAAGGAAATCTTAACACATTTATATAAAAATAAATCTCCTCAACTTTCACATGATTTGTGAATCATAGATAATCAATACAAGAAGCAGAATCACCATTAAATAGTTCAACTATTAAGTACACATCTTTCTGAACATCCTAATGCTTTGTGTGCAAAATGTGCTTAAAGCCTTTCCACTGTATTCCAAAGTACTGAGGGTGATTTGCAAAGTCCCTTGGGTCACTGGACCTTTTCTTAGTTGGCTTTATCAGCTTTGTGTCATGAAACCACTTTTGTCAGGCAGAATGAATGCTGTACCGACTTGATTATTTGGGAAGCATTTCTTACAACTGAATGAAATGAGTCCATCAGTTGAGGACAGCCACCTATAGCACTTGTCAACAAGATTTCTACTGAAGCCTTTATAAGCTACCATGACTCTAATAGTATCCGACTAAATACTTTTGCCAGTAGTATTGATGGTGTTAGCAGCGAATTAGATTTTGTTTTTTTTTTTTTTTATTATAGTGTGTGGCATTACACTGACGTTTGATAAACCTTAAGCAAACACGGTTTTCCAAACAACTAACGTGCAATGTTACAAAACAACAAATAGGCACAAGTCCATTGAATGGGTACTGTAGTTCAAATCTGAAATGACCCTCATGCATTGGGACACTTGAGCCCTGTTTTTTGGAAATATGTCACTGGAAGCTGACATTTGAGCTCCGCTAGCCCACTTGCTGTCTCTGTGTCGTTGCTTCCTGGTGTGGCTACAATGTGAACAGCTGAGTCAGATTGGGGCCCCATCACTTCGGAAACGATAGGCTGGATGGATCCTTCCTCTTCCCGTTGCTTGCCAGTCATGTGCTCAGGGCAACCAGAAAAGGAATTAAAGGGGAACTGAGTAAGGTAAGGTTACTAAACATTTGTTAAAATGTATTTTTCATTCATGTTTGGGTTTTTTTGTTTTTTAATATGTTTTAATTAATTAATTTTTTACACTCCATATTTTATCCTCCCCGTCTCCACCCTCCAACTCTTCCATATCCCATCCTCCTCCCCACCCCCTTGTCTCCACGTGATGTAGCCCACCCCCCATGACACCTGTTTGTTTTAAAACCCTTTTAAATGTAATGGCATTTAAGTGTGTGTGTGTGTGTGTGTGTGTGTGTGTGTGTGCAGGAATGCATATGCCACAATACACATGTGTAGGTCAGAGGACAGCTTTCAAGCTACATATCTCAATATGAAAATCCAGGTATCTCCTAGGAAGATTGACATTCTAGAAATTTCTAAGAAATGTAAAATAATGCCACTCTCTCACTAAACTGTTTTTATCTTGCCACAAAAATTTCTCATACAATGTGCTATTTATATTAATATTATTATTTAGTATTAATCATTTTACACTAATAATACTGAATTTTTAAAAAAATATATACAGATGTTAAACTCGGATGGATATGATCCACATAGACAAAAGTTATTGAAATTCCCAATAATTTGGAGAATCCCAAGATCAAAATATATCAGTATTACTATTGTAGGGCTCTCCTACAGCTTGAAGTGGCCTGGATCTACAGTACTCTAGATGGCTCAGAATTCTATTACAGGTAATAGGACAGACCCTACCAGGAACTGTAGCACTGGCCTGTGATATCAAGCATCCAAGCATCTAGAACTTACCTCCTGCTTCTCCTGCACTTGGCTTTTTGGGACCATCTAGATCATTTCGATCATCCAAGGCATCTTCCAAGTCAAACCCATCTAGTTCTGGGGACCACAGAGCAAAAGAAACAATCACCATTGTGCTGGCTAGTTTTTATGTCAACTCAAGCTAATGTCATCTAAAAGGACGGGACCCTGTTTGAGAAAATGCTTCCATAAGCTCAGGCTGTCAGGCATTTTCTCAATTATCAACCATTGGGGAAGGACCCAGCCTATTGTAGGTGGTGCCATCCCTAGGCTGGTGGTCTTGGGTTCTATAAGGAATCAAGCTGAGCAAAACAGTAATCAGTTCCTTCATGGCCTCTGCAAGAGTTCCTACCTTCAGATTCCTACTTTGTTGGAGTTTCTGTCCTGATTCCCCACAGTGATGAACAGTGATGTGGAAGCATCAGCCAAATAAGACCTTTCTCTCCCAATTGCGCGTGGTTTGTAATGAGCACAGTAGGATATCCACAAGCTGATACAGAAAATCTTCCCTTCCTTTTCTACTCAGAGAGCTTGTCTTACCCATAGGATTTGATGGTGCTCTAGTTGTTCCTGGCCTTCTAGTTGTAGTAGTGGCAACATGGTCCCATCTCTCTAAAAGTGGGAGGGAAAACAACAAGAGTCATATGCTTAATAAAATGTATATCTACATCATAGTTTAAGGAAATCACACCATGAATAGACTACTGTTAGTACTTAAAACTCCTATATAACCTCATAACTATTTGGGAACGATGGCAAGGAGATAGAAAAGGTTAAGTGAAGGAGATTCCAATCGTTCTCCTTTATAGGTTGGGGACTGAGAGACAAATGTAGCCCCACATCTCACCACTTTACCAGAGCTAAACCATGAGCCCAGATCTGCTGCCCACATTGAGCATGGAATTCCGAGCTTAAGCATGATCCCCAAGACCTTTGACCTATACTTTCCTCCATTATTAATCCAAGAACTGGACAGCAAATAAAAATGCCCAGAGGTGAATAAGCTGGCATTTTCTGTAATGAACAGAGAATTGTCTTATAAGCTAGCATTTTATGTGATGTACAGAGAATTGGCTAACAAACTGAAAGAAGTTAAAACATACACACACATGCACAGAGAGATACATACACACACACACTCACATACACACACAGACACACACAGGCACACACACACACACACATAACCACAGAAATATACAGAGAGAGAGAAAGAGAGACCCAGACATACACACAGACACACATACTTTTTGAAAATGGTCTTTGACTAAAACAAGTTTCCTCTAGAAGTATGAATTGCCATTGGATTAGTTACATGGCACTCATGAGTTCCTTCTTTAAACTTTAGGATCTGCCATAATTGTTCCTACTTCTGAAGACATTCAAAGGGAAAGGTAATGACAACGCTAAAGCCACAACACAAGAAGAAAATACCATGAGCACACATGCAAAGAAGCAAATTTGACCATCATGCTATACCATATATAAAACCAACTAAAAGTGGATCAAAGATCTAAAGAGCTAATTTTTTAACACTCAGCACAAAACATTTTGGAAAATATTTATGATATTATATTTGTAGATAATTTCCTGGATATGAAAGTACAAGCATCAAAAGAAATAAATGGATATGAGCCAGAGACCTGGCTCAGTGGTTAAGCAATGGCTGCTTAGATCCATGTTCAATTCCCAGCACTCACATGGCCACTCACAACTATCTGTTAACTCCAGTCCCATGAGATCTGACCCCCTCTTCTGTCCTCCTTAGGGCACCAGGCATTCACAAGGCACACAGAATTAAAAAGCAAACAAACAAACAAACAAAAAAAGGATGTAGGAGAGAGGAGGGAAACTAGTGTGTGTGTGTGTGTGTGTGTGTGTGTGTGTGAGAGAGAGAGAGAGAGAGAGAGGGGGGGGGAGAGAGGGAGAGAGGGAGAGAGAGAGAGAGGGAGAGAGGGAGAGAGGGAGAGAGAGAGATATGGCACAATGAATGAAGGGCAAGGCTTGGGGTTTCAATTGCCAAAGAGGAGGGGCACAGTGAGGGTTATTCAGACCATGGGAAATATGACACTTTAGCTAGATAAGATCTGAAAATAAATCAATACACAGGCTAAAGAAAAAAAATCATATAATTAGGCAACTGGTATGAAAAGATCTTGGAGTTGGTGGTGATGTACACCTTTAATCCCAGCGTTCTGAGAAGCAGGGGCAGGAGGATCTCTGAATTTGAAGACTGCCTGGTCCACAGAGTGAGTTCTAGGATAACCAAGAGAAAACTGTGCCCCAAAAAACAAAAACAAAAACAAAACAAACAAACAAACAAACAAAAACCACAAAGACAAAAAAAAAAGAAAAAAGGAAAGAAACAAACAACAAGGTTTTCCGAACAACTAACGTGCAATGTTACAAAACAACAAGTGGGCACAAGTCCATTGAATGGGTGTTGTAGTTCAAATCTGAAATGACCCTATAGGCTCATGCATTGGGACACTTGAGCCCTGCTTTTTGGAAATATGTCACTGGAAGCTGACATTGAGCTTCGCTAGCCCACTTCCTGTCTCTGTCTCGGTGCTTCCTGAGTGTGGATACAATGTGAGCAGCTGAGTCATGTCTAGGATAAAGGACAACTACTGCAGTTTCAAGACTGTCCTCTAGAAAGCACTTGTCAGTCTCGTTGGCTAAGGACTGGATTTTCTTTCTGTATGATCAGGAGCAAAGTGATCTCATTGCCACCACTCAAATTTCACAGAGTGCAGTAAGTTCTATTTTGTGAGTGCTGGATTTTGGGTGCCGTATGGTCATCACTATTACATGTTGATGCTATTGGGCTCACTTCAGCAGTGTCTCGGAAAGCAAAGTATTTAACACAGAGGTGCAGGAAATTATTATGTTCAGGTATGTTCAGGTAAAGTAAACCAAGGTTGAAAGGTATAAAACAAAGAGGATCCAAATAAACACACACACACACATACATACACTGGAAAATGCACCAGAGTGACAACATCAGCTCCCACGCTGCTCTCTATGTTCAATGCAAGCCTATAGAAGTCCCACTGATTGCTTCTTTCCAGAAATAGTCAAATTTGATGTAAAATTTTGGGGGGAAGGCAGAACCTTAGATTAGCTTTTTAAAACCTTAAAAAGAATAAAGTGGGATGAATCACTCTATCTAATATTAAGGCTCATTTTATAGTTAACATTTGTCAAAGATGTGGCAGATAGATAGATGCAGGCAACAGAACAGAATGAAGAGCTCAAAAGACCTCAGATCTGCTCAAGTGATTTTTTATACATATGCAAAGAAACTCAAAAAAGGAACAAATCTTTTCAGAAAAGGTACTAGAATAATTAGACTTCTGAAATGAAAACCAATGGGTTTCATTTTATATAAAATTAACTGCAAATGGATAAATTATATTTGCTTAAATATTAAACCATAAAATGTTCAGAAGGAAGTGTTTCAGAATTGAATGCTTGGTAAAAGGTTCACACATTTGACAACAGAAACGTGGCCCATAAGAGGAAAAGCTGTTAAGAAGCTAGAAAGGCCGGGCCACCTAGTGTGGGCCAGCACTCAGGAAGCTGAGGTGGGGAGGACCTTGCATTTGAGAGTCAGCTGGGACTACTTGCCAAGATAGTAAGACTCGGTCTCAAAAGACAGAGGAAGAGGAAGAAGTGGCACAGGACTAGGAGGATGTGGAGAAAGGAGGAAAGACAAAGAATTCTATACAAGAAAATCAACAGGAAGCTTTAATGGATTTAAGGTTCCAGTGGGCTGGAGGCAAAGCTCAGAGGTAAGCATACATTTACACAGAGGTCCTAGGTTATTCCACAGAACCAAAGGGGAAAGACAAGGCCGAAGAGCGCAAAGGAAGGAAACCTGGAGTTGGCTTTTTGAAAAAGTAAACAAGATGGAAAACCTTTATTTCTGCTCTAATGACTCAAAATTATAAATGGGACAGGAGACACTGCAACGAATACTAAATAAATACAAAGAATCATAAGAAACTACAGTGGACAACAGGTTCCAACAAATCAGACAAGCTAGAAGAAATGGATAGACTTCTAGCAGCACACAAACTATTAAGATGATTATGAAAAGTCAAAATATAAATGGATGAATAAAATTAGAATAATCAAAGACCTCCCAACAGAGAAATATCCAGGTAACAGAAGGCTATAAAAATGAATTATTTGAAGAATTCAAAGAAAACTTAAAGCTAATCCTTCTCAAAATCTTGCAGATTCGAAGAGGAGGAGATCATTCCAAATTCACTTCATGAGAACAGCATGACCCTCATGTGAGGCAGACCAGAATGCCACAAACAAGCAAAAGTACATGGACAGCGGCGAGCAACCATCAAGGAAACGTTGGCAACAGAACTCAACAGCACAGTTCAAAGACTGAACACTATGACCAAAACTGGATTTATGCCTGGGACACAGGATTGCTCAACATAAAGTAAATCATTAAACATTAAAAGTATGAAGCATAAAAATCATGTGATACTCTCAGTAGGTATAGAAAGAGAGATTGACAAAATGTAACATCTTTTGATGAAAATTCTCCACATATTAGCCATAGAAGCTGTGGTGGTTAACCTGAGTTGTTGACTCAATGTGCTCTAGAGCCACCTGAGAGACAGGCCTCTGGCGATGTGGTAGGAGACTATCTTGACTAGGTTAACTGTGTTGAAAAGAACCACCCACGGTAGATGGCATGGCTCTTTGGGAGGAGAGCCTAGCCTGTACACAAGGAACAGAGTGAGCTGACCACGCACCGTCATCACTCCAACTGGGCAAAAATAACTGCCTTAAGTGGCTTTTGTCCTGATATTTCCTTACAGCAACTAGAAAAGTAACTAAGATGACAATAGTGTAACTCAACTGAATGACGACCACATAGGATTAGGGAACAGGGAACATCATAGTCAAGGGAGAAACACTGAAAGCTTTTCTTCTAGCCTAAAGAACAAGACAGTCATGCCCACTCTACCAAGTCTATTCAACGAAGTACCAGCAGTACTAGCAAGAACACGAAAAGGATGCTGAAAACTGTCTGTAGGTGACAGAACTGTATGCATAGAAGACCTATAAGAGCCAAGTGTGGTGGTACACACTTATAATCCCAGAATTTGACAGGCAGACTCATGATAACAAGTTTTAAATCAGTCTGAGCTACAAAAAGATACACAAAAACAGACAAACTGAAAAAGGAAAACACTGGCATGTCCATGGTTTTGAAGATGGAAGAAGCCAAAGAATGTAGATGGCAAAACGGGAGAAAACACTCCCTCACAGAGCCCCAAAAGGAATGCAGCCTTGCTTACTGTAGCCTATCCTGCTCATTCTGCATTTTTTTATCTTAATGATTATAAGATGGATCTCTGTTGTTTAAGCAGCAAAGGTTGTGGTCATTCCTCCCTATCGGGACCAAAAGGAAGCTCACAGAACCTCTGATTTCAATTTATACCTTGACATCAACTGATATCTAGACTGCTGCTTTGTAGGAGACACTGAGCCAAGAATGAAGCTAAATTGGACCTATGATAGTAAATCCTGATGGTCAACTTCATTGGATAAAGAAGTATATGGGAAATCAGTAAATCATATTGTCAGGTGTGTCTGTGAGGTATCTCTGAGGACCATTAACTAAGAGGGAAAGACCCTAAATGGTAACAGACCCTAAATATATTAACCACCATATAAGCTGGGAGAGCCACATAAAATAAAATGAGAGAAAGGAGAGAACCCGCTATTATTACAAGTATGTTCTCTATCTGTTCCACTAGGATGGACAGAAATTTCTGATTCATCCTTCTTTAAGCTCACCATAGCACAGGACATTTATATAACCTTCTTGAAATGACATTTTACAAATGGGAAACAGATTAGCGGGATTAGGGAAGGAATGGAGAAAGGTAGCTAGACCTAAGGTGGGCTGCTGTGGCTGTACAAGCGGATCATGGCGTGCTTATGGTGATGGCACTATTCAGTATCTGACTAGAATGGCAGATGCACAAACTGCCAAATGCTATTTTCATGTACAAATAAAATTGCAAAATGGACAGACTGCATCTATGTGCCAAGATAGTACAAGAAGTTATCTGTGGGAACCTGGGTGAAGAGAACATGGGACTTAATCTATGATGAGCTACAAATGAAAATACAATATTGTCAGATATGATTGTACATGCCTTAACATCAGTACCAAGGAGGCAGAGGGAGAAGGAAGGCAAATTGGAGGCCAGCTTGGCTACATGGCAAGACTATGAAAAAATGAAATAAAAAAATTTCCCCATACCAAAGCCAAACCAAAATAAGATTTCAACTTTAAAACACAGGATAAAGATACATTTGAGACCCATCACAGGGAAATGTAAAAGAAAAGTGAATATTACTTTAAACTGTTAAATATATTTAAGGTAGTGTGGTTAGCAGCACTGGAAAATTATTACAAAGTAGAAATATTTTTAGTCAAGTATGGCCTGGTTGTTGCACACACCTTTAATGCCAGCATTTAGAAAGTATAGGCAGCCGGATCTCTGTGAATTCAAAGCTATCCTGGTCTACAATGGCATGTTCGACATCAGTTGGGGCTACACAGTGGGACCCTGTCTCAGACTAAGTGAACAAAACAAAAATTCTCTCTGACATAGAAGTGTGTTTGAATGGTTTAGCGAACACCCTAAACACGGAGACTGATAAACTCTTAGCAGCTTGAGGCACTTCTCTCTGCAGATAGTTCTCCTTCAATTACAGAGAGTAAGACTGCTATCTAAAGGTTTAATTTAAATAACAACTGTTATGCCAACTTGAATATCTGTCAGACATTTCCTTGCAAATGAACAGAATTTCCTATTACCTGAACACAAACCCTGATAGGATCTGAGTTTTTCAAAATTGTTTTAGTTTATGTATACAAGTGATTCGCCTGCAAGCGAATCTGTGCTACCCTTTCCTGACTATGAAGTTAGATCTGCTGGAACTGTAGCCAGCTGTGCGCTGCCATGCAAGCGCCCACAGACCCAGGTCATCCTCTGAAAGAGCAGATGGTGCTTTTCACGACTGGATCATCCCTCCAGTCTCCCTGATCATATCTGCTTCCAATAACAAAACTTGGAATTTAAATTAAAATATAGGATTTTCAAAAACCTTTCTGGTGACTGTGATATGAGCAGCTTTTCAACATCTAGCTAATTTTTAAAAGTATTATTTTATTCATCATTTATTTGTTTATTTGTTTTTGGACAAGCGATCCTGTTATTATAACCTTGGCTACCCTGGAACTTGCAATATAGGCAGGATTAGCCTCAAACTTTAGGTATTCTTCTTGCCTCTGCCTCCACAGTGCTAGGATTATAGGTGTATGTCACCTCATATGGCTTGCTAAAGGCTTTTTTCAATAAGATAGGTGGCAATAGCAATTGGTGTGATTCTGTAATACAATATAGTGAAATATGGGCATTGTGCATTTGTCAGGGTACCAGAGTTTCCAAGTAACCAGTGCACAGTGCTAGCAAACCATGGATGATCCATTCAAAGAATAGAAGAGTCCAATGGGGCTCAATGGGGCTGAACAAGGAGGGTTCACAGATATGCTTCATGCTCCACACTGCATTATTTTGGGAGAAACAACCACTGGTCAGGCTTTGGTGTCCTGTCTGAAAAGAATGTCTCACCTGATCTCAAAGGCACATTAACTGAAACAGATGCAAAAACCCACAATCAAACATTAGATGGAGCTCAGGGAGTCTTATGGAAGTGTTGGGGGAAGAATTAAGGGACCAAAAGAGGACATGGACTCCAAATGAAGGCCAACAAAGTCAACTAATCTGGACCCTTGGGGCTCTCAGAGTCTGAACCATCAACCAGGGAGCATACACAAGCTGGTCCTAGGCCCCCTGCACATATGTAGCAGATGTGCAGCTTGGTCATGTGAGTCCCCAAACAACTGGAGTAGGGGCTGTCCCTAAAGCTGTTGCCTGCCTATGAATCCTGTTCCCCTGGCTGGGATGCCTTGTCTGGCCTCAGTGGAAGAGGATACGTGTAGCCCTGCAGAGGCTTGATGTGCCAGGGGTAGAGGCAGATCCCCTCGAGGGGGCCCCACCCTCTCAGAGAAGAAAGGGAGAAGAGATAGAGGGAGGGACTTTATGAGGAGGGCAGGAAAACTGGAAGCAATTGGGATACAGAGTGAATAAGTGAGTGAATAAGTTAATGAATGAAAGAATAAATAAATAAATATTTTTTTAAAAGTGCATTAAGTTCCTTTTCCTTTTTCTATTGTATATATCTACACGAGGATGGATTTTCTTCACATATTGCATTGGACCTCAGGATAACAGCTCAGTACAGATGCAGATATAAGAATACAGGTGGAGCAGGGTGTGGTGGTGCACACCTTTAATCCCAGCACTCAGGAGGCAGAGGCAGACGGATTTCTGAGTTCAAGGCCAGCCTGGTCTACAGAGTGAGTTCCAGGACAGCCAGGGCTACACAGAGAAACCCTGTCTCAAAAAAAAAAAAAAAAAAAAAAAGAATCCAGGTGGAGCCTGGTGTGGTGATACACATCTTTAATCCCAGCACAGAGGAAGGAGGAGGGGGTCAGAGGCAGGTAGATAGATTTCTGTGATTTTTGAGGCCAGTCTGGTCTATCTAGTAAACTGTGGTTTATATAGTGAGTCCCAGGTCATCCTGGGCTACATAGTAATAGCCTGTCTCACAGCACCACACACACAAAGAATCCAGGTGTATTCTTTTCAATCCAGACATTACAGAAAATTGTAAAATAATATCACTCATCATTCTAAATTGTGTTTTCATCTTATAAGCACAGTTATTTCTCATAAAAATCTGCCACATATGTTGATGCATATGGCTTGTTATTTTCTTTAGATTAATAACAGTTTTTCAGTTTTAAGTTCTCAGATGAGAAATATTTATAGATGTGACCCACATAAACAAATTCTCTCGAGATCTTCAAAAACTTAGAGCATTTAGAGAAAATGTTTGAGCATCTTTGTTAAAGAGTTCTCCTGTGGCCTGAGGTTGTCCTACTCTGCTAGATTAGAAATGGCTCGTGTATATACTGTAGTTATGCCACTGGGGAGCTATGGGGATAGCCTGTGGCTTCAGTCAGGTCCAGCCCACCCATTCTGCCTCCTGTACCTGGTTTCTGGCAGCCATCGTCATCATCCAAAGCAATAGGGAAGAAAAATAGGATTCTGTTGAATTAAATCTAACATTCAGATGGATGCCTTTGCTGGCTTTTCATATGTGCAGCTAAAAACTCTACATGGCTCCTTCTGATACTGTCCTAGATGGAGTTGCAATGAGTCCTTCCTCACTTCCCTTCTCAGATGCGTCTTGCCTTCCTCACGTCCCATTTCAGGCAAGCCTTGTTACCTGCTGGATTTGCTGGGGCTCTGGTTGTTACTGGCCTCCTAGTCGTGGTGCTGAAGTGGTCCCATCTCTCTGTAAGGAGAAGGGAGGACAAGGGGGGGAAGATTGTAAAATATCAGCTAGTTGGTTTGCAGAGTCACATCATGAGAATAGCCTTGGTATCAGTCCCTGAGGCCATTGTAGATCACACTGAAGAATGATAAAATGACATGAGTTCTGAAACTAGGAATGCAGATTAGTGGCCAAGAGTCACTGATGCTCTAGCACAGAATCCAAATCAAAGCCAGCCTGGTTGGCACAGAGAAAGAATTTCAGGACAGCCAGGGCTAAATCAAGAGAACCTGTCTCAAAACAGAAAAAAAAACCAAAACAAACAAACAAACAAACAAAAAAAAAACCACGAGAGAAATGAAACAGGTCAAAGTTCTCTTTTTGTACAGTAGGGAAGAGGCTAAGGCATATGCGTTCTCTCATGAGTTCGATATACAATAAATGAAAAAGGAAGATAACACACATATGACTAGATGACACAAGCCTTGCACAAGTAAGCGAAGACAAACAGGTGGATGAGATACAGCTGTATTATGTATGTCTGTTTCTCTGAAGGCAGGATTGTGACTGTGGTCTGTGCTGGACCACTAGTGCTTGCTTTGTGGACTTGTTCGCTTGACTCACGCTTTACTGAGGAAGTTTCTTTCAGTGCATCCTCCAGATTAAAACCATCTGTGTCTCCATATCCTACAAAGAAGAAGACAATTTTAAGTTTAGGTGGTTTTAAAAATAAACAGTAACATTGTAATATTTTTCTTGGCCCTTACTATTATAATCCCTGGCTCTAAGAACTAAACCCAGGACCTAGAATGCACTGGACAAGTGTTCAACCACTAAGGTAGATGCTAAAATATAATTTTTAAAAATCGTTTTTAAAGAGTTACTTATTTACTTTATGTATATGAGTACATTGTAGCTGTCCTCAGACACACCATAAGAGGGCATCAGATCCCATTAAAGATGGTTGTGAGCCACCATGTGGTTGCTGGGAATTGAACTCAGGACCTCTGGAAGAGCAGACAGTATTCTTAACAGCTGAGCCATCTCTCCAGCCCCTACAATATACTCTTGATATGGTTTTTGTCATTTAAAAATAAGGAGATGGGAATGCAAATGGAAAACAATAATCAAAAGTAATTATTCTTATACCAGGAAAAAAATAGGCCAGAAGTCAAACACTCCAACATGATAGAAGAAGCAGATCATTACATAATTCAAAAGGGCTACTTCATCAACAAGTCAAAATGTGTGTGATATATATGATGTCTCCATCATCAGGCACCCAAAAAGATATGGCAATAATTAACAGATATGAACAAAGAATGTAACACAGTAATAGGAAACTTCCATCATCAAATGGATGATCTAAACATAGCAAGAAAACAGTGGGTTTTACAAGTATTTACAGACCATTCTTTGCAAATGCACACACAGGGAATATCACAGATCATGTGTTAATGCTCAAAGCACATCCCAGCAGTGATTACAGAAGACTAGGATCATATCAAGTCTCTTTTCTGACTACAACAGCATGAAACTAAAACTGAGTGGTAAGAGATAGCTCACAAACATGTACAAATTAAACAACACTCTTCTCAACAATCAGTAAGTCAACACAAAATATTAAGAGGGAAACCAAACAGTATCCTGAGACAAGGGCAAATGGAAGCATGATATATTCAAACTGAAAGCAGTCCTGGCAGGAAAGCCTGCATCACAACAGCCCTCGTGTTGCACCTCAGAAAGCTAGAAAATAGAACAAAGGAAAAGCCAAGTTTAGCAAAACATTTTTTAAAAAAAAAATTAAGGTCAGAATGGAAATAAAATAGAAACTAGAAAATTAGGCTGGCTGCAAAGACAGCTCTGTGGATGAAGTGCCTGTTGTGTGAGTGTAAGAACACAAGTGTGCATCCCCCGCCACCCTAGGAAAAGTAGCACTTGGTGGCATGAGCTTCTAATACCAGCCCTGGAGACATAGGCATAAGAATCCCTGAAGCTCTGACTGGTTGAATCACTGGGATTCAGAGTCTGCTCATGTAGTCCAGGCTGGCTTCAAATTCCCTATGTATAGGAGTCTGGCCTTAAATACCTGAGGCTTCTTTTATTTACAGTAAAAAAATCAAAATGAAAGAAAACCCAAACAAACTCAGAAATAAAAAAGGAGACAATGCAGCTGCTATCACAGAAATATGAATGATCTTAAAAGCCTGCTATGAACATTTATTTGTCAAAAAAGTGGGTAATCTAAAGGAATGATTGAGATGTATTGGGGTGTGTGTGTGTGTGTGTGTGTTTGTTTTGGGGTGTATGTGTGTTTGTGCATGGCATGCATGCAGTGCCTTCAGAGGCCAGAAGAGGGCGTCAAATCCTCTAGAAGTGGAGTTAAAGATGACTGTGGTCTACCATGTGGGTGTTGGGAATCAAACCTGAACTGCCGGGCCATTTCTGGAAGAAAAGGCTGAACTCATAGAAACATGCAACCTTCCGAGACCAACTCAGGGACACGTTTTCTCCTAGACACAAAGGCACAACTCTTCAACCAAATAAAACAACATATTAAAAACACCTTTCCCCATTGTCAATAGGAATCATCCCAGGGACTGTTGGAAGTATAATCCAGTGCGCTGAGACTGGGGCAGCCAGCACATCAGGTAACCAATGTACCCCAAAGAGATTTGACTATGGGAACCAAACTCTTCATATTGTATTTACAAGGTTCTAGAAGTCTGTAGTTATTTCAACATTTAAATATTTTATATATGCATTTTCAACTTAATCATGCCACTTCTAAATATTTATTAGAGAAAAATAGTAACATGGACATAAAGCAGAGTGCACAAAGACCTCCACTGTAGCTCTGCTTAGAACAAATACAGGCAGAACAGTGGTCATCAGAGAGGACCAGCTGTGTGACAGAGCTCTTCCACACAATGACTTACTACATCACTGTGCTAGAAAAGATGGGGAATGCCTGTATACTGACATGGAATTTGTTCTGAAATCCAGCAAGTCTTCAGCCATAACAATGTTCTAGAAGTTCACCAATGGAAGCCGCTAATACAGGTTATGTCTAGGGAATTAAGAACAGGAGTCAAGAGGAAGAAGCTATTTCCTGTCAGGGTTACCAACTGCTTGCTTGCTTGCTTGCTTTCTTTCTTTCTTTCTTTCTTTCTTTCTTTCTTTCTTTCTTTCTTTTTTTGATTTTAATGATGTCCATGTCCTTTTCTTAAAATAATTCACGGTTCTGTATCAGTGTCTCCTAAACCATAAGTCTATCATTCCACTGAGTCTTCTCTTCTTTTAACACTCCTTCTTTAACACCCAACAACAAAGGTACACAGTCCACAATAGTATATTGAACTAATAACATGTAGAACTGGCCATTCCCTTAGCGACTCCTGACATACCTGGCCATGTGTCATTAAGTAAGGGGTTAAGAGCAATAAGACACAATTTTGTAATGTGTATTAATTAATTCCTTATTGACTTTGAACTCAACAGATCCAAACTATCTCTGAATGAAGCACCGACTCTCAAGGTCAATCCTGATCTATTAAGATGTCTTCAAATCCTACAACTAGGATAAGAATGTAATCCAATAGTGTGGCCCTTAAGGAACATGCATGAAGCCCTGGGTTTCATTTTCAGCACCGTAAGACCACACATACTTACAACCCAGCACAGCTAAAACCCAAACAGGCACGGATGTCCTCACAATGCACCACATATAGCAAAGGGTATCACACTGGTGCTACTCGCCCATGCTCTAACTCAACTCCGTCTGAGCTGCCAGCAGGCGCCCCATGTGCTCTTCAGAAAGCAGCCAATTCATCTTAGGCCTAGTTCACAACTCATAAGCTCCGGGATCTGAGAGCAGTGTTCCAGCAGTCAACAGAAAAGTTACTTCGTCCACTGCAGAAGGCCGCTAAGAATCTCATAGGAAGACTGCACCACGAGCTGATGACACCTGTCTGAAGTGCTCTTCTTCAAAGTCAAAGATAGAGATGAATTTTAGACATGTTCCCTGTGAACTTGTGCATGGCCTTGAAAGGCTCTACTGAATGAAGTGCTGGTTCTATCCAACACACCAGGATAGCCACGGTCTGTCCTCTAGCACTGTTTCCTTTGGGGAGAGAAAAGAAACTTGACTCTCCATTGCAACCTGACTTACCAGGAGTGGTGTAGGAAGGTAGGGCAGTATCTTAATGAAGGTTGTAAAACAATGCAAAATGAGTCCTTGTTAGCCATGATGCCACGAGCAGGCTGTATACCAGCACCTGCCAAAGACTTGATGGAATTATGTGATCCTGGAGAGACTACTTGATGGGCGCTTAAGCAGCCTTGCACTTGGGCTTGATTAATTAATCATTCCTGCCTCCATTGTTCCTGCCCACTTCACTATGTTCATCCTGAAAGTACCCTCTTCCAGGTAAATGCGTCTTCTACAGGCATGCGCTGTCAACATGGCAGCCACTCACTATGTAAAATAAAGTAAGTGAAACATCAACTAATTGTTTAGGCAAGTGTTTTCTCCACTTGCCAGTTTGTCCCCTTTCCTCAATTACCAGTGCATAGTGCTGACCATGACTTGGTGAAAATCCACTTGGGGTTTAGACTGAGGGCAAATTCACCTCTACAGAGGGGTGTGTTTCCTGCCTGCTGATTGGCTAACAACTTCAGAGGTTGCTGGACCACCTTCCTTCAAAGGATTTCAGAGGTTATATTGGGACATAAGCAGAGCTCAGTTTCTCTCAAGTGGCCAGTGACAGTCAACACACACACACACACACACACACACACACACACACACATGCTCTTTAAGGCTAGTTTCTATTCTGTCTCTGATTTGTACATGTAAGCGGTTTCCATGGTTTCTGAAGGAGAGCTCAATATGAATCCTAATTGAATAAATAGTTGAACTGCTTCAGTTTTCACATTTCAAAATCATGACTATTTTCTGTAGAAGTGAATAAGACAGCACTACAGACACCTTAGTCTGGTAAAGCTAGATGTGTCTGCCTTAATGGAGGTTCCATAAAACCTACCCTGTACTTAAATGTCCATGAAAGCCACGATGCCACTCACCTGCCTGGCATCTGGACTAGTGTATGTGTCAAAACAACTCCAAGGGCACAAAGCTACTTACAAAAAAAGAGACAGACTTGTTCAATGTTAGCTTAGACATTCAGGGCACTGACTGCTCTTCCAGAAGACCCAGGTTCAATTCCTAGCACCCACATAGTGGCTCAAAGCTGTCTGTGACTACAGTTACTGGGGATCCACTACCCTCACACAGACATGAATGCAAACAAACACCAATGCTCATAAAATAAATTTAAAAAAAATTTTTTTTTGTTTTTTTCGAGACAGGGTTTCTCTGTGTAGCCCTGGCTGTCCTGGAACTCAGAAATCCGCCTGCCTCTGCCTCCCGAGTGCTGGGATTAAAGGTGTGTGCCACCACGCCCGGCAAATTTTAAAATTTTAAATAAATATATAAATAAAATAATCAGAATCTGACACTGGGAACCAAATTTGTGCCAGATGTTTTGCCTGTGGCATAGTTCTTGATCACTTGGACTCAAGAAAGATGGCTCAGTCAACAACATGTTTGCTCTCCAAGCATGAGAAGCTAAGTTTAACTCTCCAGATTCCATAGAAAAGAGCCAGACATCGAGGTACATGCTTATCACTCCAGGGCTGGGGGGCAGAAACAGATGGATCCCTGGGGCCTGCTGACCAGCCAACCTAGCCTAATGGGTGAACCCTGGGTCCCAGCCAGAGACTGTCTCAGGAAGGAAGGCATGTATCTCCTGAGGAATGATACCTGAAGTTGACCTCTGACCTCCACACATGCACATATTCTCACAGGCACACACACATGAATACTAACCATCAAACACTAAAGGCCTCACCTGCATAGATGCTACCGAGCCTTGAGTCCCCAGTTCCCTGGGCAGAAGGCCTCTGGGGCCACAACTAACAAAAGGTAAGGCTGTAGGCCATGAAAATCAATTCACACTTCTGTGATTTCCATGGGAACATTCCTGAAAACTGCTCATGGGAAGTCCATAGGACAAAGCTACTGGTATGCATGATCAAATTCCCAAATGTCTCTGGTGAAAATAATTCATCATTTTTTTGGTGCAAACAAGTAAGTGCTGTGTCCAGGCTTCATGCCACAGAAGTCCAGAACAAACCAGGGATGATGCCTGAAATGTGTGCAGCATTCTAACTCATGGTACTCAATCCAGACCTGAACACATTGTCTTGATAAATGTATGCTTCTCCACCTCAAAGCATGCTGAGCAATTAATATCCTCTGGGTTAGTTAGGCACTGTGCATTGCTAAGGAATGTGAAAATAGCTTGCCTCTTATTCTGATTACTAAATGCATTTTGCTGTCACCACCTGAGCTCCAACTAGTTTCATGAATAAATTTAAACCACTCTCAGAGAGGACAATAATGACAGGAAGGCAGTGGTTCGCTAGAAGCCAGGAGTCAGCTCCATCATCAGTTCAACCGCGGCAGCCACTGAGGATTGGATCTGCCAGCTGATTTCAAGTATGCATAGAGCACCCCATGCGCCAATGTCTACTAGGGAGGGGGAACACTGGGAAACATGGCATTGTTCAAATACAGGCACCAGGGCTGAAAGTCGTTTTGTATATTGCCAGGAAACATCATAGTGTCCTATATAGCAGGCTGTTTGATTTCCAATGTCTTGGAAGGATTTGTACAAATTGTAAACGTCACTTCACTGATGAGTGTGTAATTAAAAGGAGCATCTCATTCTTCATTTCTACACAGAGAACAACATGTTTACGATGGATGTTCACAGACGAAATCACAAATATGTACTGAATGCCCACAAAGAGAACCTCCTGCATGGGAGTCAGAGCTGAGAGCAAAAGGCAAGTGGAGTGGGTGCCTAGGGCTGGAGGTGAAGGGACTGGACTGCTAACGGGCATGGGGCTTCACTTTAGAGCAGCAGAAATTTTCTGGCACCAGATGGATGACTGCACAGCATCGTGAGTCTATTGAATATACTCAAGTATAGATATTGAAATGGTGGATTTTATGTTCTGTAATCATCTACATCTCAACAAAGACTGGCGGGGTGGCTGTCTCCAGGTACTATCCCAGGGCCTTAGAGATAATATGCCCTTTCTTTAAAATGAGGGCCCATTGGCCACAGTGTCTAATAATGAGACAGCATGGGGACTGGAGAGAAGACTCAGCAGCTAAAAGCTGCTCTTGCAGATGATCTAGATTCAGTCCTCAGCACCCACATGATGGCTCATAGAATTCTGTAGCTGGGGGCTGGTGAGATGGCTCAGTGGGTTAGAGCACCCGACTGCTCTTCCGAAGGTCCAGAGTTCAAATCCCAGCAACCACATGGTGGCTCACAACCATCCGTAACGAGATCTGACCCCCTCTTCTGGAGTGTCTGAAGACAGCTACAATGTACTTACATATAATAAATAAATAAATTAAAAAAAAAAAAAAGAATTCTGTAGCTGCAGTTCCAAAGCCCTCTCTTTTTGCTTCCATAGGCACCAGGCATGAACGTTGTACATGTATATAAGTCAAAAGACTCTTGCACTCAAAATAAATTAATTAAAAAAGAATAATTAGGTAGCAGAAGTGGAAATGGACACTGAGATACAAAACACGAGGCATCTAGTCACTGCTTAGGTGTCCATAAGCAACCACTTGATCTCACACAGGGGACCTGTTCCTATGTCTCAAAAGATAGTGTCATACCAGATTGCCTGTCCCTCTACAAAAGGTAGAATACACATGATGGAAATAAAACCACATGAACAAGCTCTGCCTTGAGATGTTAGAATGCTTGAGGTATGCTCACAGTCCTGTGGCTTGAGGCATGCTGCTCTTGGGGCTATAGTGCCAACTCCCAAGGGCTTTGCTAAATGAAGGTAAAAGCATTGTTAAGGCATGGAGGCGCGGCTGTTCTGAGACAACACTAGAACTTAGCAGTACTGATGACCTGCTTGGGAACCAGTTCAGATGTAGATCCAGCTCTCCCACTCACCACTGTAGATAGCTATGTGATCATGAGAATCTGAGTTCAGCATCCATAAAACCCAAACCTAGCAGCATATACCTGCAATCCCAGAGGTAGGGATATGGAGAAAGGAAGATTCATGGGGTTTCCTGGACATCCAGTCTAGCCAATCAGAAACCTGCCTTCATTGAGAGACTGTCTCAAATAGTAAGGTAGAGAGACCTATTAAGGATGACACCAACGCCAACTTCTCACACACTCACAGACATGTTCACACATATGTGTACATATACATGAACACACACACACCCCAAAAACACTAATAAAATTTAAGGGCTGAAGTCCTCAGTTTTCTCATCTGTAAAATGAATATGACAACAGATAGTCCACTAAAGTGGACTGGCATGAGGAGTTAACTGGTCATTTTACATAAAGTGTTTATCAAAATATCTGACACACAGGAATTTCTCACAGGAATTAACTATCCTTATTATCATATCTGGTGTTAAGTAGAGCCAACTAAATTGACTATAACTTACAGGACAACAAAGAGACAACAAAGCCATGTTCTTATCTAAACTCATCCCCCACCTGAGGAACATTTAGATTCTTCTGTTCTGACAAAAGCCTGGGAAAACTTTTTTTGTTTTTGTTTTTGTTTTTTTGTTTGTTTGTTTGTTTGTTTTTGGTTTTTCCAGACAGGGTTTCTCTGTGTAGCCCTGGCTGTCCTGGAACTCACTTTGTACACCAGGCTAGCCTCGAACTCAGAAATCCACCTGCCTCTGCCTCCCAAGTGCTGGGATTAAAGGCGTGCGCCACCACGCCCTGCAAGCCTGGGAAATCAATGCGCAAGAATGCCACTGTTTCAGACAAGGCCATCTTCAAACAAGTCTAACCCATATCCTCGACACTAACAATGTGAGTGGCATCTCATGCAGCTGCTATAGGCAGCAGTGGCTTTCTGTGTAAGTTCAAAGGAGGAGTGGGAAGTTGCATCTGGTTGGGCTTCTTATGTGAACATTTCCAAATCAGAGTCTGGCAGAGAAGATAGACACCTCAGAGATCACTAGGTCCAATCCACTTGCAAGCAACAAGAACCAGGGGATGGGGACACTTCTGAGGCTCAACATGCAACCAGTCTAAAGTACTTGGGTGAATTTCATGCCAGCTAGAGACCCTGGCTCCTGAGGACTATAAACCAAGGCTGACCACTGGCCTTCACATACATGGGCATCTTATACGCATGTACATTGTCCCCTCTACACGCAAACACTCTCCCACATACTAAATAAATCACTAACTAAGTATGGTTGTTTTTCCTCATTCTGCCTCAAGCTTGTAGCAGTAGACTATCACTAGAAGACAGCTCAGTAGGCAGTACAAATGTGCTTACCTGAAGCCTGGGTTGCTTACAGCCCCCATGAGCCAACCTGGACAGAACCCAGTGCAATCTACACAGAGAGCCCAATGGAGCTCACACAACCTCGGAGGCAAAAGAAAGCAAAGCTATCACATCGTGAGGTGCAGTGTTAGCCAGAGGTGTCCCTTCAGTGTTTATAAGCAGGCCTGCGTGGAGAATCCCAGTCTACATTTGCCAGACCCCATCAAGATTTCTGTCTTCCACCTGGCCAAGCTCAGCAGAGGGAGAATGGCAATGACAGTGGCCCAGCCTGGCCCTGGCCCATCCCTTTCTCTGGAATCCTAATCCTACCGGGGGTGGGGGAATTCTCTGTCTTCATTACTGTTATAATAAGTTTCAAAACTGAGAACTGGGAATCCACTAACTTTTCTCTTGTTTGGCAAGTCTGCTTGGTTATTTAGGCTCCCTTGAATTTCCATGTGAATTTTAAGAGCATCCTGCCCATGTCCACACAAGAAGGCCGCTGAGCTTTTAATAGGATTGAGTGGAATCTATACATCAATTTGAGGCATATCATTCCATCTATTTTGAACATCTTCCATTTTAAAGTAGAAAGCCATCTTTTGATTTTACTTCTTCATCTCAGTCCTGCTGTTTTATGTCCCTCCTCTCCATGGCTAAACTTATTAAATGTGTATCTAGGCTCTGTTCCCTCCTCTTGAGCCACTTTCCAATGTCTCATAGTCAAATGCTAGTCCTAGGTCCCACATCAGTTTCATTGACTGACTGGCACAGCTGCCCATTGTCTAAATCCAAATCCTACAACCCACCTTGCATCTCTCTCTCATGCTCTAAAGTCAGGCCATCACCAAGAACTATAAATTCATTTCTATAGAATGCCCAAGGACCACTTGCTTCTCTGCATCTAGCAGAAAGCATCTTTCCCTAGAGCCACATGCTGCTTCCCAGGACTTTCAAGAAAACACACTTTGTAGAAAATAGGCTTCAAGATAGTCTCCAGATCGCAAGTGAGTAGACATCTTTCCTTCTCCTCTCTGAATGCATCCTGGAGCATCCCCTTTCAAGCTCAAAAGCTCAACATGATGTCAATTCCACAAGTCTAAATATGGTCTTCAAAGCCATGAGGCATGACGTGGCCCTAATCATCTAGCTCTTTCAATGTTTCATGTGCCTTTAAAGACTATTTTCAAGTTGTTCATGCTAGCTGTGCAATTTTTTAGAAAATATAAGCAGAAATTAGAAGTAAAAAGACAGCAAGAAGGTTGAGGGTATAAGTTAGTGGTAGAGTGCTTATTAGCAGCTATGAGACCCATGTTTCAAGATCTAGCTACACATATATAAATCAGCCAGTGACTACATGATAAGCCTTTCTAAAGAAAATATACTAAATGAATTAAACAAGTCATAGAATATACATACTAAATGGTAGCACTCACACAAGGCCCCTGGAATAATGGTGTTTTCAGAGACAGAAAATGGAACAGGAGATACGTAGGGCAAATAGGAGGACTAGGGGCAAAAATATGGGAGGTGGCTTAATGGGGAAAAGGTTTCAATTCTACAACACATTAAAATTGATCAAGATTCCAGTTGCATAAAAAAGGTGGATATAAGAATTGGAGAAGGCTGAAGAGATGGCTCAGTAGTTAACAGCATTTGCTGTTCTTCTAGTGGACATGAGTTCAGTTCCCAGCACTCATGGCAAGTATTCACAACCATCTCTAACTCCAGATCCAAGGGATCTGATGTCACTGGACACCCACATACCTATGACACACAGAGACACACATACAGTCATATAAATAAAACTACAATCTAAAAGTAAATACAACTGGAAGATGGCCAAGTGAATAAAGTGTTCACCACAAGCAAAACTAGCTCAGCTCACTTCTCCAGTCTGAGCGTAAATGCCAGTGTTCTTCAGTGAGACGGAAAGCAGGGCAGAAGGATCTCTGCTAACTCAAAAGCCAGCCTGGGGTACAACAACAACAACTCCTAACTCAATCGAGGTAGAAGACAAGGGTGCCAACTGAGGTTGTCTTCTGACAACTCTTGCATGCATGCACTTACACAAACAAACATGCATACACATCACACTCAAAAATAAGTACGTGGGCAGCTGCATCATCCAAAGGCTCACATAAGACTTCCTGAGTCTTGTGTATTGACTGTATCTTTTGAGTTTCATGAGCTTCCTGAACCTTTTAACCTTTGTTAGGCACCAGAGGGGGGAATGTTCATTTCAATTAGGAGAGAGTGGCTAAGCACCACTACCCTTAGGACAAGAGCAATGATCAACTCTTGCAGAAACTTTGTGATAGGGGGCAGGTGACATTTTATCTGGACCAAGTTGCTGACCAGAGAATGGAGTTCATGAGGGCAAAGGAAAGGAAGAGAAACTCATCTGAATCAAACTTCTGCTGCCATCCAAGCATTATGTGGTGATGGTCAGAGTGTAGGATGCTAAGGCAAGGACTGGGTACACAATAGGAATTCCATTCACTTAGCTACAGACCTATTGAGGATCAAGATCTTCTGGAAATCATTGCTACTGGTGACAAAGTAGTTGATATCCAAGCCAGTTTCTCACATTCTCCAAATAGTTTGATATTTAATTTGTCCAAAGCACAGTGCTCACATGATCCCAATAAAAGCCATAATGAAATACTACATTTTTGCTTTGTATGGCTTCACAGAGATCACCAGAGCAGTGCCAACAAAGCAGGAAATTCCAATATGGGGCCATTTAAAAGCACTAACTATACACTTAAAAATAGTCAAAGAGCCAGATGTGAAGATTCCCACTTCTAATCTTAACACTTGGGATGCTATGGCACAAGGACTGCCATGATTTTGAGGCCTGTCAGGAATACACAGTATGTTCCAAGCCAGCCTGAGCTAGACACTGAGTTCCTATCTCAAAAGAAAGAAAGAAAGAAAGAAAGAAAGAAAGAAAGAAAGAAAGAAAGAAAGAAAGAAAGAAAGAAAGAAAGAAAGAAAGAGAGAAAGAGAGAAAGAAAGAGAAGAAAGAGAGAGAGAGAGAGAAAGAAAGAAAGAAAGAAAGAAAGAAAGAAAGAAAGAAAGAAAGAAAGAAAGAAAGAGAAGAAAGAAAAACAAAGGGGGAAAAGAAATTATTAAAGATGGTAAGGTTGGCCAGAAGGAAGGAAGGAAGGAAGGAAGGAAGGAAGGAAGGAAGGAAGGAAGGAAGGAAGGAAGGAAGGAAGGAAAACAAAGGGGGGAAAGAAATGATTAAAGATGGTAAAGTTGGCCAGGTCTGGTGGTCTGGTGGCTCCTGCCTTGTTGCAATCAGGCTGTGCCTGCTTCAGTCACTCCACAGTACTTTTCAGGTTGTACTCCACCCTGAGAGACTTAGTTAGGAGGACAGAGGTTACGTATGCACCCAGGTAGGCATGTCATGGGCACCATCTGTCCAGTACCACCCATACAATATAGACTGATAAATGACTTCTTATTGGGAGCACAATAAAATGTCACCCCAGAAATTTATCAGGGTTCATTAAAACTATAGGGATACATGAACATAGCAAAATCAGGTCAAGGAAACCAGGCCTGATAATTTATCAGACAAACTACACCAACAGGAGAGTTCAGCTGGCTCACCCATGCCCATGAAGAGGTAGACACCTAGCAATTTGATACTCACCATCCCAGTGAGCACCTGCTATAAGTGTCAAGGGACCTACAGATAGAGAAGTCCTGACTGTGAGGGGCCTCAGCTCAGCTCAGCTCAGTTCATATAGCCTTCTTGAGTTGCTGTCTGCCCATCATCCTCCTGTTCCCAATCTGGATTGGCTGTGTATCTGATGTCCATTCATCCTGCATCCTTTTCTTTTTTGGTGGTGGGGGGAGTGTTGGGAGGGAGGTTCGAGACAGGGTTTCTCTGTATATCCCTGGCTGTCCTGGAACTCACTTTGTAGACCAGGCTGGCCTCGAACTCAGAAATCTGCCTGTCTCTGCTTCCCAAGTGCTGGGATTAAAGGTGTGCGCCACCTCCGCCCAGCTCATCCTGCCTTTTCATGTCTGCATCTGGACTCAACTGTACAGTTGCACTCAAACCTCTGATCCAGAACTCACACCTTTGGACAGCAGGCAGAAGCCCCAATGTCTCTTCAAAAAATATCTAGCTAGTTCATTATCTTGCCCCCACAGAGACTACTGTGTATTTCAGTCAGTTTCTCAGCTGTGGTTGTTTAGGCTTCTTTGAAACTCTGCCTCTTTAACCATTTACAGTCACAATATGTCATATAGAGACACAGACAGAAATAGACAGGCAGACACACAGAAAGATCTTTGCTGTATGATATATTATATATGATTTTAAACTTAATATTGGAAATTAAGATTTAAATAGAAGAACCCACATTTGCCTCAGCCAGGCCTATGGAGGAAAGTACAGGAATCTGGCAAACTCTGCCAATGAAACTGCATTGTTGTTCAGTAGATTCTGATATTGTGAAAAGGCACAAATGCTTCCCTCTTTGTTTCTGGGATAGCAAGCTTACAACATGCCTGCAATCTCAGCACCCAGGAGGCTAAAGCAGGAGGACTGGCACAAGTTTAAAGCCAACTCAGACTACTTAGTAAAATCCCAGACCAGTGTCACCTGCAGAGTGAGATTCTATCTCAAAGAAAGAGAAGAAAAGGAAGGGAGAGGAAGAGAGAAGAGGATGATTCGCTGCAGTAAGCTTGGATAGGCATTGTGTTGCGCACCTGTTATTTTAACATTCAGAGGCTGAAGCAGGAGAATTTGAGTCTGAATGTAACTTAGACTACATAGATCACCATGCATGCATGCATGCACAGCGCATTCACGCACACACACACACAGAGGAGAGACAGAGACAGACACACTCAGAGAGAGACAAAAACAGACATTGAGAAAAACAGAGACAGACACAGAGTGGGGGGAGGAGAGCTTTTACAATGACTCACACATACTTTTGAAGTTAGAAGCGTAGTGTGTTTTGACTCCAGAAGCATCCGAGCACTATTCTGGCTCTGTTGAGGGTCACTGCCTGCTAGCACTAAAAGACATCTCCCCACCATAACCTAGTTCTTCTCTGTCCCTTCCTCAATTCAATTGTACAGCTTTTCTACATGAACTTATTCATAAGTGGCATACTGCCTGTAAGTGGCTTGCTCAAATCCCCTTGTCACAGACATTCAATGGCAGACTGTGGCTTCTGTTACACCCACTCAAAATCAGTATTTGTGTACACAGTCAGAGCCTTGGCTGCTGGTGTGGCGCTCTACAGTGACTGAGCATTCTAAGCAGCAGCGTTAAAGACAGAATGAGCAGGTCCTTGGCCATAAATACATGGTAAACTTTAACCTCCTCCTGAGAGTTTATGTCATCCAGGCCGCTGTCAGTCTGGCTGCTCTCACAAACACAAATCCTTTAAAAGCAAGAAGACACCATGGTTTGTGCTTTGGCAGAAAATGGGAGATTTCTGTCTTTGGCTACATGGTAATTTCAATGACTATGACCTGGCCTGAATCTGCCTGACTTAGCCAACTAAATCTGAAAATCACCCAGTTTTGTAATGGAAGCAAGTCAAACAAACTACTTAATACTATGGAAAATAAAAGTGCAGTTTCTCACCTGGCCTTTCCCCTGTTACCATTCTGAATTGGTTCTGCACACACAACACAAGCCCTTAGATTGTATGGGGACACTAGGTATATAGACGTTTTAAGAGTACAAGGCAAGAAAAAAATCCACTAGAAATGACAGGTCTGGATCGTGGCACATGTTTAATCAGTCAGGAGAGGAAGGGAGAAGAGCCCAAAGAACATTTCCTGAGGCTGTGGTGTAGCTCAGTAGGTAGGGAGCTTGTCTACCTTGCACAAAGACCAAGATTTGAACCATAACACAGCATCAACCCAGGGTGTTACTGCACATCTAAAATCTCAGCCTTTTGGAGATGGAGACAGCCTTTGGGAGTTGGCTAGGTCATTCTTGGCTATATAGTCAGTTTGAGGCTATCCTGAGGTACACAAGACTATCTCAAACAAACAAACAAACAAACAAAAACCCAATCTGTTGTCTTAAGGTGGAATTGTAGAACCCACCTCATCAACTTCCTAAGCCTCTCCTTAGCTCAGCTGCCTCCCTGAGACAGGAACCAAGCCAGGCAGTTCACTATTAAGGCCAGCTCAGCAGTAGGCATGTGCAGCAACTAAGCACAGTATGCTTATCTCCAAACACACAGGACTCAGATGCCTAGACACAGAGCTCATATTTGCTATTCTTTAACCAGCACATTCATTGACAAAATGCAGAAATCCACATGGACACAAAAGCACTAGAGCAAATACTACTCACTGTGATCTCATAGCTCTGGAAGCCACAAGTCTAAAGCGAGTGAAAATCTGACCACCAGCAAGTCATATAGAATCTTCCTCAGGGCTCCTCTGAAGAACACTCTGTTTTCACACATAGTCCATGTTTTAAAGGCTACCTGCATCCCATGGTCTTTTATCCTCAGTGAGCCCCGCTCCACCCTCTGCTCCTGCCCTGACTGATCACCTCTCCCGATGCCACTGGCACTGCCGGGTAATTCAAGCCATCTTCCCATTTCAAGACCTATAAATTAAGTTTGTCTGTAAGACTCCTTGAGCCATGCAAAGCAACGGTTGTAGAAAATTACCCTGACTGGGGAGGAGAAGCACTGTTGCTGACTGCAAGCTACCAACTAAAGGTTTTCTTTCATAAGTTGTCTTGGTCATGATGTTTTGTCAGGGTGATAGAAAAATAACTAAGCAAGCAGTAAAATAAAGCCAGGCATCACCAAGTCTATCTCTGATGTCTGGACTTTCTCCCTCTGAGGACTGCCTTGTCTAACCTCAGTGGGAGAGGATGTGTTTAGTCCCCTAGAGACTTAATGGCCCAGGGTGGGATGATGCTGGGGGGAAGCACCCTCGTAGAGGTGAAAGAGAGCAGGGAGGGAGTCTTTGACGGGGGGATCAGGAAAGGGACAACATTTGAGATGTAAATAAATGAAATAATTAATTAATTTAAATAAATAAATAATATGCAATAAGGCAATGAAATGGCTTCAGGAAGACTAACCAGAGGGGATGAGCCTTTTACTTAATCTTGTATATTTTCAATTTTTAAAGTTTATTTTATTTTGTTGTTTCCAGGGTCTCTCCTATGTCAGACAATGCTTTACCACTGACTTACATCCTAATCCCTGAATGACCCTAATTCTTTATTTTTGAAATTATAATTGCAATACTTCTCCCTTTCCTCTCTCTAAATCCTCCCATATACCACTTCCAAGCAGGGCTGCCAGCCCCACTTAAATGGAACAGTCCAGTGTACCATACTCAACCTGCCCAAAGCTACCAGGTCATGTGGGCCCTGTCCACAACCTGCTAGTACCAAGCAATTACTGCTAGTGCCAAGCTTGCAAATGCACCTAAAAATTGTATAAGCCAAAGGCTTATAGCCCAGGGGTCAATGCATGCTTCCTTTCAGCATCCTTTAATGTATTCCTTCCAAATTCTGAACACGGGGCTCAGTATTCTCAAGGTTAACTCTTATAGTCTTCCTCTCACAGTGATACAGGGGAGATCAAGGTCCCCTTTGGGAAACCTAGTCACATTGATAAAAGAACTTAGAAATAGACTCAAATGGAACCACAAGGACAATTTATTAGAGTTTAAAAGAAAAAACACAGGACTGACAAGCTGTAAAACCCTAGCAGTTCCCCGGAGGAAGAGAAAGGAGAGGGACAAGCCATGCTGTTTAAGCTGCCATGGAGGTCAGGCACATGGCCAGCAAACAGCCACATGGTGGGGATAGAAGTTTTAGGGAAAGAGTAGGGACACCCAAAATGCTGGGAATAAAACCCCAAGTACTAAGAAAAGAACACTTAGAAAAAAAGATAGAAAACTATGAAAGAAAATGTATGTTTTTTCTGAATTGTTCATAAGGTAGACTTATTACCTTTGACATGACTATGGTCTGTGAGCTTCTGAACTATGGTGGCAGGGATTTGGGGAAGGAGAAGTAGAGTGTCTCATTTTAGAGAACAATCCTTCTCCCTATCTGTTCAGTAAGGTTGTAGTTGGTGGGCCAGCCCTCCTATGGGTGATTCCATAGCCAAGTGATTGAACCAGTCTCCTCTCAGGCCAGAGATCTTATCCTCTTGACCTACACTAACAGTACCAGAAACCAGTAGAGATGGCCAGTTCTCTCTCTAGCCCTGGGCCTAAAGTAGTGCTCTGGAGACACACACTTGAATGCTCGCCCAACTTACAGAGCAAGCAGCGCAGTGAGCACTTCTCCCAGGAGATCCCGCTCTGGAAAGAATGCAAAAGTACTTTGCCTGTTTTATTGCTCCACTCCCCTTGTCACATTCTGGTTCATCTAATTACTGCTACTCATAACAAAATGCAATACTTGCTGGGAATTCCCAGTGTGTGAGCTGGATGATGACTTAGGGGCAGCTAATCTGAAAAAGGAAACCTTTCCTTAGCAAAGACAAAGAGTGATACTCTTCACCTATGTAGGCAAAGGATTATTATTTTTAGATATATTTCCCATTTGCTTAATTATATCATTTAATATGGTGTGTGTGTGTGTGTGTGTGTGTGTGTGTGTGTGTGTGTGTAATTTGTGTGCAAGAATCCTTGGAGATCAGAAGAGGGTATCAGATCCCCTAAAACTGGACTTAGAAACATGTGTGAGCCATCATATGGATGCTGGGAACTGAATACAGGTCCTCCACAAGAGCCAAAGTACTTTTAACCACTGTGCTGTCTCCAGAGAAACAATGTTAAGAGGCGTAATAAAGTTAAAATGAGCTCAGTAGTGTGGTCCTAATCTAATGTCACGGTATCCTTATAAGAAGATGAGAAGATAGACAATTCCATGGCACATCTCTCTACTCCCAGCAACTGGGAGCCAGCAGCAAGCTTACGACCACAGGTGCAAGGCTGGCCTGGTATACATGGTGGTTTCAAGTATAGCTTGGTACAACAGTCAAGTTCTAGGCCAGCCAGGGCTACACACTGAAACCCTACCTCAAAGAAGAAGAGGAGGAAGATATATACTGAAGGAGGCCTTGTGAAGATGGAAATGGACTGGAGAGAGGCAGTTATAGCCAAGGTATGACAGGGATTTTACTTCCAGTCTAGCTCCAACCTGCCACTTCTCCACCTTGCCCTGTGACTCTTTACTGCACAGTATTTTCTTTAAGGACTTGTGCCACTTCTATGGCTGAAAGCACTGTTTTTCATAAAGCCAGTTACTGCTAATTCCTTCCTGGAATAAGAAGGTAGGCTCACAGGACTCATGAAACTTAACAAAATGCCTCTGGTTCCTCTGCAAGGCCGCCAACTTCCTAGGCTCTGCCTGCAAGGTGTTCAGAGAGCTCTGTGGTTACAGCTTTAGCTGAGTCATCACCCATGCTGGGGCAGAACTTCAAAACAAAACTTTGTAGATGTATGCATGTTTCTGTGTTTGGGTACACATGCACCTTGGTGAGTATTTGAAGGCCAGATGCCAACCTTGCGTGCTTTCTTTTTTGAGACAGTCTTTCATACATACTTAGAACATAGCAATTAAGTCAAGTCAAGTTGGCTTGCTAGTCAGTGCCAGGGATCTAACTGCTTGTCTCCCTTTCCCCAACAGAGAGCACAAGTGAGTGCCACCAGCCTTGGCTTTGCACATGGGTGTTCGGTATTGAGCCGTTTCCTGTGTTTGTCCAGCAAGCACTTTATGGACTGAGCCATCCATCTCCCCAGCCTCTGTGGTGAGCTTTTGGTGATGCAGCTGCCTTTGAGTCCCACATGTTCTTCCTAAGTAACTAAACCTCAATGAATTAACTGATTCACCAAGCCAATAGACAACGTGGATGAAAGCCCATGAAGCCTCAACTCTACACAAAGAACTACATGCAACTAAGAAATGCTGAGAGAAAAACTCTTCCCCAGGGAAGAGTACATCAATTTTTACCCAATACCAAGTAGTCAGCCCTGAAAACATAAACAGACAAGTACCATCACATAGACTGAGTAGGCTGTATTTATGTGTATAGGAAAATTCATGTGTATATTCATACACACGGATGCATGTAACAACAATTAATGAAAAAGGTGGTCATGGATTTGAAAGAGAGCAAGCAAGAGTAGATGAGAGGCATTTTTAACATTTATTTTATTTTCATCCTGTGTATGTGTATGAAAGAATGCCCAAAGAATGCTAAGAGGTGTCAGAGCCTGTGGAGCTAGAATTCCAGGCAGTTGTGAGCCATCTGACATGGGAGTTGGGCACCAAACTCAGTTCTTCTGGAAGAGTAATATATACTTCCAAACCCTGAGCCATCTCTCCAGCCCACATGGAAGGATTTGGATGGAGGACAGGGAATGGAGAAATGTTGTAATTATATTATAATTTCAAAAATAAAGGACATAATTTTTAAAACACACTTAAGTTAAGCATCATGTCCCTTTCCCCCGTACAAAGCTCAGTTCACAGCAGAAATCGGGGACTATTTGCCCCTTTCTCCTACGTATGTAACAATCCAGACACCATCCCGGGCCTGGAGAATAGTAAGAACATTGTAGTCTGGGCCCAAGAGAAGTGTCCAAAGCAGGTGACATCTGTTTCAACTAAACCACGCGCTCACCTTTGTTCTTCAGAGGGCTGCAGGATTCATTTGGAAATCTTTCCAGACTCTATTCGACTAACTCTTTAATGTCACACTTTCAACAAGCAATTATTCTTTAAAAAAAAATGGAGTCCTACTTACAATTATGTATATTCTAATTGGGCAATATGACTGGCAAAGGCCTTAATTATGGTCCATAATTCACACCTAGTGTATTATTAGGCCTTTGCTACACTTTGGCATTTGTGAACACTGTACCATGGCCCTGTCATCAGCACAGCTTCTTCCAATTATTGTGATTGCAGAGAACTTGTGAGAGGTGAGGTGACAAATGATGGCATTCCACCCACCTGAGGGACAACATCTTTTGGTCATATGAACCTAAAATCCAGAAAGAGGGGCTTCCAAGAGCTTCCAAGAGATCACATCTATCCACAAGGAACCAGTTAGAGAGATACAAGGTGATTAAGAGCAGCAAGTCGGGGAGGGAAAGCACGGTAGGCTCCTGACATGCTTCTCCATGTGGGTCACACAGCAACAAGTCATGCTCAGGCGGTTGTGTTCTTTGGTGGGTTGCTAAGGGTTTTTGAAGGCTTTATATGGTTCTATTTACTGGAGTGAAATTTGTACACCTCCCCCACCCCTCCAAAGCCCATTTTTAACAAGAACCTAAGGAAGTGAGCATATTTGGAATAGGAGTCTTTGAAAATCAACGTGTTAAGATGCTGACGCTCTGGATTAAAGAGATACATGCCTACATAATCCTACCAGTCAAGACGATAAGACTGGATGATCAGGAGTTCAAGGTCAGCCTGGGCAATACAAGACATAGTCTCAAAATAATGTGGTTCCTAATCCAATGTGTTCTTACATCAAAAGAAATATGGACTGATTCAGAGGAGAGAACTTCATGTGAGGATGAGGCTGGTACATACTCAGGGATGCTCAATGACTAGATAACTTAAAATTTGAAAAGAAACAATTTTCTCACAATTCTGGTAAGTAGAATTCCCCAGAGTTTAAAATATCAGCACAACCATGCTCCCGAGTTCTCTTGGCTTCTGGATGGACTCCTTCCTTGGATTCCCCCTAGCTTCTAGAAGCCAAGAACTGTGAGAAAATTGTCTTTTCAAATTTTAAGTTATCCAGTTTATTGTACAACTATCTTCTGCATAAAGAGCAGAAAGCCTGACAACCTAAGCTTGATGCCTTGAACCCACGTAAAGGTGAGAGAGCATCAACTCTGTAGCTTTTCTCGACTTCCACACATGTGCCATGGTACATAACTAACTCTAACACTCTCACTCTCTCTCTCTCTCTCTCTCTCTCTCTCTCTCTCTCTCTCTCTCTCTCCCTCCCTCCCTCCCTACACACACACACACACACACACACACACACTAAATTAACCAAAATGTAAGCTCTCAGCTGTTCCTGACACCATGTCTTCAGCCTGCCATCATTGACTCTAACCCTCTGGAACCATAATCCCAATTTTCTTTTTAATTTGCTTTGGTCATGGTGTCTTTCAAAGCAGTAAAGAAGTAACTGATACATAGTGTCATATATTCAGTCTTTTATTGACCAAATGTTGCCGTGTGTCCAGTTATTAATGTAGTACACTGTGTTATAATAGCCTTAAGAAAGTAGTGCAGCGGGGCGGTGGTGGCGCAGGCCTTTAATTCCAGCACTTGGGAGACAGAGGCACGTGGATTTCTGAGTTCGAGGCCACCCTGGTCTACAGAGTGAGTTCCAGGACAGCCAAGGCTACACAGAGAAACCCTGTCTCAAAAAAAAAGAAAAGAAAAGAAAAGAAAAGAAAAGAAAAGAAAAGAAAAGAAAAGAAAAGAAAAGAAAAGAAAAGAAAGGAGGGAGGAGGGAGGGAGGGAGGGAGGGAGGGAGGGAGGGAGGGAGGGAGGAAAGAAAGAAAGAAAGAAAGAAAGAAAGAAAGAAAGAAAGAAAGAAAGAAAGAAAGAAAGAAGTGCAATACACATTAATTACCTACAGTGTCCAAAGATAATCAAGAGTAAGAAATAGTCTGGCAAGACTCCCTGGAAGCTGCCTGGAAACCACTCTTCTCCTATTTCCTTTTGGAATGAGATGTAGAACTCTCAGCTCCTCCTGTACCATGCCTGCCTGGACAATGCCATGGTCCCATCTTGATGATAATGGACTGAACCTCTGCACCTGTAAGGCAGCTCCATTTTCTTTTTACTAAAAGCAGGAAGAATAGAGGTTGGGACAAAGGGCATCTGTCTTCTGACTAGAATACTGAACACTTCTAGGAGCTGGGAGATAATGAAGAGAAGCTGCTTTACTAAACCCACCCTGGGAGCGAAAGTTATTACACAGAAACTCACAGGTCCTGACGGCGGGAAATGAAGCTAGTACAGACTTTCTTGTTTTTATTAGATATTTTCTTTATTTACATTTCAAATGTTGTCCCCTTTCCTAGTTTCCCCTCTGAAAATCACCTATCCTCTCCTCCCTCCCCCTGCTCCCCAACCCACCCATTCCTGCTTCCTGGCCCAGGTATTCCCCTGTACTGGGGCATAGAACCTTCACAGGACCTAGGGCCTCTCCTTATCATTTTTTTAATTAGATATTTTCTTCACTTACATTTTAAATGCTATCCCCAAAGCCCCCTATACCCTCCCCACCCACCCAGCCCTGCTCCCCAACACACTCACTCCTGCTTCCTGTCCCTGCCATTCCCCTGTACTGGGGCATATGATCTTCTCAATACCAAGGGTATCTCCTCCCATTGAAGGCTGACTAGGCCATCCTCTGCTACATATGCAACTAGAGACACAGCTCTGGGGGGTACTGGTTAGTTCATATTGTTGTTCCTCCTATGGGGCTACAAAACCCTTCAACTCCTTGGGTCCTTTCTCTAGCTCCTTCACTGGGGACCCTTAGTACAGACTTTCTAAGAACAGCATGGCAGCACCAAGGTGGCTCCTCCAGTGTATGTCTATGTGTATGTGTGTGCGTGTGTGTCCTCTATGACTGCAAATCTCACTCCTTGGTCCCCAAAGGAAGATGTTCCTGTGTTAGTAATCTTTCCATCAACGTAAGAAGGAAAACTTAATAGTACTGAAGTCATGGTCACTTAGTTTCATCACCTTGGGCTTGTAGTAAGGCATACAGTCATGGCAGGAAGTCATGGCAGAGGAAAGCTTCTCATGTTATGGTAGTCAGGATGCAAAGGGAGAGAGAGGGAGCCAAGGATCAGACATAAATGTATCCTTCAAAGGTGTGATGGTTCAAATATGCTTGGCCCAGGAAGTAGCACTATTAGGAGGTGTGGCCTTGTTGGACAAAGTGTGGCACTGTAGGGGTGGATAATGAGACCCTCCTTTTAACCACGTGGAGGCCAATCTTCTCCTAGCAGCCTTCAGATGAAAATGTAGAATTCTTAGCTTTTCCTGTAACATGCCTGCCTGGATGCTACCATGTTCCCGCCTCCATGCTACTGGACTGAACCTCTGAACCTGTAAGCTAACTCCAACTAAATATTGTCCTTATAAGAGTTGCCTTGGTCATGATGTCTGTTCACAGCAATAAAACCCTAACTAAGACAGAAGTCACAACCTGAGGGTATACTTCATTGATAGATTGCTTGTCTATTATACACCAGGTCATCTGGCCTCAGCACTCAAAAGAATGGAAAGGATGGAAAGAAAGGAAGGAAAATGGAGGAGGAAGTCATTGGAACAAGCTGCAAGAAACTATGGCATTACCAAATGACTATCTTTCCAGCATCTTTTTCTCCCGCAATGACCCGCTCGCTCCTCCCCACACTATACACAGAATACTAATGAACACTTGTGAACAGATAGTAAGCACACAAACACATGTGTCAAACTATGCTTTGGGACAAAGCAGGTTATAATGTGGGGTGGCTGAATATATCTGCTTTCTGAAAACAAAGATAGACCACCTTCGGGGCTGGAGAGATGGCTCAGAAGTTAAGAGCACTGACTGCTCTACCGAAGATCCTGAGTTCAAATCCCAGCAACCACATGGTGGCTCACAACCATCTGTAACGAGATCTGGCGCCCCCTTCTGGAGTGTCTGAAGGCAGCTACAGTGTACTTACATATAATAAACAAATAAAAAATAAAAAGATAGACCACCTTCAACTAGTCTTCATGTACTACCAGGCCTTACCTCTGAGAGTTGCTACCATTTCCCAGTAACACCATCAGCCCAAGAGGAAGACCTCAGATCAACACTCATTGCTCCAGCCATGGAGTGGGGAGCTGCAGACAGCTGGGGGATTATAGAATGAGATTCTCCAGGACACGAAGATGAGGTCTTGGAAATGAAACTGTCCTGAGTGTCCTGAGTATGTGAATGGTCTCTGGGAAACATGGCTCCTTGTAGTGTGATATGTGAAGGTTTCCAGCCTAAGTCACCACACCTATGACACCTCCTATCTACCACCAACCACGCCCTATCTGTCAAAGATAAGTAGGGCCTTCTGTCACACCACCAGCCACCCCTTTGGGCCTCTGCCTAAGCACTGAGGACTTGCTCACACTCTAGTTGATTTCCCTTTTGTTTTTATCGCATACCTGTCTGTAATTTTAATGTCCTCCTTACATGGGTATCTTATCTTCATCTTCTTCTAGATTTTCCCAGCATACTCTGCTGACCTAACAGTCAGCCTATAAGAGAGGGGGTGCCATTGTTTGTTGCCAGCCAAGGCAGGCTGGTGTGCCTGTGTGTTCTCTCTCTCTCCCTCTCCCTCTCCTCCCTCTCCCTCTCCCTCTCCTTCTCTCTTCTTTCTGCCTTCCTCAAAAGCTATTCTATACCCTTCAAGAGAGAGGAAAATGGACTCCCATTTTGGAGTGTTTTCCTTAGAATCCCTTCAGATGCATGTGTATCTTTGGCCTTTTGCAAGGAGGGGAGGAAGGAAGAGAAAGGACGGCTGACTGAGAAGGTTGTACTCATTCCCACTGCTGGTGAGGCGTTTGATTTCCTAAGTATTAATCAAAATCACTCTTGATTATAGCAAAAACAACCTTTGCTATAATTTTAATGCAATTAACGAGAATATATGGTAATTCTGAGCAATCTTGCTCTTGAGATTAAAGAACAGCCTGCCAGGAAACATACGAATAAAGCTTTAAGATCAAAATTTGCATAATTAGGTTTCTTCCCTACACTGCCCACCCCCACCCCCATCCCCACCCCCAGCTTCACTGGCTGTGATAAGCTCTACTGAAAAAGATGTTTAAAGTCAAGTTGGCAAGCCTCTAGCCTGGGCTTCCCCCTGAGCTGGAACATCCTTTTCTAATACAGTTTTCGTGGTTTTACAACTCATGGCTGCCAGACTAACAGACAATGATGACTGACCAAATTACAGAGTACAGAGGTTTTGATCCCTACTCTTAAATGTAAGGAGAAAAAAACAAAAAGATAGACAGACCTTCTCCTTTAGGAAACTGCTTCCTGACACTTTGGTACCATACAAATCTGTGCACCCTTAAAGAGGTGTGGTGCCTCGTCTAGAAACAGTAGCCTAAGCAATATATCAAAGCCCCAAATGACAGGCACTATTTAAGAATACCAGACAGAAAGGCTCCACCTCCGGTTCCCCTCCCTCAATAGGGCCACTGCCTCACCCCATTCTACCACACCGCTCCTCTATCAGCACAGCAAACCCCAGTCCTTTAGGGAGGGTGTGTGTTGTCCAAGAGTACAGACAAAGCAGCAGCCAGCTGTTGCCTGAGAATGTAAGAAGCAGGACTATACATACATTACAGGTGCTGCAAATGGTGGTGATGCTATCTGCACCCACCAGGCTGAGCACTGAAGGACCCAGGCAAACAATTCTCACCTCCTGCCTCCCACCCTGCATCTCAAATAGAATTCTTTGTGTTCTTGGCCCCACCTTCAAAAGATCTTTAACATTTCCAATCCTGTAAAATGTCAACAGGCCCAAGGGGAAGCCTTCAGGAAGTTGTTCTTGGCTTTGTGGTAAGGTTGTGACTGAAAAGTTACCAGTCTTTGACCAAAGAGAACAGAAACCATCATTTTTGCTATCTGCTTCTATAGAACGAAAAGGCAGAGGAGAGGAAGAAATCAGGAACAGCTGGCCTCTCTTACAGAGAACTTCAAGCTGGATGCAACACACATCTGTATAATTAAAACCTTATGTCCTCAAGCATGCGTATCTGTGTCCTTGATCTCTCCAAACCCCTGGGAAACAGTAGAAAAGAGCACATGGCTGTCCACAGACACCAGACACAGGAGGCGTTCCAAAGTGCTTCTACCATTTTTGTCAACATTTAGTGGTTCATAGCTCTTCTGAATGTGAATTTTCTGTTTTTCTGATTTAAGACTCTTCTGGTTTTCTGGAAGTTCCTCTTAATCTTAGGAAGAAAGGAATGCGCCATGCACTGCTACTGAGAGTATAACATGGTAGAAGCACTTTAGAAATCCCCAGGGTTTTTTTTTTAATTATAGAATCATCTTTATTTGATAATTTTTTTTACTTTATTAGATATTTTCTTTATTTACATTTCAAATGTTATCCCCTTTCCTAGTTTCCCCTCCAAAAATCCCCTATCCCCTCCCTCTCCCCCTGCTCCCTAACCCACCCACCCACTCCGGCTTCCTGGCCCTGGCATTCCCCTATACTGGGGCATATAATTTTCGTAAGACCTAGGTCCTCTCTTCCCATTGATGGCCAACTAGGCCATCCTCTACTACATATGCAGCTAGAGACATGAGTCCTACCGTGTGTTTTCTTTGGTTGGTGGTTTAGTCCCTGGGAGCTCTGGGGGTACTGGTTAGTTCATATTGTTGTTCCTCTAAGACATTAAACATATATGTGTTCTATAACTCAGGAATGGCCCTCCTTGGTTTCTCAGATGTTTCATTTGTAATACTAATAAAAACAAAACAACCCAAACACCTATAGTCAAGAGCAATATGTGGAATATAGGCTCACAATGGAAAATTGCCGAACAATAACAACAAAAGTGATGCTGGCCAATCATATATCACTTATAACACTACTGAATAGAGAGCAACCCAAACACCCATCTTCCAACACATGAGAGGCAGAAAAACAGTGGTATCACTGGGGCAAATCTTGTCTGCTGAAAGGAATACAAGAAGAAGAGAGGAGGGGGGAGGAAAAGGAGGGGAAGGAAAGAAGAGAGAAGTGAAACTAGAGAGTGGGAGAAAGGGAACGGGAAAGAGAAGTGATAGAAGAAATGGGTCAGGAGAGGAGACGGGAGATCCAGCAGGGATCTAGTGCCCTGAATACACCTGGCACCTAGAAGACTCTCCACTGGGAAATGACACTGAAGGTCAGCAGACATTGGAAAATGAACAGCAACCTGCTTTCATTCTTTTAACAACTGTCCATAAACATGACTGTGTGTCAGCTCTAGAAAACATCCTCAACAAGGTGACTACAGATGATCTCCTATGACGCAACCCAGCTAGACAATGGACTATCAATGAGGTGCAAAGGAATGGCGTCCTGACCCATGCTACAGCTGGAATGCACTTTGGCATGTTGCAACTGTAGTCTCTATGCCTGGGTTTTATGTGCTGCTAGGGATGAAGCAAGTACTGCACCAAGTGAGCTACAGCCCAGTCCCAGCTCTCCATCTTTTCATTTCGAGTCTTTTTTTTTTCCCCCGAGACAGGGTTCCTCTGTATAGCCCTGGCTGTCCTGGAACTCACTTTGTAGACCAGGCTGGCCTTGAACTCAGAAATCTGCCTGCCTCTGCCTCCCAAGTGCTGGGATTAAACCTCCCAAGTGCTGGGATTAAAGGCATGCACCACCACACCTGGCCTAGTTTCTAGTCTTATAGCTGGGATGGATACTTGACAGAAGCAACTTCAGGAGGAAGGTCTTATACTGTCTTCAAGAATCAAGTGCATCCTGGTAAAGGAAGCATAACAGAGTGGCTGGATCAAGGACTACAGGAGTTTACAGGTGCCATGTCTCACATCTTAGTGGATCAGGAGTTCTGCAACTCCCATCTGGATCAGTGTTGGCCTATATAAAGTGGGCTGAGAAGAAGGACGAGAAATGGCCAAGTATTCAGAGTGTGAGGTGGAAGAGAGACAGGTCTTATGTCTACGAACCATAAATATACCTGGCTTCCAACCAAACCTAAACCTGATTGCCCAAGCATGAAACAAGGTGTGCTTCCAAATGCCAGCACATAAGCACAAGAGACAGGGTGCTATGATTCTAATCTCAGAAAACCTCATTATATTTAAAACAGTCAAACAGGGTTAGGAAGATGGCTCAGTAAAGTTCTTGCTGCACAATCATAAGAGCCTGATTTCAGATGAGCAGTAGCCATGTAAAAGCTGGATGTGGTGGCACTCATCTGTAAATCTAGCACTGGGTATATGGAGAAAGGCAGTCCTTTGAACTCCTTAGTAACTCCACCTAGTCAATTGGTAAACTTTAGTTTTGGTAACAGATTCCGTCAAAAACTAAGGAGGCCCGGACTAGAGAGATGGCTCTGTGGTTCACATCACTTACTGCTCTTTCATAAGACCCAGGGTCAGTTCCCAGAACCCCATGTTAGGTGGCTTACAACCACCCGTATCTCCAGGTCAAGGAAATCTGGCGCCCTCTTCTGACCTATTTAGGCACTGCACACAGTGATGCACTTAAATATGAGCTGCCAAAACAGACATAAAAGGTAAATAAATAAAATTATTTTTAAAAAACTAGAGAGCAATTGAAAACACATGTTGTTGTTGCCCTCTATCCATGACATATATACAAATGTGCACAAAATACACAAACATACATATAAGACACATATACACACAATATCTAAGGAGCTTTATTCAGTTAACAGAAGACCTGTGGTGACTAGCCTTCATGGGATTTTTGAACCAGAATATCAGCATGGGATGAATTAGTCACCAAACCCTGAGTACCTACCAATTACCGGGTACTAAGGAAGAGAAAGGATTAGTAAGTACGGGTTTGATAGAGACATTGGAACAAAGGAAGCAGGTTCTCTGCCTTGCATGCAAAGGAACAGAAGAAAGGGGTCTGAGGGCAGAGGAAGCCTCCTGACTCAGGCCAATCATACAAACAGCCTACAGAGAACCTATGGATACAGAATATGTGGCGGGTGTTGGCCAGAGAAAGAAAAGAAGGCAGAGGAGGAATGCCACATTGGAGAGGGGTAGGAGGTTTTCCAGGAGGGGCCCAGGGTAAGAGCATGATAAGAACGAACCTTGGCATTTCGGACAAGATGGTGACACCATCCACTGAGCCGGGAATATAGCAGAGGCTGGCTTAAGGAAGGATGCACATGGAAAGATGGAAGCTTGATCCTCCCAATTCCTTCAGTGGCTTTGAGGCCACTGAACTAGATCCTCGCCGTCCTTTGTCTCTGAGATAAAATCTTCCTCTTGTCTGACTCATCCTGTGTCACTTCAGTGACCTTCATAGATATGACTACTTGCTATTGTAGGTATGCCACAGAATGCTATCTTTCATGGTCATCCAACCTCCAAAGTGCCTTTCTACCTGTTTCTATGATCTCAGCTATGTTCCTCCAGATCTATGTGGTCACATTCACAGAGGCTGCTGAGCTCTGCACCTGGGGCTTCCTGCCAGGCATCTCTCTTGACCCAACTAAATTTCCAGAGAATTGTTTAAATACTACAGAGTTCATGACAAACTCTTTCCTCCCTTTCCCTTGGCTGCCTCCTTTCTGAACACATTATTTTTTGAACTGCCTCTATCTCTATCATATCTAGCAGATGTCTCCAGAATTCATGAGTAACATGATCTCAAAAATTTAACAAAATAACTATAGATTCACAGAGTTGTAAGAAGCGACATAAAGAGGTTTCTTGTGCTTTGCTCAGTTTCCTCAAAAGGTTATATTAGGGCAAAACATAGTATATTATCACAATAAAGATACTGAAATTCATACAATCATATACTGGGTTTGAACTTCTGCCGTTTTACTTGCATTCATTTGATAGTGTTTGTTCATTTCCATACACTTTTATCAAATGTGTAGTCATGTGATATTACCACAGTCCAGACAATGACCCCTTCTCCTCACCTCTGATAACACGCATACTTGTCTCTACCTCTCATATGTCTCCATCCTGCACCCATCTCAAACCCCAAATAACCACTAATTTGTTCTTGTCTCCATAGTGATGTAATTCCAAAAAAGTCATACACATGGAAGTATACTGATGGCAGTGTTTAACACTGCCTGACTCCATTCACCCCAACTTTTATGCCATCCCTCCCAGTGGAATGTACCAAAAGGTTGTTATATTTTATTTCATAGTGTGGGACATATGAGCTCATTCAAATAAAGCAGTTATGAAAATTCATGAACAAGAAGCCTTGTGAGGCAGACAGCTATAACATAAAAGGAATCAAGAGAAAAAGAAGACAAAATTGTTTATGCTCCAACCATTTTCTTACCTCAACTTCCCCACTATGCCTGCTTCAAAGCAAAATCTCTCTAGCTCTATGCTCATGAATGGAAATTTGGGGAATTATTTATCCGTTCTTCCTTCCATTGAACTGAAAAATGTTAATATTAAGCACCCACCCTCTTGCATGCCCTAGGGACATAATGCTAAATAAAACAGGCCATAAAACCCCTATTTTACATAAATTATATATTTGACTGGATTTAATGGACATTATTCTATAACTATATACATTTCAAAAACTTAGTCAAAACCAAGCATCCTGGCACATGCCCAGGCTGCACAGTGGAAAAAAAATGGGTCTGGGAATTTAGCTCAGTCAGTGAAGTGTTCTCTGTCCTTATCTCTCTATCTCTCTGTCTCTGTCTTTGTCTCTCTCGGTCTCTCTATGTCTCTCTGTATCTCTCTGTCTTTATCTATCACTCTGTCTCTCTTTGTCTCTCTGTCATTCTGTCTCTGTCTTTGTCTCTCTCGGTCTCTCTATGTCTCTCTGTGTCTCTCTGTCTTTATCTATCACTCTGTCTCTCTTTGTCTCTCTGTCATTCTGTCTCTGTCTTTGTCTCTCTTGGTCTCTCTATGTCTATCTGTCTCTCTCTCTCTGCCTCTCTCTCTCTCTCTCTCTCTCTCTCTCTCTCTCTCTCTCTCTCTCTCTCTCTCTCTCTCTCTCTCTCTCTCTCTCCACCAGAGGGTACGGGTCATCATTGGAAGCTGTTCATGTTAAACATGTGCACACACACACACAGAGTTAAGTGTGTTACTACTAATTTCAGCTATATTTAAAAAATCATTATCTTTCTCAAACAACAATATTTATGAGTTAGAGAAATAGAGAAGGGAGAAAAGATCCTATTCATAACACGAATCTATACTATAAAATGCTTGGCAACAGCACTGTGAGAAACAAAGATGAGTAAGATTATGAAAATAAACGCAAAGATAAAAAACTACATAGATCACGTTTGAATGTGAAATCTCAATAATGTAAAAGAAAATTATATCTTTCTAAGATTTTTTAAATTATGTATATAGGGGCTGAGAGGTTGCACATGTATTACTGCAGTGCTTACAGAGAGGGCCTCAGATCCTCTGGACCTAGAGTTACAGGTGGTTGTAAGTGACCTGACCTGGGCCATGGCCAGACTAGGCTACACTGGAAGATTTTTATTTGAAAAAAAAAACAAAAACAAAACAAGAACAAAAACAAAAACAAAAACAATGGGAGTGGTAGGAATCCTAATAGCATTTAATACTTTGAAATTTTTATTCTCAGCTGTACGTGACAGAAACCTGCAGGTAGACTGATTTCAAAAACAAAGAATAATTTTAGAAAGACCAGGTTTGGGCTGTCCACAGAGCTCAGAAGCATTTGGCTAGTAAGTGACGATGCTAGGTTCAATCTCTTGTATGGGAAAAGAGAAAAAGAGAGAGGAAGGAAGGAAGGAAGGAAGGAAGGAAGGAAGGAAGGAAGGAAGGAAGGAAGGAAGGAAGGATGGATCAAGAAGGAGATGGTAAAATTTCTAAATGTATTTTTTAATTGCAGAATACAAATAAGCCAGCTATATCACTAACTGTGTTCCTAGACAATGCTTGGTCCCAAGTTCAAGCCAAAGGTTATGGGGTTCACTATTCAGATGCCATTTGCCTAGACATCTGCCACAAATTCAAGTAATGAGTGCTATCCATGCCTTTGTATTTCCGTTGTCTGCTTTGTACTAAGAACACCTTCCCAAATAACAAAGAATGAGAGCCACACCTTTTTTCCCCAGTTCTGCTTCCTAGAGAATTCACTGAAATCAATAGTGTCAGAACTATTACTTTAAAAATCAACTCAAACCTACAAGACATAAGCTGGGAATGTAACACAGTTGGTAGTACGTGCATAACATTCACAGGCCCTGAGTTCCATCCCTACTATCACATACACCAGAGTGCCTGCCTGTAATCTTGGCAGTTCAGGGGTGCAGTCAAAAAGTTCAAGGTCATCCTCACCTACACAGGGACTTAAGTGTAGTCCTGTAATACAGGAGACAGTGTGTTAAAGAAAAGAGCAAGAATAGACTGGAGAAGTGGCTCAACAGTCAAGAAGATGCACTGCTCTTGCTGAATTTGGTTCCCAGCACTCAGATCAGGCGGCTTATGGCTGCTTGTAACTCTTGCTCATGGGGATCTAATACCTTCTTTTAAAAAGCCCAAATATTGGGCCAGTAAGATGGCTCAGAGGGTAAAGATGATTGCTATGTGACCTCAATCCCTGGAACACACATGGAGTGAGAACTGACTCCCATAAATTGTCCTCCACATTCGCACACACACTCACTCACTCACACACACACAAATATATATAATTTTTGGTTAGGGACAGGTCAGTCCTTTAATCCCAACACTCAGGAGACAGAGGTGGTTGGTGCTTTGTGTCCACTACAGAGTTTTATAGGACAGTCAGGGCTACATAGAGAGATCCTGTCTAAAAAACAAGCAAACTCTAGGTGGTTGTGGCAAACACGTTTAATCCTAGCACTCAGAAGGCAGAGGCAGGTGGAAATCTGAGAATTCAAGGCCAGCCTGTGCTACACAGGCTAGCCAGGGTTACACAGAGAACCCCTGTCTTGAAAAACCCAAACCAAAACAAACAAAATGAGATGCTCAGGAGACCACTGGGGAGATGGGTCAAGTACCTGCGTTTGGATCTGCAGCTCCCACATAGAAGCCAGGCATGGCAGCGTGAATCTAGGACCCTGGCAGTGTGGAATGGAAACAGGCAGATGCTGAGGGTTTGCTAGCTGTACAACATACAACTGTCCAGGTTCAGTGAGGAATTATTTCAACACAGGTAGAGTGCTAAAGAAAGATACCTAAAGAGAAATTGATGTCTCCCTCCCCCTCCCACCCTCCCCCCAACACACACAAGCTCAAAAACTGACAAAACAGGCTAGATGTGCTGACAGTGCACGCTTAGAATCCTAATGACTATTGAGAGTCACTCTCCTGTGGGGATGTGGCTACTGTAGTTTGCTCATGACTCAGTGAGCAGCCACACACTCATGTATATATGTGCAGTACTAATTTGATTTAAGAGAATATTAATAACAATTAAAAAGACATGAAGTTGGGAGGGACATGGGATAGGGCCTGGGGGGACGTTGGAGGGAGGGAGTCGTACATGGATATGCTCAATATGCATTGTATAAATGTATAAAGCATTCAAAAATAAAAACGTTTTTTAAAATAAATAAGGAAGCAAACAAACAAAACTGATAAAGCTTATGAGACAACAAGAAATCCAGAGCTGTGGGAGCCCACACACATGCCTCTGAGGCATTAGAAACTTTCCAAGGCAGGCAAAGCACCAAAGTCAAGCTTCTGCATAGTAAGTTAAGAAATGTAATAAAAACTCTCCTCAAATCAAATTTGAAGCCAAAATGTTAGAGCCAAGGAATAAGACTGACTCAAAAGCAAAAGTGCATTTCCTAAATTAAGCCCTGAAGACTGAAAGGATCTAAGAGCTGGTGACACCAGGCAAAGCAAAACAAAAACTCAAGAGAAATCATGTATTTTAGACTTCGAAGCTATGTGTGTGTGTGTGTGTGTGTGTGTGTATAACCCTGATATAATATATATATATATATATATATATATATATATATATATATATATATATATGCTTTAGTGCTACTACTACAACCTTTCATTTGATTATATTATAGTTTATTCTCTTGGTTTTCCTGTACAAGATTATAAACTGAGAGCAAAGACTAATATTTTATTTCCATGTCTGTTAACACAAAACACCTGACTTGATAAGCAAAAGATACTGACTTTTTAAAATGAGTCAATAAAGAAGTTATCAGTCCTTTCATGTATGACTTAGGATTAGGGCAAAGAATGGTGATGACTTGGAGAGATCAATAGATAGATGGATAGATAGACAGACAGACAGACAGACAGACAGAGATATATTGCAATGATAATGAAGAAAAATACAGCCAAGAAAACAGGAAATGGAGCATTGTGAGCAGGAGCCAGGAGAAAATCATAAAGAGGGGACTGATCCAAAGGCAATGCATTAAAGAAGAACCCAACTTAGACGACCCCACAGCAATCAGAGTAATATCAATGAGTAAATCTTGTAGGTTTATATCATGATAAAGTTGACAAGGCCAAGTGCTGGCAAGGCTGTTACACAATGGCTACTATAGAACCAAACCTGCTTTGTTGGGAGATCATTGGGTACCACTTCATAACAATGAAGTGATAAGCACTGTGCACAGCAGAAACTACACTCCTGGGTATAATTTTGGAATAGGAGGCATCAAACTTTTTGGTCTTACAACTCTAGATGCTAAAACACTTGAAGACCTTCATGTGCATTTTAAATATGGTTTCTCACTATTGGTATTTACCATATTACAGGTAAAAAATTAAGGCACAAGACAGAGTGCACACTCCATTAGTCATTGTACTGGCTAGTTTTGTGTCAACTTGACACAACTGGAGTTATCACAGAGAAAGGAGCTTCAGTTGAGGAAATGCCTCTATGAGATCCAACTGTAAGGCATTTTCTCAATTAGTGATCAAGGGGGAAAGGCCCCTTGTGGGTAGGACCATCTCTGGGCTGGTAGTCTTGGGTTTTATAAGAGAGCAGGCTGAGCAAGCCAGGGGAAGCAAGCCAGTAAAGAGCATCCCTCCATGGCCTCTGCATCAGCTCCTGCTTCCTGACCTGCTTGAGTTCCAGTCCTGACTTCCTTGGTGATGAACAGCAGTATGGAAGTGTAAGCTGAATAAACCCCTTCCTCCCCAACTTGCTTCTTGGTCATGATGTTTGTGCAGGAATAGAAATTCTGACTAAGACAGTCATCAAAGCACATTTTTTGGTAAAACTTTTGTTATAAAAGTTTTTCAAATTAAACAACAACAAACAAACAACAACAACAACAAAAACCCAAAACCAAAACTCTCAGGCATTGAGATTGGAGAGACCTACTGTCTATCCATCTTATTTAATTCCTATACAGTTAGAACAGCCAAAGCTCACCAGAGCCCACAAAGATGTCCTCTGACCTCAATTCTTCCAACACATCTATCCCGAGGCAGTAAGGAAAACAGAAAATTTGGTGACTCATGAGAGTATTGAAATCAGAGAGGGAACTCAAAACATACATCTGAAAACTGTCTGAATCCTTTTATCCTACCATTTGGGAGCAAAAGCAGGAGAAACATGTGAAATCAAGGCTAGCCTGAGCTACATATAGAGATCCTGTCTCAGAAAAAAAAAATCTGTCAAGGTCTGGGGTGTGTTTTGGCTTTCATTCCTATACCTAGTACCACACACATACAGAGACATCTTGAGAGTCATGAGAGTCTTTGCCAAAATCAGTGGTACTCCACCTGTAGAGATCCATGCTCCAGCACACTATCTGCACTGGGCACTATCTGCAGTCCTCTTCTGGTTGCAAGACAGAAGGGTGCTACCTGGATCTGCTAGGTAAAAGCAAGAGATTGTGTGCCAAACATCTTTATACTGCACAGAACAGCACCCACTTTTCCCTTGCCAACAAAATATCCATTATCAATCAACCAACTTTCCTTTTCCTCTTATTGCCCCACCACCAATTCCTGGAACCCAGAAGCTCATATATGCTAGACAGGTTTTAACACCATGCTACCCCAACCACATATAACTTCCAGGCTAAATTTCAAAGTCATAGTGGTAAGGAACTGCTCTGTAGTCTGTATGTAGACACAGGTAAACCTAAATAACTCTTCTCTGGCATAGACAAGAGCCCCAGGATGCCACAGCTTGTGGCTTAATCTAGACTTCTGAAGACTGATGTGCTGCCAATTCCACTAAGGGAGCTGTTCTACTGGACACTGTGCTCTCTGTTTGAAGCCTCAACCATATAACCATAGAGAAAATTCTAGAAAAACCTTTGGATCCAACTAGCTTACCCCCTTTCATTGGAGAGAGAATGTGACAACTGGCAACTAACATCATTCAAAGGCCTAGAAATAAAGACATACACAGAGCACCAAATACCTCTAATGATCATTGCTACTCAGAGAACTAAAGGGACCAGCTTTGTGCTAGAGGTATACACAGTCACTGCCACTAGGAAAACTGGGGAAAGCATTAGGGGATGGAGCATTTCAGCAGGACATTACAACTCAGTGAGTTTGTGCCACAGTTTTGAAACTGGGGCTAAAAGTCATTGGACACTTCTCCACTTGCAAGGTAAAATATGTATTGTTACCTGGAATCTCAGCTATACTTTGTGACTTATAATGTATATAATTCAATGAAAGCAACACTTTGTGACTTCAGAGGCCAGTTGACTAAAGGGCATATATGCAGACCTATGGAAGAGTGGCCTCTAATTTGCTGTATAGCTGAGGCTAGCCTTGGATTCCTGATTCTCCTGAAGGTTGGGATTACAGACATGTACCAGCAAATCCAATGGTGATCTTCTCTACCTCCTTTAGAACAACAAATCCTCAGTCAATGGACCTCTGAGCAGGCCTCCGGAAGAGCTGAGTCTACAATAAAGAAAGGTTCAGGAGCCTCGGAGCCAAGCTTCCCAGTTACTCAAGAGCAGTAGAGGAATGACATTCAAATTGTACAAAGTGACAGTAAACACAAAGTTGGAAAATCAAACCATCAGGTAGGAAACACAACTGGAGACAGGAAAGTCAGTGTATCTAGAAAGTATATTCCTGGAACCCAGTGAAGCTCCCGGTCTTTAGGCCTCTCTGAGCAGCCAGAACAGGTCTTTCATTGTCATCTCTCTTGAGCAGTGGCTCTCAAGCTTTCTAAAGCTGTGACCCTTTAACACAGTTCCTCATGCTTTGAAGACCCCCAACCATAACATTATTTTCGTTGCTACCCACAAATACTTATTTGAATGACTTCTGTGCATTTGTTACAGTTACTTGCTGTCTGTCTTGTGCTGAGAAATGACGGTCTGTAACATCAAAAGAGGGGCTGAAAACTTATTAAACCTCTCAAGACTGAGTCTCCAGACCCTGTGAAGGACTAATTAACACACAAAATGGTAACCTCAGAACCACTCAGGGAAAGAAAATTCTCCCCATCCTCATGATACCCAATTCCCACAACTAAGGAAGGCAGAGTCAAGGAGCTTAACGCCAATCTTGCATACTTTCTGGGGCACATCTATAAAGCCTGATCCCCCAAGTCAGTGCACAGATTGCTGTTAGGATCCCAGCATGGCCACTCAGTGCTTAGCACCTGGGGTCACTGTGCTCTTGTGCACCTAGTTCTGCTGGCTGTTTGCTGAGGCAGAAGGCTAGCCCCAAATTCAAGATCCTCCTGACTCCACTTATGGAGCACTGGGAATAAAAGGCATGTGTCACCACATCTGGCATAATTAGCAGAGTATTTGTTTTCTTTTGGTATGATGTGGCGTTTTTGGATTCCTTTTCTTTCCTTAGGCTAGCCTGGAACTCACCATGTAGTCTAGACTGCTCTCAAACTCACAGCAATCCTTCTGCATCATCCCCAAATGCTGGGATTAGGCATAGGTCAGCACATCCAGCTTCCCTTTGTTAAAAGATTACATTTATTTATTCATTCTTTCTTTTGTGGTAATGAAGATAGAGCCCAGGTCCTTGCACATGTTAAATAAGTATCCCACCAATGAGCTACGTCTTCAGCTTTTTGAATTATTTGAAATGAAGATTTAATTCACATAACACAAGTAAGCCTTTCAATGTGTCTAACCCAATCATTTTTATGGTACTTTAGGGATGTACAGCATCACCTTTCTCTATTCCATTATTCCCCAAAGCCTTTCCCTTCTAAGCAGTGACTCACCATCATCTCCTTCCCCTACCCCTCAGCAACCACTAATCTAACTTTTGTTTGCATAGATGTGAGGCCTCTGACCATTTCATGTAAACAACACGGTCAGGATGTGCAAAGTGCATTTTTAAAAATGTTGCTTGGAACATCAAAGAAGTAGGATTAATATGTGCTAATCTGAAAAGGGATTCTGGAAGGTAGGTCCTGCGCTAAGCACTTTAGACACTTAAATTTATTTAATCCTAATAAATACCACACCAGGAAGAAAGGGCTATTGTCCCCATGGTATAATTGAAGAAACTAACAGTATCGTCTCCAGAAGGTTGCTAAACTCCGTGGAGCTACATGTTTCTCATGGAGGAAGTTGGTTACTGTCCACTACTTTTATTTCATTTTTAAGATTAACATATAAAGTAACGAGCTTCAGTATATGTCATACATATACTGTTATACTTCACTCATGTTCACTGTCCCCATTATCCACTACTTATTCTCCCTTCTGCCTCCATCTTGATTTCATATATTCATATAATCACATCTGAGAAAATGTTATACTTATCTCTCCCCCATTCACCTCCTCCTTTTCTTGTCACATTACTACTTCCCTACCTCTTCTCAACAGCCCTGCTCTATCTTCATTCAAGCAAATATAAATATATACATGGATACACATATAGACTTAGCATATGAGAGAAGACATTTAGGTATTTGCCTTTCTGGGTGACATATTTTTACTTAACATGATCGTCTCCAGTTCTACCCATTTTCCAGCATGGAATATAATTTTTCTCGTTCACAGAGGAATGAAACTCCATTGTGAGGCTGGTTCAGTAGGGAGAGGCATGTGCCATCAAGCCTGATAACTGAGTTTGATCCCTGGAACCTATATAGTGGAAGAAGACAACAATGAAAGAAAGTTGTCCTCTGACCTCCATGTGTTCCCTGCAGTGTGGCATGGTGCCTACACATACACACCCCAATAATAATAACAATAATAAGAAGAAGAATAACAATAATAATAATTTAAATTGTTTCAAAACTCCATTGTGTACATGTACATTTTCATTAGCCACCTGTCAATTGATGAGAGTCTAGACTAATTCCATATCCTGGCTATCAGGAATAGTGACAAACATGGTCGACAGCTATCTTCATGGTCTGTTAACTTAAGGTCCTTTAGGTATGTGTGCAGGAGTGGTAGAGCTGAGTCATAACATGAGTTCTATTTGCAGTTTTTGAGGAACCTCACACTGATTTCCACAGTGGCTGTACCAGTGGTGAGTAAGGCCCCCTGCATCCTCATCAGCACCATTCTAACCTCAAGCAATTTTAATTTGCATTTCCCCAAAGACCTAGGATGTTGAACATTTCCTCAAATATTTATTAGCCATTTATATTTTGTCCTTTGAGAGCTATCTATTTACTGATTGGATGCTCCTGGCTGTGGGGAAATGGAATTGCATGGACCCTATTTGTCCCTTATTTTTCACGACTGAAACAGGTCACTATGTATGTCGAGGGGTAAAGCAGATCACAGTGGCAACCTTCCCAGGTTGGTACATGGGATACATGTGTGGGATGTACTAAGATTCTGTCTCATGGAAGGCCTTCTTGAAGTATAGGTACCATTAGGACTCTTAGACACACAAATACACACACACACACACACACACACACACACACACACACACACACCTGAGGTCCTTCTCCCTGGTGCTCAGAAGAACAACTTGCCACTCAGGGAACCTTCAGATAACACACCTCCCCTCAGAAAAGGTTTCAGAAGCAGTAGAACACACATTAATGTTAACTCCCCCTATGTTTTTATAGAGCAACTTCTTAATCACCCTCCCAACTTTTCAGAGCTAAAATCTATCTCTGCTTCCTAGATCCTGGAGGGACTTTACATCTTATCCCCAGAAGTGCTTCTGGGACCTTTCGCATGCCTTCTATGGTTGCTCAGGTACAACCCATTACTGAGGACCAGTAATGGGACCAGTAAAGGGACACTGAGGTAGAGCTCTCTGGACCCCACTACAGAAAAATTAGGTCCCTACCTTCAAAACAAAGATACTTCTGGCTTAGTACTCTTAGGTCAAACAAAGAAAAACAGAAAGATCACAGAGTGGTATGCTTATTTGGATTGAACCCTGCTATTCCTTCTGATGATGTCACCTCAGTTCCCTTACCTGGAAGTGAGGATCCTAACCTGAACAGTTGTTGTGATGTTTCACTCAAAACAAGATGCATGTTAGGCATGGTGCCACATAAGTGTAACCCCAGGTCTCAGGAGGTAGAGGCAAGAGAACCAGAAATCTAAGCCACAGCCTCAGTAAGCAGAGGCAGGAGGATCAAGAGTTCAAGACCAGCTTTGAACACAGCAAATTTGAGGCTACCAAATTGGGCTACATGAATATCTGTCTTTAATTTTTAAAAAAAGCAAACAAGCAAACAAGGAAAGAAGACATAGGATCTACATGGCACACAGAAAACACCCAGGAAGTGGTGACATTCCTGCACCAAAGACATCTTTGTGATTTTAGTCATTATATGCACTGGTTAAACAGGTTTAGAGAACTCATTTTCAGGAAGCCAAGGAAGGTTAGAAGTGGGGCAGCCTCCAGGTCTAAATGAATGATGCCTAGTGTTTTAAGATGGTTACTGTGGAGTCATGGAAGCCTGGGAGCAAACCCTAGCTGCCAATTAATCACTGTATGACTTCACCTCTACCAGCTTCCCCAATCTGTCTCAACTCAAAGCAGGAAAACCTGAGGCCATTTATAGTCTAGTTTCAAAACCTCCACGCTATAAGATGCAATTATCTACCATGCACAGGGCTTCAGGTTCCAATTCAGCAAAGGAAAAAAATCCACATTTATAGTCTCAGGCATCCCCTGCAGTGTTTGGAACACAACCCTCAAGGATAAGGTAGGCTACTGGATGCTTTACAAAAGCCCATTTGACAATATAAATTTTATCACCAAAGGGAGACTAAAAATGTGAGCCACTCTTTATCCCTGTGACTGTTTGCTTTCCTCCCTCCATAGCGTCTATGACATAGATCTGATGTTTATGCTGGGTTTCTTCCTCTACCAGATTGTCATCGCAGAGATACAAGTCTTGGCTGTCTTCACCCTCTGCAGCATCGGCTCCTAGAACCCAGAACCGAGACTCTGTAGCTCACTGAAAGGTTCTATAAGTGACATAAGCTTACTAAAAGTCAGTGCTACGACCAAGTTTTGTTTGCCTAAGCCTGTTTCTCACTGGTTGGGTTTGCCTTCATTTTCAGAAAGCTCAAAGCATAATCTTGCTTTGAATCAATTATAATTGCAGTGTTTTCTTGAAGCCATTTTCCCCTCCTGATGTGGAAACGGGACATAAATAAAGAAGACTCTGCTGGTACATGCTTAAGATGCTATTCTCAATCACAGATTGTATTTATCATAGGAAGATGCTACTCAGACTTGAATGTGCCTGCAAATTCCTGGAGGATCTGATTATTTCGCTAAATAAAACACAGAATCTGACTCAGTAGGTCATGAGCTACTTACTGCATTTCTAACATTAGACCCCAGGTGATGCCACTGCGGCCTGGTCCACAAATTGAGTTGCACACAGTGGAAGAAACTTGTTCCCTTGATTCAGCACAATTTCTGTGTCCACTTCCTTCACAAAATATGACCAAAGTCTCTAGAAGTGTAGGGACAGACACCAAAAGCATGTAGGACGCTGTTAAGACCTCCAAGTTGCCCCCACCCTATTTTTGCTTGGCCTCACACCAAATCCTCTGAGATCCTGATGAAAGTGGCCAGAAAGTCTCCTTGGAGGCTCTCCAGATGCTTTGCTGCAGGTGGCCTCACAGTCAATTTTCAAAATGACTGCTTTTTCCAAGGTTTTTCCCAAGGTACACTCCTAGGGACAGCTGTTGTCACCAATGCTTGGCTAGGATTTTGAATATCCTAGTATTTTAATACCAGCCCTAAGAAGGTCCCATCCCTCATCTTCAATTCACAGTGGGTTCAGTTCCAAAAGTCTCAGACCCTCACCCCTTTTGGCCTAGAGCTCAGGTCGCCCGATTCTCCCCCACCCCCACCCCCGCCCCCATCGGGTCAGCCAGGCGGAGACAGGGCCGCTCATGCGCAGAGCGACCCCCAGGCCACAGGGCGGGGTCCCTGAGTGCCCCAGCCCGCACCCACCTTACCTCTCTGGACAAGGGTGGCCAAGGAGAAAACGAGGCAAACGAGGAAAGCCGTGAGCCTGGCCACCATGGCTGGGAGCAGGCGCAGGGGCCCGGAGGAGCACAGTTAGCGCAGGAGGGCCCGAGGGGGAGGGGAGGAGCCGGGGAGGAGGAGCCTAGCACAACCGCAGGACCCCGCCCAGAGCTGGCACTACTAGCTCAGCCAGGGAGGGCGGTGGCGAGGCGCGCCTAGATGCCTGCGGGGGGAGAGGGGGGAGTTGAGAGGCTGACTCTGCTGGGCCCACTGCACGAGACGGGAAACACTGCTGTCTCTGGGACTTGGCCGCAGTCTGAAGGCGGGACATGGGGAAGAGGGCGGGGGCGGGGCTCACAGACACCCATTGGGTCTCCTGATCTGGATTGGGTGGCATGTATACTTGCTGCTCACAGGCCCCTTCCCATCCCGCTGTCGCTATGGGAATGTCAGAAGTAGCCTGCGAGCCCCTAGCAGTGTGTCACCAGAAGCCAGGGGGTGGGAAACAACTGTGGAAGTAATGCTCAGAAAAGGCCACCTGTGAGACCACTACACCCTGCCCAGAGGTTGTGACCTTGGGTCGCACCTTCCTCCTCTAGCTCAGTTCTCCCAGCTTTGAGGACCTCAGCGCCTCAGCAGCACTTGCTACTCCAGGCTGAAAACTGCAACAAAATCCCAGTCCGGAACTAAAAGAACGGGTCTGTTTGTGTAGCTGCTAGGAACCAGGTGGAAGCTGGCGAAGCCATGTCAGGCAACAGGGAGGGTGAGCTCAGCCCAGAGTAAAAGCTCTGGGGAACAGTTCCCGAGACTTGCGTTAGAGACAGGGTTAGTACTGCGAAAGTTCACAGCTGCTCAATCTATTGTGACCAACAAACGCGCTGCAGTCTTTTCCCATGAATCTCTGCAAATGGAGTCCACCTCCCTGGCGGCGAGAATGCAGATATTCTCTGCTGCTGACAACCAAAAGCCTACTTACTGCAGCCTGGAAGTGAAAGCTCCCAAGAAAGCCGGGCTGCAGCCAGCTCTCAGGACAAAGAAACACTGCTCAGGGTGGCAGCATGGAACCTGTCTATGCCATCATAATCATGCGGCTGCCCTGGAGTCACTTCCAAGGACTGCTCCTACTCCTATCCCCAGGGTTCGTGGGCAGAAAAAACACATATGCACAGGCAGGCACACACACACACACACACACACCCCTCTGTGTCTGTCTGTCTGTCTCTGTCTTTCCTCTCCCCTCCCTCTGTTTACTCCCTCTCTGTCCTCCTTTCTCTGTTTCTATTCTATCCATTGCACTAAATATGAGACTGGGAAAGACAAACACAAAGTGTTAGGAGTAGACCTTCCCATGGACAAAAAAAAAAAAAAAAAAAATCCCGGCTGGAGCTGAAGAGTAGAAATAGCCAATAAATCTTTATTTCTTATAATGGCGTTATGTATCCCCTCAGTAATCAAGGAGAGGAAATGAATGAGTGGGAGTGCCATGACTTTGAGGGAATTACCATGGGACTATGCAATCAAAGGGGCCAAGAACAATGGCTTTCAGAAGCCCATGGAACAGACCTTGCTGAACAACAACAACAAAGTCGATGGGGTGATGGAGTGGTAGGATGGACTATAGTGAGGACTCTAAGAAACTGAGCTATCACAGTGGAGGTACTGGCAGGCAATGATGCAGGACCTAACTTCTATGCTTCTCTACAAGTTAAGCATAAAAGATGACCTGCCTTGATAAAGGAGCAAGAACCAAGAAAAAAAAGAGTGGTGTTATAATATGTCAAATGATACCAGATAAGCAAAAAACCTAGTTAATCAAAGTGCCTGAATAAGGCTATGAGATAGCATCCCCTTTGTAAGATGATGTATCTGGGGCCTAGTGTGTCTCTCAGTCTCTTTTAAGTGGGGTTAATTTGAGTGTGGGAAGCATGGTGCATCTTTCAGTTGGAGAGAAGTGCTTACCTGGAACTTGCTGAGCAACTCAGATAATTGTAGTCCTGCTGAATGCCAAGTGAACATAGACCTGATTTACACACAGGAAATCCAACACTTACAAGCCATAATCCTTGTACCCTCCACTGTGCACAACTTCCTTATTATCAATGCTTCTGAGTTCTGGGACCAATGGCTGACCAAGCATCTTGTAGACACACTACGCCCTTCTCCTTACCCTGTACACCTAGCTCTTCCCTGAACTTCTCATGCCCTGAGTATTGCCACCAACTGAAAAAAAGCATTTGAGTTCTTCAAGCTTTCCTCCTAAAATGCTGACCTTTTTCACAAGACAGAAAAATGTATCATGATCCTAGGAGCACAGCAGTTGTCCAGAGTATGCCAAGAACACTGCCAATGACCCTCATTGTCTTTCTGTGAGTCAGCCTGGTGTTCAACCACTCCCCGGCTTTCTTCTCCTGTTGTTATATATCAGACCCAGGGTAAAATATGACCAGTTAAGCCATGATCTCTTGGAGGTCTTGGGTTTCAGTATCTTGCCAGGACCATGAAGTTCTATTGCTACCCAACTGAACAGCTGCCAAACATTTCTCACAAAATGGTCACCCTCAAATTTTATGTGCCATCCACCTTTCCAAGGGGACCTCCTTCAGCCTTGGCCAAAGCAACCGAAGTAGGTGGCATCTACCAACGAGGACACTGATACTGCTTAAGATGCCCATCAAGAGAGTACCACTGTCCCTGTTGAAATGGCTCCTCTCTGACAGTTATGATGAGTCATCCCTTCAATCCCAACCATCCAGATGCTGAGGCAGGAGAACTACCACAATATCAGAGCCAGCGAAGGCTACACAGGAAAATGCTGCATACTTGTCATTCCCTGATGCTTCACCTCTGCGTTAGCTGCCTCCCATGAGCTTCTGCCACATCTCTCAGGCTTGGGCCCTAACACCAAGTCTTTACTGAACCCTACACACACCACACACACACACACACACACACACACACACACACACCACACACACACACACACACCACACACACACACACTCACACACACACACACACACACACCACACACACACACCACACACACACACCACACACACACACCACACACACACTCACACACACACACATACACACCACACACACACACACCACACACACACACATACCACACACACACACACACACACACACACACACACTCACACACACACACACACACACACACACACACACACACACACACACTGGTGCTGCAGGAAGAGGGAGCATTAGGAAAGGAAGGTCTCCTGTCCATCAACCTAGCTCCCCACTGAGTCCCATCCTCCATGGCTGACTTCATACTAAAGGTCCCAGCCAGTTATGTGCAGAGAAGCAAAAAGAAGCTCCAACCCCCAGAGTCTTGACCTTTATTCTGTAACCATGACCTTTGTTGCTGTACAAAAGTCCTTTATTTAATGGAACATTGCAGGGTTTTGTTTAAAGTGCTTGCTGCAGAAAATTAAAAATTCCCAAATTGAAAAAGAAAAAGAAAACAAAATCTAGCAGGCAAAATTGACACATCTTGGAGCCTTTAGCTCACAAGGACACAGATGTATGAAAACTGGCAGAGCATGTCCCATAAGTGGACAGGAGCTCTGGAAAAGGCGCCCCTCTTCTTTTATAACTTGCAAGCACATTATCACCAGACTCCCCACAGCACTCCTCATCTCTGGTTTTGAGGATTTGGTCATACGGCAAGGTCAGACAAGGTCTTGGATGCCAAGTCAACAGCAAAGGTTTCATCCTGAGAACACAGGAAAAGCATTAAAGGCTTCTAAAGAACCTGTAGCCTGCCAAAGCCTGTGGTTAATGGAAGAATGACCAGCATAATGTAAGAGGAAAGACTAGGGCTGGATTCTAAAGGCCACATTAGAGGGTAGCAGGAGTTGTCTGGGCCTGGTTAGAAGGCAGGGGAAATGAGGAACTTCAAGGACACGGGAATTGAGCCAGGAGAGGGAAGCAGTTAGAGTCAAGGCCCAGTGTAGGAGCTGGAGGCTTCTGCCTACAGACCATTGTCCTGTAGAATTGATGTAAGGGGAAAATAACAGTGGACCCAGCCAAGAAGAAAGGAGTTCCCAGAAAAAAAAGAAAAAAAAAACAAAAAAACAAAAAAACAACGACTGAGGAGAATGCGGGAGGGACTGGAGAAGAGACACATGAAATAGGAGTTGACAGAACTACATCATGCAAAACTTGGGGACCAAGGGAAGTTTCCACTCTCCTAAAGCTGCTGAAGAGGTTTAAGCAGAACAGGGTAACGCTGCCAAGAGGACAAGATCAGATTATTGGGGTTTTCTAGATCAGTTTCTCCAAGGAACTTCAGAACTGTACTGTGTAAAAGCCAGTATTTTCCTTAGAAGACCCTAGCACTAGTGTGTGTGTGTGTGTGTGTGTGTGTGTGTGTGTGTGTGTGTAGGGTTCAGTAAAGACTTGTGCCTGTGTTGAATCCCTGGCAAAGAAAGAAGAGGGGAGAGGAGGAGGAGAGAGATGAGAGAGATGGAAAGAAAAATGGAAAAGGAGGGGAGGGGGAAGAGGGAAAGAGAGGGAGGATGAAGGGGACATGAAGGATTGAATCCAGAGCTTCACACATGCAAGGCATGTACTCAACCACAGAGCTGCATGGCCTTCCCTTGCGGGGGGAGGGGCTTTCTCAGCCCCTCAAGGACCACATCATGGTGAAGACAGGGGCAGTACTAGTTGTGCAGCAATGGTCCAGAAGGAAAACGAGGTGCAAAAGGCCACTTGGTCCTTACTCCTTGTTGAGGCTCATTATGATGAGAAGGAGCCCTCCTCTCTGTCTATCCATATGCAGAGTACCCAGCGGCTTTGGGAATCCTGCGTGCTAAGTCAGGCAGGACAAAACCTTCCACCTGCATGTTTTCCTAATGTGAGAGGCCCTCTGCACTGTTCATTTCAGGGCTCAGTCGAGTTAATATGGAATTTGCATAAGCACCTGGCAAGAAATAACTAATATCTCCAGAATATTTCCGAGGCAGCATTTTCTACTCTGAATCCTGACCTCAGTAGGAACAAGGATGAATATTGGTTGGACTTTATTGAACTTAGCTGGTGAAATCTCTCCCTGCAAGCACTTGAGAGACTCAAATCACAGAATCAGCATCTAGGCTCTTTCTGTTGTGTTTTCTGTCAGTGAAGCTGCCTAAGAAACCTCACAGGAAAGTCGTGAGACATAAATGTTAACAGAGCTCTAATTAGAAGCTGTGCCGTGTTGTTCCACTAGGACTTCGTGTCCACTGATGTCACCAGAATCTCTGTTCCTTCTCCACCAGTATTCTTTCTTAGCAAATGGCATCGACTGCTCTCCCAATCCTAAAAGCAGCCATGAGCTTCTCCTGCTCAGTTCTATCCATCCCTCTATCCACAGCAGACTCCACCAGAGCATTCTCCATCCAGCATACAGAGGAAGCCTCAAAGGTAGCTAGCCTCATGTTAAAGCCTCTGCATCTCACCAAGAAGTCTAAACTCCTGTCCCTGACCAACAAATTCCTCCCAGACCTACACATCCCACTGAGATTTGGTTCAGCTCCCGCCTTCCTGCAAAACTTATCAGTTCATGGGTCATTTACTAGCATCTGCCTTTTCTGCCAACACAACTCTCCCAACACACCTGTGTACAATGACTTGCTTGCCTTTATCCATCACTGCTTCTAGTTTAACCAGGTGATCATGCTAGAACCTACTAATGCCTCCTAGACCAACAAAATATATCCTTTTCTTCCTCCCTCCCCCCTCCCTCCTTCCATCCTTCCTTCCTTCCTCCCTTCCTCTCTCCCTTTCTTTCCTTTTATAGGAACGATTTTTATTGTGGGATTGTTCAATCAATCCTTCTTGGCCGCCACCTTCCTCATGGCTGCTAGCACATTGCTCAGCTGCTCCTGCTTTCTCTTGGCACGGATGTGCATGCCCACTTTCTTCTTGTTGAACTTGAGTGCGCGCTTGTCCTTGGACACTGAGCAACACCATGGCGCGCTGCTCATAGGGCATGAAGCTGAACACCTCCCAGATCATGTCCCACATGAACTTGGTGTGCTTGGTAAGGTGCCCGAGGCGCAGGCTTGCTGAAGTTCTTCATCACCTGGTGGCCCATGTTGAGGTCCACAGCCATGGGGTAGTGCAGGGCCATGGCTGCTGCTCTCCAGTGGCAGCTGAGACAGGAAAAAATGTATCCTTTTCACTGGGAATGTATCCTTTCCTCTCTCACGGGTCCTGTGCTTGATTCTAACACCAAGCTTTTAAGACAGCTTTTGTTTGTTTTCAGAAAAGAGAGAAGGCAAAGAGATGGCTTAGTCAATGAAGTGTCCGCCATCGGATCATGAGGACCTGAGTCCAGATTCCTGGAATCCACATAAAAAGCTAGGTGTGGTGGGAGGCAGGCAGAGTTGAATCCCTGAAGCTACTTGGCCAGGCAACAGCCAAATTACAAGTGTCTGATTCAGAGAAAGACGCTATTTAAAAACAATGAAGGAAGAGAGTAATCAAAGAAAGACACTGGTATAGACCCTAAGCCCACCCCAACCCCTCCACACACGAAAACAGGTTTAGGAACAAATTGCTGTGAGATGTGCTGTGAGATGTGCTGCTACTGGCTCCATGTCCCTCAGCCCTAGCTGGATGATGATAGCATGAGGGCTGAAGTATCATTCATAAAGCACAAATCACCCTTGTGCTGGTTAGTTTTGATATTTGAGTTTATTTGATTGTGAAGTGCTTAAGATGTCTGGAGGCATCGCTGGGTAGAGCACTTGCCTAGCACATGTGAAGCCCTGGCTTTCACACACACACACACACACACACACACACACACACACGCCATATCCTCTTACCCCAACCTGCCCATTGTACCTCTATCACTCTCCAAAACAATAACAAACAAGGGATCAAAAAAAAAAAAAAAGCAAGCAGAGATAGAGCTAGGGCATCCATGAAGCACGCCTTTAGGTGGGTCTCTGGGGTGTTTCTGAAGAAGATCAAATAAAGGGGGGCCTCCAGTACTCTACAGATAAAGGACAGACATACCATTATAATTCCTAGGTCAGCCTTCTCTACAAAGCAAGTTGTAAGCCAGCCAAGGCTATATAGCAAGAGCCTGTCTTTAAAACTAAATGACTCTCCATGAATGAATGTAGACAGCTGATAGCTCAAAAGGAATAAAAGTAGGGAAGGAAAAAGACTTTAGACATAGGTGTATTCTCTTCCTCCCCTCCCCCCCAGGATGGACTAAAACTATGAGCCAAAATGACCTTTCCCAACTCTAGCTGTGGTGGTGCCTCTACCTGCATCTTCAGTGCTGTGGAGTGTGGATCGCTGGGGCTAAGTGACTGCCAGCCTAGCACCAAGTTCAGTGACAGACCATAATCAAAAGAAATAAGACAGAAAGTGACAGATCAGGACACCTGATGCTCTCCTCTGCTTTCTGCACGCACAAGCATGTGCACCCACACACAGACATACACATATAACACGGACATGCAGAAAGACATACAGAGGATCAAATAAATAATAGATGGTTACTGTCATCTGATGTGTTATATAAGTTTCTTGTCAAGCAAATCTAATACAAATCTTTTATAAGGGTTCAATTAGTGCAAAACAATCCCTTCTATATCGTTCTAGAACATTTTCATCACTCCCAGACAAAACAAAGCCTAGACCCACTTACACAGTCATTCTCCACTTCTCCTGTCCCTAACCCCTGGAAACTACTAATCTCATTTCTGTCTCCAAGATTTGCTTTTTGTTGGTTAGTTGTTTTCTTCTGTTTTGGCTTTTTTGTTTGTGTCATCCTGGCTATCCTGGAACTTCCTCTGTAGACCAGGCTGACCTTGAACTTGAAGATCTGCCTGCCTCTGCCTCCTGGGTGCTGAAATTAAAGGCATGTGCCACAAGAACCCAGGTTCAAAATTTGCATACCCTAAACTTTTCATATGAAGAGAGTCATATACTATGTAATCTCTATTGTCTACCTTTTTTCATGGATTGTTTCTGAGGCTCATCCACACTGCACCATGTATTAGTCCATGCCTATAATAAAATACTAAAGGCTGGGAAATGTATAAAGAAAAGAGGTTGATTTGGCTCACAGTCTTGGAGATTGAAATCTTCAAGATCTGTAGAAACATGAGGAAGGGGATACACAGTAAGACAGGATTTTTAAGTCTCTGGTGTCAGTCTCTCTCTCTCTCTCTCTCTCTCTCTCTCTCTCTCTCTCTCACTTTCTTTGAGACATGGTCTCAAACTCACTATGTAATCAAAGCTAGACGTGAACTCCTGGTCCTCTAGACTCTACCTACCAAGTGCCAGGATTGCAGGTATGTGATACTATAATTATTTTTCCTGTTATTTATCTAATAAAAATATCTGAGCAATTTAAGGAAGGAAGGATCTATTTTGGTCCACAGTTTGAATGTACAGTTCATTGTGGTGGGGAAGGCATGGTGGCTGTACTGTTGTGGCTAGTCACACTTCATATGTGGTTAGAAAGCAAGCAGAGATGGATGCTGGTGCTCAGCTCACTTTCTCCTTTTTATAAAGCCCAGGACCCAAGCCCCATGGGATGCTGCTGAGCACATTCAGAGCTACTTTGCCCTCCTCAGCCAAAGCTCTCTGAAAATTCCCTCATATACACAACCTGAGGTATGTTTCCTAGGTGATTCAAAGTCCAATCAATTTAACAATGAAGACAAGCCATAAGGTCTGACAAATCTTGCTCTTTTATAACAACACATGCCGGTGGCAAGAAACTGCAGTCCCACTGGAACTATATTCTTCTGAGAGCAGTGGCCCAATGACCTGTGCTAAATGCTACACTGGGATACACTTAAATTATACCTGTGAAATATATATATATTCCTAACTATGGCTGAAGAACATTCTCTGATATAAATTTTGTTTACTCAGTTGATTTTTTTTCATAATTTGAGACTATTGTAAACAATGATGCTACATGCATGCTTATACAAGTCTTTGAGTGGACATGTATCTTAATTTCTCTTGGCTACATATGTGGAATTCTTGGAATCAGGGAAGCTATTAAATTACAATGTTGATGCTCAACTCAAGTTTCCAAAGTACTCATCCTGGGGAGATTAGGCATGTGTATGTATATAGCTAAT